>NC_081411.1:434332496-434996246 GCF_030272615.1 Cryptomeria japonica
AGAAATTCTTAAGAGATAATGTATAATTTCCTTAAAGGAAAAATCTTGTTTATTTCTAAGTTTGACAATGGTTGTTATCTTAAAGATGTTATATACATATTTTTTCCTTAAGGGAAAATGAATGGTAATAGCAACAACTATGTGAAGATTATTTTCTTTGAGCAATATGAATATTATACTTTTCCCATTGATGTTTCCTTCACATAATATCAAGGTTTAAACACATAAATATGTCTTGTTATTCTATCATTCTATTTTATATCCTTTTGTTAATTTTTAGAACTAATTTGTGCTGCAATATTTTACATTTCCACTTCCTCAACAAATGGTATCAAAGAAATTATTTTTTGCAATGACCATGTTAGGATTTGGTGTTTGTTTAACAACATCAAACAGTGAAATTTTTTAACATAATGTTTGACATCAAAAAGTTCAATGGGAAGAGTAACTTTGAGTTGCGGAAGCTCAAGGTAAATTATTTGTTAGTGCAACAAGGATTTCACAAGGCATTAGTAGGCAAGTCAAAGAAACTTACAATAAATATACTTGATGAGGACTAGGATGATCTAGACACAAGAGCTCTTAGCATAATTTGGTTGTGTTTGATATATTATGTTATTTTCAATACCCCTAAAGAAAATAGTAGCATGCTTATGTCATAAAATGGATAGTCTTTTTATAAAAAAATCCTTAACAAATTGAATCTACTTAAAGAGGCAATTGTATAGCTTATGAATGAAGGAACAAAAATTTATTTCATATGTACAACAAGAAGCAACTTGATTTCAATTCAAATTTTACTTCTTCCTCTATATTCCTATATAAACTACCATACCTTACTTCAATTTAACCTATGTTGTTTCTAGCTACTTCAAATTTGTCTCCCTACTAATTTTCCTTTGTTTCTACTCTTATATGTTGTTTTAGAATTATTATTATTTTTCCCTCTATGTTGTGTGTTTCCTTCTTTAATGTCCCTTTCTATGATATTCCTAACTGATCCTTTAAACAATAATATTTACTCAAAATGATAATAGATTTGTCAAAAATTAAGAATTTATGATAATATTTAGATCAATAAATCATAGCATAATTCTCAACATCAATCATATCATGAAATGTTTGTAAATACTTACGAATTTATTGAATTAGATTTTTTCCTCACTCACTCAATAGTAGCAATATCAAGGTTTTCTTTTACCTTAACTTGTCATGAATATTCAAGGATTTTCATAGGATTTTCATCATCCCCATTGATCAATATTTGTGTTATTGTTCAAACTCAATAAGAGAAATAACATTTTTTTGTGCTTATCCTCTCATGAACTTGGAAGGGTTTTTGTCTTCACAATTCACAACAAACTTAAATTTGAAATGGATTGCTTGATGTATTTGCTAGATTATTTTTTATTTCTTTATTTATCTTTGCTTATTGATATTTCCGATGGATTGGTAAATCTTGATGCTTGAAATATTTTATGTTTTAATGAATCCCTCTTTCCCAGGAAATGATCTAATACCCCAAGACTAATACCTTCTACACTTTTGGTTTTTCAATACCAAGGTGGATAACCCTAAATATCCTCTTTGTTTTGATTTGTAATCCATGCTTTAGCTATTTTCTTTGACTATCAACCATTTAGAACTTGAGAGAATATCAAAACCTTAACTACACTACAAACATAAAGTAAATTTGTTATTTTTTTATTTCTTAAAGTTTAAACCCTAATCTTAGAGATTTATTTTAGACCAGTGTCTTATCAGGGCAATAGAGTCAAATCAATAACCTCTCACCCACACTTGCCTAGAAAATACACCCCAAAATTGTTAAGCTAATGAAATCAATGCATTACATCAATCTACTCATTGTAGGTCATTCTATAGTTATTCTTAAGATCCTTCATATCATATTTAAAATCCCTTTATCCCGATCAAAATAATTTAATCTTTTCCTTAGAATAAAGCATAAACCATAATATACACCATAAAAATTTACAAGGATGAAACATAAGAAACTTGTTTAATACATCTAAAAACATTTGAGCATAATGCCATGGAGACAACTACACACAAAAAAATAGAAACTTCATCATATTATTGGCTTTGGAATTTTATTTACAACTACAAAATACTAGATTTTGGTCTTTTGGCTATATGCTCTTAGCTATGACATAATATAAAAACTATTCCTCAAAATTTAGAGGCTTAAGAAGAAGGTATAATTGCTCTAATTTTCCTTTTCTAAGAACAAGGGAGTGAATAAGCTTCAAGCCAATTGTACAATGGTCATATTTTCATTTGACAATTCTCACAAATTATCCCAAAACATAGTGTAGACACCTAAAAATATCTCGTTAATTTGCACTAATTACTCATCCTATTAATTAAATAATTATTTAATTAAACTAATTAAATTATTCCAAATTAATTTTAATCATTGCACATCAACATTACTAATTGTTCTATTTATATCTTATTAATCAATTAATCATTTAACCATTTTTATATAATTAATTAAATGTTTATTATTTAATTAATTTCGATTTAAAACATTTAATTAAATAATCTTTATTATTTAATTAAATTTAATTTCTAAATAATTAAATAATTTCTTAGAATTATTTAACTAACTAACTTATTCCTCCAATTCAAATTCAAAATTTCATATTCTCCCCAAATTTCAATTTCATCAAATTTGAATTAATTACATGTGCATTTCACTTTTCGAAAATCCAAATTCAAATTGAAATAATTATAAAATGTGAATTTCATTTCAAATTCCTTCATCACATGTTGAAATTCTAACTCCCACTAACTTTCAGTCTGCCTGGGCAATCAATTCAGTCAACTGAGCAATCTATTCAGTCATCTCCCCAGTTAACTTAGTTAACTCCCAAATCACCTTTTTGGAATAGAGTAATCAATTCAATTAAAATATCAATCAACTAAGTTCACTGACTAATCTATTCAATTCATTGATCAATCAATCTAGTTGACTCATCAATCAAATGAGTTAAGCTCTCAATCAACTTTGTCTCAAGCAATCTCAGCCATTGATCAATTTTGTTCCAGAATGAATCTCAGCCATCCATTCTAATCCTCCATAATCTACAAATTCAATGCATTTCTCCTCAATTTTCCTTAATCATGAACTTGGAATCTTTGTGCCACTTGCAGGTTACTAGTGCGATATCTGAGATCCACCATACCACAAAGAAGAGAAGAAGAATGGAAGAAACATGAATGATAGGGAATTTTAATTAGATCGGCATTCGACAGTACAAAAATTCATATTCTATTTGATATTGATTCGCATACGTTGGATATTTTTAAGACTTTTCTGTTCTATTCTTTCTGAAATATTGTTGATGTTCTGGTTTTAATAATGCTTTGTTTCCAACGCATTATTTATAGACATAATAGATTTTGTAGCACAAAGGAAATTATAGGCTTGTAAGCCCACAATCTTGACTAACTTTTCAAAACATTTTTTGTAGGTGTTAATGTTTGTTGCAAGTCTAAGGGAGTTATATTAATTTTTATCTTACAAAGGGTTATTATTGCAATTTTTGGGCTTAAAAATAACATTCGCTATTGCTATCTGGGTTAAAAAGAACACCATGATTGTTGGATCAATATCTCTAAGTATCAATTAGATCATATTATGGTGATGGGATAAAAAAGAACAAACACTGTCTACCGTGATAAGAAAGTGATAGGTATATGCTCTCCCCTTAATTGGGTGATCAAAAAGCCAGACTCACTCTTTTGCTTTATTTCCTTTATTTCAATTAGGATACAACCTTTAGTAGGCATGTCCTCTTGAGAAGCCCATAAGGCCAGTGAGAGGGGAACAACCTAAGTGGGGAACGGCTAACGCCAAGTAATCCAACCCACTATAATCAAATGTTTATGTGATAAAAATCATGTCCAACAATTTTTCTCATTGACTAACCTTCCCCTAGTATCCTTGAGATACGTAAAGCCTTTTTTCTAAAGGTTGGGAAGCCTGTTGAGGGAGTTTATCATTGAAGACTGAACAAAACCCTTTCTATGAACCTTAAGCATAGAAGTCCAACTGAGTCAGTTATCCAAATATTTATAATATCATAGTGCAAGGGTGAGGGATAATCTTCCCCCAAGACACTCACCATACATCTCCCAAGAAAATGATCCAATTGAGAAGCAATTCTCTTTGGTTCAACTTCTATCAAAAGGCAAAAAAATGGACGCACCCTCAGGTGTAACAAGGCTATTTGAGCTAAAGTAGTATCAAGATGTGGGGTTTGATATTATGAATGACCTTTTTGATATTATAATAGTCTAACTAATGTGTATTCGTCTAGCCAAATTCAATTGAAAACATTGGGGTTTGAAAAGATCCTAAAAACAGAGGGGATTTGAAAAGATCCTATCAAACATACACTCATTTGTTTAGATTATGGACAAAAAAATATCTTCTTACTTGCTTCTTTGTTTTAATCATTTTTCAGAAGATCATATATCAAACATCCAAGACACAATTAGAAAATCAATCAAACACACTCACATTTTGTCAATAATAACCCAACAAGTCAAACAAGTTTATCACTTTCAGAAAAATGGAGAAAACATGATTACTTCTTGTGATATTAGGTCTCATACATTTTCATAGTCCATGCATGGTCATAATTTACATCTTCATATTGCAAAGTCCTCAATTCACTCCTAGAAATAAGTTCAATCTTTGTCAAAAGCTACATTCAAAATAGTCTTTGCATTATCACCATTTACATCCCTCTTAGAATATAGTTTGGTCTTGCATATTCCAATAGATTACATTAGAGTCCACATCTATCATTTTATTCTCAAATTAATCCATGCATAGTCTTCACTCACGTCTATCAAAGTTAGTCATCTATATAAAGTCTTAAGCATATCATTTGTATGGGTTTACCACCTGTGATGGTGAATTCCCATTTGAACAACCAAATCTTGGGCCAAACGATAATCAATTAAAAATAATTGATGGTTTGGATAACCTTACTTAAGAATTGATAACTAGTATTCCCAAGTACAAAAGAGTCAAATTTGTTATAGATAACAAAATCCAAAAATCAGTCTGAATTGAGAGGCAAGCCGCACAAGAAATTGTTTGAAAACAACTCAAAAGGCTTACCATACAAGAACAAATTCCTCCCAAATAGAGTGTCAGAGTCTAGCATCATAACCTGTCCAAGGTCTTACATTTCTTAGGTTTCATATAAGTCATTCATGCCAGTAACTAGATCACAAAGAGCTAAAATGAATCCAAATAATGATTCATTATTCAACCTCATGTGCAACATGGCTTTATCAACTTACCAACAACCACAGGCTAGATGACCTGCAACATTGCCAATAAATACAAACAAAATTCCTTCAATAAATAAATTGGAGGCAGCTCAACAAGATCCACAAGTCCTCATGGTCTTAAACGCACTTATCAATAATGACAGAGATCAATACCTTTCACGTTTGATTCAAAATGGGGCCAAGATACCCCCAAATGTTGATATTTCAATAATATTACCACTAGTAGTAACCTTGACTCAAAATATGAATCAAACACTAAAAATTACAAGCTTAGCTCATGGTGCACTTCAAAACACACAAGTCGTAGTAACTCAAAATACGATGATGTCAACTCAGAATTGTCAATCGAGAGTTACATCCCAAACTACTACCAATGTTACTTGACAAACAATGACAACAATAGTGGCTCAGAATACCGCAACCACAAGTGCTACTCAACCTCCAGAATTAGTTTTAGTTGGTTCTACCTATAGCGGTCAAAATATGAATCAAGGCTCTGCTAGAATGTATGGATCAAGCTAGCATACTTCTCAACACCTAGTGAAAATCAAGGTACACAGTTGCATACTCAATCGATGTTTCAGCAAGGTCTAGTATTCTCAAACATTGGTCCTTTTATGGGAAATACCTATATGGATAGTATAACTTTGACCCATACATAAATCTTAGCTCAACAAGTGCAGAATCTCCAAAGACAAATAACTCATATGCAAACAAAAAATGAAAACAAGAGCTACACCATGGAAGATCTTCGTCCTTACCCTTTCGATAGGACTTTGTATATGCCTCCTTTTCCACAACATTTTGAGACCCCAAACTTGAATAAATACAGAGGAAAAGGTAACCCCTTGGATCATGTCAGAGAATTTTATACATCATGTATTGAAGTAGCTGATGAAGACACATATTTGATGCGTCTATTTCCCAAGAGTCTGGAAGGAACAACATTAGAGTGGTTCTCACATTTACCACCAAGAATCACCTCATGGGGTGAATTGGCAGAGCAATTTATAACAAACTTTTCACACAATATAGACAATCTAGTTAGTTTAATGGATTTATGTGCTGGCAAGCAAGGGGAAGGTGAAACATTTTCTTCATTCTTATAGTGATGGAGAGCTTTATGATGCAAATGTCTCAGTCACATTCCAGAGGTTGAATTAGTGGATATCTTCACTGAGAACCTCATTCCTCAAGTTAAATATCCACTGCAAATGCAATGTCTTCATACATTCAAGGAAATAACAGAAAAGGGTATAAAGTGTGAAAAGGGCCTAGTAGAACAAGGGACATTGAAACATCACAAAGACAATGTACCAACCAATAATTCAAGAAATGAAAAAACAAAGTTCTGGTCCAAAAATAAGAATATAACAAGTGATGGGGTTGTAGACACACATGTTGTCCATCGAGCTCAACTAGTGGTATCACTTAAAGGACTAGTTGATTCTTTTATCTCCAATAGAAATCAATCTCAAGGCAGAAATACAACATCAACAAATGCCAATGCAATCCAATCTGGTAATCAAAGACCTCCAAGAATCAGTGTACCTAGAAGGAATTATACATCCCTTAGAGAACCAATTGAATCCACTCTCAAAAAGCTGATACAAACCAATGTTATCACTCTACTAAAAGTTAGGCCTTATGAGTCGGGTCCTTTCAAACCTGCTTGGTGGAATGAAAATGACTTTTGTGAATATCATCATGCTAAAGGCCATAAGACAACAAGTTGTTATAAGCTCAAAAATTTAATACACAATCTCATTGATCAGGGTGACATTATTGTAGATGCTAACAAGGGATCAGCCAACATAGATCATACCATATTCAAGGATCCTTTTGTCAAACATGACAAAGGAAAGGCTTCTAGTTCAGTGACATGGAATAATGCTGCAATTTATACCAATGTAGCATATGATTATGCAATAAATACAATCAGTGTAGGAGATGAAATAGTGGCTACCATTATAGTCAATCCAAGGAACCGAGATTGTGTTGTTGTCACTCGCCGGTCCAAAGTCACATTGCAAGGGGTTACATCTAATCCATCTTCACCAACTAGTAACTACAGTGTAGTGGATCAACTAAGAAAGACTCTAGTACAAATTTCATTGCTTGAGTTGCTTTGTATCTCCCCAGCTCACAAGGCAGTCCTCAATAAGTCTCTCCAAGAATCTATTGTTGCACACGACATAGATGAAAACACCTTTCAATCCATGGTTGGGAATCAAGCTACTTCCAAGGTAGCATTCACAGAGCAATATGTACCACTAAAAAAAACCATGCACAATGATCCTCTTCACCAAGAAGTACTTGTTCATAGAAGAAAAGTCAGAAGAGTCTTAATAGATGGTGGAGCTAGAATCAACATATGCACTCATAATCTTATTAAAGCTTTGGGCTACTCACACCATCATATTGATATCACTAAGTGAATAAATATTAAATCTTATGATGATGAAGAATGCCTATCCAAAGGTGTCATGACATTATCTATGCAATTAGGACTTGTCACCACCAATATCACCTTTCAAGTTCTGGACTAAGAATTGGGATACAATATGCTACTAGGGCACTCGTGGATAGATGCCATGTAGGTAGTACCTTCTACTTTCCACCAATGTGTTAAGTTCCCTTATAATGGCATTGAGATCACAATACAGGATGATCCAAACCCCTTTCAACATTGTAACTACCTTAGAGAAAGCACATAGAATCAACTCCCAATCAACCAAGCGACTCCACTCACCATGCAAATAGACTCTTTGAAAATTTTAGACACACCATCATCATCATCTCACACACTGACAACACCACCTCTACAAATTAGAGATGAAGGGTGTGATGAATATTCATGTTCTGGAACAGTATCAACAAGCCTATTGTCTCCTAGATCCTTTGGGAGAGCCTTACCAAATCCCACAAGTAAAATTAAAGGGAAAGAAATAGTCCAATTTTGAGACTCTTGTTACTTCATAATATGGGGAGAGATAAATGAAGAATCCTTAGAGGACGATGTCAACAAATGGCTCTATAAAGAAGAATATGACCATCCAAATGTCAGTCTTCCCTTAGATTAGTATCGTAATGGATTCAAAATGCTTCAACGACATGGTTATGATGACACAATAGGATTGGGGGAACATTCTCAAGGCATTATGAAACCTATATTACCATAAGAAAATAAAAAGAATTGGGGCTTGGGATATACAGGCCTAACAAGAAGAAGGACTTCTACACCAGATACTACAGTTATTCAAAATTTTCTAACAACACAAATCACAAATGAGCAGGAAGATCTTGAATCACCAAGCCAAAATAACATGTCAATAATTACCTTTGCACTGACATCTCATGTTAATGTGGTGACATAAATAGGGCTTGCACTAGCAGATGAATCGAATACTCACTTGGCACCATTATCCTCAACCGATTCATCAAGGAAAACATGCATAGTACTAGCTAGAGAAGGTAATTTTATATTGCCTCTATGTCTCATCCAAGCTTTAAATGAGTCTTCTATCACAAAAGAAGGATCTACAAGTCATGAAACTCTCGCATTCATCATCAACACTGTTGAGACTCCTCTTTCTCCAATTGAGGAAATTGATGAAGATGGATAAGACAAAGAGACATGTATTGAGAGTATAATTGATTCCCATGACTATGAATTCTTATCTATCCAAAGTTGTAGTACATATTCGGCATTTAGAGCCTATGACAATCAATCACCTATGGATGATGGCATTCAATATGACATACAAGTTTTTCAAAAGTCAGTCAAGTATGTATTTGACAACAGGATTTGCATGATATCAGCAACATCTCCTCTTAATGAAGATGTGTACCTTTGTTTTATGTATCCTCACCTAATAGACTGGGGGCAAGAAGAACAAACACATTTGGATTAGTTCCAAAATGATGAGGCTATAGCTAAGTTTTTAGGTGCTAGGGATGGATTTCCCTATGATGATCGCAAAGCTAGTTTTTTTATAGATATAGACAGAACCGTCTACTTTGAAGAAGCAAGCTCCTCTACTAATCTAGAAGATGTGGATGAAATACAAAATGTAGCTAAAAATATACTAGATAATCTTCCTATAGATCAAGAACAATCGACATTGGTAGTAGAAGAAACTAAAGAAGTCAACATTGGAAATGTTGATAATGTACATAAAATACATCTAGCTAGATATTTAAACCCCATGGAAAAGGAAAAGTTTATTCAATTCTTCACGCAACGACCAATAAACTTTGCATGGTCATATGCTAACATGCTAGGGTTGGATCCAAAATTGGTCTTACATCATATACCATTTCTACCAAGAGTGAATACTTACAAGCAAAAACTCAGGAAGATGCACCCTCAAATAGCCTTGTTAGTCAAAGTAGAGCTACAAAAATTGTTGGATGTGGGTTTTATTAGACCCATAGACTATGCAGAATGGATTTCAAACTTAGTAATAGTGACTAAACCCACTAGGGGCATATGAATATGTATTGACTTCAGGGACCTAAACAAAGCTTTTCGCAAGGATAATTTTCCACTTCCAAATGTAGATATGATTGTGGATTTGATAGCATGCAATAAAATGTTATCACTCATGGAAGGTTTCTCTGGTTATAATTAAATTAGGATTGCACCAGAGGACCAAAATAAAGAAACTTTCACTTGTCCTTTGGGAACATACTATTGGAATGTGATGTCATTCGGTCTCAAGAATGCCGGTGCCACTTATTAGAGAGAAATGAGCACCCTGTTTCATGACATGATACATAACATCATGGAAGATTATGTAGATGACTTGCTGGCTAAATAAAAAATGAGGGATGATCATCTTGATGTTTTAGCCAAAATCTTTGATAGACTAGAGCAATACAATGTCCAAATCAGCCCCAAAAAGTGTATGTTCAAGGTAACATCTAGTAAACTATTGGGATTTAATGTATCCAACAAGGGAATTGAGATAGATCCTAAAAAGGTAAAAGAAATCCTAGAAATGCCAAAACCCTCAACACTTAAACAAATAAAAAGTTTGCAAGGGAGATTATAGTCTATAAGGCGCTTCATTGCATAATTGGCAGATAAGTGCCAACCATTTCAACACCTTCTGAAGAAAGGTGTAACTTTCAAGTGGAAAGAATAATGCTAGGAGATATTTCAAGCATTAAAAGAATATTTTTATCAACACCAATCGTTACCCCACTAGTATATGGAAATTTGTTGCTGTACATATCACACAACAAATTACTCTTTGGGTGCCCTTTTGGTACAACACGACGAACAAGGTAAAGAAAGAGATATCTATTACATCAATTAAGTGCTCATAGGATATGAAGTCAACTATACCCTGATAGATTAAGCATGTTTAAAAATTATTTTCGCATCCCAGAAGCTTAAACACTACATGTTGAGTCATAAGGTCTAGTTGAATGCATATTTTGATCCTCGCAAGTACCTGTTGAACAGAGTAGCATTAACAAGAAGATTGGTCAAGTGGTTCATGATCCTGAGTGAGTTTGACATAGAGTATGTTGATATAAAAGTAATAAAAGGTCAGATTGTTACTGATCAATTGGCAGAAGCACCTATACAAGACAACCATCCATTAGTAGTAGACTTTCCCAATGAGTTAGTGTTTTCACTCTCAACATCCACAAGTTATAAATTGTATTTTCATGGGTCATACACCAATCATGGAGAAAAAAAAGGAATCCTCTCCATCACTCCTCAAGGAGACTCCATTCCAAAATCATTCAGAATCAACTTCCCATGTACCAATAATATAGTTGAATATGAAGCCCTGGTCATAGCACTTCGTACTGTCATACAATGGAAGATAATGGAGTTACAAGTCTATAGTGACTCTTGGCTTATCATCAATCATGTGAATGATGATTATAATACCAAAGTATAACAAGCTCCACCTTACAAATAGCTAGTAGAAGAATACAAGCAACACTTCACTAGTGTGACATTTGAGCAAATACCCTGAGTACAAAATAGAGCAGCTAACGCAATGGCTATGGTAGGATCTCTTCTCGATATGCCAAATAATGGAACTGAGTTTCAGTCCGTAGTAGAACAACTCATGGTATCTTCATATGAAATCCCATCTTATAAGTATGTCTATATGATAGTAGGACCTGAATCACCTTGGTACATAGAAGTATATGCATATCTCCATGACCAATATATGTCTCCTGATCTTTCATGCAATGAGAACAACACTCTTATACACCAGGCATCAAGACATACAATTATTGTTGATACATTGTATAAGAAAATCTTGAATGGTACTTTGCTTTGATGTCTAAATTTTGAAGAAGCACAAACAACATTAAAATAATTTCATGATGGGATCTGTAGTGCTCACTCTTCTAGTCCTGCATTAGCCAAGAAACTATTGAGAACAAGATATTACTAGCCAACAATGGATAAGGATGCTTATAAGTATATACAAAAATGCAGACAATGCCATATACATGGAGATTTGATCCATGTACCTGCTCAAGACCTTCAGCCAATTACGTCACCATGGCCATTCTCACAGTGGGGACTAGATCTTATCAAAAAGATCAACCCTAACTCCTCCAACAGACATAGTTTCATACTCACAACTACTGAATATTTTACTAAATGGGTCAAGGAAATCCCTATGACTTACACCATAGGAAAAAAAAAATCTAATTTCATCTTGAACTATATCATCTGCCGATACGGAGTCCCCATGTGTATCATTACAAACAATGGGTGATCATTCAAAAACCAAGAAGTGAGTGAACTTTTCAATCAATTCCAAATTCAACACCATTTTGCTACTCCTTACTATCCCCAAGGTGTTGGCAATTGACACTCAATTGGTTGGTTTCACTATGTTGTCATTGATGGCATCATGGTATCTTGTTCCAACAGGCACTACACCGACACCGACACCGACACCGGTAGGATAGAAGGATTTCTTTGATTATTGGTAATGCAGGCCGACATGGTTTAGATTATCGTTATCGGTATTGGAGGCCAACATCTATTGGATCCAGCATAGGCAATTGATTTTGATATTAATGCATTTATTTTATCTAGCTGACATGTAATCTGATATTGTAATATATCTAAGAGAGCATGTATGTGAGGATATTAATGTAAGGATTATTTTGGTAAAGAGTTTAAGGTTTCAAACCAAAACAGACAGAGCTTAACCAGAACTGTATTCTGGCATAGAAGATGCTATCTTTTGCAGTTCAACACTTCTCTAGATTGTAGTTTGGATTTATATGTAGTTAGTGAGGCTCCTTTTGTGATTGAGAAATGTTCTCTAGGTTGTAAGCCTTCCTACAAGTGCTGCCCCTTATATTTTGTAATATCTCTTCATATGGCCAGTGGATTGATATTGTGGGTCACGAATCCCACCGTGGTTTTTCCTCTTTGAGGTTTTCCACGTATAATTTTTTTTTTTATGGTTCTAATTTATGTGATTGGCTTATAGTTTTCTTTACTTCTTTCAATTCTATATGTACCGATATACCGGTTGGTGTATGCATGTTTTGATAAGGCTAAAATTGTTCTTTCTGGTATAACACTGATTCACCCCCTCCACCCCCCCCCTCTGTTGGCAATATGATGGAATTGATTATGTGTTGCATTGATGTTTTGTCATTGATGTCAACACTAGCTATTATGACTGGTTATCGGCTGATAGGTTTTGGTTACTGGTAGAAGAGCTAGTGTTACCATTAAGGGTTTAAGGTTTTACCAACAGAGCTTTTACTAAGAATCTTTGACAGGATGCATAAGTGGTGTTGGTGTAGCTTCTAGATGGAATTTATGATGTAGAATGTGATCCTTGATTGGGCTTCGATTGATTGGAGACATCGCTTTGGTGTGGAGAATCTATTTAGGTCTGATACCTATCTAGGTTATAGACTGGTATCATGTTAACATGTTCTCTACACGTTACCAGGTTGTTTTATGGATTGTTTAATGTTGTTTTGGTCTAAAGAAAACATGGAATATCATTGTAATATAGATGTATGTAATGATCTTATTATAATATATTTAGGTGGCCAACCTAATCGGTTTAGGCCTTAGGGTTTGTATAAATTGATGTAAGATCTCATTGTAGATCATGGTGGCAATGGTCGTGGTCATGGAATAAAATATCATATGCGAAGGAGATTTGGTCGATCATAGGTGATCGAATTGGGTTTAAGTAAGAGGTCAAAGGCCTCCAGTATTAAGCTTAATGTGGATTGTAATCATGCATGGTAGATTCTATCTATGGCAGTTCATTCTTTTGGATTGTTGTCTAATTATATTGAGGTGGTTATAACCTCTTTGTAGTCAGTGAGACTCCTTTGTAATGAGAAGTAAGCTCTAGGCAGTGTGCCTTCTTGCATGTTCATGCCCCTTATTGTATCACAGAATTTCTATAGAAGTATCATCTGACTATGGGTAGGCTTTTCATCGCGGTTTTTCCCTAAAATAGGTTTTCTATGTACAAATCATGGTGTTATGTGGTATGATTGCATTGTGTTAGTTCTTTGTTTCATTTTAAGTTTTATTGCTTATTGGTATCTATTTTTGCTATTCCGGTATTCAATGTTTATGTGCTTCAGTTAAAGGTTATAAAGTGGTTTGATTAATATAATCTATTAACAACTGATTCACCCTCGCCCTCTCAGTTGTCCACCAGTTATCCTAACAATTGGTATCAGAGTTTTGGTCCTCCTTTGCAAAAGCTTAACTACTTGAGGTAGATCCTATGGCAACTAATACTTCAAATCCAATGGCAACTATTTTTAGAAGAGAAATCCCTAAGCTTGATGGAATAAATTATGGGATATGGAAAATCCGAATGGAGACTCATCTTAGATGTCTTGGAAAGGATATTTGGGAGATCATAGAGAAAGGATATACACCTTATGATTTGACATCTGGAAATCCTGCTCCTACAAACTTGGAAAAGAATATTAAAAATGATTGTAGAGCAAGAGAAGCCCTCTTGTGTGCACTCACTGATCAACAAATCATGGGATTGAGTGATAAATCATCTGCAAAGGTTATGTGGGATAAATTGCAAACTCTGAATGAAGGTGACCCTACTATCAAAATTGGTAAACTTGATGGTTGTCGGGTAAGATATGAGAACTTGAAGATGGAAGATAATGAAAGAATTGCTACATTTATGGAAAGAGTAAATGAGATTGTCATGGGAATTCAATGTTGTGGAGGATCTCTGCATGAAGATGAAATAGTTTCTAAAGTATTGAGAGCCCTTCCACCAGCTTACAAGATGAAGGCGACTGCAATTAATGAATTGAGAACAATGGCAAATACTTGAGTTAACATAGACATTCTGGTTGGGAAACTATTTGCTTTTGAGCTTGAAGAATTTGGACCCTCTGGAGCTGCAAAATCTGAACCTTCTTTTCATGCATCATCATCTACCGGCAAAAGTGATTGGAAAGCCTTATATGCAAAATAATTGGAAGATATGAGGAAAGAGGATAAAGAATTTGAGCAACTTGAAGTCTTATTTGCTAGAAGAGTACCTAAAGGACCGACAAGAAGTAAGTATGAAGGAAAAACACCTTTTAAATGTTTTGAATATAATAAGATTGATCATTTGGTATCTAGATGTCCTGAAAGGAATGTGAGATTTGAAGAAAGAGTTAAGAAATAATTTAAGCTTAATCAGAATAGATATAGATTCAAGAAAAACAAACAATGCTACATAGTGGATGAGGAAGGAGTAAGTGATGACTCTGAGGATGAACCGATAGTAGATTCTGCTAGTGGATCTCATAATGGAAAGAAATGCGTTTTCTATTCTTTAAAGGAAGATGAACCAGAACTGGCTATCAAGAATGAAGAAAAGGCCTTGGCAGAAAAAGTTGAAGATGAGGATGAATGGGTAATTGATAGTGGATGCTCACATCATATGATTGGAGATAAAATAAAAATTTTGTCCTTGCAAGAGTACAATGGTGATCAAGTCATATTTGGGGATGACAAAGCATGTATGATCAAAGGTAAAGGTATTATTTCTCTGGCTGGCAAGGATAATACTAATAATGTCTATTATGCAGAAGGTTTAAAGCATAATATTTTAAGTGTTGGTCAATTGGTGGACAAGGGATTTCAACTTTAGTTTAAAGATAGACAATGCAAAATCATTAACAAAACTGGTTTGGAGATTGCAACCGATACTCAGACTGGAGGTAATATCTTTCACCTAAACACTAGTAATAAGACATGTTTGATTTCTCATATTGATGAGAGTTGGTTATGGCATAAGAGGTTGTGTCATGTTAATTGTGATTGTATTGTTAAGATCAGTTCAACAAAGGAAGTTAGAGATATACCCAATATTATAAAGTCTCATAATCTGGTATGTAAGGAATGTCAATTGGGAAAGCAAGTTAGAACTTCTCTTAAAAGCATACATGATAAATCTAATGATGTGCTTGATTTGATTCATACTGACTTATTTGGTCTAGCAAGGACTAGAAGCTTTCAAGGTGATAGATACTTCATGCTGATAATTGATGATTATTCTAGAATGATTATGATTTTAAGGTGATAGATACAATTATTGTGAGACAAATGGAATCAGGAGACAATTATTTGCACCCAGGACTCCTCAGTAGAATGGAGTAGTGGAAAGGAAGAATAGAACCATTTTGGATGCAACAAGAAAAATGATGATGGAAGCCAAATTGCCTCACATCTACTGGAGAGAAACAGTGAGTACAATAGTGTACACATTCAACAGAATTCATATCAAAGGTGAAACTGGTAAGACTCCTTATGAATTATGGTTTGGACATACACCTACTGTTAAATATTTCAGAATTTTTGGAAGTAAATGTTATATCAAAAGGGATGATTCAATTGGGAAGTTTGATCCTAGATGTGATGAAGGGATATTTCTTGGATATTCAATTTAGAGAAAAGCATATAGATGTTATAACAAAAGATTGCAGAAAATTATGGAGAGCGCAAATGTGAAAGTGGATGAGAAATACAGAGATCAACCTATATCATATGGCAGGGAACCAAAAGTGGAAATGATCATAATTGAACCAACAATGCCTCAACCAATACAAGACATTGAGGCAGTTACACCAGTACAATCAGAAAATTTAACTATGACTGATGATCAAAATAATGAACCTAAAGTTCAGAAGACACCAAGGTATGTAAGATTAAATCATTCTGAAGATCAAATCATTAGAGATAGGAACAAGGGAGTTATGAGAAGAAGAAGACTGGCAAATGAAGAGGTATGTCTTATTTCTCAAATTGAACCGACATCTGTTATTGAAGCTTGTAAAGATAAAAATTGGTTAAAGGCTATGGAAGATGAATTAGATTAGATAGAGAAGAATAACACTTGGACTTTAGTTCCCTAGCCTAAAAACTAACATTGTTATTGGCACTAAATGGGTTTTTAGAAATAAACTAAATGAGGATAGTCAAGTTGTAAGAAACAAGGCTAGATTGGTTTGTAAAGGATATTCTCAAATGGAAGGAATTGATTATGGTGAGACATTTGCACCTGTAGCTAGAATTGAAGCTATTAGACTATTTGTTGCCCATGCAGCATATAAGAACTATAAGGTCTACCAAATGGATGTTAAATGTGCATTTTTGAATGGTGAACTTGAGGAAGAGGTATACATTGAGCATCCTGATGGATTTTCACTAACAGGTGACAAAGATACAGTTTGTAGGTTAAGGAAAGCATTATATGTATTGAAACAAGCTCCTAGAGCTTGGTATGCAAGGTTGGATAAATATCTTTTGAAGCTTGGTTTTACTAAAGGCAGTGCTGACAGTAATTTATATTACAAGATCACTGATGATGATATTCTGATTATTGAAGTATTTGTTGATGATATCATTTTTGGAGGTGAAGATAAATTGTGCATGGAATTCTCTAATAATATAAAGAATGAATTTGAAATGTCCATGATTGGTGAGATGAGATTTTTATTAGGTTTGTAGATTACTCAAATTGACAAAGGCATATTTATCTATCAAACTCAGTATCTAAGGGAATTGTTGAAGAAGTTTGGTATGGATAATTCCAAACTGGTAAGTACTCCTATGGTGACAAGTGGGAAATTTCTATCAAAGACACATTTGCACTGGTAAATTTGACAAGGTATAAGTCTATTATTGGTGGCTTGTTATATCTAACTCAAACTAGACCGGATATTATGAATGCAGTAAGTATTGTTTCAAGATATCAAAGTAATCCCAAAGAAAATCATGAATGTGCAGTAAAGAGGATATTTCGGTATTTGCAAGGAACAACATAATATGGCTTATGTTATTCTAGAGATGATAACTTCACTTTATGTGCATATACAGATTCAGATTGGGAAGGAGATACTTATGATAGGAAGAGAACTTTTGGTGGAGATTTCTTTCTTGGAAAGAAACTGGTTTCATGGATCAGCAAAAAATAGTCATGCATTTCTTTATCTACTACAGAAGCTTAATATGTTGCAGCACCAACTAACTGCACTCAAGTCTTGTGGATGAAGCAAATGTTGAAGGGTATCAAGGTAAATTGTAGTGAATTAGTAGTTATCTATTGTGATAATTTTGTAGTTATTGAAATGTCTAAGAATCCAGTATTTCACTCTAAGACTAAAGTACATATCAATAAAATATAATTTTCTGAAGGACAAGGTGGAAGAAAACAAAGTCAAATTGGTTTATGTGAACACTAAAGAAAAAATTGTAGATATATTCACTAAACCACTGTCTAAGGAATCATTTGAGTATTTGAGAGACAGGTGAGGGGTATCTACCACTCTGATAGAAACTTAATTGATGGAGCAAACCATCAGTCCGGTATGCATCATCAACTTTATCCTTTGCACTGGGTTGATGTAGTGGTGTTATTACTCAGGGGAGTAGTCAGCTTTGAGATTCATAGAATTTTGATATTTATGTCATATCTTTGGCATTGATGTCAAAGGGGGAGAGTTATATGTGAAAAATAATATTATATGGGAGAGAGATTCAAATCAGTTTCATATTGGACTGCACTCCTCAGGGGGAGTTGCTGGGATTTTTTAGTTTTTTATTATGTGTTGCCATCAATGCCAAAGGCATAGATTGTTGGAAATATGACATAATTGATTATGTGTTGCATTGATGTTTTGTCATTGAACACTTGTTGTTATGACTAGTTACCAGCAGACAGGTTTTGGTTACTGGTAGAAGAATTAGTGTTACCTGTAAGGGTTTAAGGTTTTAATGATAGAGCTTTTACTGAGAATATTTGATAGGATGCATAAGTGGTGTTGGTGCGGCTTCTAGATGGAATTCAGGATGTAGAAGGTGATCCTTGATTGTGCCTCAACTGATTGGAGACATCGCTTTGGCATGGAGAATCTACTTAGGTCCAGTACCTATCTAGGTTATGGACCCGTATCATGTTAAGGTGTTCTCTACACGTTATCGGGATGTTTTATGAGCTGGTTAATGTTTTTTTGGTCTAAAGCCGACATGGCATATCATTGTAATATAGATGTATGTAATGATCTTATTGTAATATCTTTTAGGTGGCCGACCTAATCGGTTTAGGCCTTAGGGTTTTTATAAATTGATGTAAGATCTCATTATAGATCATAGTGGAAATATTCATGGTTGTGGAATGAAATATCATATGTGAAGGAGTTTTGGTCAATCATAGGTGATCAAATTGGGTTTAAGTAAGAGGTCAAAGGCCTTCGATATTGAGCCTAATCAGAACTGTAATCTGGCATGGTAGATGTTATCTCTGGTAGTTCATTCTTTTGGATTGTTGTCCAATTATATTGAGGTGGTTATAACCTCTCTGTAGTCAGTGAGACTCCTTTGTAATGAGCAATACACTCTAGGTAGTGTGCCTTCTTGCATGTGCGGGCCCCTTATTGTATCACATACTTTCTATAGAAGTATCATTTGACTATGGGTAGGCTTCCCACCATGGTTTTTCCCTTTACCAGGTTTTCCACATATAGATCATGGTTTGATGTGGTATGGTTGCATTTTGTTAATTCTTTGTTTCATTTTAAAGTTTTATTGCTTATCGGTATCTATTTTTGCTATTCCGATATTCAATGTTTATGTGCTTCAGTTAAAGGTTATAAAGTGGTTTGATTAATATAATTTGTTGACAACTGATTCACCCTCCTCCCCTCTCAATTTTCCACTGGTTATCCTAACACTCTCAATGTTATTGGATTCCAACACAATGCAAGGATCAAGCAGAAGCAACAAACAAAACACCGTTGAAAATTTTAAAGAAAGTTGTCAACAAAGTAGGATGAGATTAGCATCTCTAGTTAAATCTGGCACTCTGGGTTTATCGAACAAGCGTACGCACAACTACAGGTGCCACACCATACTATTTGGTATATGGTTCAGAAGTCATTTTTCCTATTGAGGTATAGCTGTCATCTCTAAGAGTCTCTCTAAAAAATATCATATCAGAAGAAGACTATAGAGTCGCATGTTTGCAAGAGCTAAAACTATTGGATGGAATAGGTAAAGCACTCTAAACCATTTACAAGGTTACCAAAATATATTAAGATGAAGCTATAACAAAAGAGTAAGTCCACATTTCTTTGAGATAGGGGATATAGTCCTTACAGAGAATCAAATGAACCTATCACAATGAGAAAGACTAGGAAAATTGGAGCCTAATTGGTTAGGTCCTTTTGTGATAACAAGGGTCATTGGAAAAGAGGCCTATAACTTAACAACAATGGAGAGATAACCACTCCCCGATCCTATGAACAACATCTAAGGGTTGGGTTAGTTTAGACTTTACTTTTTGCATCTACATATCATTTTTTATTAGCATTGCATTACATATAGTCTCTTTTCTAAATGCATCTCATTCACAATCTTCATAGCATATATTTTTTGCAATCGCATATAGCTACATCAATAAAGCAAGGAGATTGTTTTAGTTATTCACCTATCTGCACTGAAAGAAGTGAAGGTTCTCTCATTTCCTAGATACTTGTACATGAAGTTCTTAAAATTTTTAGGTCATTCATCTCCAACATCATCATGGGATCAATATTTTTCTTTGGTTGGCTAGAAGTTTCACTATTAGGCCTTTTTACCCAAAGTATATCAATGGCTACATCTCACACATTAATAATTTTCTCTAAGTCATTACAGATACCTAGTTGATCATGTGGCTAGTGAAAAAGCGAAAATCCTACTTCAGTGTCATTATAATTGTCATACCCATATAGGTTTCATTACTTACAGGCCAAGGCAAGAATATTAAGAAAAGAAAAAAAAAGCTATGCCAAATTCCATTTCAAGGCAAAAGAAGCAAAGATATATAAATGAAATATCATGCACAAAAATGCAATAAAGGTTGGTCATGGGAACATGTGAGTAACTCCACCAGGGTTATGGACTCCTGCTAACAATGGATCAATATTTGAGAGATTATAATGTATAATCTCGTTGGGGCTACAGATGTCCAACTGGCAGTGAGGTTTTATCCAGGATGCTTTTAAAGTCAGAATAAACTACGTAGCTAGTCACTTAGGATGTTAAGAGTCTCTAATGGTTATAAGAGTCAAAATAAATTCAATTCCACACATATGGGCAAAAGAAGATAAAAGTTTCAAGAACCAGTGGGGAAGTTTTCCATGTCTCTATTTATAAATCTTATTTACATAGTGTGTTAAGTTGGGTGGTCCTAGGTCTTTTTGAGAACGGATTGAGATCCTATCTCTGAAAATTTTTTATACCTTTATTTCAATTAGTGCAATACAAAATGATAAGAGCTTACAATCATCCTTGTTCAAATAGGAAATGCATCCTCATCTTGCATCTTGCATCTAGAATAACTGCATTTCAAAATTTCATTTGTCCCCACATGCATTCTGTAGATCATCATATCATAACAAGTCTACATACTGGGGGCATGGCCGAAAAAATCCTAAAAATCAGATAAACTCCTAAAAAAATCCTAAAAATCAGATAAAGTTCTAAAAAAATCCTAAAAAATCAGATAAAGTCGTGAAAAAATTCTTAAAAAAAGATAAAATCCTAAAAAATCCCTAAAAAGTGTAAAAAGAAATAACAAAAACATTCATATATTATTCTCAAAAAACCAAAAACATTGAGAAAATAAAAAAACCCAAAAATAGTAAAAAATGCCCTAAACAAAATCCAAAAAACAAATCATCATATAATCTCTTGAAAAAATTCCAATAAAAGATCAAATAATCCTAAAAACCCGAAAACATTGAGAAAAACAATCACAAAATACAAAAACAATCTATCAATCACAATTCATAATAAATTATCCTTTGCAAAGACAAACATTTAAGCAAACATAACTATCACATCATGCAAAACATTGAGCTTAACAATAATGCATCAATAGACAAACTACCAAGCTAGTCTGCAACCTAACCAATCAAATGCCTATCATTTTTCAACATCTTTATAGAACAACATGCCTTTACGGATATATCATTCCTAAAATAGGAAACCTATCCAATATCATGTCCAAATGGATACATTTTTCCTACAATGGACATCCTATCAAACAATCATCCTATCTTGATACACTTATCCTTGGAAAGAAGATTAGTATGGTTGTTGACTCGTTTGGCCTAGTTAGTCTTATCTTTTATTGATTTATCTTTATCAATTTATGGAAGGTCATGTTCCTATGCTACTCAAGGATGTCCACAAGCAACTAGAAGAGCCAAGATGGCCATGATATTTTTCTTTGTTTTTTGTTTGTGGTGTGAACCAATAAAGTTCTAGGGCAATGGTACCTTGGGTGTCTCTATTGGTACGTTCATTTGAAAAGTATCCTATGCAAAAATGAAGTCAAGGATAGCTATGCTTGTGACTATTGCACATACCTTGACCCTTGGTGCTATACATAGAATGGAGAGGTTCACTCCTTTCCTGCAATGTGTTTGTTATTGCAATGGGATATCATTCACACCTTGGTTCCTTATACCATGGTTTACAAAGCTCCATTGATACATAATAAGGCTCAGTGATGAAAATGTTGCGCTAAAAAATGAAGGCACAAGAAGTCATGGTTATATATTTTTCCAATCTCTTTATCTTATTTATAATTCCATCTCAAATCATTTCCCCACATCAACTATTCTATCTATAAATCAGTTCTATTCTTCACTTCCTACTAATTATTCTTCACTTTCATCATATTCATCTTTCATCCAATTTTTATCTATCACATGTCTTATATAGGATGTGTCCTTCCTGAAACTAGACACATTCATCTATCTTTGTCTTATACAGGATGTATCCTTCCTGAAACTAGACGTTTTGATCATCTTGTGCTTATACAGGATATGTCCTTCTTGATACCATACTTAATCTTTATCTTATCAATCCAATCAATCTACAAATCGCTCCAATCATCTCTTCTATCCAATCAAACTCATTCATGTCACCAAGTTAACCATTATTTCATCTTTCATATAACATTCTCCTTATTTTGAGAGATCATTCATGCCTTTAATGCACAAACAATCTCTCAAGGGGGCATCATACCCTAATGTTGTCGGGGCATACTGGGGCAGGAATTTTTTTTCGTTTTCTTTGAAACAATGTTGTTCCAACATTGTCTCAAAGAGTGGCAAATGTAGATAACTAAAAAAATTTCATTAATCTAGACTAATTATTCATCCTATTAATTAAATAATTATTTAATTAAACTAATTAAATTATTTTAAATTAGTTTTAATCATTGCACCTCAATATTACTAATTATTATATTTCTATCTTATTAATCAATTATCATTTAACCATATCTATATAATTAATTAAATATTTATTATTTAATTAATTTTTATTTATAACCTTTAATTAAATAATCTTTATTATTTAATTAAATTCAATTTTTAAATAACTAAATAATTTCTTAAAATTATTTAATTAACTAACTTATTCCTCCAATTCAAATTCAAAATTTCATATTCTCCCCAAACTTCAATTTCATCAAATTTGAATTAATTACATGTGCATTTAACTTTCCAAAAATCCAAATTCAAATTGAAATGAAAATAAAATATAATTTAATTTCAAATTCCTACAACACATGTTGAAATTCTAACTCCCACTAACTTTCAGTTTGACTGGGCAATCTATTCAGTCATCTCCCCAGTTAACTTAGTTAACTCCCCAATCACCTTTTTCAACTCCAAATCACCTTTTTGGAATAAAGTAATCAATTCAGTTAACAAATCAATCAACTTAGTTCACTGATCAATCAATCCAATTGACTCATCAATCAAATGAGTTAAACTCTCAAGAACCTCAACCATCCATTTTAATCCTCCATAACCTATAAATTCAACCCATTTCTCCTCAATTTTCCTTAATCATGAACTTCAAATCTTTGTGCCGCTTGCAGGTTACCAGCGCGATATCTAAGAGCCACCATACCACAAAGAAGAGAAGAACAATGGAAGCAACATGAATGATATAGAGTTTGAATTAGATCTATTTTGATTGAAGTGTCTTATTAAGCTAATTACTTTCATTGATTTATGTTTAGGATTGCTTTGATAGTTAAGGAATTTGTAATTTTCCTTATTTCTTATTTAGTAATGATCATTTTAAGCATGAAAAAACATAGGATATCAAAATTATCAAAGAAATAAAATAGAAAGATAGAAGAAGAAGAGAGAAAAATTAGCTATTTCAAGGATATGTAAATCTAACATGCTCATTTTACAAAAATGGCAAGTTTAATATTGTAGCATCATAAATTGTCACCAGTCCAATTTACACCTCATGTTGTGCTCCCACTTTAGCATATTTTATGCTTATCCCCTCTCTAGGTTTGATTTGGCCCTATTCTTCACCTTTGAGGCCATGAACATGAAGAACACAAATGGACACTGAGAGGGGGGGGGGGTGAATCAACGTATTTAAAATTTTTCTAGATTAAGTGTGTAGATATTAAGAATGCAATGTAAATGAGAATACACACACACAAAGATCAAACCACAATAGAAAATTTACGAGGAAAACCCAAAGAGGGAAAAACCTTGGTGAGAATAGCTGCTGGAGTCTACTACTCCAATCCAGCCTCACAAGGTAATTTATAGATTATAATTTGTTTAGGGCACCAACCCAAGGAGCACCAATCCCTGATGATTTTGAGCACCTACTCAAGGAACACCTACCCCTACTCTAAGCACCCACTTAGAGAAATATAGTAATATCAAATTTTTATAATGCAAGGAAAACCTTGTTACATTCAAGACAACTTCGACCACTCTTGGATCACTGCACATTGAATCCTATAACTCATCATGCATTATTCACTTCATGCTATGCATTTTCTCATTCCCAAGATAAAATAGTTATCTCTACATGCCAAAACCACTTTGAAACTCATCGTGTGCATTATACATACATGGAATAATCATCTTTGATCACCATTCGATCATAGATCAACACAACCGATTCACCAAGATCCATCAGTTAGGGTTCAACATATCAATAGGTTAGGGTTACTTGTTGATCACTTTTCTTGAAATACCAATACTGGTTTCCTTCACTGCACAACTACCGGTTGCATTACAACATCACTACCGGTTACAATGCATCTTCATTACCGGTTACTATTGACATCAATGACAAAACTATACTTCATGAATGCAATCTTCATGCAATGCCAACACACTTGAAGGGATTTCTCCTTGTAAGTTCCAAACCTGTCTATTGTTGTATCTACTAGTTGGGCAAGTAAATGATCAGCATATGCAATCAAAAGATCCTTGTCTACTTAATATCCCATGGGCATCACCCATGTAGTTTGGGGCTCAGCTTCCACCATCATGCAAGTATCTGTATCAACCATAAAGCAAATTATTTTTTCATACCGGTTGACAATGTTTGTCGGTATCCTTTCCCTTGCATGTATTTTCTTTTGAAATTCCTTAAAATATCCCCATGCAATCTTTCCAAAATCATTACCAAGCATTCTTATGCTATTCTTCATTTGTACTAATATTGGAGTGCCATCTATCCATTGGATATCACCAATATTGGGAAAATAATTCCAAAAATAAAAGAATAGACCAAGAATTAGTTGTCCAAACTTGAACCTTAACCTCTTATCATTCTTCATGGATTCCTGGTTCAGCATAAGTTGACTTCTCAATGCCTCTGACAAGTCATAATCAACATCCTCTTTTATCATCTGGTGGGTAGTGTGAATAGCAGCAACAAGGATGTTGTTCATTTGCTAGAGTAATAGATCCGGTAACTATAACCATTGAGGAATATTTTACTATCAAATTATTCATATTATTCACCATCATTGCTCTTCCATCCCATTTAGATCCTGTTAAATTTTCTACATCATTCTTGGGAATGGATCTGAGTATAGGAAGCTCACCGGTGGCATAAAGTTTGGTGACTATGTGAATAGATTCCTTAGAAAATTTATGTGGTCGGTCGAGCCACATAAACTAGTCATGAATTCTACTAAGAACATATCTCATGAGTTCATTATCAAAATAATCAATGTGTTAGGATTCCCAGAGATACTGAGAGGGGAGTGAATCAGTATCTTGCCCGTTATCAGATTTTCTAATCTTTTAAAACAAATTGCATTCCAAAATAGTGTACCGGTAAATCAGAAATAATGCAGTAAATAAGATCAATAACCACAACATAGAAATCACACCATAACACAATATTTTTAATGAGGAAACCCAGTTTGGGAAAAACCTCACTGGGATTTGTGACCCACAATATTCACTCACTGGCCAATAAATGAATATTACTTACAATAGGGGCCTGCACATGCAGGAAGGCCAACTGCCTACAGCTCACTACTTAATTACAAAAGGGAAGTCTCATCGAGTTACAAAAATGGATTATGCAAATCCAATATCATGTACTACTTCAGTTCAACATCTGCTATGCTAGGTTCAGTACCGGTTTAAGCTCATACAACTTCCATAAACCTTATTCCAAAATCTGCCTTAATATTTGCATGTTCGCATTTGCATACTACATTACCTACTTACCTACACAAATGATCTACAAGATCTCATACTTATATGAGTCCTATTACAATTCTCCTTGTCGGCTTACAAAAATATTTTACAATTAAATACAAAATAAAATCCTGTCAGCTGGGGTGTTGGTAATCATCTTTTCCGATGCCGGTGTCGGTGCCTGTATCAGTGCCTGCTGGTGCCATAGGATTGAAAGGTTGCCATCAATGACAATACCTTCAATCACCTACAATTTCTCATTGGAGTGTGCATTTTCCAACAATCTCCCCCTTTGGCATTGATGACAACACTCATGAAAAAAAGTCAAAATTGTATCAAAAAATGTGTTGTCCAAAAAAAATCTTGCCAAAACTGTGTGTACCAAAATTGTGTGCTCCCCCTGAGCAGATGATGTCTTTTGCCAATCACTTTTCTCATTCTACTACTCCCCCTTTGGCATCAATGACAAAGGTTGTCAATTAATGTCAATTGAGTGTAGTTCTTGTCACGATCCCTATAACCAGTGGGTTACAATTTGATATAGATCCACTAATGCAAAATTCAAGTTGTTAGTGAACCTCTCACTATCCTTCAATGTTTCTTCTATCCTTTGGATGGTACCAGTGAGTATGTGCATTTTCTCTTCCAGTGTCTTAAGTCCTTGAACAAGTGCCTCAAAAATCTCTTTTCTCAAAGAGATGAGGATGTCAAGTTTCAGACCAAGTTTGCATTTGAGTTCCTTAGCCTTGTATTTTATTCTTTCCTTCTCCTTCTCCAATTTCTCAAGTTTCTCCTCAAAACCAGCTATCTCCTGCTCTATAACTGATATGGGTTCTGATGAACCAATGATATTGTCAGCTATATCATTTTTCTTGTTTTGTGCTATGCTGATTTCCTTGTCAATATCCACTGTTAGAAGATCAGTCTTGCTGGTATCTCTGTACAACTCCTTAAATTACATTAAAGTTTTGTTTAGTGTTGGTAGGAGGGTGTCAATGTGTTCCATGCACTTCTTTATTGTCTCTTCAAAGAATTTTTATTTTTCCTTTTTCATGTTCTCACTGAATGTCTCCTCATTAATCTGATCAACTGTCAAAATATTGTTGGTGATGTACTTAGACAATGTGTCTAGTTGACTCAAAGAATCTTTATTGTCCACATTGCACTTGGGTGCAATCAGTTTCAATAAAGGAATAGTGTCATCAATAGCATTATATGCCTGTGCATTACACTCTGTGATTTTCTTGATGGAATCTAATAATACCTCTGTTACATTTGTTGGTCTGAATTTTGTTAAGGAGGAACCAGATGACTGTCCAACTGCCTTAACTATCTACAATTGACTAATGTGAGAAACCTCTTTGCTTATGTTGACCTCTAGTAGGTTAGTTTGAGTCTGCATTTCTACTAGTAAAGGTTTGGGTTTCTCAGTTGTTGTCGGTGGCATTGTCTCTGTCTGAACCTTTTCCTCTTCATGTTTCTCAGAATGTACCTCTGTCGGTTTCTTTGTGCTTTCCATTTCTGATTTCTCTGATTGTGTCTCAGTGTTAACTACCAGTTTCTCTTTATGTGCCTCTGAACTGTCTACTTCCGGTATCTCAACAGATTTATCAATAGCTGGTTTCTCAGTAGGTTTTTCAGTGTCTGCATCAGTGGTATCTGTCTTTCCAGTATCTAGGAGATCAGTTGATTGTTCAGTATGTGTTCCGATCCCAATCTTAACATTTCCAATTGTATCCTCAACATTTGTCTGAACAGTAATGTTTTCTCTCGGTGGCTCAGTTGCCACATCTCTTTTTAAGTTGTTTCCTTATCAACCACGATGTTGACTTCTTGTGTGCCAATATTTGTGGTATATAACACCTCTGAATCAGGATTGATGTCTTCATGTGTTGTCTCCATACTCTCAACATTATCTGTTACCGGTGGTGTATCAACAGTTTGTGTCGGTGGAGTATCAGAAGGAGGTGGGGGCAAGTTATCTATTACCTTTATGCTCGGAGGACCACCTACCTTTCCTTTACCTTTATCTTTTTCTTTTTGATAGACTTTGAAAGTCTTTGGTCATTTAAGTTCTTCTTGCTTTTCCTTCTCTACAAAGAAGATATCCCATTTTTCCGTTGTCTCTTCAGTGATCTCATTTACTTTTCCAACCATTAATGCTACATGCCGATGACTGGTGAAAAATATAGTCTTGTTTGCCTCACTTATCAGTTCATCAATCTCTTCTGCTGATTTCACTGGGTGGACTACAAGTAATATTTCTACCTTAATCTTCTTATCCATTTCCACAATTGCTAACCTTTTTGCATCTAACCTTCTGTACAAGTCACTAGGTAGATCATCTACAACTTCTATCAAACATTTCTTATAAATATCTAAGTGTTAACACTGTTTTCTATGCTTTCCTTTTCTTCATTAGTGAAAGTGTTATACAACTTGTTGACATTTGACAAGTTTCCATCTTCAGTAATTTCATTCAAAAGATTATCAAGTGGGGGATAACTTGTTTTTCCTTCTTCTTCTTGGGTGTTATTTTCTTTGTCAAAGGCCACATTGTCTGTTGTTTCCTTCTTATTCTCTTTGGCGTAGGAGCGGGTACCAGTGAAGGTTTCCTTTTCCTTTCTACTCTCTGAAACTCTGTCGGTATTTCACTCTCAAAGGAGGTACCAACCGGTGAAAGATGTGTTTCTGGTTTTAATCCTTCCAATTCCCTCTCCTTAATACCAGTCATATTCAGTATGTTTTCCTTGATTACCTTTTCTATCTTGTTTCTTTTCTAATTGTTTGCTCTATTTTCTTTATTCATTTCTGTGATTGAACTTTTCTTTCAATAGTTTCAGCACTACCGAATATTTTTCTGTTGGTTCTCTAGGGGCTTCAAGGAGGGCTTTAGCATATGTTTCTATTATGTTCTCATCAGCCTCATAACCCATCTCTGTAACCCAAACTATCCTTGGAACCACTGCCTCCATCTAGATTTCATCCTTCTTTATTAGAAAACATCTCTTTTTGATATTTATCAACTATGGATTGAGATAGTCTTTCCCTATTTTTCATTCTAGCCTTCAGTGCCTGAAAGTGTTCAATTATGTTCTTCTCCCTGTCATCTCCCATGTTATTAAGAATATCCAAAAGTTATTTTCCTACCGGAATGTCAAATCCAAAATCCTTTCTACCAATACCGGGAGCTTCCTTGGTGATATACAACAATAGACATATAAGTAGGTTACCAAATCTGAATGTGCCTTTCTTGTCACCCTTAATTTTCTTCAGATTGTCTATTAGCACATCTTTTAACCATTCACATATGTCAATCTTTGCATTACTGTTTACTAAGTCATAAGCACTCTTGATACATAAACTAGAAACAGAGTTTAATCTATTGGCATTTGTATCTTTGTATCCAAGAATCATGCTAATGAATCTTACATTGATATCCTTTACATCATTGACTCTCAAAGATCTCTTGTCATAGGTTGCACCAGTTAGGGTCATTATAGTGTCGTTTGGAACCTTTTTAGTCTTGTCAAGACTACTACCGGCAGAGGGTAAGCCTTTCACTCCCCTAACTGCTTCTTTTGTTATCTTATGAATGGAATCTAGCCAAAAGAACTCCCCATAAAGTCTTCTCAATACAATCCTTACAACCTCTTTGGGAAAATCAGGAATGCTAAGTATCTCCACAAAACCTAGGGTTTCAATTTTCTTGTGTTCCGATTTTACATTACCATTTTCATCACATATTACTGTCCTATACATGTTCATAATCTCATCAGCACCTAGTTCTTCAATATGACAATGTATGTAAATTCTAGGATCCTCAGTATAAGCAACTCCTTTGGGTATTTTAGAAAATGCTCCTAGGGTATCATCATGCTTCGCTACTTCGGGAATGATTTTAAATACGGGCCTAGGGCATTTAATCACTTCAATTACTATAGGGTTTGCAATGAATTCAGGTGCAAAGGTGGAAGCCATTGTACAAATACCTTAATCTATCTTTAGGTTTGAATGATATAATGATTTGGTTTACTTCTCGTTGTGGATGCCTTCGCTCGGGTTTTTCATGCTCAAACTTAAACGGGTGCCTCTTAAATTTAGGATGGGGTCTATCAATAACATCAACTAGATGTGGGGTGTCCATCTTCAAAGATTTAGAAAGATAAGCAGATAACAATATTTCTAAATAAATACCTTTTACTGCTTCTGCAATAGGGTTCCAAACACCGACAAATCTTTCTCACCGATTGTCGATCGCAAGTCACACTAGATCACTTCAAATCTCTGTCAATTATGCAAAAAAAAACTCTTCTTTTCTCTATTTGCTCTCTGAGTGCCCACAAGAATGCAATGTGACAAATAACATTCAAAAAATTCCTTTTATTTGCCCATTATCTACCGCATTAAATGTTATTACCGATAAAACCCTAAAATATCTTTTAACACACTATCGGTTCTCATTACACATCAAACCTACCTATTTGATCATAAAATCACTTCTAAATATCATAATACATCAAAGTATGCAGATTTAACATACCTTATGGTTATTCAGGGGATTCTGAAATAAATCTAATATTAATCTCCCCCTAAGCTTTTTAACATCTTAGTTTGTTGGTGAAGGGTTCTCCACACTAGGTGAAGAATTAGGATCTTTCGATGGTTTGTCTTCAGTTTTCTCAACATCCTTCTTTTTCTAGATTCTATTTATTTCAGATCTGGTCTCCTCCATGTCAACTTTCATCTTCCCTTTTCGGTCAATAGGTTGATTCACCGGTTGGTTCACCTTAGGTCTACAAAAATTTGCAATATGTCCCAGTTTATGACAATGATAAAAATCCATACTAAATGCTCTCCAAGGTTCAACATTGCCTCTACTAGTCCTTCTTTTGTAGTTCATAGCTACATGATTGGTGTTATGAAAAATTGTGCAAACCACATTCATCCTCTTTTCCATCTTATAGGGACTATACCGGTTAGCATAGGGTCTCTACCAGTTAGGACTTCTTCGGTCATTACAGGGTCTTTGCCAACCACCACCAAACCTCTGACTCATGTGAGGTGCCGGATTATTTGCTTCATACCTGCACTCAACAACTCGATGTCCATGCATGTTGCAAGTGTAACAATATCCATTAAAGGTTATAGGCTTATATCCTTGATATGTATTTGGTCTATAACCATTAGTAACATCAAATATGCTTCTACAAACATGAGCAGTATGCCATGGCTTATGATAATTGAAACATATAGGCTTATAAGATTTCTTATCGGTGGATTTCTGAATCTTAGGTGCAGGTGTACCTTCATGCATATCGTTCTTAGTGTATATGGTGAAAATGGATAACAACAATAATTGAAAGACTAAATGAATTCAACCACAAAACCCTAGCCTAACAACAACAAAGATCTACCATAACATATGAAGATTACCTAAGACAATGCAAATCAAATGAAATCACAAAGATCATACCATCACATGTCCAATAGGGTTTTGATCTCCATTCTTCCTATCTCCATTGATCTTGCTTGATTTATTTGCTCTCAAGTTTTATATTCACAAGAGCTCAACAAAGAACGGAAATGTGGTTGCAAGTAGGCTTGATTGCATATGCAAGTTCAAAAGCGTAGTCGGGGCTGAATGCATAGTGAGTGAGTTAGGATGCATAGATTGATTAGAATGATTGATTAGGGTTGATAATGAAGGAAGTATCATCTTATATAGAAGACACTATATAAAATAGAGGGATAAGATTGAGAGGTGTAAAAGATAAATGGTCGGCTATGATTAAAGGGTAGGTAAAAGAAATAATAAAATAATGAAAGGGGTAGGTAGTGTATGAATTAAGAGATGAATGACATGTGTCATAGGTAGAAAAGGTTAATGAATTAATTAAATAAATAAAGATTCATTTAGTTAATAGAAGAAGTGGGATCAATTAAATAAATAAAAGTATTTATTTAATTTAGGAAAAAGGATAATTTAAATAAATAAAGGTATTTATTTAAATGAGAAATAAGGCTAGAAGAGGATAAATGAATTAATTAAATAAATAAAGATTTATTTAATTAATAGAAGAATTAGGATAAAGTAATTAAATAAATAAAAATATTTATTTAATTAGACTGGACAATTTTAGGTGTCTACACTTAGTACCGAAAGACTTACCTTTCTCAAATGTATTGTAACCCAATCTAGTTGTATCACCTTTCATTATTTGTGATTGGATCTGTTCATCAAGCATGATAGAACATTTTCTAGACTTTGCAAGCTTCTCATTAGCATTAGCAAGTTCCTGTGTAAGGTTTTCATTCCTTTTCATAAGATTCTCTCTAAGAGACATTGCCATATCTAGTTTTGCCTTTATTTCTTCTTTTTCTTCTTTCTCCTCATTCCAATGTGCATATAGAGTGTCATTTTCTTGATTTATCTTAAAGATCTCATGTTCTTTCTCTTTAATATTGTCTTCTTTTTCCCTCCTTGCTTCAAGTTCCTGATTCATCTGGATGGTTAGGGCTTCTAGCTCTCTCCTCAAGTTAGCCTTCTGATCATTCAATTTCTCCACTTCATCAACCAATGCACCTATGTTTGCTTCATCAAAAGAACTTCTCTCAGAAACCACCAATAGTTGTTTGGTTAGCTCTCTTCTCTTACCAAGTGAGGCTTTATTCTTGCCTCTCAACGTTTTTATGTCTTCCTTAGTTTCTACAAGTTTATTAGATATCTCTCTATAACTCATATCCCACATGTCTGCCTTAGGGATCCTTCCCAAGAAGTTAAGCCTCAAAGAAACTTTGGCTCTGATACCAATTGATAAACTTATAAGGCATTGATACAGGGGTGAATCAGTGCAAGCAAAACCAATATGAATCTGATCATCATCAACTTAAACAACTTAAAACTTAACAAGCATAAGATGAATATCACCACATAAGATAATTCCCAATAAAACAAATTCCACATAACACAATATATTTATACATGGAAACCCAGAAGGGAAAAACCATGGTGGGAGTTAATACCCACAAGATTCACTATCTATAGAATAGAAATCTTCACCGGTCAAGGGCTTACAAATATGCCCTGTTAGGAGCAAACTTGGTTAGGAGACGCCTAGTTAAGGGATTTATTATGATGAACCCTATTAGGTTCTTTGACCTATTATGATAAACCTTGCAAGAGGATTTAAGACTCTTATGTTGAGCTACTTTGTTAGGGGATTTACAAATTAAGGCCTATCAGGACCTACCTGATTAAGGGATTTTATTGTTGTAACTGCTAGGATAACAATAGTCAAATGATCTTTATGTAACACCTTTGTGTCTAATAAGATCCACTTCAGATCCTCAAAACTTTAACAACACATTAATATAGAGCTTCACTAATTACTGCACAATCAGAATCTTAATAGTCGTCTTTGATCTCATACCTACATTCATAACTCATCACACTTTTTATAGACATCAACTTAGTCGGCTAACAACCTTGGAATAATTTCCTAGGTTCAATAAGTCTAGACAAACTAACATTGCACATGGAACTTATGTCGGCCACCAACATAACAAACCAAAAATAAAACAAAACCTGTGTTGGTTTATCGATCATGGTGACTTTATCAGTACAGGTTAAGTGTTCATTAGAATCCCTACTCTATACATCAAATCTCGCTTGTCCGGTTGAATCTTGCAATGCGGTCATGAACATAGCTCCAAATACATGTCTCCATAATTTATTTAAAACCACATCATCCAACTCTTCATCAATCGCCTATACTGGTTTCATGAATGCAACTTTGTTCCTATTTACCAGTTGAAGTCCTAATTACCAGTTCTCTGTTAAATTGTCTTCTGTATCGGTTATACCTTTCTAGTTGGCTTACAAGACTTAGATGACTACAAAAACATTGTTTCCATCAATGACAACATAATACTTAGTCATTAAACATGAACCACAATCACATTCACCAACCATTCCTTTATCGGTTGTATATCACCAACAATATTTACTAGTTCAGTCAAATGCTAGTAGTAGCGTGTCTGACAAGAATGAGGAATTCACTTCAACATTTCCTCCTCCTTGGGATGGTATGCACTTTGATCCATTCAAAATATTTTTGTGCTTTTGTTTCATGTAATTACTCTTGTTAAATTGCAGCCCTTGGGTGTCTGCATGACATTTTTTATACATGGGTAGTTTTTATGGGCACTTTGCTCACAATTGTCATTCTTTCCCAAAAGGTTTTTAGTATCCAAATATCCTACCAAAAAGCATTAGCCAAATTATAAAAGAAAATGTGGCAAAATTTGAAAACTACGCATCTGCATTGGAGATGTGGAGGTCATTGCACTTGGGAGCTACTACTACAGTTTTTAGGTGAAAGAAGTGGTAGAGATTGGAAAGTATAATTGGGTATTGAATAGATATAATGATTTTTGTTTGACACTTAGGAGAGCACTTATCAATAGATTGTATATTTTGGGGAATGGGAAGATTCTTGATGACTATTCTATGCATGTTAAAAAAAATTCCATCCCTTAACTATTACTTTCATTCTTGACACAATTTCTGTCAAACAATTAATTTATGTAAACTTGTAAAAAAAGGTAGAGATTCCATAGAGTAGTTGCACCTACAAATATTACAATTTCAAAATATAGAGAGATTAAGTCTTAAATGACACAAAATAAATCCTATTGATTGTTGAGTATACTCAATGATTATGGGCTCTATATATTGCAGTCTCAATAGACTATGAGTGACACTTCATAGATAACAATTTGATGACTATCATATCCACAATTGGAGATTCAATAAATCGCTTCCACATATCAACAGTTTGCTGACTCGGATTGGTGAATTTGAAATCATGCACACCTATAGAGAGGGTAATAGAGTGGCAGATCTCTTGGCTAACTTGGGAGTTGATGTGAAGGAATTGTACTATTTTATTAGGCAAGAGGATGAATCAGATGAGATAAGGGAAGCCATCAGTAAGGACATCCCCCACCAACCTCGTGAGGGTATAGGCTAGCGGTAGAGAATTTTGTGGCGGATGGTGTGACCAACACATCATTTCTGTAGGGGCCTCATGTGTAGTTGATTTTCAGGTTTTCAGCTTTGTGTCACAGACAAGGGAGCAGAGAGATCAAAAATAATATATGGAATCATAATTATTCATCATGAACCAGTCATAGAGTACAGATAAGAGTGAATACTTTCACCATGCAATCAAAAGGAAACATAAAATTCATCGCCTATTATCATGCACAGATAGGTATTACAGTCAAAGAGACCATTGTCTATGTAAGGGTAGACTGGAACAATCTAGAGCAAGATTGAGTAGCAATGCCATAATAACAAGGATTGCAATATTCATTAGGACAAAAGACTCTTAGTAATCTTACAATCATGAAGCCAAAATGACAATAGAAAATGACAACTATTTGCAATCAAGGTACAAAATAACAGTGCAAAGTCACAAGGGATTCTCAACCTTAAAGACGAGAACTGTTAAACCCAAAGAGAGTAGCACATTGAAGTTTCTAGAATTAAGTAAGAGTTTTATATTTACATAAAGAGTCATAAAGACCAAGAAAGTGGCCCAAACGATAGTCTAACACATAGAAATAGAGCCTTCATCAACTGTAGATGTAATGGTTCTTCTTCTCAATAACAAGAGCATTCATGGCCATATAGCTATTTCATGTCATGGTTAGATAAAGAGAAAACATAAATGAGCAATTACTATTATTTTAATGGTGGTATCATTTTTGGGGTTTGTTGTTGCCCTACTATCGACTATGGATAGGAGTGGGTGGATTCAAACATCCTTCCCTGATTCCTCTCTCCCAAGACCTTGACTCCCTACTACATAGATTGAATTTGAAGGAACCCAAATAGTATAGGAGGATGTGCCAATGATCAATCTCCTCTCTAGGTGGGTAGTTTATTTGATACAAAACTTTCATATTGCATACAAGCAAAAGATACAAAAATTTTATTCGAATTTTTTTAATTCAAAAACACAGAAATGTACGGTACCTGTATTTGTCAATGTCTTCCTTTGGTCATTTTCTACCGTGCACAACCTGCAGAGTGTAGATAAATCATCTTTTTAATGCATCCTTACAATAAAAACCACTTTCTACTTTCCTATTTTTTCCACAACAAAGTTTTGATTACGACATTCCATCCATTGGTATGGTTTCCACAACTCGTCTTACTCCTCTCGATCGAAATTCAGATTTCTTGCTAAATTTTTACTTGGCGAGATTTATTATTTTTTTTGGAAACACTATGGTCTTAGGCTTTGGAGGTAATTTTTTTATTTAATCTTTAAATAATTCAAAACCTTTCAAAATTTCAATTATGACCTTGAAATCTATATAGGCTATTTTTAATCTAGATAGATGAAAAATGGGTGACAGTAAAAAATGGGTAATTTGCAATAAAAAATATAATGCAATTTTGATAAACAATAAGATGTATATATGTAATACCCTAAAAATGGTCATCTAAACCATGAGCCCCTAATCTCGACAATGTCACCAAGGTCCTAACCAAAGGCAATTAAATCAATCTTGAGCACACAATTAATTCTTTAAACATTAAATGTCACATGGCAAATTAATCAACCAATATTAATTAAATATTTATTTAATTAATTGATCATTCCAAGTAAATCATTTTTAAACAATTATCTTATTTATTTTAATTAAATATCTTTTGCATATTTAATTAAATAAATCAATTTTCCATTAAATCATCAAGAAAGAGGAATTGAAAATTATGAGCACAAATCTTCAAAAAAGGAAATAAATCAAAAAAGGAATTAATTGACCAAGAAAGAATTAAAAATTTGAGAAAAGAAATCAAGTGGAGATAACCTTGAAAAACAAATTAAAAATTGATGAATAATCTCAAAGAAAGCAATTAAATATTCAAATTGAATGAAATAGAGAATAAATCAGTTTTTCCTGATTTAATCTTATTTTTAGTTCAATTTCCTTTAAAAAATGAGAAAAGCATCCAATCACATCAATTCACTTGGATTGTGCTTCCTCTTGGAAAATCTTGACCGCTCGTCATCTTTTGATCTTAGCCTTTGGTTTCTTTCTAAATTTTCTATAAATTCAGGCTCTCATCTCTCATTCAAAAAAATCCTGGAGGCTGGAGAATGTACTGTTATTATACTGTTTTTGCTCTAGGATTTCATTAAGATATTGCATATTAATTATTTCATATTGATTAAATCATTTAGTTTATATTACAAAAATCTTGTTAGATTAATCTTGCATCCATCTAGCATTCATCATACTCATATAAATTAAATCCTTCGTCTTGATGTTGTCTAGTCACTAGTATTGCTTATAATCTGAGAGCAATCTTATACTCGCATCTTTTAGAAGGCAATGGGTCGATTTGTTATGGTTTTATTATTCATGATTATATCTGTCTAACCATGCATGTAATGACTTGATTGAAGTGTTGTGGTTACAGATACAGGTCCACTTTTCACACACATTTCTGGCGCCCACCGTGGGGCAGAAAACTACTTTTTCGGCCTCAAAATCATTTTTTTATCCTACATGTTTCATCCATAAAACCTATGTGAAATATCGTATGAGCAGTTTCACTACATCGTACGACATTATATTGACACCTGCAGTTTATCGTATGAAACAAGATCATATCTTTTAAATTGTCGTACGAATCAAGATTGTCATTCGTACAACATACTGATTCTTTTATACTCTGTCATTCTATGCTAAATCCTAACTCGTACGACATACTGCTTATGCTATCCTTTTGTCATTCTATGTTGGTTTCTAACTTGTACGATAAAACTATTCTGTCGTTCTATTTTATGAATATTGTCGTACGATTCTGTTTTCTGATAGATTAAGAAAAAACAAAAAACAGATTACCTTTCAAGATTTTTTGCTCAAATTTTGATGATGCTAACGTTGACCCTAGATTGTCTTTTGTCTGCCTAAGATTTTTACAGCCTAACCAGTTTCTTGCAGGACGTTTCTTAAAGAATTTATCAACCAAACATACGCCTATCAAAGAATGAAAACAACATGACTACTGATGCATTGTTTTTGCAGATTGCCTAAGGAGAAATCAATCAAACATTGCGTATTCCTTAATTTTTCTAGGCACTTAACTTGCTATCTAGGTAAATAAACAAATTTGTCTTTTGTGTCTTTTTTGAAAAAATTTCGAGAGTTAGGAGAGTATGCTCTTGTCTTTCTAAGACAATCAGAAATCTAGACCCTTGAGGCTTTTTCTTTGTTTGAGATTTGTACATCTTTAGCAGGCCTACCCTCTCGAGGAGCTAATAACTCTATAGCCTTTATGGCCGGTGAGAGGGGAATGACCTAAGTGGGAATGGTTAAACGCCAAGTACTCTAACCCACTATAAAATAATCATGATTTGATGAAAATCAAGTCAACGACAATGCTCGGGAATAGATCTCCTCAGTACCTTCAGGTATATTAAACCTTGGTTTTCAAGGTAGGGAGACCTCTTAATTGAGTTTATACCTCGACACGCCAAATGGAACCCTTACTAGATCCGATAAAAATTAGAAGATACCCGATTCACCTCCGAAAGGTTGATAATCTTTGTGCAAGAGAGATAGTAACTCTCCCAAGACACTTGCCATATCATGCCCCCATTAGCATTTGGAGTCGGCTAATACGGCATTGAGAATCCATTGCATGAGACTTAGCGGCCATAGTCTGATTAGCTATTGGGTGTGTACCTAAGTGAGGAAGAAAAGGTTTTCTTCTCTAAGCCAACTTCCATAGGGTTTGCATGTTGTGATTGGAGTTACTATTCATACTGCGTGTTTCCTGTGTTTTCATCTCCCAAACTAAAATTGGAATACTAAAACTGGAGAACACAAATCAACAAACTCAGTGATCAAAACTCTGTCCATGTCACAAATCAATCTATCTTGGTCAGAAATTAGTCCACCTTAGAATTGGTCATGTTTAGTTGCCTTATCCAGTCATTGAAAAACCCAGAATTTTTAGTCTCTGATCTGTGAACAGTCGTACGAGTCTGGTAAATTGTCATCCTGCACAAAATCCTATGTCATACGAGTATAATGTATTATCATCCCAAGCCCAACCCTCTGTCGTACGAGACCCAGTAGTCTATCATCCTGAGCCATGTCCTGTGTTGTACGAGACAGAACTGAATTGAATTATTTGTCGTCCGGGACCTACCCATTTGTCATACGGTACTAGGCAGCAACTCGTACGAAATAGAATTGTTGTCATCCTGCACCTGTCATACTGTCATATGGCTCTAGAAATACAGTCGTACGATTCTCTGATCCTATCAGTCGAGAACAGTCAAAACCTATCCAAAACAGTCTACAGCAAGCCTAAAACTGGTTATCATCCTCATAAGCATAAACAACCTTGATAGTGTACCTCTGCAGTTGTGTTGCACAATTTTGTCGATCATTTCTCAGTTGGTTCAAATGAACATTTTATCAAGCCTAAGTCAACTTGGATAACGTCTTACACAGGATAGATCGTTCCTGAAGTAGACCAGATCTTAAGTTACTTCTCTTAATTACTACGTTAAATGAAATACTAGCTACAATTTGATCTTGACTTCTGCAACACATCTCGCTCTCGGTCCTATTGGTTAAAAATGCCTATTCAAACCAAAAGCTCTTCTATTTTTTTTGAAAAAAGTAAGAATCTCATGGATACCTTAGCTCCAATTCTCGTGGCTGCCTATGCTCAAATGGTTCGAGATATAAATAAAAAAATACATGACATGGAAACCCAACAAAATAGATCAATGACTCCATTTGAAAAACAAATGTATGATATCAAGTGTGAGAAACTTCAAGAAGTGCTAAAACGATTATGTGATTTATCAAAAAAATACCAACAAATCATTGAAAATCAAAAGCCAAATCTCAAACAAGCTCAAAAGACACCTTCACCAAGACAAAAAGACATCTATTCCCTAGATAGATAGTTTACACCTTTGGGGCAATCTATTGAGTCCGCTTTGGAAGAGCTTATTAAGAACAATCTTATCATATTACCTAAAAAGACCACATGGGGATGGGAATTTATGAGTAAGTATTGTGCATATCATAGACAAAGTGAACATAAGACTTTGCATTGCATAGAATTAAAACATAAGATTCAATATCTCATTGATACTGGTGTCATTGAAATTGAAGATCCTAATGATTCACCTAAAGAAAAAGAAGGAACTATTTCTAAGAATGATCAAAATCATGAACCCATGTCTAGCAAGGCTCCATATGTAGCCTCCATCCCTCCATGATGCCTTCATCTGCTAAGACTTCTCAGCAACAATCAATACCATCTCCTTCAAACAATGAAACTTTTCATGTTTACCTTCAAGGGCTATCTCCTATGGAAATCCAAGTTAATGGCAATATTGATACAAGTTCCTCTAAAGATTTAAAAATCCCAGATCCTATGTCATCATACACTCCAATTCCAAATGTACCCACTCTAGAGAGTCCCACTCAAAATGCTTCCCCATCATGTCAAAATATGGAGACCTTCCAAGAATCCCCTATGCCTATGAAAAATCCTATCCCTTCTTTAGAAGTGACTCCATGTCAAGAGGATAATCTGAAAAATGAAGAAACAAGTCCTATCATAAATCAAGATCAAGAAACCAAAACTCCTCAATCCCATCTAATGATTGAAAAAGATCCCATTTCACTAGAATCTCATGATGATCCCATTATACCTTTCCATTTCTTCCAAGATGATCCCCTCCCATTTCAAGAGAAAAACATCCTTCCAAATCCCATTCCTACTCTACTTCCTAAGCAAGATCATGATGCCTCTTCCACCTTTTCAAATGATCATGTTCAAAATGAAGAGTCAAACACCCTTCCTACTCTATCTAATGGTCCTCTTCCATGGCAAGATCAAAGTATCCCTTCATCTCCTTGTCATAATCCTCCATATTCACCTGAAGGATCCATCATGCCTACAAATCCCTCTCATGATCCTATCATACCTTGCAAGCCACCTCCACCTCAAAATGGACTTTCCTCTAGCATCAAAAGTAAGAAGAAACCCTTTATTAAAAAGATCTTTCAAAGCATCCATTATCAAAGAAAAGGGTTAGACATTCATGAAAGAGGTATATTAGAACCCCCTGCTATTAAAGAAAATGTTAAAGGTCAGGGCCTCAGGGAAATTTCTCAAGTTGTTGGTATCCCTCATAAATCCTACATTTCTCCAGTTAAATCCAAATACATGCCTTCTCCTTCGCACCTTCCATCCATTCATTCTAGGTCCCTATATCCCTCCATCCCTTATGCGGGATCAACAAAGGCACACATCTTTGAGTACCTTCCATCCATCTAAAAGACCTCCATATCATTCCTATATATCCATGCATCTCCCTCCAAGCAATTTGGATGCCAAGCATAAAATTCATAAATCAAGCAATCCACATGTATTCAAGGGTCAACATGTCACGTCTAATCGACAAGTCAAAACAAAGAAAAATATGATCCAAAAAGAAAAATAAAAATACACAACGCCACAAAGGCCCACAAAGAAAGAAGAAAAGTCAAAAGATATATGGGTTCCTAAGGCACTTGTGCAAGCAATGCGCTTTAAGGAGCTACCAAAGCATGAAAAATAAAAAACCATGTGGATCTCTAAGCGGCTGCTTGAAGCACAACAATCTAAAGAAATATCAAATTTTGCATCCAAAATTGTTGTTCCTCCATCCAAACCTTTCGAGTCTATTCCTCCATCACCTCCTTCATCTATTTTGGGTTCTTATGCCCCTAAATCTGTAACCTTTCCTCCATCCAGGTCTCAAAATATTAGATCCACTTCTCCTCCATATGTTCACCATCCCTCAAGGCATGTGCCAATGTTGATCTTTCCAAAATTTCCATCTATCCATACACAATTCTTCCAACATCCCATCCATTATCCAACACTTATTTTTCACCCTTCCATCCCTCTTATCCAATCCTTTGCATAAATCCTTGCCCTAGTTTCATTTCATTATCCTGCCAACATCTTTGAGCATACCTTCATAGTCATGGTCTATTACAACTCATATTTCAAGGGTACCATCCAAAGAAGAGAGACATTGGGGTCCTTCTTCCATCCCCTATCATGCCTCCATTATCTTCCAAAAAAAAAAAAATGATGAAAAAGTGAAAAAAAAAAAATCAGAAAAAAAGTAAAGAGAAATAATTTCGTCCACGAGTGAAAACCACTTCTTGTGGCGCCTTGGGAAAATACCATGATGAAAACCTGGCAAACAGGTGTCATGCGTAATCCATTATCCTTTTGCACTTTACACTAGGGGCAAGTTCCATCCATGTACATCCATCTATTATCCTTCTTCCTCCATTATCCCTCATCCACTCTATCTACGTTCATATCCCTTTTCCACATTTGATCTTGACAAGGTTAAGGATCTTTACAGGTTTTGTATGTCCTATATATTGCACTTGATCCAGAACCTTTATCTCCTCTCCATTGCTCACTTACATCCTTCATTACTCCCTTTTGATCTTGCTTATCATATCTGCCTCCTATCCAAACCTATCCCTCGATCTTGATCAACACTATGGACAAAATGCAAAAACATGCTTTCCACAAACCTCTTGACATGGCCACTTCTTTGGACCACATGGCTTCGTTACACTATATCCTTGCTTTACATCACTAAAATCCTTGGTTTACATTGCTATTTCTGGATCCCGTGCTTGGATTAATGTTGTGAGATAGTCCTTGAAAGCGTCCACCATCATTCACTTATCCATTCATGTACTTAAAATCCCTTTTGCCTTGCTAGACACTAGGAGAAAACATCAAAATCCTAAAAATCATAAAATGTCCTGAACAAAATCATAAAATCATAAAAGGTCCTGAACAAAATCCTAAAAAATCATAAAATGTCTTGAACAAACTCCTAAAAATCATAAAATGTCCTGAAGAAATCCTAAAAATCAGAAAAAGTCCTAGAAGAAAAGAAAAAAAAGGGATCTTTGCCAAGCAGGTGAAAACCTGGTAAATAGGCGCCTCTTATACTCAAGCACTCCATCTATCAATGCAACATTGACATTCCCACTTTCCTGCATATTTACTTTTGCTTGTACATATTTCGGTCACTTTTGTGACATCTTGGTTCACTGGAACCCTCATGGCTTGAAACCGATCATTGTCCTAGTCTTAGGGTAATCGACTGATCCATTTACATGTCCTAAGCAGTATCAACCAAGTCAACCTTATGTCAGTGAAAGCTGGCCATCCACTCCAAGTCAGTTACCTATCTCTTGACTACTGAAGAGTTTTATCACTGATTTAACAAGCAAAACAACATAACGGAAAACAATCACTAAGAAGTTTGAGCTAGGAATAAAAATTTTCTTTGTGTGCTGTCCTTTTATATTGGTTTTTGATTATTATCCCTCTGAGTAACTCGAGGAAGTCTATCTTGACTAAGAGGAGCAAAGATTGGGGGCATAATATCTTCTTTGTTTTCTGCTTGAAAGAATGATCCCAATGATCTGGAAACATCTAAATTAGCTGGGTGTCTATGTTAAGAGCCTTCACATCAAGGTGAAATCGCCTCACATACCTCGACTCTGCTTATTTGAATGCTATAGGGAGGTTCCATATCATTTCTTTGTCTGTTTTGATAGAATTTCTTCATTGTGCAATCCACGTCCATGTGTAATCTATCCAAGGATATGAAAGAGAAAAAAAAAGGGTCATTGCGGACAAGATAATTAATATTGCACATGAACAACAATGAACTCTATTCTGCCTGCTATAATTGTAAATTGCTCAATGATGAAAATTAAGCTATTCAAATCCAGTGACTAGGTTTAGGTTGCATCTCATTTTACATTTCATTCTGCATCCCGTGAATTTGGAGTGATTTCGGTATAGTAACAATGCTTTCTCTTTATCTTTTGAATGAGAGTTGGAGTGTCATCATTTCTTCGCTAAGTGGTCTCTTTTCATCATTTCTCCGCTTGAGTACTTGTGTTTTGAGATGTTTAGCTGCATACATGAGCATTTCATATAGATTCATACATTCACTAATCATTCATTTGCACTCATCTTACTACACAGAAAAATGAAAAATTGCATTATTCATATTACTCATACTCATTCATTTATTTGCATATGAAAAGAAACAAAAATAGACATCCATGATCATTTGCATTCATACATTCATACTAAAAAGAAATGCATACATATAGAATAAAGCATATAAAGGACATCTCATAAGAGAATCAACACAAGTACGATGAAGTCAAATCGGATCTCGTATATATATCATGTCAAGTCTAAGGTACAAAATGATGTCAAAAGACATATACAAACTCCCATCGGAGCAAGAATCATATAGGCTACAAAAATATGGGTGGGTCTACAAAAAATATCCGAGCTACAAAAAGAAATCATCTAGCTCGCTCCCTCTCCCTCATCGCCTAGTGGTGGAGGAGGAGCCTGATGTCCGGGATCCTGATGAGGCACCTGTGCTCCCTCTAATTAGGCCATATATTGCGAATAGGGTTGCACCTGCTATGCAACAAGAACTACAACACTATATGTTGCTACATAGTAATATGCCCTACTGCTTTGAAGAAGGACCTCCTATTGTAGAGACTCTATCTCCGCTCTCGACTCTTCTTTCAATGCTGTGATCACGCTCGGTCCTCATCTTGGCCAGCTATCGGTCTCGCTCCACTAGTTGAGTTTGAGCCACTAACAACTGTGACTACAACTTTGCAAGACGTGCCCTCATCGACCGTCTAGCATCTATCCCTTTCTCTCTCACAGGCTCTCCACCCCCATCTCCACCTCCACCTCCAGCTCCACCCTGCTCCTCTCTCCGCTGCTGAACCTATCTAGGAGCTACTCGCTCATCCTTTGTCCCACCCAATCTAACACCCACTCATCCAAGGGATCCACCCTCCCCCCTCTGTTGTCCTCCCTCAGCTAGTACCCTACTACTGCTAGAACCTAGATCACCACTACCTCGTCGCCGAACCTCAACTCTCTATGCCTTACCCTACTTCTGGCCCTATCTCTGGCCCTGTCCCTGAGCTGGTACAGGGGCATCCTCCTCAACATCCTCAATATGAGGAGCCTGCTCGCCCGGGTCTATAAAATGTGGGAATGGATGATACTGAAAATGATCTTTGTACTGGGCCAATACCCTCGCATCTGCTACATCATCCAGGTAATCCCACCTCAGACGATGTAACCCTGTCAACTCTTGCATCACCAGTGCGTATGATAACTGCAAAGACCATCCCTGTCTCTCCTCATCTGCATATCAAGCATACACTTAATACTCCTGCAAGATCCTCTGGGGCTAGCCATACTGCCTCATCACTCACGAAATGACGAATTGCTCCACAACAGTCTGTGACCTCCCAATTAGTGAGCGTGTAACAAACAGGTCCCTGTGAACTAGCCACCAGTCATCCTGTAACGCATGCTAGAATTCATCTTCAAATAAACAAAGCTATCAATTAGAAACACCAGGGAAATCACGAATCCCTGTCTAATTAACAAATCTAACAAAATAGACAATGAAATAATGCAATCATCAAGAAAAATAGGAATTAAGAATGAAATCAATTCAAATAAAACTCCCTATTCCAAGATGTGCATATTGCTTCCATTTCTCTTCTTCTCTTCGTGGTATGATGGCTCTCAGATATTGCACTGGTAACCTACAAGTGACACAAAGATTCGAAGTTCATGATTCAGAGTAAAGATTGAGGAGGATTCAAAATGGAGATTGGATGCTCATTTTATAGAAAATTGGAGAAGATTGATTGAAAGGTGGAACATAATGATCAAGAGGTGTGAACTCAGGTGAGATCAAATGCAAGTTGATAGATGAACTGCTAATTGTAGGAGTGAAACTCAATAGATTGAATAGATTAATTGAGTCAACTGATTGAGAAAAAGCTGACTAAAGGAAGAAAAAGAATGATTGGTGGAAATAAAGAAGATGACACAGAGAGCTAAATTTAGAAAAAGCTAATTGAAAGATGGAAATAGAATTTGAAGAGATAAATGATTTAATTAATTGATTGATTGAATTAATTAATTTAGCATGTGCTTACATTTAGATTTAGATTATCAATTTAATCTTTGCATGAGATATTATTCAAATAATTGAATTTATTAATTCAATTTAGCCTTTGAATATATTTAGAACTTGACTTTGATTTTCAATTTGATTTTTGAAATCATGCACATGTGATGAATTTGGAAGAAATTAGAAGAATATGAAATTAAATGAAATTAGAATTTGGGGATTTGGAATTGGAAGAAATAATTAGCCAATTAAATAATTTAAAGAAACTATTTGATTATTTAGAAATGGAATTTAATTAAATAATAAAGACTATTTAATTTAAAAGATTAAATCACAATTAATTAAATAATAAATATTTAATTAATATTTAGAAGAGGGTTGATGATTAGATGATTAGAGATAGAAATTGAGTAATTAGTAATTTATTTAAATAATGAAGATTATTTAAATTGGGAAATTAATCAGAATTAATTAAATAATAAATATTTAATTAATATTTAGAAAATGATTAAAATGATTAAATGATGATAGAAATAGAAATAGAATAATTAGAAAGATTGTGAGGAAATATGAAATTAGAAGAAATAGATTAATTAACTTAATTAAATAATTAAAGAATTATTTAACTAATTAGACGAATAATTAGTACATGATCAATGAGACATTTTTAGGTGTCTACATTTGCCCCTCTTTGAGACAATGTCAGAATGACGTTGTTTCAAAGAAAACAAAAAATTTTGCCCCAGTATGCCTCGGTGATACTTAGGGTGTAATGCCCCCTCAAGAGATTGTTTGTGCATTAAAGATATGAATGATCTCTCGAAAAAAAGAAGTATGTGAGACGAAAGATAGAAGAATGGTTAGTTGATTAGAGATAGAGATAGGTGATGTGAAGATGATATTAATATAGAATATGAGAAAATAGATTGATGAAATAGAATAATGTTAGATGATATAAAATGATTAAGAAAGAGATGATGAGAAAAGAATGTTTAGAAAGAATACGATTTAGAGAGAAGATGGGAAATCAACAAACTATCAATAAGCAAATGAGATGAGAATGAGAATGAAATTGAATGAATCATGAACCTGTTTCACATATTTTATTGCGTCAATATATATTCATCACTGAGCCTTATTATTGAACAATGGAGCTTAGCACATCAGGGTATAAGGAACCAAGATGTAAAGATATCTCATTAAAGAACCAAATGCATAGCAGACACGCAACAAACAAAGAAAAAGATAATGCCCATCATGGCTCCTCTAGTCACTCGTGGAGATCCTTGAGTAGCATAGGAACATAATCTATCGCCAAATGATAAAAAGATAAAGACTGACCCGGACAAAATTCAGCAGCTATACTGACCTTGTGCCTTCATTCTCAGTTGTTTGATGTGATGGTTGATAATGTCTAATCTCAGAAAGTTGCAGACCCTGTTTAAGACTGACCTGTCTGATTTCGAGTGTATCCTCTTCTGTTTAAGACAAGATAATGACCACTTTGATATGGATATGATATGATTAATAAGACAGTTTGATTAGTTGATTGCAGATGTTTGACTGGATAGTCGTATCCTTTGTTAACTTCATGTGAAGTGTTTGCTAGATATCTGCTAAGGTATTTGTTTCTTACAAGACATGTTATTGCAAGTTTTGATTGATTGATTTTCGATTTTTAGTTCTTTTCCAAGAGCTTTTTAGATGTTTTTGGATTATGTAGATCGAATTTTGAATGTTTTTGATTAATTTTTTCAAGATCGTATTTGAATGTTTTTGTTTGATTTTTTCAAGATCGTATTTGAATGTTTTTGAATGATTTTTTCAGGATCGTATTTGACTATTTTTGGATGATTTTTTCAGGACTTTATATGGATGTTTTTTTGGTATTTCATGATTTTTTTTCAGGACTTTATATTATTTTTTGGATTTTGAGTTTTTCACTATTTTTGGTTTTTTTGAGTTTTTCATTGTTTTTTATTTTTGAGTTTTTCATTGTTTTTGGATTTTTTCAGGACTTTATTTGATTTTTAGGATTTTTTCAGGACTTTATCTGATTTTTAGAATTTTTTCAGTTATGCCCCCATTGTGCAGACCCGTATGACATGATGATCTGTAGAATGAGTGTGGAGACAAAGAAATTTTTGACATGACCTATGTGAATGCAATATGCAGGATGAAGATGCACTTCCTATTTGAACAAGGTTGATTGTCTTTGTTTTTTAGCATTTGTAATACACTGATTGAAAATGAAGGTGCAAAACATTTCGTAGATAAGCGGTCAATTGATCTCTAAGACCCTTCAGAACATTCATCTCAACACACTTAGTGACTAGGATTTACAAATGGAGATGCAGAAAAATTCCTCATTGGTTCTTGAAACTTTGATCTTCTTTTGCCCATGTGTGTGCAAATGAGTTAATTCCTGCTCTTGTGTTCACTAAAGATCCTTAGCATCCTATATGACTAGCTACATGGTTTTTCTAACTTCAAAAGCATCCCGAATAGAGCCTCGCTGCCAGCAAGCCTTGAGAGCTCCGACGAGGTTATAGACTATAATTTCTCAAATATTGCTCCATTGCCAGTAGGCGTTCATAGCCCTGATGGAGTTACTAGCATGTTCCCATAGTCAAGCTTTTTATCGTATTTGTATACATGATATTTCAGTTATATATCATTGCTCTTTTTGCCTTTAGATGGATATTTGGCATAGCTCTTTTTATTTTTATTTTCTTTCCTTGACTTGTAAGTAATGAAACCTACTTGGGTGTGACAATTATAGCAGCGCTGAAGTAGAATTTCAGATTTTTCACTAGTCATATGATCAACTAGGTGTCTAGAATGAATTAAGAGATTTATTGTGTTTGAGATATAGCAATTGATAGATTGTAGGTTAACAAGTCTCAAATAGTGAAATCACTACCCAACCATAAGTAAAGCATTGTTATAGGGTAATGTTGAGAATGAATGACTTTAGAACCCCAAAGACTTTATGTCCAAATATCTAAGAAAGGCGATGACCCTTTTTTTCTTTTCAGGATGCAAATGAATGATAAACTCGAACAATTGCCTTGTTTTATTTGACGTTGTTGTATGAAAATACAGGACTTTTGCGAATGTGACTTCTGAATATGATGTGCTTAGAAAGAAACTATATGTAATGCAGTGCTTTGTATAAAATGATATGCAATGCAGAAAATAAAACCTAAACTAACCCAACCTTTAGGTATAACATTTGTGTAGGTAGTTCATTGGTCTTTGTTTAAAGAGTTGGATAAAGATGTCTTTTCCAATAGGATATAAGGACTCAGCTAAGTGTATATGTTCAACATCTCCAATATTGATTTTCTTATTTTTTGGATTTTGTGGATCATTGTAAGGAAATCTAGCTCTAGAACCCATGAATTCAGCTATAGCCTTATGCTTTTCAATGAAATCCAATCGTGGTAGGTTCTCTTGCCCCCAGTCTTTCAAGTGTGAGTGTATGAGATAAATTGTTTTTGGTTTCAAAGTTGTGACATGAGCGAGTGTTATGTCTATTTTTATTGATGCACTTGAAGAGGATGATGAAACAATTGTTGACAAGTTGTTCTGTGTAGTATGATCTAGATTGGTGATTTCATTGATAAGGGGTTCATGAACAACTTTTGTAGAGGGATTGGGATCACGAGGAGAAATGGTAAGTTCATTTGAGAGAGAATCTTGTGAGGAACATGGAGGATTATGACATGGAGATGAAGGGATGGAGGGACCTTGATCGGGATTTGGAGAAATAATAGGATTGTGTTTAGGACATGAAGGTAAAGGTATGATTTGATCTTGGTTTGTAAAGGGATTATTAGGGAGGATGGAAGAGATGTCTTGATCTTGTTTAGGAGGTGGATGTTGGATGGGACTTGAAAGGAAACTTTGTTCTTGAGATGGAAGGGTGTCATTATGAATGGAATAGAAAAGAGAAAGGGGATCATTATAAGATTCTTGGTCAGTGGGATCTTGATCAAAAATTGGGTTAGATGGAAGTGGTTGTTCTTGATCTTGATTTGTTTCAGGTTCCATTTCTTCTGATTTTGGATCATCCTCTTGACACGAGGAAGGAGTTTGGATATTCATGGGAGATTCTTGGAATGTTTCAACCTTTTGATTTGATGAGAAAGGATTTTGAATGAGACTCTCTAAATCATGACTTGGATTGGATTGGTTTTGTACGATGGATAGCCCTTGGGAGGTTGTGTTATTAGATAGAGATGGCATGGATTGGTTTTGTGTGACTTCAGGGGATAATGAAATGGTGGATAGATATGGTTGATTTGGGATTTGGTTGAAAGGGATTTGATTTTGGGTGAAAGTTGTTTGATTTTGGTTAAATGAATTTTGATTTGGACTTTGGTTGAAAGGGGTTTGATTTTGGTTGAACGAGGTTTGAATGTTGGGTTCATATGAATTTTGATTTGGACTTTGGTTGAAATGGGTTTGATTTTGGTTGAATGAGGTTTGAATGTTGGGTTGATATGAATTTTGGTTTGGACTTTGGTTGAAATGGGTTTGATTTTGGTTGAATGAGGTTTGAATGTTGGGTTGATATGAATTTTGATTTGGACTTTGGTTGAAATGGGTTTGATTTTGGTTGAATGAGGTTTGAATGCTGGGTTGATATGAATTTTGATTTGGAATTTGGTTGAAAATGGTGTGATTTTGGTTGAATGAGGTTTGAATGTTGGGTTGATATGAATTTTGATTTGGAATTTGGTTGAAAAGGGCGTGATTTTGGTTGAATGAGGATTGAATTTTGGGTTGATGTGATTGGTATGATTGATGTAGTGGGTTGAAAGAAAAAGAAGGTTTACATGACTCTAATGCTAGTTGAACTGAGGTAGGAATGCTTTTGTTGAAGAATGAAGGTTGGCATGTTTGAATGGTCTCACTAGAACTAGAAGGTTGGTCTGATACTGATCCCCTTGTGGCTATCACTTCTCTCATCATGTTTTCTAACCAGCCCCTATGGTTGTCAGGACTAGCCATGTCTGTCACTTGTTGTTGCAAAGTTTTGATTTGCTGAGCTAATATTTCTATGGATGGCGGTGATATAGGAATGGAAGGGATGAATCCTCCACCTTCCCTATGAAAAGTATAATTCCAATCCATGATGTTTGCTTGTTTGGTTTGGACCTAGGATCACAACATGTAAGATATTTTCTCCATTTCTCTGGATGCGATAATGTTTGATTTAACTTGACCAACTTGTTTGAGTTGAGGTTGAGTTTGATTGATCCTCTGATTGTGTTTTGGACATTTGGGGTATGATTTTATAGGATGATTGTGCAAATGATGATGAACTAAGACTGACGTATATGAGGTCTAGATGAAGATGTAGATGATAATGTAGGACCATGTAACTAATATGGATGATAATGCAAAAGACTTAGGATGATAATGAGGATGTAAGTGGTACTTATGCAAAAGACGTAGGATGATAATGAGGATGTAAGTGGGACTATGCAATAGATGTAGGATGATAATAAGGACGTAAGTGGGATTATGCAACGACTATGGATGATAATGAAGACATGAATGAGAACTATGCAAGGACTTTAAGATGATAATGAGGATGTAAATGAGGACTCTGCAAGGACTTAGGATGATAATGAGGACATAAGTGGGGACTATGCAAAAGATGATGTAAGGGATTGCCTGTGGTCACAAGTATGTAAGGACTTTTGAGAATCGGTTTCAAAATGGACTTTATTTTTGGTAACCTCGCGTGTAGGACAATGTTTTGCAGTTTTCCAAATCTAAGAACAATGGTAGGTATGTATAGCTGACTGACTCAAATTTCATACAATCTCAGAAAATTCAGAGATACGTGGGATAGGGTCCGAAATAGCCCAAGGGACTGACTCAATACTGGTCTAGTACAACGATACATAAAAAATCACAGAATACAATCTTAGGTTGGATATTGGACACCATTCAGTGATGCCCTTACAATAAAATACCAAAACAAAATGAATAGATAGAGTCTGGCAGCACTGGCTCCACTCCATGACACACACTTCTCGGGCATGCCAGTCTCTCTTACCTCGAAGATTCGAAGATCTTTTAGCTGAGGGATTCATGTATCATAGTGTAAGGTACATGAAGGGTATCTATGGGGTATGATCCGCACTCCCGGAACCACTAAATGTAGGATTTTTGGCAACTAATTTGGTTCTTAGTATTAGGTTTCGAGGGGTCCCAATCCAACGACGGATTCTCAGAGCAAGCCACTTAAGACTTTAATTGAGCTTATCATTGCAGGGAAAGCCCCCACATACATCAAATTCACTCAACACTCTAGCCGCCTGACCAGTATATTTATATAGCAGCTCGAAAAACCCACTCGAGAGTACCCTGGGAGAGATGATATCCCCAACGCATCCCAATTCAAAGTACCTCTATGGGGTGATGAAATCCCCAGTCAAAGATACCCCTCACTACATAGAACAAAAATAAAATTTGGATGTTGTTGTCACCTTCCTTCTTTCTCCCATAGGCCCGATGGCGGGTAGAAAGGAAGTTAGTGCAACAATAGGTCCACCCCAGACACAATAAAAAGTTCTTTCCCCTTAAGAAAATGAAAAATGATTTAATCTAATACAACCTGATTCATGTTCTTTTTATAACCCAAATTTAGGTGTTAGATACGCATGTGCATGTCAATTTTAAACACCAAATCCAAGAATGAAGGCATACATGTCAATTTTAACCATTTGTTGATTTTTAAGCACCAAAAACCAACTGTGAGATACACGCATGTCAATTTTAACTTTTGTTGATTTTAAGCACTGAAAATTGAAGTGTGAGGTGTGCATGCATGTCCTTTTTAACTGTTGTTGATTTTAAGCACTAAAAATTGAAGCGTGAGGTGTGCATGCATGTCCTTTTTAACTGTTGTTGATTTTAAGCACTAAAAATTGAAGTGTGAGGTGTGCATGCATGTCCTTTTTAACTGTTGTTGATTTTAAGCACTAAAAATTGAAGTGTGAGGTGTGCATACAAAATTACTAATCCAATCCTCTCTGCAAATCCACCATAGGCTGTAAACAAAAGATTAATAGTAAAATTAAACCATCAAAAAATAGAAACCCAAAACTTGACAGAGGCGATTGTGTGATAATACCTGAGCGGATGCGTAATACTTACTGATCGAATGCGTAACTCTGACAGAATGAATGCGAAAACATGACATCGAATGCGTGATGATATCTATACGATTGTGTAGCAATGACAGCTCGATTGCATGACAGAATGCAGATAGCAAAAAAATAAAATAAATTAACCAGTAAAGAAAATTAAACTCTATCAGGAATCTGCGCAACCAATTGTAAAGCCCTAACCAAATCTCGCATCATCCACTCAATATTGATTAGATCATATTTAACTGTATAGGAAAGAACTAGGCTATTATATCTGTCTAAGGCCAGTTGTTCTTCTGAATCCTATATCAATTTTTCTGCTAGGAGAAATTTTTGATATCGTTTAGCTTCCCTCCTTTGTTGTTTCATCCTTCTCGCACTTGAAATTTTGAATTGAACTTTTCTTGCCATAAACTTTGTTAATCAAATCCTGAAGTAAAAATAAATTTTGATACCGGATTACCCAAATTTAAGACATAATTATACAGAAGCACTAACAGACAGAAAAAAAAATAAAACAGCAATTAACCCGACGAATGCATAACACAGAAAGGTCGATTGCGTGATCTGGACAGGTTGATTGCATGGCCCTGTCTGAGTGAATGCGTGACCCCGAAGGGTCGAATGCGTAATTCTATCTATGCGATTGCATGACAGAAAATCTTTTCTTGAAATTCATGCAACCTACAAAAAAAATAAAAATTCCACACAATCTGCAAAAATCACATAGAACACAGAAAAAAGGTTAAATTGCTGTTAGTTCACGTCGGGTTCACCAAAATGTAACGCATGCTAGAATTCATCTTCAAATACACAAAGCTATCAATTAGAAACACCAGGGAAATCATGAATCCCTGTCTAATTAACAAATCTAACAAACTAGACAATGAAATAATGCAATCATCAAGCAAAATAGGAATTAAGAATGAAATCAATTCAAATAAAACTCCCTATTCCAAGATGTGCATATTGCTTCCATTTCTCTTCTTCTCTTCGTGGTATGATGGCTCTCAGATATTGCGCTGGCAACCTACAAGTGACATAAAGATTCGAAGTTCATGATTCAGAGTAAAGATTGAGGAGGATTCAAAATGGAGATTGGATGCTCATTTTATAGAAAATTGGAGAAGATTGATTGAAAGGTGGAACATAATGATCAAGAGGTGTGAACTCAGGTGAGATCAAATGCAAGTTGATAGATGAACTGCTGATTGTAGGAGTGAAACTCAATAGATTGAATAGATTAATTGAGTCAACTGATTGAGAAAAAGCTGACTGAAGGAAGAGAAAGAATGATTGGTGGAAATAAAGAAGATGACACGAAGAGCTAAATTTAGAAAAAGCTAACTGGAAGATGGAAATAGAATTTGAAGAGATAAATGATTTAATTAATTAATTGATTGAATTAATTAATTTAGCATGTGCTTGCATTTAGATTTAGATTATCAATTTAATCTTTGCATGAGATATTATTCAAATAATTGAATTTATTAATTCAATTTAGCCTTTGAATATATTTAGAACTTGACTTTGATTTTCAATTTGATTTTTGAAATCATGCACATGTGATGAATTTAGAAGAAATTAGAAGAATATGAAATTAAATGAAATTAGAATTTGGGGATTTGGAATTGGAAGAATTAATTAGCTAATTAAATAATTTAAAGAAACTATTTAATTATTTAGAAATGGAATTTAATTAAATAATAAAGACTATTTAATTTAAAGGATTAAATCACAATTAATTAAATAATAAATATTTAATTAATATTTAGAAGAGGGTTGATGATTAGATGATTAGAGATAGAAATTGAGTAATTAGTAATTTATTTAAATAATGAAGATTATTTAAATTGGGAAATTAATCAGAATTAATTAAATAATAAATATTTAATTAATATTTAGAAAATGATTAAAATGATTAAATGATGATAGAAATAGAAGTAGAATAATTAGAAAGATTTTGAGGAAATATGAAATTAGAAGAAATAGATTAATTAACTTAATTAAATAATTAAAGAATTATTTAACTAATTAGACGAATAATTAGTACATGATCAATGAGACATTTTTAGGTGTCTACACATCCCATGACTCCAACCCTCTATATTGTCTCCATATGATAGCTATCAGGTCATCGAGCTATCATCTCCCGAAGTCTGTCTTGCCTAGATGGGGCTGTGTAATATATCCGGCATACCTATAAATGATCAGCTGCCCAAGCTCTCTGCTGTCTACTACTATGGGACGAGACATAGGAAGATGCTCCCAAGCCCACACCTGTGAAATGTACACACCCGCGGCCATGCTCCACCCATCTCTGTATATGATCTCATGCATCTCTTGATACATGTGGGCCAATAAACAAGAGCCCCAACCAAGTCTCTGAGGGGTCTCTATCAACCTCTCTAGCATTCGGCCCCATCTGCTCTGGAAGCCCTACTGCCCCCTGTCCGGCATCAAAAAGCACCTGATGAACTCTGCTAGAACACATACCAGGGGATACTCCTCACTGTATCTACTCATAAGAATATCCCAACTCATGGAACGCGTCAAAATGTCTGGATCCCCGAAGACATGCCTGACTGCCTGTAGTCCAGGTAACAACGCGGTATCATAATCCACCTTATTCCCAGAAAAAAGGGATACGAAGCATCCTGTACACATCCTTGGGAGTGATAGTCAACTCCCCAACTGGCAAATGAAATGTATTATGCTCTAAATGAAATAACTCTACCAACGCAGTGAGCATCCCGTGGTTCACATGGATATCGGGTAATCCCAACAGATGAGTCAAGCCACACAAATCAACATGAGCTTGCTCAACCTCAGATAAATGTCATACTAATGCCATAGTGGGAGGATACATGCATCTGAATAACACAAGAGGTAATCAAACCTGCAAACAACAAAACCCCACAATGAAGCATCAAAATAAAATTCCAAATAAGCCTACAAGAGAAGCATAACATCATGCAAATCCAACTAAGTCAAACACAAAATCAAAAATTCACATTTACACCTTCAAAAATGCTCACTGTCTTTCATATGACAAAACATAGAAAAGAAGCATTTCGTACGAGTCAAGAATAGGTGTAGTATGACAAAACAACCGCAAACGACAAACTTTTAGACTTCGCACGACAAAAGGGTCTTTTCACAGACTTCTCATATGAGACATGGGTGGCCCTAGAACGACATAACTAATGGGCTAAAATGACAAAAGAATTTTTACCAGTTTCTCGTATGAGATAGGATCCTGTCTCGCATGATAAACCAGGATACCCGACCCAACACACATGAAAAACTTGAAAAATATATAAAAAAATTCAAAATTGGAAACACAAACAGGCTTAAGATCGATCACTTACTGCTGGCTCATAGTTTTGAGGTTGATTATGTCTTCTCTAGCGCTCAAATCGATGCTGACAAGTAGGGACCACCATTTTCTCCACAAAAGGCTTTTTTGAATTTTCAAACTTGGAGGGTTAAAATGAATTGAAGATGACACTTTTGTCCCATATATAGCCAAAAACCTAATTTTTCAACTTGCTCTGATGGACATGAAAATTGTACCCTTAGCTAATTTGACCGTTCTGATTCCATTTTTGGGATCGAAATCAAAATTTGAGATCATTCTACTACTCAATTTCAGAATTTGGACCACTTAGTGCTCTTTTCATCAGCTGCTCATTCTTCTAATTTGCACTCAATTTCTCGTTAATCAACGCCGAATCTCAATTTAATTTCTACAAGTCAACTTTGCGCTCAATTTCTTGCTAAAATTTTCAAAACTTCCTCTGATTCAATTTGTGCTCAAAACAACTTATCATCGCTAAAAATTGCCTATCATCATGCACCCTCGCTATCTTTTGATTTCACTCTCAAGGGGGCATACTCATGACCTTATGACCTCACATCTTCGAATGTCGAGAAAATTTTCAAATCTTCATCAAAATTTGAGCAAAAATCTTTTTCAACTAAAATCAATCAAATAAGACCTCATCGCTAGGGGCATATCAATTTCATCGCTTCATATCAAGCTGATATTTGTCTTTTATCTGAATCAGTCTCTTAATGTTAAAGAGTTTCTTTGATCACACTCAATCTAAGCAGGTGTTCAATATTCATTTCTTGATCAAGCTGAACAGTTTATCTTTATCGTATCTTGATCAATCAAGTTCAAGATCGATTTTTATCATCACTCACTATGTCTAGATCAATCAAGTTCTAGATCAGTAAGATCTACTTCTTGATCAATCAAGTTCAAGTTCAGTATCTTTTGTTTTCTATCGTTCCTAGTTCAATCAAGTTTGGGATCGGTATCTCTTTAATCAGACTTCATTCAGCTTCGTCGCTTCGAATTAAGCTAAACACCTTGCTTTTCATCTAGTTTGTGATCAATCAAGTTCAGAACTGGCATCTCCTAGACATCAAATTTTCTTTGAACTAACGCACTGCTCGCACATTAATTCAAAGAGGGGCAAATGTAATACCCTAAAAATGGTCATCTAAACCATGAGCCCCTAATCTTGACAACGTCACCAAGGTCCTAACCAAAGGCAATTAAATCAATCTTGAGCACACAATTAATTCTTTAAACATTAAATATCACATGGCAAATTAATCAATCAATATTAATTAAATATTTATTTAATTAATTGATCATTCCAAGTAAATCATTTTTAAACAATTATCTTATTTATTTTAATTAAATATCTTTTGCATATTTAATTAAATAAACCAATTTGCCATTAAATCATCAAGAAAGAGGAATTGGAAATTATGAGTGTAAATCTTCAAAAAAGGAAATAAATCAAAAAAGGAATTAATTGACCAAGAAAGAATTAAAAATTTGAGAAAAGAAATCAAGTGGAGATAATCTTGAAAAACAAATTAAAAATTGATGAATAATCTCAAAGAAGGAAATTAAAACAATTAAATATTCAAATTGAATGAAATAGAGAATAAATTAGTTTTTTTCTGATTTAATCTTATTTTTAGTTCAATTTCCTTTAAAAACTGAGAAAAGCATCCAATCACATCAATTCACTTGGATTGTGATTCCTCTTGGAAAATCTTGACCACTCATCATCTTTTGATCTTAGCCTTTGGTTTCTTTCTGAATTTTCTATAAATCCAAGCTCTCATCTCTCATTCAAAAAAATCCCGGAGGCTGGAGAATGTATTGTTATTATACTGTTTTTGCTCTAGGCTTTCATTAAGATATTTCATATTAATTATTTCATATTGATTAAATCATTTAGTTTAATATTGCAAAAATCTTGTTAGATTAATCTTGCATCCATCTAGCATTCATCATACTCATATAAATTAAATCCTTCGTCTTGATGTTGTCTAGTCACTGCTATTGCTTATAATATGAGAGCAATCTTATACTCGCATCTTTTAGAAGGCAATGGGTTGATTTGTTATGGTTTTATTATTCATGATTATATCTGTCTAACCATGCATGTAATGACTTGATTGAAGTGTTGTGCTTATAGATACAGGTCCACTTTTCACACACACAATATATACATATATATTTATTAAAAAATATATACATATATATACAATTAGAATATTTTTAATTTTTAATTTAAGATAATATAAAGAATAATTTAAATATTTAAGGTAAAATATTTATTTTGTCTTCAAAAATTGTTTTAAATCCAAGTGAAATTGTTATACTTTTATTCTTATTATATTTTTAATAGAAATAAAAAAGTATAATATAATACATCTGCTAATAAAATAATTTATTATTTATAAATAAAAATAATGTTTAAATAATATTGTAGGATTAGATGGGCTCAAAATTTGGTTTGGGGCAGGGTCTGCAATGCAGACACCTTGCAAGGAATATTTAGAGAATTAGGTGGGATGGTAGAGCCGTGGTGACAGACGCTCATTCGAATCTATTTGGCTCTGCAAATCGACTCCTGTCTCTTACCTACCCGGATTCTGGTCAAAGAGAAACTATTTTTCCAACTAATAATAATCTGAAAGAAAAAATTCCCTTGCCATTATTGGCTAGGGCTCCAGGGTTCCCCTCATCCTCTAAAAAAATAAAATAATAGGAATAATCATGGCTCTGCATCTGCCACAAGATCTAGAGGATGGGTGAGGATACAAGTGGGCTCTAAGAAGTTTGAGAATGGGGGATTGTTGAATGGAGTTGGAAGATAGATGTTTTAGAGGAGCAAAGGATCTTTCCCAGATTGTAACCCTAATGTCAGGGAAGATGAAAGGAAATTATGGATTCTTCCTTCACCCCACACAATTCCTAGTTTTGCTATCAGAGCTAATAGAATTAAACTTGGTTTTGGGCTGAGGGTTTCTTTTTCAACTTTGACTCGCTAGCCTATGGCTCCCTCAAGACCTCCATGACATGTAACTAAGGTTCCAAGGGGCTTAATGTCTTAGCCAAAAAATGAAACTAACATAAACCCCACTGGCCCGTTGGACGCCTCAAAATGTTTGAGCAAGATGAAGGATCTTCGTATGCTGATTATTAGCAATCACTGCACCAATGACACTTGGGAAAAATGCAAAAGGAAGGGCCTCTTTGGTAAGTGGTGTGGTTTTGGATTTCCTATTGTGAAAGTCATTCATTGGCTAAAGGCCTTCTTTGGGAGCAAGGTAAGTATTACTACCCTGGAAAGTGAATTTATGTTTATATATTGCATTACAAAGGAATTAAGAAATAACTTTTTGCTTGGGAATCCTCTGATGTTTATGGGATCTTTATTTAAATTTTTTGAATGGAAACCTAATTTTTCTCTGAGGGATTTTGATAATGTTATCTTACCTAGATGGATAGCTTTACCAAACTTATCAGTGGAATTAATCCACAATCATAACCTAGAAAAAATTGGTGATCTTCTAGGGGGATTTGAGGGGTTGGAGGAAAATTATTTAGACTCCTCAAATGTTAATGCTTTGGTCAATCTAAAATTGGGGGAAAAACATTTGAAACCTATTAAATTGATAACTAATTGTTCAATCTATCTAATTTCCCTTGAAATATACAAAGGAGAATTGATGTGGGTGGGATTCTTCTCCCAGAACCTGATAATCAAATACCTTTAAACCAAAAGAAGATATCAAATCCTCCCTAGGAAGGTATTCGGGGTCAGAGGATCGACCTTGAAAAAGGTTTATAACCCCTTTCAGGATTTCACCGGGCATAGTTGAAACCCAGATGGGCCCAACCTCTCCTGATTGTGCAAAAATGTAGAAGAAAAATGGTAGAAAATATCTAACAGAATTAAAAAATATTGCGGGAGAAGTTGTAGGCCAAAATAAACTTACATCTCTATTTGATGAAGGGATGGGGAAGGTCCTTCCCAAGGAGCCGTGAAACTAATTACACGGAATGTTAGGGTCCTAAATGCCCCTAACAAGAAGCTTATAATTAAAAGATTTATTAGTAGTAATAATCTGGATATCATCATAATACAAGAAACTAAAATGAATCGGGAGGAAATAAATAAGTTAAAAAATTAGGATTTAGAGAATTGAAGGGTAGGAGGCAGGAGGGGCCTCAGGAGACTTAGGAATTATATGGGATCCTATGACAATCTCTTATAATTTAATATTTAAATCCAATAATTGAATGTGTGGATGGGTTTAGGGCATAAAAAATAGCCTGAAATTTCTTCTTTTGAATATAAATGGCCCAATTCCTAACAATGATAAGCGAAAAGTTTGGGATGAAATTAGAATTTTCTTGTCAAAATGGGAAGATCAAACTTGTATCCTGGGTGGGGACATTAATGCTATCTTAGACCCCAAGAAGAAGTGGGGAGGATCTAAATCTATCTCCTGGGCCTCTTTGGATTTAAATGATTGGGTTCACAATTGTAATTTATTACAGTTAAAAATAGCTAAGGAGTCCTTCACTTGGAATAATAGGAGAAGAGGGTTCTGCAACATTGTGGAAAAACTCAATAGATTTTTCTTGAAAGCAGACCTTACCAGCCTCCCAAACATTCTCAGCACAGAAGTTCTCCCTATTTCAGGCTCAAACCATTTTCCAGTTTTGCTAACCTTTGAAGAAGACAAAAAGCCTACGAGATGTCCATTCAAATTTGAACTGATGTGGTTCAAGGATGAAAATATTACTAGTTTAATAGAACAATGGTGGTCCCAAATAGAGGCATCAAGATCCAAAATATTCAGAATAATTTATTAATATGGAATAGACTAAATTTTGGTAATATCTTTGAATGTAAAATTTTAATAGAAAAATAAATGGAAGAATTAAATAAAGAGATAATAAGAAATGGAATGGATGATACACTTTATTATAAGGAGAAAGATCTGTTATCAGAATATGAAGATGTTTTATCCAAGGAAGAAACTTGTTGGAAATAGAAATCTAGGGAAGCATGGTTAAGTGATGGGGATAGAAACACAAAATTCTTTCATAATAGTACTAAATAGAGAAGGATAAAAAATAAGATTACTATTGTCAAAATAAAGAATGGCTCCCTTATGGAGAACCCTAGTGACATAGCTCATGAGGCAGTAGGGTTCTTTGAGGATATCTTGAATAATATGGAGAGCTCTCTGCTCCTACATAGGAATGAAGTTATAGGAAGCAGTCCTAAATTGGTTAGTAAAGAGCAATTAAATGATAAATTTACTAAACTTGAAATTGAATCTTCTTTGATGCAAATGGGCTCGGACAAGGCTCCAGGTCCGAATGGATTCCCTGCAACATTCTTTCAGAAATGTTGGAATTTCATGGGGGATGAAATTATGGATGCCTTGGAAGGAATGAGAAATTCAAGAAGCCTGCTATGAGAATTAAATAATACCTTTATAGCCTTGATCCTTAAAAAACAAAAGACTGAAAGCTTTGATGACTTCAGACCCATATCTCTATGTAACACACTGTACAAATTATTTACTAAAACTCTGGCTAATAGATTACAACTGTTACTCCTAAGGCTAATTAGTGAAGATCAGACTGGGTTTGTCCTAGGAAGATCCATTTATGATGGGATGATAATAGCTCAAGACACAATTCACTCCATCCAGCAAAATAAGAAACCTAGCATACTTATTAAACTAGCTATTAAAAAGGCATATGACAAGGTAGACTGGTATTTTCTCTATAAGTGTCTAGAAGCCTTTGGTTTTGATAATCAATGGATCAATCTCATTTTTGAATGTATTTCAACTCCTAGAGTTTTGGTCCTCATTAATGGCTCCCCAAAGGGTTTCTTTAACATCTCTAGGGGTTTTCATCAAGAGGATCCTATTTCCCCTTTTTTATTTATCTTAATGGTTGAGTCTCTAGGAAGATATATCATAAAGGCTAGACATGATGGATTTCTCAGAGGGGTTAAAATAACTATTGGGCTCGACTCGGTAACCCATAAACAGTTTGTGGATGACACTATGATTTTTGGATATAGTAATCAACTAGAACCAAGAAGGATTAGATGGCTTCTGGATTCTTATATGAGGGTATCAGGCCAGGAAGTTAATAGAGTAAAGTCAGATATCTTATTTTTTAACACCAACATAAACTTAGAAACTAACATTTGTAAGATTTTGAAATTTAATCGAGGAATTCTTCCATGCAAATATATGGGCCTCCCATTAGACAAAGGTAAACAATCAACTAGGCTCTGGGATAGCTTCATATCTAAACTTAAGGATAGAGTAGGAACTTGGAAGGGCAGATGGCTCTCAGCTGCATGGAGAGAAACTATGATCAAGTTTTTCCTCTGTACAATGCCTATTTATCATCTCTCTTGCATTGATCTTCCATTAGTGAAGCTTAAAGAAATTAATAAGCACCTTAGAACCTTCTTTTGGCAAGGATCAGGAGAGAAGAGTAAACTAGCCCTTATGGCTTGGGATAAAGTTGGTAAACCTAAGGAGGTAGGGGTGGGGGTAGGGATCAAGAATATTATTATGCAAAATAATGCTCCAGGGGCTAAATTGGTGTGGAAAATGCATAAAAACACTCATCTAAAATGGGCAAAAATTCTATATCACAAATATTTAAAAAGTGAGGACTCAGAAAGTATATTTAGGTTTGCCACCCCTCTAGGCTATGGAACTTCGTGCTTAAATGTAGGAAATTAATTACAAACAAATTGACTTGGAGCTTGGGCAAAGGTCAAAATGCCCTATTCTGGTTGGACTCCTAGGCAGGTTATCTAGCTATCAATAAAACTATAAAATGTGATAATTCTCAATCCATTTTAGAAGCTAAATGGGGTAATAAAGTGTCAGATTACCTTGAGCCATATAATGGGCTTGAGGATAGGCGATGGAAGTCTGCTGATAATCTAGGTATCCCTGTTGATGAACTTTCAGCCATTAGGAAAATCTTAGAATCAAGAAGGATTAATTTCCATTCGCAAGAGGATAGATTAATATGGGCAGGATCCAATACAGGAGAATACAATACTAAAGATGGATACACTTATGAATCTAATTTTAATCCTTGTCCAAACCTACTATTCCTTTAACTCTATGTTGGGATGAATATTTCCTGCCAAAGGCAGGAATTTTCTCCTGGTTAGCTATCCACAATAAAATTTGATCCGTACATACCTTTAGAAGGAAGGGTTATGAAGGTTTGAGTAGATGCCCTTTGTGTGAAAGGGAGGAAGAAGATTTAGACCATTTGCTACTAACTTGTGTATTCTCTCATCAATGTTGGAGGTGGTTAAGAAATAAACTTAGTTGGTATTCTCCTATACCAAATTCCATTCTTAATATGTTTGAGACCTCGCCTAGGAAAAATAAGATAAGTATATAATATCAAGGACTTTGGATAACCTCACCATCTATAGTTATATGGGAGCTATGGAAGGAAAGGAACAGAAGAAATTGTTATCACTATTTTGACTATTAGGTGATTTTGTTCTCTAATCCACTAAAATCTACAAAATTGTGCTAAGTACTTCATTTTGTCACTAAGGGTTTAAGGTGTTTTCAATTTACACTTTTCTATCTTGAAATCCCTGCTTTCTATTTCCTTGTTACTTTTTCCACTTAAGTGGAAGGGTCAGTCCATCGTGAGGAGAGGTTCCCCCTTTTACTTTTTCCTTAGGCCAGTCTTTAATAATATTTTAATTTTTCACCTTCTCCTTAGTTTTTATTTCTTTGTTAGGCTTCGTAAAGATTGTGCAAGTTCTAATTGATCCAACGGTGTGTGCAATCTTGCAAAGGGAAGATGCGTGAAATTTACCTTTCACGAAGTGGCCAAAAGGTGGCAGGCCCAAGTAAAGTGGTTGCAAGGAAGGCTAAAGGACAAATATCTTCTGGTAGATCTAACAGTCCATGTTGCTTCGCGATGAAAAGATGGGCGAGGTTTATCCTTCATGAAGTAACAAAAGGTGGTGAGCTCGGGTAAAGCGGTCGCAAGGAAGGCTAAAGGACAAATATCTTCTGGTAGATCTAACGGTTCATGTTGTTTTGCGATGAAAAGATGGGCAAGGTTTATCCTTCACAAAGTAGCGAAAGATTGGTGGGCTCAGTAGGTAAGATAAAAAATGAGTTAAAAATCATGCATCTTGTTCATGATCTAGCGGTCGGGGCTATTTCGCATGGAAAAGTTGTGCAAAGTTTACCTTTCACGAAGTAGCGAAAGGGCAGTGGGCCTAGCAAAAGGGTGGCTTGCAGGATAAAAGAAGTGCATCTCCGAGAAGATCCAACGGTGTGCATTGTTTCACAGCCCAAAGCAATATGAAGTTTAACCTTCGCGAAATAGCCAAAAGGAGCTGGTGGTTATGTGGTGGATGAGGTGGCAATACAGCTGGATGTCTGGCTAAGGCAAAAGGTGATTTTTCAGTAGGACACATGGATTTGAATGGATCGTGAGGGGCCCATTTGATTAGGACAAGTGGATTCCACGTAGAGGGCCCACTTTGAAGGTTAAAGGAATTAAAACTTGCACATCTCAAAATTGATCCAACGATGTGAGTTGTTTTGCAATGAAAAGATGTGAGGTGATTAACCTTTGCAAAACAGCAAAAACCATTAGCGGTGATGGTTCCATGTGGCAAGTTAAATAGACTAGTGGTCACCATGGAGAATAATGGTCAAGCGGATGGTAGAAGATCCAACAACTAGCATTGTTTCACATGGAAAAGATGCATGAGATTTATGCTTCGCGAAATAGCGAAAGGAAGGCGGGGCCCATTTCTAAGAAGGATGACCCAGGTAAGGTAAATAACGTGCATTTTTTTCAAGATCTGATGGATGGCGTTGTTTCACAATGAAAAGATGCGAGGTTTTTATCTTTCGCAAAACATCAAAAAGGCAAGGCCCTTCAAAAATTCTTTATGGTCCGTTGGAGCCATTTTTTGAATTCACTTGTGAATTGACTGCCAAAGCATGTTGCTTAATATTTCTATTCAACGTTCAGTTGATGTAATAAGCTTCACATCAGCTAAAACATTGGCATCATTTCGAAAAGTTTTGCAAAGGAACTAGTGCATAGAGCAAATTTCTTTAGGGAACAAGTAAGTTATGCATATTGCTTGACAGTTACAGTTTGAATTGATATCATTGTGTGCTTGATTTCTTAGTGGTTTGTTTAATTTTTAATTGAAATAGTTATAATTCAAAGATGGCACCATGAAGAGATTTCATAGGGAAGGTTAATTACCAGGAGAGAGCCATTTGTGATGACTTGTTAGAACAATTAACTATGTCTACTAATGCCGCAGCTAAAATGAAAGAATTAGTGCCCAAGGCTCCACGTCTGAGAATTGGTGACGGTTTATATGACAAAGGGAACTGGTTGAGGGATTCACAGATAGGGATATCAGGTCTACGACTCTTCAAAGTGGGATTTGGACAAAGAAACTCCCCTGTTCCAATGAAAAGTATATGGGATTTAGATCTTGGAAAGCTCATAGTCCCTGGGGTTTTCATGGATGTGGACCTGTTAGCACAGATTACAAATAACTATGAGCCTGTTGCCAAGTGTGTTAGAAATGTAAATGGGGGATATTTAATTGAGATAAATGAAGATGAGTTTAGGAAAGTGTTTAGACTCAGTGAGGTGTCGAATTATTTAGAGCCGATAAATTTTGAAACACTTGCATAGGTCTATAATATGCAGAGAGATCACCTCAAGAGTGGCCCCTTGAAAGAATTTTTTTGTCAAAACAGGAGGACTGACTATTGTAGGCCCTAGCACCATGGAACCTTTCTCTCTAAATATTTTTACTTTGAGGACTAAAGGGATGTATTCGTCCCTGTGTCATATTTTTGGGGAAGATGCTAAAACAACCATGCCAACCCACTATATGCTCATGTTAGCACAGATTTTGAACCCATCTCTGGCAATAACTTTTGACTTTACACCTTATCTCACTGATTCCATTCATGAAGGGTTGATGGGGATAAAAAATGCTAAGGTACACAGACCTTTTCGATCGTATTCTCTTCCTATGCACACATTTTTATTCAAAGGTGCTAATTATTTTGCTAGTGAAATGGACCTGATTAAGGAAAAGGATGATGAGGAGATGCCTGTTCAATTATGGAGCATGATTTTGTCTTGGGATAGAGAGGATGTGAGTTATTTGAAGTTTGATAGATGTTTTTGCATCTAGGCTTAGGATCCTCTTGTACCAACAAAACCCTAGAATTCCTAAAGCTCTCCTTGAATTCCTTAGGTCTAAGGAATTTGATCAAGATATTAAGATTGTTCATAGCTGGGGTGATATATACTTGTACCCTGTCTCTATTATGTTCAAAGTTTATTGTTTCAAAGGAACTCTGACATATTTTCTCCCCTATCAAGACCCATTGATGATAGGAATTGCAGAGGTCCTGAGGCAAATTGGAGGTTTGCAAGAAGCAGAATTAACAAATAGGGGGAAAGGGACAATTTTCCCAACTGTCACCATTGCACATCAATTTGTAATCACCAAGGATGGTTGGAAACATTTTGATGATTTATTTCATCCATATAGGTTGTCTACTATAGTATCAAGATTTAATGACCCTAAAGACTTATTTAATGATATGTTCAAGAGGAGAGCCGTATGTAAAGGCAGACCACACCAGTTCCATTTTCTTGAGGATTTGATTAGAAACAAATTCAACCTAGATGAATAGGAATTGAGAAAGGAAAAATGGATAGCATATAAAATGGCTCTTGATTTTATCCACCAATTTGATATTGGTTATGACCCTTTGTCTAGTTTTACTCTCTTTGAGGAAAAGGTTGAATTCTAGATACTTTATTTTGAAGATTTAATGCAGACCTTAAAGGAGAAAAAGGAAAGTTATATTGAAAAATGATCCTGAAATGGCTAAGTTGGTTCTAGCCAAGACTACCTTTGCTAAGGCCATCCCTCCAGGTGAATATGTGATGCACAAGAGGCCAAAATATAGTGTACTAGTGCCAGTTAGGGGTGAGCCTTCTACTTCAAAGGGGAAAAGAGCAATAGAAGATGTGGTTGAAATTGAAGATTTCCCTAAAAGATAAAGGGTGGGAAAAGAGGTGCAAATAGGTGAGCCTTTATACTCTCCATCCCAATCCCCAATCCATGTGGGAGATGAACATGCAATGGCTAAGCAATTATTTCCATTAGGAAGTCTTGGGGAGATTGCCTATACTTATGAAGAAGTACAAGAAGGGATGCCTGAAGAGCCACCAAGTGCTGAAATGGACTTGACTGCAAAGGAGTTTAAAGGTAAAGAGTTAGACCCTGTCATCAAATAGGCCAGTGAGAAATTCCTGGTTGATAATAATTTTGTTACAATAGGATCTTTCATGCAATTTGTTTGGAGACAAAATATAGAACAATTCAAAGCAAGATGTGAGAAGAGGAAAAATGAACAACCCCACAAAGATGCATCCATAGTGGAGGAAGAAGTAAAATAAGAAATGATGACAAAATTCAAAACCATTACTCCTAAGCAGGGGAGAGAAATGGTAGAAAAATCTGGTGTACTAATTCTCCCTAAGTGGGATATAGCAGATGCACTAGTTCTTGAAGCAGTAAGGAAAGAAACAAAGCCCTTGGAAGCAGTGACATTTAGCAAGGACCATGTTGCTTTGGTCATGTGGTCTCTAAGGAGAGATGAGAGAAGAAAGAGGAAGGAAACTTCAAGGTCCAGCTACCTTGGAGGTATGATTGTGAAAAGAGTGCAGGACACAGGAGTAGTAGGAGCTGCCAGCACAGTTTTGGAATCAGCAAAATTCAGCGTGGTAGTAGCTGAGAAGGAAGCCAAGGAAAAAGTTGATCTCTAGGTAAAATTAGAGATGATTCTAAAGGCTTATAATGAGGCAAAAGGGGAGATAGCCCACATAGATAGTATCATCGCCAAATTGAAGAATCAATTAGCAGGGCAGTACGAGAAAGGTGAATCTTCTACTTTAATGATTACCTCCTCTCCAACAAAACCTCCATCCACCAGTCCAATTATTGAATTTCCCCCTTCTCCTATGACTTTTGGTTGTCAATCAACTGAGACCATACAAGATGAAGTGGAAAAGTTGAAGTAGACTCAGGCTCTATTTGCAAGGAAGTATGAGGAAAAGGTCAGAGGCACAATCTTGAAGTTTTCTAATAGACTAGGAGCTTCTATTATGTACATTTATATTAAAAGAATTTTGAACATGTTGATTGATCTGAAAGAAGACAAGACTACTCTAGAGCCAGTTTTGAATAAGTGGATGCCTAGAGAGGTGGATTTGGAACTTTTGTGTTCATCTTATGAAGAGGCAGAGACTGATGCAAATATTAAATCTACTTGTGAGTTAGTGAAAGGCATGACCAGGTTAGCAGAAGGAAGAGCCGGTGTAGAGAGAAAGGCCAACTTGTGTAGAAAAGAATATGCTAACCATAAGTTTCAACTGTTTCTTGGGGGTTTTGTTAGTTCAAGTTAGTTGAAAGATGAAAAGGTGTGGCTTGATGAGCTAGGATATAACTTGTCTCAACGGATAAATGAAGTCATCAATACAGATGACACATCTTTATTTATTTGGACAATTGAAGAAATTGAGAAAATGAAGTCACGTTATGATTTTTTGGAGACAGAGGTTAAGCAATTAAGAAACACAAGGAAAAGGTTGAATAAACTGAAGAAGAAAATTGTTAACTTCTCCTGGCCTGGTGATGACATGTTCCAAGAGTGGAAAAACAAGTATGCAGTGAAAGAAGCAGAGGTTCAAGAATAGTTAGAAGATGCTGCAGCGGAATAACAAACTTCAAAGCCGTTAGGAATGAAATGATTGTAATTTCTTTTCAGCAGGAATTATGGTTGTAACAAACTTTTCCTAGGGAAGTCCGAAGCTTGTTTCCTTCCATATCATTATAAATGGATACCAGGACTTTAAAAAGGATTATCACAAGAATTTGTAAAGAAACTCTGCTGAAATATATCTAAGCTTTTTTGGTTCTTTCCGAAATCACCTTGAGTTATGTAAGATCTTCAAAAATGAATATTAATATACAAATCAAAGCTTTATGATCCTAAATATTCATTGTCTTCTTGTGTGCATTCATTGATTTGTTGGTTTCTTTTAGATAATTTAGCGTTATTTGATTGAATAGGGATTGCAAGGCAGTCTTACAGACATGTTTCAGGCTTTTCTCTCCAAGAGAGGAATTAAATATATGTGAAATATCTTTGTTAGTAAATCAATTGTTTTCTGCTTGAATGTGATAAACGGTTTTAGCATAAATGGAAGAACTTATATATATGTCAGACATATATTAGGTTAATGAAAGCCGAAGTGATGAGATGTATGTGAATGTCCAGATTCAAAACTCTTGTTTAAATTGGGTGACTCTGTAGCCTAGATAAGGCACTGATATATTTTGTGAAATCTTTTATACCTTTCTTGGGGTCAAGACTAAAAGATGAATACATATTTTCTCTTTAGTTTTTAGCTGTGTCAAGGTGATAAGGTTCATAGGTTTTCTAACACTTGTTTATTGTGAATCCTATATTAAAATTGTGAAGGTATTCACAAGAGGTATACCCACCTGAGCTTGAAATAAGCTTAAAGTGTAGAAGGTTTTGTAGAAACCTTGTTATATGTTATTTTGGAGTTCTATTTTCTTGTTGTCCTCTCCATATGCAACAGAGGCTTTCAATTTTCTTACAGAGGGGATTAGAGAAATCAGAATTTGAGAACAACAAAAGTGGTGACTGCTAGGAAACGTTATAGTGTGAATCTGTATTGCAAATCTAGTGCATATATTGCCTGAAAGTTTGTTCGAATTTGTGTGTGTTTGGTCCTTGTAGCAGGTTGTTTCTGTTAGGTCCCGGAGACAACTGAGAGGGGGGGGGTGAATCAGTTGTCTAATGAATTTAAACCAAAAACCAATTAACCAACTTAATGCTTAATATCGGTAAACTAGTTAAGTGTGCTGGTAGACAGTGTTAATAGTAAATTGCTATACCGGTAGAGATTAATGCATGAAGCATAAACATAGAGTCATCCACAACACATAACACCAATATTTTATACATGGAAACCCTGCAAGGGGAAAAACCATGGTCAGAAACCTTACCCACAATCAGATGATACTACTGTAGATAGTAAGTGTACATAAATGGGGTCTGCACATGTAGAAAGGCCAACAGCCTAGAGCTCACTACTCAATCACAAAATGGGAGTCACACTGACTATAGTTGGATGGTTAAATCCAATTAGAATGTACTGCACAAAATAGCATCTTGATATGTTGAATTCAGTACCAGTGTAATGCTGATATGCTTCTACAAAAACCTAGCTTCACCTTCAAATGATGTCTTTGTGTATACCTCTGCTTAATCTCACATATACCTTCACACAATTCTTTTTTGCATTCCACATTCGATCTTACAAATAAGATCTTACATTTATACTATAACCTAAGACCAATTTTAGTAGGTCAGCTCTACAAGATGTTACAATAAAAACATTTTACATACAATATAATATCTGATGCAATAACAAATTAAACATATTGGCTTAATGCATTTACAACAATAATAAATCATCTCCATAGCGTGCCATGCTGATCTAGAAAAGATAAACCTGTCGGTGTAAGCCTAGATAACCCTGGACCTATTTGCTGGTAAAAGCAAATATGCAAATATGAATATACCAATGATAAATTCTTCAAAACAAAGTGTCCACATGATGTATTCGACATTATCAAGTGTCTTCCATATCATTCCAAGTGTCGGTAAACATTATATCCTGCCAGTGAACCATATACCAGTAACTGTGCAATAGTTACTTGCTTGTCGGTGAATGTTGTTGGATCTCCAAAGTGCGAGTGTTTCAGTAGGTGTTGACATCAATGACAAAACCATACCAAAATACCAACAGTTTCATCCCTGATCTTTTTTATTTCTCTCTCTAAAGATCTTCTTATTCTATAGTCTTCTGCAAGTGATTTGTCAAGCTTGTTTTCTTATTTTCCCATAATTTTGGGTGGTGACTCTGACATAAAGTAACCAGTGCTCTTGAAATAAGCACAATTTATTTTAAGGAAAAGAAGTATAATGTAGAGAGGAAAGAACACCAGATAATTCATGAGGAAAAATCCTCAAGAGATGTTGCAAGAAGGATTACCTGAGCAGACACAAAGAGGCCAGAAAAGATCAGTCACACATGAGCCATATAGTGCTGCCTGGATACAAAAAAGCATTCATATGGGTAAGTCATCTGATAGACCCATATATGCAAATTCAAATTCTTCTTCCCATGAATCTGACCAAGACATTTTGTGTTTCCATTCCAGTTTGTTTGGTAATAATGAGGATGTCCAAGTTTTGAATCAGAGGATCTCTCATGCTAGTTTATCTAGGAAGGATAGGAGTAGTTCTAATCTTAAGATGGATTATGTACCAAGAACTGTAGATGGAAATATTAATTTGATTGATATCAATCAAGTTAATATATCGGATTTTGAAGAGATGTTCCCTGATGAAGATAAGGTATCCCAAGAAATTGAGGCTCTCAATGGAAGAGTTCATCACTTGATCTCCCTAAGAGAACAAAAGGAAGCAAATAATGAAAAGGAAGTTAAAGCTAAATTGATTGAGAGAGATAGGTTTTTAAGATAGATAGTTGATCTTGAATTGTTCACCCAAGAGAAAACTAAGAGTGAGGATGAAGGTCCAGTCATCATAGAAAATCTGACTGCCAAGATCAACCCTGCACACAAATTTGTTGTGCAACCTAGTAGGGAGGTCCTTAGTGACCCACAACCTACTAGAAATAATGTTGACAAAGGAAAATATAATTGCATGGAAAATGGGTCTGGGTCTAAGAATACAACAGAAATCTCTCATCAATTGTCTGCACATGAGAGAGAGATAGACAAGACAAGGAAAGAGAAGGAATATTTGCAAAGGGAATTGGAGAAAACTGAATTAGAAGCAGCCAATCAAGAGGTTAAAAGAAAAATTAACTATCTAAAGGCTCCTCCCATAATCTTTCCTTCAATAGACCCAAATAATCTTTTACCTCAGCATGCCTCATTCCCTCCGGTTAAAATTCAGTCAACCCTACCTGTGAGTATTGTTCCAGTTAGTCAAGTCCCTATTACCAATCAAAGTAGCCAAGTTCCTCCAACTCATGGTCTTAATATGAGAATGAATATAGGTAATAACCCTACTAGTAACCAGTTTAAGAGAAGACCCATTAATTTTGGAGTTATACAGACAACTTTTCTTTGAGGGAATCCCAGGGTATCCTAACCATGTTCCTACCGAATTAAGGGATAGGCTTCACAAATTTGCTGGCAATAATGCTATAAGTGCAGAAGAGAACCTAAAATCTTTTGGTGATTTGATAAATGACTATGAGATTATAGATGAAGATGTCATCATGAAATTATTTGTACAATCCTTGGTGGATGATGCAAGGATTGGTACAGAGCTCTGCCTGTAAATAGCATTGGTTCTTGCGAGGACGTTAGGAATTGCTTCCAAGAGCAATATGGTGATAAAACAAATGTGAGCTTTATGCTCAATGAGTTTAATAAGATTAGGAAGTCTGATAATGAAATTGTCATAGATTTCAATGCAAGATTTCAGAAAGAAATGCATAGGCTTTACCAAGTGATGAGACTAGATGATAATATGTGTCTGAATACTTACTATAATTCTTTTGATTCAAAAATGGCTTACATTCTGAGAGATAAAAGCCACATAGTCTGAGAGATGCTTTTAGAATTGCCATCAATGTGGAAAGTAATAGGAAAGCATCTGGAAAGGTGGGAAGGAGGACCGATGGAAGGTTGTGGCAAGAATCAAAACAACAACCTAATAAAGTTGCCAAGGAGGAAGACAAAATATAAAAGTTAATGACTGCTATGAAAGATCTTACTGCTAAGGTGAGTAAGAATGATAAACTTCATTATAATTGGCAAGATAGGCCTCCCGGATTACATGATACATCATACAACACTACTTGGAAGGATGACAAACCTTAAAATGATAAGTTAAAGAACACTCAGAACTAGGACACCCCAGATCCTTTGAAAGGAGGAAATGTACACAATATGGAAAATACTCCTTGGTGCATGGCTTGTGATGGCCCACATTCTCCTCATCAGTGTGTTGTAGCTCAAGCTCTTGAAGAATCGATGAGAAAGGAAGGTGAGCCTGATATCAACATGTTTGACACTATTGTTGAAAGTCATAATGAGTCTTCACAAAGTGAATCTAGTGAGTGTGATGTGCTAAATTATAATAAATGTTGTCAAGGGTAATTGAAACTTGATTGGCATCCCACTTTAAATGTGGTAACCATTGAAGATGAAGAAGTTCATCTCAGAAGACCCAGTGATGAAGAGGTAAAAATCTTACCAAGGCTGCCATAGCCAAAGCCAAGCACAACTACAATTTGAGAAGTAGTAAAAGGGATGGAGATCAGGGTGAACTTGGCTCCTTGTTTATGAAACAAGTATCTCAGAAAAAGATAGCAAATAATAGCACCCTGCCTCAAGATGGTCATGCAAAAAGTGACCAATCCAAAGATGTAGCCAAGAGTGCAGATAATAATACTACTAGTGATTTACAAGGGACTACTACAGCTAAAAGGGCAAGTTAGCCTAAAGAAGAAAAGGCCAAAATTAATACTGAGCCAATTAATAGTTCTACTTTTGCTATGACTCAGGCTTTGACCCAAATGAAGGTTAAAGTCCCATTGGTAGAACTGTTGAAAATAAAGGAGCACAAAGAAGCTGATCTCTCTTTATTTTATAATATATTAGATAATAGTGCAACTTTGCCTACAGGTACGATGAAGGATGAAAAGGATCATGAGCTGCAAACCCAGAAGTATATGCCGGAACAACTATTACACAATAACCTTCATAGGTTGATCCTTTTTATGTAACTTTGTTAGTGAATAACATATTAATTAAGAATTGTATGATAGACTCCGGTGTTGCTGCAAATGTGATGCCATGAAGGAGTTGGGATTATCAGTAAGTACTATTTATGGGAAGTGCTATGCTATGGATAATAGAGAAGTACATGTGATAGGTACAATGAAGGATGTGGAGGTAAAGATAACAACATTTCCTGAAGCAACATATAAGATGGATGTCATAGTAACTGATACAAAACCTCATTATGGAATGCTATTATCCAGACAATGGGCTGTAGTAGTGGGGAGAAATGTTTAGTTAGATCTTTCATATGCTACAATCCCAATAAATGGAAGCCATGTTAAGCTATATAGAGAACCACGTGCTCCTAGGGTAATTGAGAAGATAGACCCTAATATGCTGAATTGTATGATTTATGTGGATCTTGATAACTTCAGAGTACAACCAATTCTACCTCAGTTGAAAAATACTGATCCTATTATTGGTGAATTGGAATCTCAACAACAAGGTTTATGGTATATGTACTTTGATGGAGCTTTCTCTAAGGAAGGATCTAGAGTAGGAGTTCTTGTTATGTCTCCATCGGGTATGACTTTCAAATACTCTTTTCTGTTAGCTTTCCAGTGTACAAATAACACTACTGAATATGAAGCCTTGTTATTGGGGCTTGAAGTTGCTAAAAGCCATGGAATTCAGTTGTTAAGAGTGTTGGGGGATTTAGAGTTGGTTGTTTCTCAGGTAAGGTCTAAGTATGCATCCAAAAATGATCGTTTGAAAAGATATAAATATTCTATTTGGGATGTGATTGAGCATTTTTGTGCATTTTCTATTAACTAGATAGAAAGATCAAAGAACATCGTGGCTGATTTCTTAGCTAATGTTGCATTAAAAAATGATGATGTAACATTAACCGGTGTGTTGTCTTCAAAATCTGATTCCCTTTAACATCCTTAAAATAATATGATTAAACTCGGTACAGAAGAGACATCAAAGATAAGGAAATTCTCAAGACAACATATGACAAGGTTTGATTGAACCTCCTACACTTTGGACTTACTCAAAGCCCAGGTGGGTATACCTTTGTGAATTGAATTCACACTTTCAAATAAAAAACCCACAGCAAACCAGTCCAGAAAACCAGTGGATCTATTCACCTTGAAATCAACTGAAAACAAAGAATGGAAATTATACTTAAATTCAGTATTTCGATGAAAAAAAATGCAATAAACAACTTCAATTAATATTAGTGCCTTATCCAAGGTCACAGAGTCATCTAAACTCAGATAATACTCCTCAAACAAAACATCTCAATACATCCCGTTGGCTTGGTTTCTATTAATCCTTGTATATGCCTGACACCTACAAGAATTTACGCATTCCAAGTTAAGCTATGATCATCAAAATTCAAAGTCTCTTCCAAAGAGTTTACTGGTATGAGTGATCCCCGCATCTTTAATTTCCCTCCTAAAGAGAAAAGCTAACAAACACTTCTACTAAAATTGCTTTGCAATCCCATTCAAATAGAATAACCCTGGATTATTCAGAATGAAATAGTAAACAAATTTGTAAACACACTTGAAGACAACACAAAGCTTTACTCAAAACTGATGGTCTGTATATTGATATTCAGTTCAAGAAATATTACAAGAAATTTTGAGTATTCTCCATTAGACTTAGAAAAGCTCAGATAAATTTCTGCAGCGTTTTCTTACAATTCTTTGTGATCTCTCTTCCTCTAGTCTTGGTATCCATTTATAACAACATGGATGCACAAAGCTTCGATCTTCTTGAGGAGAGTTTGTTACAATCATTTCTATCAAAATAATAAATTTCTTTAACTCTTGCTGACAATTTAGCTTCTATCTCCTTAAGCCACATTTGTTTGTCCTTTAATTGATCCGAGCTAGCAAAAACTCCTGGGAGCAACTCAAAAACTTGATCAGTGTACTCCTTGCACAAATTAACCTTCCTATCCACATTATCTACCTCTACTGCTAATTGTACTAAGACTTTAGCGACATCAGAAGTGGATTTGATGATGGGATTGGCCCTTGCCTCATCGCAGGATACACACATAAACTCTAAATCTTACTCGCTAGGCCTCCATTTATCAAAAATAGGTGTCAAAATGGCCTTATCTCTCCTGAGCTCATTCCATATATCCATAATTTTACCTACATTTTTTTAGAGCAATGAGGCATTTATTGTATCTGCAAAACTGGAAATTGTAGCTCTTACTCTCTCCTCATACTTCTTTGCATATAAGGCCTGAGCCTGTTTCAAGTTTTCCAATTCTTGAGGAGTAATTTCAACCATTTGAGAGCTAGAGGGTGCTGGAGATGGTGGAAACTCAATGATAGGGCTAGTAGGTGGAGGTCTTGTAGGAGAAGAGGAAATCATCAGTGTTGAAGACTCACCTTGATGGTATTGTTCAGTCAACTGGCTCTGCAGCTTGGCAATGATGCTATCTTTACCTCTTACCACCTCCTTGGTATTGTTATAGGCCTTCAAAACTGTTTCCAACTTAACTTGGAGGGCCTCTTTCTCTTTGGCTTCCTTCTCTGCTACTGCAACACTAAATTTTGTAGTCTCTAACACAGTGCTAGTAGTCTCCACTACCCCTATACTCTGCACTCTCTTCACCATCATTCCACCAAGGTAACTTGACCTTGGGGTGTCTTTGCTTTTCTTACTCTCATTTCTCTTGAGAGACCACATGATGAGTGTAGCATTGTCCGTATCAAAAATAATCCCCTCCATGGGTTTAGTCTCTTTTCTCACTGCATCTAGTACTAGGGCGTCTACTATATCCCATTCGGGTAAGATAAGCACTCCAGCTTGTGCTACCATATCTCTTCCTTGCTCAGGGGTGATGGTTCTGAATTCTTCCATCATCTCTTGATTTATTTTCTCTTCCACCAGGGCTGGATCTTTATTGGGCTGGTCAACTTTTCTCCATTCACATCTAGCATTATATTTATCTATGTGTTGTTTCCATATAAATTGCATAAATGCTTCTGATGTGACAAAATTGTTATCAGCTAAAAAGGAACTACTTGCCCGTTTTATCTCAGGATCCCACTCTTGGCCTTTGAGTTCAGTGGTAGTGATATCCATTTCAGCAGCAATGGGTTCTTCTGGCATTCCTTCCTCCACTTCATCATAAGTATATGCAATTTCCCCTAGACTACCTAACTGTAGGAGTTTCTTAGTTGCTGCTTGCTCATTTCCTATATGGAGAGGGGATTGGGATGGGGAATACATAGGTGTATGTGATTGCACTTCTTTCCCCACCCTTTGCTTCTTTGGGCTTTCTTGGATGTCAATGACATCTTGTATCTTCCTCTTTCCTTTGGAGGTAGAGGGTTCCCTTATTGTAGGCATTAGCACACTATAACTAGATTTCTTATGTAGTGTGTAATCACTAGGAGGGATTGCCTTGCTGGAAGCTGACCTACTTAGGATCATTCTTTCCTTCTCAAGGTTGCTCTTGATTACAACTTCCCTATTCTCCTTCAGTGTCTGCATCACATCTTCAAAGCAAACAATCAAAATATTTATTTTCTCTTTCAGTAGGAAAAAGCTAGACAATGGGTCATAGCTAGCATCAAACTGATGCACAAAATCCAAGGCTTTCTTATAAGCCACCCACTTCTCTTTCCTCAGCTCTTTCTCATCTAGATCAAATTCATTTCTGATGAGGTCTTCAGGAAACTGGAATTGATGAGGCCTACCTCTGCATGCTACCTTCTTCCTAAACATACCGTTGAAGAAGTCTTCTGGATTAGCACACCTGGACACTGTAGTGGACAAATGATAAGGCTTGAGGAAATCCTCAAAGCAATTCCAGCCTCCTTTTGTTATTACAATTTGGTGAGCTATGGTAGCTGCAGGGAAAATAGTGCCTTTACCCCTGCCTGTCAACTCTGCCTCTTGTAAGCCACCAATTTGTCTAAGGATCTCTGCATTTCCTACTTTGAGAGGGACCTGGTAAGGTAGCAAAAATGGGGTGCCTCTGAAACCAAACACTCTGAAAACTGTGGAGATTGGATACAAGTAAATGTCACCCCAGTTATGAACAATTTTTATGTTCTCTGAGAATTCTTTTGGTCTTATGAATTCGAGAAGAACTTTGGAGATTCTTGGGTTCTCAGAGCAGAGGAGAGTCCTTATCTTGGATGCAAAATATTTATCAAACTTCAAAAAATTGGCATCCTCTCTATCCCATGACAACACAGTACTCCATAATTATACCGACATTTTTTCTCCTTCCTTCTCCTTAACAAGGTCTAGTCCACTGGCAAAGTAATCACCACCTTTGAAGAGAAAAAGATGCATCAGGAGTAAGTACCATCCGAAAGGCCTATCCACCTTTCCATTCTTGATTCCTATTAACCCTCCATGAATAGCATCAGCAATGAAAGAGGCATAATCAAATGTAATTGCAAGAGAAGGATTCAAAATCTGAGCAATCATTAACAAGTAATGATTCGGCATATTTGCTTCAGCATCTTCTCCCAAAACTTGGCAAAGTGCCCAATACATTCCTTTAGCCCTCAGGGTGAACATAGTTAATGAAAAGGGCTCTTGTGTGTTGGGTCCTACAACTGTTAACCCTCCTATTTTCACAAAAAACTCCTTGAGAGGCCCATTCCTGAGATGACTCCTCTGTGCACCGTTAATTTGTGCTAATGATGTGAAATTTATAGGTTCTAGAAAATTGGTGAACTCATTAAGCCCAAAAGCTGTCCTGAATTCTTCAGCATTAATCTCAACAAGGGTTTTCCCATTTACATCCCGAATGCTTCTTGTGACTGGATCATAGTTGAGCGCATTTTGTGTCAGCAAATCTGTGTCCATAAATACCCCTGGGACAACTAATTTCCCGACATCTAATTCCTAGATACTGTTTTGCGGGGCGGGAGAATTTCTCATTCCGAATCCAACTTTAAACAACCCCAACCCAGACAATCCAACCTGTGGGTCTCTCAACCAGTTACCCTTGTCATATAATCCTTCTCCTATCTTTAAATAGGGAGCCTTGGGCACTAACTCTTTTGCCTTTGAAGCCTAAGAAATCATCACAGACACTCCTTTTTGAATAGTTAACTTTGCCAGAAAACTCTCTTTTAGGAGCCATTTTGAAAACGTAAGAAATGAATACAACTCCTAAACAATTCTGTGATGAATCAATTATCTTATCTAAAACACTACACAGGAATTGCTACACAAGAATACAAGAGAAACTTTTCTTCGCTTGAAGGAATTTGCTCTGCAACTGAACCGACTTGCTCTGTACCTGAAGAAAATAACTCTGCATCTGCTCTTCTGCAAAATCCTTTAAAAGATATCTTCACCCAGTTGATAGGAAATCAAATATTGTACTCAGGGCCTTAACTACAACATTGATTCCACATGCTTTAGCCTTCCCTTCAGAATTGAATTCATACGAGAATTCATATTTTTCGCTCCAATGGGTCACAACGTTCCTACAAGTGTTTCATTTTTCTCTTTCACAACTTCGTGAAGCATAACTATCGGGCAGCTTAGTCCTGCGAAACAGCGCCGACCGTCTGATCAAAAGAAAATTGATCGAGTGTTAGATTAACTAACAACTTTGGCTCTATGCCAGGTCCCGCTTCTCTATTGGCTATATGATACCACGTGGTGCCCAACCATTGGCCTTGAAATTTCCTTCGCATTCGACTTAACGCTGGCCGCGTGTCTTTCCTTTATACCGCCGGTTCCACCTTGGCGGGCCAACACTTTCTTCTTAGACCACGTGTCATCATGACACGTGGATGGCTATTATGCAGTCTCGCTATTTCGCGGGGTATAAAGAATGAGCATCTTACCCTTGCAGAATAGCGGAGGCTGTCAGATCATCTCTTAAGTTGATTGGCTTTTAATCATCTCAAAAGGTTTTCGGGAGGGGTGGGCCTGCTGACTCACTGTGAACACCTGGCGTCCAGTCACCGTCGGAGCTGACTTGTCACTTTTTCATTGGCCGAGAGAAGACCACAGGGCCCCAAAAAACTCTTAACAACTATACCCGCCAGGGCCACCATCATGACATGTGGACGGCTATTATGCACTCTCGCTATTTCGCGGGGTATATAGAACGAGCATCTTACCCTTGCGAAATAGCATGGGCCATCGGCTCATCTCTTAAGTTGATCGGCTTTTAATCATCTGAAAAGGCTTTCGGGAGGGGTGGGCCCGCTGACTCACTGTGAACACCTGGCGTCCAGTCACCATCGGAGCTAACTTGTCACTTTTTCGTTGGCCAAGAGAAAACCACGGGGCCCTAACAAACTCTTAATAGCTATACCCGCCAGGGCCACCATCATGACACGTGGACGGCTATTATGCACTCTTGCTATTTTGCGGGGTATAAAGAAGGAGTATCTTACCCTTGCGAAATAACGTGGGCTGTTGGATCATCTCTTAAGTTGATCGGCTTTTAATCATCTGAAAAGGCTTTCGGGAGGGGTGGGCCCGCTGACTCACTGTGAACACCTGGCGTCCAGTCACCGTCGGAGCTGACTTGTCACTTTTTCATACATTGAAAGGAAACCACGGGGCCACAATCTACTCTTGACAGCTATACCCACCAAGTCATCTCCTGACTGCGACCTGACTCACCTTTGGGGCCCGCCTTTTAGCCTTTAATCCTGACCCACTGACTATTGTAACTTACACCGCGTGCCGCCATTTTACTCGCTATCATCAACCAGCTAGACCGTCTATGTGGCATGCCATGTCATTTTTGCAACTTTGCTGGTTTTAAATTACGCACAACTTTGCCTAGCGAAATAACGCAAGTCATGGATCCACCTGTGAGATGCGCACTAGTTACTGGGCCCGACAACTTTAGGAGAAAAACATATGAGGCATAAATTTTTTGATTAATTAACATGACCGCCTAGGTAAACAACAAGAGGGGACACTTCCTACGACCCCACAACCCATTACTTAAGTGAATAAAGTAACGAAAGATTAGAAATCAGAGGGTTTAAAACAAACACAAGAGGATCTATAATCAAAAACCCTTAAACCCTTGAGGTCTAGAACAAAGCTGAAGCATTTGAAACTGCACCCTATTCAAAATTTCAGCAAACCATAGCCAATCATGGGAAAAGAAAAGCCCATTTTTAATCAGTGATAACAATGGCTCTGACTGGGGATGGTTGATCACAAGGTCAACACAAGAAAACTCAGAAACTCTGGAGGAACAGACCAAAACACAGACCAAGACAGAAAAGCAGGAAAGGAACAAAATATGTACAAACAAAGGACCTACCGTACATGGACATTAAGAGAAATAATGCTTCAGGAATTGTCCATGCATTGGAAATTCCTACATTTCATCATCCATATTCTTCAAGAAATATGAATCCTTACCATTTAAGTCGGAAACCAGAAAAGGGCCAATCCACAGTGATTCAAATTTCTTATGCTTTCCCTTATCCTGTCCTTTTGCATTCCACTGAAGAACCATGTCATCAATTTGAAACTTCCTTAGTGATGTCCTTTTATCAAAAAGATACTTTGACTGCAACTGGATCTTCTGATTTTTCTTATGGGTAGAAGTCCTAAGCTCCTCCATTTCTACAATTTGGATCATTTTGTTTTCCATTGGTTCAGATACCTCCATGTCCTCATTCTGCAAAAACTTATACACTGGAAGAAGGTTATTTACCGGCAATCTGGCTTGGGCACCATAAACTAATTCAAAAGGTGACATTCCAATGGATTTCTTAACTATTATTCTATCTTCCCACAGAGCTAACTTCAACTTTTGATCCCAAGATCTTTTATTCTCTTCTAGGATTTTCTTGATGATATTCAACAGACTTTTATTGCTGGATTCTACTTGTCCATTCCCCTGAGGGTGATAAGGTGAAGAGTATGACATGAGTATACCATGACTAGTACAAAAGCCTACAAATTCTTCTGATCTGAAACACATGACATTATCCATCACCAATTTTGCAGGTGTCCCAAATCTAGTTACAATATTATCCATTAGGAAATCAATTACAATTTTACTAGTAGCTCTTCTTGTAGGGAGGGCTTCTATCCATTTGGTGAAATAATCAGTGGCCACTATGATCCATCCATGACCTCTCCCTGACTTCTCAACAATTTCTCCAATAAAATCCTTGCTCCACTGGACAAAAGGAGCTTCTACAGAGACTGGATTTAGGGGTAAGGCTCCTTCATACTTGAGCTTGGATGAGAATCTCTGACATGGGTCACATCTCCGAACATATGTATGGGTATCTTTAAATAAGGTGGGCCAATAATACCCAGCCTGAATTATCTTACCAAAAGTAGTCTTAGCAGAATAGTGACCTCCACATACTCCATCATGCATTTCAGTCAACACCTGTTTAGCTTGAAATTCATCCAAACACATTAGTAACTCTCCATCTCTTTTTCTCCAGAAAAGATCATCCTGAATGAGCACATATTTTTGTGACTTGAGTTTCAGAGTTCTCTTCTGATTGTATGTCATTTATTCTGAGAGGGTATCACCTCTCAAAACTTGGATTATCTTTGTATACCAGGGTTGCCTCTCAATACTAGTGACCAAAGCATCTCTAACCTCAACATTGTGTATTTCTACATTCATGAGATTTGACTCAGTCATGAGCTTAGCCAAACCTAAACCTCTCACCAATTTGGTGATCTTTATCTCCAAGTTGAATTCCTAAATTCTATTAATCCATCTGCATCTCTTCCCAGTAACCTTAGACTAAGACAAAATATCTTTAACTGCAGCATGTGGGACATAGGCAATGATATTTGCATTCACTAAATATGGCCTAAAAGCCTTAACAACTTTAACTAAGGCATAAGCTTGTTTCTCCATGGTTTCATATTTTAGTTCTGCCACTTGCAAAGACTTACTATAGAAGGCTATGGGATGTTCATATCCTTCATTGTCCTTTTGTAGTAATACTGTAGCCACCATATGATATGAAGCAAAAGAAAATAGAGAAAAAGGCTACTATAATCAGCAGATTTTAACACTGGTGCCTCCTGGATTGCCTTCTTAATCTCAGCAAAAGCTTTTGAAGCTTTTTGATCCCAATGAAATTTTGTATCCTTCTTAAGCAATTTGACGATAGGCTTCACTATCTCTACGAAGTTTGCAATGAATCTCCTGACAAAATTTACTTTACCTAAAAAGGATTGGATACCTTTCACATTTTTAGGTTCAGACACCCTATTGATTGCTTCAATTCTCTTAGGGTCTATTCTTACCCCCTCCTTAGAGACTATGTGTCCCAGTAACTTTCCTTCAGTGACCCCAAAATGACATTTCTTGGGATTCAGTGATACACCAAATTCCAAGGCTTTATTGAACACCTTCTCTAGATGTCCACAATGATCATCAGCCTTTTTAGAGAAACAAGTTAGATCATCTTGATAAACCACCATGATGATGTTTATGAATTCTTTGAAGGCTACATCCATAGCTCTCTGAAATGTAGCTCCTGCATTTTTTAATCCAAATGGTATTCTCACATATACATAAGTTCCCCATGGAGTAGTGAAAGTTGTCTTAAACTGTTCAGACTCCTTTACCAACACTTGATTATATCTTGAGAAACCATCCATCATGGATAAAAGATCACATCCTGTCACTCTCTATAGCATGGCTTCCATATTTGGGGATGAGTAGTTATCTTTCAAGGAAGCAACATTTAGATTCCTAAAATCTACACACAATCTAATGTCTCCATTCTTTTTCCTCACTGGGACCAAATCGGAGACCCATGAAGAATGCCTTATTGGTTTGATAATCCCCCCTTCTCTCAATTTGGTCAACTCTTGTTGTATTTTAGTTTCTAACAAGGGATTGATAGGCCTTTGTTTCTGTCTAAAAGGCTTAGCATCTGGAAGTAAAGGAACTTCATTCTGAAAAAGATCTTGTCTATACGCCTTTAGGTCTTCATAAGACCAAGAAAAGACATGCTTATACCTTTTCAATAAATTAATAAGGTTAGTCCTGACATGAGGGGGTAGTTTCTTTCCAATATATACCAACTTAGGGGATGATTCTGTTCCCAGGTCTACCTCCTCTAACTCTTCCAACTTGGTGGTAGACTACTGATGTAAATGACTATCATTATAACTAAACATGCTCTCCAGCTCCACCAGCCCTTTAGGTATTTCATTGGTTTCCAACTGGACCACATCATTTCCAAACACCGTCTCTCTGTTGTCTACCACTTCCATCAATGCATTACAATCAATCTTTTGTCCATCATAATCATCAACACATTGGATAAACCTAAGAATGTCTTCATCATCAGCAAAAACATACCAATTGTACACATTATCAGGAATAGCAGGCGTAGATTTTATTTCCATAGTGGAAATACCGGTTAGTGTTGCATCATTATTTTTCAAAGCAACATTAGCTAGGAAATCTGCCATAATATTTTTTGCTCGCTCTATCCAATTAATAGAAAATGCATCAAAATGCTCAATAACATCCCAAATAGCATGCTTATACTGCTTTAATCTATCATTCTTGGATGCATATTTAGATCTCACCTGAGAAACAACCAATTTTGAATCCCCCATTACTTTCAACAGTTGGATTCCATGCCTTTTTGCAACCTCAAGTCCTAGTAATAGGGCTTCATACTCTGTAGTATTATTTGTGCACTGAAATGCCAATAAAAATGAGTATTTAAAAGTTATACCTGACGGGGACACAAAAAGAACTCCTACTCCAGATCCTTCTTTGGAGCAAGCTCCATCAAAATACATCTACCACAACCCATACTGTTGTGCTTGTAGCTCAACCACAATAGGGTCAGTATTCTTCAATTGAGGTGAAATTGGTTGAAGTTTAAAGTTATCTAAATCTACATCAATCATACAATTAAGCATACTAGGGTCTACATTTTCAATTACCCTAGGAGCTCATGGCTCTTTGTATAATTTGACCTGATTACCACTAATAGGAATGGTAGCATAAAATAAGTCCAGTTGGACATTTCCCCCTACTGTTGCTGCCCACTACCTGGAAAGTAACATACCATAGTGGGGTTTAGTGTCAGTAACAATAACATCCATTTTGTAAGTGGCTTCAAGAAATGTTGCGATTTTTACTTCTACATCTTTCATTGTACCTATTACAGGTTCTTCTCTGTTATCCATGGCATAGCATTTCCCATACACAGTGGTTACTGATAAACCTAATTCTTTCATAACACCATAGGGCATTACATTAGCAGCAGCTCCTGAATCTATCATGCAGTTTTTAATCAACCGATTATTGACTAACAAGGTAACATAGAAGGGATCTACCTGAGAAGGCTCCTGAGTGATAGTGGTTCCAACATAAACCTCTGGGGTTTGGAACTCTTGATCCTTTCCAACTTTAGCTAAACCGGTGGGTAATACCGTGTCACTATCAGATATACTAGAGAATAAAGACAAAGTTGCATCCTTGTGTTCTTTAATCTTTAGCAATTCTACTAATGGAATAGTGACTTTCATTTGAGTTAAAGCTTGGGCCATATCAAATGTAGAATTATTGCATTTTTTAGTATTAAGCCTAACTTTTTTTGTTTTGAATTGACTTGCCCTTTTCACTATCTCTGCTCCTTGTACATCACCAACATTTTTATCATCTTTTCCTTTAGGTACATCTTTAACTTGTTCCCCTTTTTCTTGACCGACCTTAGGAACAGTAGTAGCACTACTTGATGCCCCCCTTTTTGTAACTTCCTTTACAAACATAGAACCCGGCTCACCCTGATTAGTGTCTCTCTTGGTGCTTCTCAGATTATAGTTATGTTTTGCTTTGGCAATTATAGCCTTAGTGAGATTTCTAACTTCTTCCTCACTAGGCCTCCTAAGATGAACCTCTTTATCTTCAATTGTTACCACATTCAATGTAGGATGCCAATCTAAGGCTAATTGTCCTTGCACTAGCTTTTCATTATCTAGCACATCACTGTATTCACTTTGCATGGATTCCTCATCACTTTCTATGATGGTTTCAAACATATTAATGTCAGGCTCTGCTTCTGGTCTCATAGATTCTTCAAGAGCTTGAGCCACTACACACTGATGAGGAGAATGTGGTCCATCACAAGCAATACACCAAGGAGTATTTTCTATATTGTGAACAGATTTCCCTTTTAAAGGATTTGGTGTGTCTTGACTTTGGGTAATTTTGGGCTTCTCAATTTGGGGTTTACCATCCTTCCAATTGGTATTATATGGCATATCATGTAATCTAGGGGGTCTATCTTGCCAGTTATAATGAGGTTTATCATTTTTGTTAACCTTGGCAGTCAAATCTTTCATAGCAGTAACCAATTTCTCTATTTTATCATCCTCTTTAGCAACTTTATTAGGTTGTTGTTTGGTTTCTTGCCATAATCTACCATCTGTCCTTCTTCCTAATTTTCCAGATGCTTTTCTGTTACTTTCTACATTTATGGCAATTCTAAAAGCATCTCTCAGGTTATGGGGATTTTTATCTCTCAAGATATAGGCCATTTTGGAATCAAATGCATTGTAATATGTATTAAGACACATGTTATCATCTAGCCTCATCACTTGATACAATCTATGCATGGCTTTCTAGAATATGGCATTGAAATCAGTGACCATTTCATTTTTATATTTTCTAATATTGTTGAACTCATTTAGCATGAAACTTACATTAGTCTTGTCATCATACTGCTCTTGAAAGCAATTTTTAAAATCTTCCCATGAACCTATGCTATTGACTGGAAGACCTCTGTACCAATCTCTTGCATCATCAACCAATCACTGGAAGACCTCTGTACCAATCTCTTGCATCATCAACCAGGGATTGAACAAACAGTTTCATAATAACATCTTCATTTACTATCTCATAATCATTTATTAGATCCCCAAAAGATTTCAGATGTTCCTCAGCACTAATTGCATTGGTCCCAGTAAATTTATGGAGTCTGTCTCTTAACTCAGTGGGAACATGATTTGGATATCCCGGGATCCCATCAAAGAACAATTGTCTATATTGTTCTAGATTGATTGGCCTTCTTTAAAAAGGGGTAATAGCACTATTATTTCCCATGGTCATTTTAGCTTTTGGGATTGGAGATTGAGGTGCTTGGGTATACTGTTTATTCACGGGTATTTGGCTTACTGAGGCAATATTAGCTTGTACTGTAGGTTGAGTATTAACCTGAGGAAAGGAAATGTGTTGGGGATTAGGCTTGCTATGATCTTATGATGGGAATGTAATAGGGGGAGCCTTTAAGTAATTAATCTTTCTTTTAACTTCTCGATTCACTGCTTCTAACTCAGCCTTTTCCAGTTCCATTTGGAGATCTTCCTTTTCCTTCCTCATCCTTTCCATCTCTCTTTCATGTGCTAGAATCCTATGAGAAATCTCTTCTGCAGTTTTAGATTCTATTCCATCATCTACCCATTTATGTTTTCCTTTATCTAAATTGGCTTTAGGAAACTGGGAGTCATTAAATACTTCCCTAGTTGGCCAGGCTACTGACTTACAAGCTTGTTTAGTTTTGGGGATTAGAATTTCTCTAATCACAGGGCCTTCCTCATCACTTTTTTCTTTCTCTTTAGGAAGTACTTCAAGATCAGCTATTTATCTAAGAAGCCTATCTCTTTCCATTAGTTTGGCTTTAACTTCTTTCTCCTTATTTGCCTCCTTTTGGGCTCTTAAGGATATTAAATGATGGACTCTTCTATTTAAATCTTCAATCTCTTGAGACACTTTATCCTCATCAGGGAAGTTTTCTTCAGAGTCTGATGCATTAACTTGATCTACGTCAATTAGACTAATGTTCCCATCAATTGTCCTAGGAACAAAGTGCCTAATTGCATTTGAACTGGTTCTATCTTTTGCAGAAACACTAACATGAGATAGATCTTGATTTAAAATAGGTGCATCATTAATATTTCCAAACAATCCCAAATGGAAACCTAAAATATCATGCTCTGAATCTCTGGAAGATGAATTAGACTTTGCATAGACAGGTCGATCAGGCATCTTACCAATGTTATTGTTTTTCTGCACCCAAGCAGCATTTGATGGCTCATGCAACATGGATCTCTTCTGGCCTCTCCGTGACTGTTTTGGTAGACCTTCTTGCAAAGTTTCACGAGGATGTTTCTTCATGAATGATCTTGTGTTTTTTTGCTCCTTGCATCTCGCTTGTCTTCCTTTTAGAAAAATTTGTATCTCACAAGGACTAGTTCAAAAGTAACAGAGTCACCACCCACAAAAATATGGGAATAATGAAAACAAGCAGTCTTATCCACAAACACGCAACAATTTTCTTTACAAGCCTCAACACAGATCTGTGTTTATATCTTTATTGTAACTCTCCCATGCAGAGTCGCCACTATTGTTGTCTTCAAAATTTGATTCCCTTTAACATCCTTAAAATAATATGATTAAACTCGGTGTAGAAGAGACATCAAAGATAAGGAAATTCTCAAGACAACATATGACAAGGTTTGATTGAACCTCCTACACTTCGGACTTACTTAGAGCCCAGGTGGGTAAACCTTTGTGAATTGAATTCACACTTTCAAACATAAACCCACAGCAAACCAGTCCAAAAAACCAGTGGATCTATTCACCTTGAAATCAACTGAAAACAAAGAATGGAAATTATACTTAAATTCAGTATTTCGATCAACAAAACATGCAATAAACAACTTCAATTAATACCAGTGCCTTATCCAAGGTCACAGAGTCATCTAAACTCAGATAATACTCCTCAAACAAAACATCTTTATGTGTCCCATTGGCTTGGTTTCTATTAATCCTTGTATATGCCTGACACCTACAAGAATTTACGCATTCCAAATTAAGCTATGATCATCAAAATTCAAAGTCTCTTCCAAAGAGTTTACTGGTATGAGTGATCCCCGCATCTTTAATTTCTCTCTTAAAGAGAAAAGCTAACGAACACTTCTACTAAAATTGCTTTGCAATCCCATTCAAATAGAATAACCCTGGATTATTCAGAATGAAACAGTAAACAAATTTGTAAACACTGTTGAAGACAACACAAAGATTTACTCAAAACCGATAGTCTGTATATTGATATTTAGTTCAAGAAATATTACAAGAAATTTTGAGTATTCTCCATTAGACATAGAAAAGCTCAAAAAAATTTCTGCAGCATTTTCTTACAATTCTTTGCGATCTCTCTTCCTCTAGTCTTGGTATCCATTTATAACAACATGGATGCACAAAGCTTCGGACTTCTCGAGGAGAGTTTGTTACAATCATTTCTATCAAAATAAAGAGGTTACAAGCTTTTCGCAAAAAATAGTTACAAGCTCTTTTCGGCCTCTGCAGTTTCTTCAACAGGCTATTCGGTTGCAACCTCTTCAATCTTTTCAGGGGCGCTCTCCAACTGTTCCAGATCATGGGTGGCATATTTAATTATCCACTCATCATACACCTCTTCTGTCGGCCATGAGAAATTAATCACTTTATCTTTAGTCTTAGTCAAACTTTTCCAAGAATTTCTCATTTTGTTGACTTTTGAATTGAGAAAACCATAATGTGACTTAATTTTCTCTATCTTTTGTATTGTCACAACAAAGAAAGAAGCATCATCAAGATCAATAATTCCTTTAACTCTTGCTGACAATTTAGCTTCTATCTCCTTAAGCCACATTTCTTTGTCCTTTAATTGATCCGGGCTAGCAAAAACTCCTGCGAGCAACTCAAAAACTTGATCAGTGTACTCCTTCTTGCACAAATTAACCTTCCTATCCACATTATCCACCTCTACTACTAATTGTACTAAGACTTTAGCAACATCAGAAGTGGATTTGATGATGGGATTGGCCCTTGCCTCATCGCAGGATACACACATAAACTCTAAATCTTGCTCCCTAGGCCTCCATTTATCAAAAATAGGTGTCAAAATGGCCTTGTCTCTCCTGAGCTCATTCCATATATCCATAATTTTACCTACATTGTTGTAGAGCAATGAGGCATTTATTGTATCTGCAAAACTGGAAATTGTAGCTCTTACTCTCTCCTCATACTTCTTTGCATATAAGGCCTGAGCCTGTTTCAAGTTTTCCAATTCTTGAGGAGTAATTTCAACCATTTGAGAGTTGGAGGGTGTTGGAGATGGTTGAAACTCAATGATAGGGCTAGTAGGTGGAGGTCTTGCAGGAGAAGAGGAAATCATCAGTGTTGAAGACTCACCTTGATGGTATTGTCCAGTCAACTGGCTCTGTAGCTTGGCAATGATGCTATCTTTACCTCTTACCTCCTCCTTGGCATTGTTATAGGCCTTCAAAACTGTTTCCAACTTAACTTGGAGGGCCTCTTTCTCTTTGGCTTCCTTCTCTGCTACTGCAACACTAAATTTTGTATTCTCTAACACAGTGCTAGCAGCCTCCACTACCCCTGTACTCTGCACTCTCTTCACCATCATTCCACCAAGGTAACTTGACCCTGGGGTGTCTTTGCTTTTCTTACTCTCATTTCTCTTGAGAGACCACATGATGAGTGCAACATTGTCCTTATTGAAAGTAATCCCCTCCATGGGTTTAGTCTCTTTTCTCACTGCATCTAGTACTAGGGCGTCTGCTATATCCCATTCGGGTAAGATAAGCACTCTAGCTTGTGCTACCATATCTCTTCCTTGCTCAGGGGTGATGGTTTTGAATTCTTCCATCATCTCTTGCTTTATTTCCTCTTCCACCAGGGCTGGATCTTTATTGGGCTGCTCAACTTTTCTCCTTTCACATCTAGCATTATATTTATCTATGTGTTGTTTCCATATAAATTGCATAAATGCTTCTGATGTGACAAAATTGTTATCAGCTAAAAAGACACTACTTGCCTATTTTATCTCAGGATCCCACTCCTGGCCTTTGAGTTCAGTGGTAGTGATATCCATATCAGCAGCAATGGGTTCTTCTGGCATTCCTTCCTCCACTTCATCATAAGTGTATGCAATTTCCCCTAGAGTACCTAACTGTAGGAGTTGCTCAGCTGCTGCTTGCTCATTTCCTATATGGATAGGGGATTGGGATGGGGAATAAAAAGGTGTATGTGATTGCACTTTTTTCCCCACCCTTTGCTTCTTTGGGCTTTCTTGGATGTCAATGACATCTTGTATTTTCCTCTTTCCTTTGGAGGTAGAGGGCTCCCCTATTGTAGGCATCAACACACTATAACTGGATTTCTTATGTAGTGTGTAACCACTAGGAGGGATTGCCTTGCTGGAAGCTGACCTACTTAGGATCATTCTTGCCTTCTCAGGGTTGCTCTTGATTACAGCTTCCCTGTTCTCCTTCAGTGTCTACATCACATCTTCAAAGCAAACAATCAAAAACTTTATTTTCTCTTTTAGTGGGAAAAAGCTAGACAATGGGTCATAGCTAGCATCAAACTAATGCACAAAATCCAAGGCTTTCTTATAAGCCACCCACTTCTCTTTCCTTAGCTCTTGCTCATCTAAATCAAACTCATTTCTGATGAGGTCTTCAGGAAACTGGAATTGATGAGGCCTACCTCTGCATGCTACCTTCTTGCTAAACATACCATTGAAGAAGTCTTCTGGATCGGCACACCTGGACACTGCAGTGGACAAATGATAAGGCTTGAGGAAATCCTCAAAGCAATTCTAGCCTCCTTTTGTTATTACAAATTGGTGAGCTGTGGTAGCTACAGGGAAAATAGTCCCTTTACCCCTGCCTGTCAACTCTGCCTCTTGTAAGCCACCAATTTGTCTAAGGATCTCTGCGATTCCTACTTTGAGAGGGACCTAGTAAGGTAGCAAAAATGGGGTGCCTCTGAAACCAAACACTCTGAAAACTGTGGAGACTGGATACAAGTAAATGTCACCCCAGTTATGAACAATTTTTATGTTCTCTGTGAATTCTTTTGGTCTTATGAATTCCAGAAGAACTTTGGGGATTCTTGGGTTCTCAGAGCAAAGGAGAGTCCTTATCTTGGATGCAAAATATTTATCAAACTTCAAAAAATTGGCATCCTCTCTATCCCATGACAACACAGTACTCCATAATTGTACTGGCATTTTTTCTCCTTTCTTCTCTTTAACAAGGTCCAGTCCGCTAGCAAAGTAATCACCACCTTTGAAGAGAAAAAGATGCATCAGGACTGAGTACCATCCAAAAGGCCTATCCACCTTTCCATTCTTGATTCCTATTAACCCTCCATGAATAGCATCAACAATGAAAGAGGCATAATCAAATGTAATTGCAAGAGAAGGATTCAAAATCTGAGCAATCATTAACAAGTAATGATTCGGCATATTTGCTTCAGCATCTTCTCCCAAAACTTGGCAAAGTGCCCAATACATTCCTTTAGCCCTCAGGGTGAACATACTTAATGAAAAGGGCTCTTGTGTGTTGGGTCCTACAATTGTTAACCCTCCTATTTTCACAAAAAACTCCTTGAGAGGCCCATTCCTGAGATGACTCCTTTGTGGACCGTAAATTTGTGCTAATGATGTGAAATTTATAGGTTCTAGAAAATTGGTGAACTCATTAAGCCCAAAAGTTGTCCTGAACTCTTCAGCATTAATCTCAACAAGGGTTTTCCCATTTACATCCCGAATGCTTCTTGTGACTGGATCATAGTTGAGTGCATTTTGGGTTAACAAATCTGTGTCCATAAATACCCTTGGGACAACTAATTTCCCCGACATCTAATTCCCAGATACTATTTTGCAGGGCTGGAGAATTTCTCATTCCAAATCCAACTTTAAACAACCCCAACCCAGACAATCCAACCTATGGGTCTCTCAACCAGTTACCCTTGTCATATAATCCTTCTCCTATCTTTAAGTGGGGAGCCTTAGGAACTAACTCTTTTGCCTTTGAAGCCTGATTAGTTGACAACGTCAACTGTTCTAAAAATTCATCATAGACACTCCTTTTTGAATAGTTAACTTTGCCAGAAAACACTCTTTTAGGAGCCATTTTGAAAACGTAAGAAATGAATAGCACTCCTAAACAATTCTGTGATGAATCAATTATCTTATCTAAAACACTACACAGGAATTGCTACACAAGAATACGAGAGAACCTGTTCTTCGCTTGAAGGAATTTGCTCTGCAACTGAACCGACTTGCTCTGTACCTGAAGAAAATAACTCTGCATCTGCTCTTCTGCAAAATCCTTTAAAAGATATCTTCACCTGGTTGATAGGAAATCAAATATTGTACTCAGGGCCTTTACTACAACATTGATTCCGCATGCTTTGGCCGTCCCTTCAGAATTGAATTCATACGAGAATTCATATTTTTTGCTCCAACGGGTCACAACGTTCTTGCAAGTGTTTCATTTTTCTCTCTTGCAACTTTGTGAAGCATAACTATCGGACAGCTTAGTCCTACGAAATAGCGCCGACCGTCCAATCAAAAGAAACTTGATCGAGCGTTAGATTAACTAACAACTTTGGCTCCGCACCAAGTCCCGCTTCTCTATTGGCTATATGATACCACGTGGCACCCAACCATTGGCCTTGAAATTTCCTTCACATTCGACTTAACGCTGGCCATGTGTCTTTCCTTTATACCACCGGTTCCACCTTGGCGGGCCCACACTTTCTTCTTAGACCACGTGTCATCATGACACGTGGATGGCTATTATGCACTCTCTCTATTTCACGGTGTATAAAGAACGAGCATCTTACCCTTGAGAAATAGCGCAGGCCGTCAAATCATCTCTTATGTTGATCGGCTTTTAATCATCTGAAAAGGCTTTTGGGAGGGGTGGGCCCGCTGACTCACTGTGAACACCTGGCATCGAGTCACCGTCGGAGCTGACTTGTCACTTTTTCATTGGCCGAGAGAAAACCACAGGGCCCCAACAAACTCTTAACAACTATACCCGCCAGGGCCACCATCATGACATGTGGATGGCTATTATGCACTCTCGCTATTTCGTGGGGTATAAAGAACGAGCATCTTACCCTTGTGAAATAGCGTGGGTTGTCGGATCACCTCTTAAGTTGATCGGCTTTTAATCATCTGAAAAGGCTTTCGGGAGGGGTGGGCCTGCTGACTCACTATGAACACCTGGCGTCCAGTCACTGTCGGAGCTGACTTGTCACTTTTTCAATGGTCGAGAGAAAACCACGGGGCCCCAACAAACTCTTAATAGCTATACCCACCAGGGCCACCATCATGACACGTGGACGGCTATTATGCACTCTCGCTATTTCATGGGGTATAAAGAATGAGCATCTTACCCTTGCAAAATAGCGTGTTCCGTCGAATCATCTCTTAAGTTGATCGGCTTTTAATCATCTAAAAAGCATTTCGGGAGGGGTGGGCCCGCTGACTCACTATGAACACTTGGCGTCCAGTCACCGTCGGAGCTGCCTTGTCACTTTTTCATACGCCAAAAGGAAACCATGGGGCCACAATCTACTCTTGACAGCTATACTCACTAAGGCCACCATCATGACACGTGGATGGCTATTATGCACTCTCGCTATTTCGCGGGGCATAAAGAATGAGCATCTTACCCTTGCAAAATAGCGGGGGCCATCGGATCATCTCTTAAGTTGATCGGCTTTTAATCATCTGAACAGGCTTTTGGGAGGGGTGGGCCCGCTGACTCACTATGAACACCTGGCATCCAATCACCGTCGGAGCTGACTTGTCACTTTTTCATATGCTGAAAGGAAACCACGAGGCCACAATCTACTCTTGACAGCTATACCCGCTAGGTCATCTCCTGACTGTGACCTAACTCACCTCTGGGGCCCACCTTTTAGCCTTTAATCCTGACCTGCTGACTGTTGTAACTTACGCCACATGCCGCCATTTTACTCGCTATCATCAACCAGCTGGACAGTCTATGTGGCATGCCATGGCATTTTCGCAACTTCACTGGTTTTAAATTATGTGCAACTTCACCTAGCGAAATAACGCGAGCCATGGATCCACCCACGAGATGTGCACCAGTTACTGGGCTCGACAACTTTAGGAGAAAAACATATGAGGCATAAATTTTTCGATTAAATAACATGACCACCTAGGCAAACAACAAGGGGGGACACTTCCTATGACCCCACGACCCATTACTTAAGTGAATAAAGTAACGAAAGATTAGAAATCAGAGGGTTTAAAACAAACACAAGAGGATCTATAATCAAAAACCCTTAAACCCTTGAGGTCTAGAACAAAGCTAAAGCATATAAGGCCTGAGCCTATATCTACAGTTGAGATAAAAGCTAGGCTTGATATTCCTGATAATATATATAATTGGCAAGTGTTTGCAGATGATGAAGATATTCTCAGATTCATACAATGTATTGATGACTATGATGGACAAAAAATTGATTGCAATGCATTAGTAGAAGTGGTGAAAGATAGAGAAACAGTGTTTGAAAATGACATTGTCCAATTGGAAACCAACAAAATCCCAAAGGACTAGTAGAATTGGAAGGTATGTTCAGTCACAGTGACAATCATTTACATCAACAGTCAACCACCAAGTTAGACGAATTGGAGGAAGTGAACTTAGGGATATAATCATCCCCTAAGTTGGTATATATTGGGAGGAACTTGTCTCCTCACATTAAAGCTAACCTTATTAATTTATTAAGGAAGTATAAACATGTTTTTTCTTGGTCTTATGAAGACCTGAAGGTGTATAGACAAGACCTATTTCAGCATGAAGTCCCTTTGCTTCCAGATGCTAAGCCTTTTCGACAAAAGCAAAGACCTATCAACCCCCTTTTGGAAATCAAAATGCAACAAGAGTTAATGAAGTTGAGGGAAGCGGGGATCATTAATCCTCTAAGACATTCATCATGGGTGTCTAATTTAGTCCCAGTTAAAAAGAAGAATGAGGACATAAGGCTCTGTGTTGATTTTAGGAGTTTGAATGTTGCTTCTTTGAAAGACAACTATTCTTCCCCCAATATGGAGGCAATGTTGCAAAGAGTAACTAGCTGTGACCTATTGTCCATGATGGATGGGTTCTCAGGATATAATCAAGTGTTAGTGAAAGAGTCTGAACAATTCAAGACTACTTTTACCACCCCTTGGGGGATGTATGTATATGTAAGGATACCTTTTGGTTTAAAAAATGTTGGAGCTACTTTTCAGAGAGCAATAGATGTAGCTTTCAAGGAATTTATCAAAATTATTATGGTTGTATACTAGGACAATTTAACATGTTTCTCCAAAAGGGCAGATGACTACTGCGGGCACCTGGAAAAAGTTTTCAACAAAGCTCTGGAGTTTGGTGTTTCTTTAAATCCAAATAAATGTCATTTTGCAGTCACTGAAGGGAAGTTGCTTGGGGATATTGTCTCCAAGGAAGGGGTTAGAATAGACCCTGAAAGGATTGAAGCCATAAACAATGTACCTGAGCCAAATAATGTCAAAGGCATTCAATCTTTCTTGGGCAAGGTGAATTTTGTTAGAAGGTTTATTGCCAACTTTACTGAAATAGTCAAGCCTATTGTTAGGTTACTTAAGAAAGATACATAGTTTTATTAGGATGAAGAAGCTGTAAAGGCTTTTGGTGAAATTAAAAAGGCTATTCAGGAGGCAACATTGTTGAAGTCCCTTGATTACAGTAAGCCCTTTTCATTGTTTTCTTTTGCTTCTTATCATACAGTGGTTGCAGTCCTTCTTCAAAAGGATAATGAAGGATATGAACACCCTATTGCTTTTTATAGTAAATCTCTACAAGCTACAGAGCTACAATATGAAATCATGGAGAAGCAAGTATATGCTTTGGTTAAAGCTATAAAAGCATTTAGGCCATATCTTGTGAATGCACAAGTAGTTGCTTATGTCCCACATGCATTACTTAAGAAAGATACAAAGTTTTATTAGGATGAAGATGCTGTAAAGGCTTTTGGTGAAATTAAAAAGGCTATTCAGGAGGCACCATTGTTGAAGTCCCTTGATTACAGTAAGCCCTTTTCATTTTTTTCTTTTTCTTCTTATCATACAGTGGTTGCAGTCCTTCTTCAAAAGGATAATGAAGGATATGAACACCCTATTGCTTTTTATAGTAAATCTCTACAAGCTGTAGAGCTGCAATATGGAATCATGGAGAAGCAAGTATATGCTTTGGTTAAAGCTATAAAAGCATTTAGGCCATATCTTGTGAATGCACAAGTAGTTGGTTATGTCCCACATGCGGCTGTCAATGACATCTTATCTCAATCCGAGGTCACTGGCAAAAGATGCAGATGGATAACTAGAATTCAAGAGTTTGATCTAGAGATTAAGATCACTAAATTGGTAAGAGGGTTAGGTCTTACTAAGTTAATGGCTGAATCAAATCTCCTTGATGTTGAAGTTAACAATATTGAAATTGAGAATATCCTGGTCACAAGTATTGAGACACAACCCTGGTACTTAGAGATAGTACATTTTTTAAGGGATGCAACATACTCGGAGGGAATGACTCCAAACCAGAGAAGGACATTGAAACTGAAGTCTCAAAAGTATGTCCTTATTCAGGGTGATCTATATTGGCAAAATAGAGATGGGGAATTGTTGATGTGCTTAGATAAATCCCAAGCTAGAAGGATGCTAACTAAAATGCATAATGGAGTATGTGGAGGCCACTACTCTGCCAAGACCACAGCTAGCAAGATAGTCCGGGCTAGATACTATTGGTCTACTTTGTTCAAAGATGCCCATGACCATGTTCGGAGGTGTGACCCATGCCAAAAAATTTATTCCAAGTTAAAGTATGAAGGAGCTTTTCCCCTTAACCCAGTTACAGTGGAAGCCCCTTTTGTCCAGTGGGGCATTAATTTTATTGGGGAAATAGTTGAAAAGTTAGGAAGAGGTCACAGATGGATCATAGTGGCCACTGATTACTTCACTAAGTGGATTGAGGCTATACCTACTAAAATAGCCACTACTAAAGTTGTCATTGAATTTTTGATGGATAATATTATAACAAGATTTGGTATTCCTGTGAAACTGATAATAGATAATACTATGAGTTTTAGACCAGAGGAGTTCACTGAATTTTGTACCAACCATGGAATAATTATGTCTTATTCTTCACCATACCATCCTCAAGGTAATGGACAAGCAAAATCCAACAATAAGAGACTTTTGAATATTATTAAGAAAATTCTTGAGGAGAACAAAAGGTCTTGGGATCAGAAACTAAAATTGGCCTTATGGGCAGACAAGATTACTGTTAAGAAAGCAATTGGTGTATCACCATTTGAATTGGTTTATGGCACACAATCTAGGGTGTGAGTCAATAACCTTCTTCCTATATACAAGTTCCTAGAAGTTGAGGAGATGGAGTTGTCAGAACCCATGGAAGACAGAATGATTCAAATGGTGGAAGTGGAAGAAATCAGGACTTTGGCTCATAAAAGAAATTTCAAGATTCAGTTGCAATACAAGTATCTTTTTAACAAAAGAACCACATTGGGGAAGTTTCAAATTGGTGACATGGTTTTTCAATGGAATGCAAGAGAGCAAGATAAGGGAAAGCGCAGAAAATTTGAGTCATTATGGATGAGCCCTTCTATTGTTTGTGATATTAATGGAAAAGACTCATACTTTTTGCAGACAATGAATGGTGAGGTACATGAATTTCCAGTGCATGGACAATTCCTAAAGCATTATTTCTCTTAAGTCCATGCACAGTAGGTTGTAGTCTGTATATATTTAGGTTTATTTCTTTTGGTCTATTCTTCAAAGTTTTATGTATTCTTGTGTTGATCTTCCAATCAACCATCCCCAATCAGAGCTAATGTTATCACTATTTTTACTATTGGGTGATTTTGTTCTCTAATCCGCTAAAATCTACAAGATTGTGCTTAGTACTTCATTTTGCCTCTGAGGGTTATTGGTCTAAGGGTTTAAGGTTTTTGCAATTTACACTTTTCTATCATGAAACCCCTATGTTCTATTTCCTTGTTACTTTTTCCACTTAAGTGGAAGGGTCGGTCCATCGTGAGGAGAGGTTCTCCCTTTTATTTTTCCCTTAGGCGGGTCTTTAATAATGTTTTAATTTTTTGCCTTCTCCTAAGTTTTTATTTCTTTGTCTGGCTTTGTAAAGATTGTGCAAGTTCTAATTGATCCAATGGTACACACGATCTCGCAAAGGGAAGATGCATGAAATTTACCTTTCGCAAAGTAGTGAAAAGGTGGCATGCCCAGGTAAAGCGGGTGCAAGGAAGGCTAAAGGAAAAATATCTTTCGGTAGATCTAACAATCCGCGTTATTTCGCGATGAAAAGATGGGCGAGATTTATCCTTCACGAACTAGCGAAAGATGGTGGGCCTAGGTAAAGTAGTCACAAGGAAGGATAAAGGACAAATATCTTCCGGTAGATCTAACGGTCCATGTTGTTTCACGATGAAAATATGAACGAGGTTTATCCTTCGCAAAGTAGCGAAAGATTGGTGGGCTCGAAAGGTAAGCTAAAGAATGAGTTAAAAAGCATGCATCTTGTTCATGGTCTAGTGGTTGGCGCTATTTCGCATGGAAAAGGTGCAAAGTTTACCTTTCATGAAGTAGCAAAAGGGCAGTGAGTCCAGTGAAAGGGTGGCTTGCAGGATAAAAGAAGTGCATCTCTGAGAAGATCCAACAGTGCACATTGTTTCGTAGCCCGAAGCAACATGAAGTTTACTCTTCATGAAATAGCGAAAAGGAGCTGGCGGTTATGTGGCGGATGAGGTGGCAATACAATTGGATGTCTGGCTAAGGCAAAAGGTGATCTATTAGTAGGACACGTGGCTCCAAATGGATCATGAGGGGCCCATTTGATTAAGCGGCAATATTGATTAAATCCACAGCTAGATAAGACATGTGGTGGTTCAGATGTGGAGACTGACATAGTTCTTGAGTGAAGAAATGGCCAACACGTGGGGGCTATTTGCTTGAAATTGGTAGGACAAGTGGATTCCGTGTAGAGGGCCCACTTTGAAGGTTTGAAGAGTTAAAAGCTGCGCATCTCAAAATTGATCCAACGATGCGCATTGTTTCATGATGAAAAGATGTGAGGAGATTAACCTTTGCAAAAAAATGAAAACTATTAGTGGTGATAGTTTCATACGGTTAGTTAAATAGACTAGCGGTCATTGTGGAGAATAACGGTCAAGCAAATGGTAGAAGATCCAATGATCAGCATTGTTTCGCATGGAAAAGATGCATGAGATTTATGCTTCACAAAATAGTGAAAGGAAAGAGAGGTCCATTTCTAAGCTGAATGACCCAGGTAAGGTAAAGAACGTGCATGTTTTCAAGATCTGATGGACAACGTTGTTTCCCAATGAAAAGATGTGAGGTTTTTATCTTTCACAAAACAATGAAAAACGCAAGGCACTTAGATAATTCTTTGTGGTCTGTTGGAGTCATTTTTTGACTTCAATTGCGAATTGACTACCGAAGCATGTGGCTTAATGTTTCTATTCAATTTTTAGTTGTCATAACAAGATTCACATTAGCTGAAACATTGGCATCATTTCAAAAAGTCTTGTAGAGGAACCGGTGTACAGAGCAAATTTCTTCAGGCAACAAGTAAGTTCTACATATTGCTTGATAGTTAAAGTTTGAATTGATATCACTGGGTGCTTGATTTCTCAGAGGTTTGTTTAATTTTTAATTGAAATAGTTGTAATTCCAAGATGGCACTGCGAAGAGATTTCACAGGGAAGGTTAATTACCAGGAGAGAGGCATTTGTGATGACTTTTTAGAACAATTAACTATGTCTACTAATGTCATAGCTAAAATGAAAGAATTAGTGCCCAAGGCTCCTCGTTTGAAAATTGGTGATGGTTTGTATGACAAAGGGAATTGGTTGAGGGATTCACAGATAGGGATATCAGGTCTGGGACTCTTCAAAGTGGGATTTGGCTAGAGAAACTCCCCTGCTCCAATGAATAGTATATGGGATTTAGATGTTGGAAAGCTCATAGTCCCTGGGGTTTTCATGGATGTGGACTTGTCAACACAGATTGCAAATAACTATGATCCTGTTTCTAGGTGTGTTAGAAATGTAAATGGGAGATCTTTAATTGAGACAAATGAGGATAATTTTAGAAAAGTGTTCAGACTCAGTGAGGTGTTGAATTATTTAGGGCCCATCAATTTTGAAACACTTGCATAGGTCTATAATGTGCAGAGAGATCACCTCAGGAGTGGCCCTTTGAAAGAATTTTTTGTCAAAATAGGAGGACTAACTATTGTAGGCCCTAGCACCATGGAACCTTTCTCTCTAAATCTATTTACTTTGAGGGCTAAAGGGATGTATTGGCTCCTATGTCATATTTTTGGGGAAGATTATGAAACAACCATGCCAACCCACTATATGCTCATGTTAGCACAGATTTTGGACCCATCTCAGGTAGTAACTTTTGACTTTGCACCTTATCTCACTAATGTCATTCATGAAGGGTTGATGGGGATAAAAACTGCTAAGGTAGACAGACCTTTTGCATGGTATTCTCTTCTTCTGCACATGTTTTTATTCAAAGGTGCTGATTATTTTGCTAGTGAAATGGACCTGATTAAGGAAAAGGATGATGAGGAGATGCCTACTTAATTATGGAGCAGGATTTTGTCTTGGGATAGAGAGGATGCGATTTATTTGAAGTTTGATAGATGTTTTGCATCTAGGCTTAGGATCCTCTTGTGCCCACAAAACCCTAGAATTCCTAAAGCTCTCCTTGAATTCCTTAGGCCTAACGAATTTGCTCAAGATATTAAGATTGTTCACAACTAGGGTGATATATACTTGTACCCTATCTCTACTGTGTTCAGATTTTATTGTTTCAAAGGAACTCTGACATATTTTATCCCCTATCAAGACCCATTGACGATAGGAATTGGAGAGGTCCTGAGGCAAATCAGAGGTTTGCAAGAAGCAGAATTAACAAATAGGGGGAAAGGGACAATTTTACCAACTGTCACCATCGCACATCAATTTGTAATGACCAAGGGTGGTTGGAAACATTTTGATGATTTATTTCAGCCATACAGGTTGTCTACTGCAGTATAAAGATTTGCTGACCCTGAAGACTTATTTAATGGTATGTTCAAGAGGAGAGCCGTATGTAAAGGTAGACCAAACCAATTCCATTTTCCTAAGGATTTGATCAGATAAAAATTCAGCCTAGATGAATAGAAATTGAGAAAGGAAAAATGGAAAGTATATTAAAGGGCTCTTGATTTTATCCACCAATTTGATATTGGTTATGACCCTTTGTCTAGTTTTACTCCCTTTGAGGAAAAGGGTGAATTCTTGATACTTTATTTTGAAGATTTAATGTAGACCTTAAAGGAGAAAAGGGAAGTTATATTGAAAAATGATCCTGAAAAGGCTAAGTTGGTTCTAGCCAAGCCTTCCTTTGCTAAGGCCATCCCTCTAGATGAATATGTGATGGACAAGAGGCCAAAATATAGTGTAATAGTGCCAATTAGGGGTGAGCCTTCTATTTCAAAGGGGAAAAGAGCAATCGAAGATGTGGTTGAAATCCAAGATTCCCCTAAAAGATAAAGGGTGGGAAAAGAGGTGCAAATAGGTGAGCCTTTATACTCTCCATCCCAAACCCCAATCCATGTGGGAGATGAACATGCAGTGGCTGAGCAATTATTGCAGTTAGGAAGTCTTGGGGAGATTGCCTGTACTTATGAAGAAGTACAAGAAGGGATGCCTGAAGAGCCACCAAGTATTGAAATGGACTTCACTGCAAAGGAGTTTAAAGGTAAAGAGTTAGACCTTGTCATCAAACAGGCCAGTGAGAAATTCCTTGTTGATAATAATTTTGTTACAACAGGATCTTTCTTGCAATTTGTTTGGAGACAAAATATAGAACAATTCAAAGCAAGATCTGAGAAGAGTAAAAATGAACAGCCCCACAAAGATACATCTGTAGTGGAGGAAGAAGTAAATCAAGAAATGATGACAAAATTTAAAACCATTACTCCTCAGCAGGGAACAGAAATGCTAGCAAAAGCTAGTGTACTAATTCTCCCTGAGTGGGCTATAGCAAATGCACTAGTGCTTGAAGCAGTAAGGAAAGAAACAAAGCCCTTAGAAGGAGTGACATTTAGCAAGGACCATGCTACTTTGGTCATGTGGTCTCTAAGGAGAGATGAGAGTAGAAAGAGGAAGGACACTTTAGGGTCCAGCTACCTTGGAGGTATGATTGTGAAAAGAGTGCAGGACATAGGGGTAGTAGAAGATGCCAACACAATTTTGGAATCAGCAAAATTCAGTATGGCAGTAGCCGAGAAGGAAGCCAAGGAAAAATTTGATCTCCAAGTAAAATTAGAGATGATTCTAAAGGCTTATAATGAGGAAAAAGGGGAGATTGCCTGCAGGGATAGTATCATCACCAAATTGAAGAATCAATTAGGAGGACAGTACCATAAAGGTGAATCTTCTAATTTAATGACTTCCTCCTCTCTAGCAAAACCTCCATCCATCAGTCCAATCATTGAATTTCCCCCTTCTCCTATGACTTCTGGTCTTCAATCAACTGAGACCATAGAAGATGAAGTGGAAAATTTGAATCAGCCTCAAGCTCTATTTGCAAGTAAGTTTGAGGATAAGGTTAGAGGCACAATCTTGAAATTTGCTGACATAGTAGGAGCTTCTATTGTGTACATTTATATGAAAAGAATTTTGAACATGTTGATTGACCTGAAAGAAGACAAGGCTACTCTGGAGCCAAATTTGAATAAGTGGATGCCTAGAGAGGTGGATTTTGAACTTATGTGTTCATCTTATGAAGAGGCAGAGGCTGATGCAAATATTAAATCCACTTGTGAGTTAGTGAAAGGCGTGACCAGGTTAGCAGAAGGAAGAGCCGGTGTAGAGAGAAAGGCCATCTTGTGCAAAAAAGAATATGCTAACCATAAGTTTCAACTGTTTCCTGGGGGTTTTGTTAGTTCAAGTCATTTGAAAGATGAAAAGGTGTGGCTTGATGAGCTAAGATATAACTTGTCTCAATGGATAAATGAAGTCATCAATATAGATGACACATCTTTATTTATTCGGACAATTGAAGAAATTGAGAAAATGAAGTCACATTATGGTTTTTTGGAGATAGAGGTTAAGCGATTAAGAAACACATGTAAAAGGTTGAATAAATTGAAGAAAAAAATTGTTAACTTCTCCTGGCCTAGTGATGACGTGTTCCAAGAGTGGAAAAACAAGTATGCAGTGCAAGAAGTAGAGGTTCAAGAATGGTTAGAAGATGCTGCAGCGGAATAACAAACTTCAAAGCTGTTAGGAATGAAATGATTGTAATTTCTTTTTAGTGGGAATCATGGTTGTAACAAAATTTTCCTAGTGAAGTCTGATGCTTGTTTGCATCCATATCATTATAAATGGATACTAGGACTTTAAAAAAGATGATCACAAGAATTTGTAAAGAAACTCTGCTGAAATATATCTAAGGTTTTCTGGTTCTTTCATAAATCACCTTGAGTTATGTAAGATCTTAAAAAATGAATATTAATATATAGATCAAAGCTTTCTGAGCCTAAATCTTTGTTGTCTTCTTGTGTGCATTCATTGATTTGTTGGTTTCTTTTGGATAATTTAGGATTATTTGATTGAATAGGGATTGCAAGGCAGTCTTACAGACATGTTTCAGGCTTTTCTCCCCAAGAGGAATTAAATATATGTGAAATATCTCTGTTAGTAAATCACTTGTTTTCTGCTTGAATGTGATAAATAGTTTTAGCATAAAGGGAAGAAATTATATATATGTTAGGCATATATTAGGTTAATGAAAGCTGAAATGATGATATGTATGTGAATGTCCAGATTCAGAACTCTTGTTTAAATTGGGTGACTCTGTAGCCTGGATAAGGTACTGATATCTTTGTTTTTCTACCTTTCTTGGGGTCAAGACTAAAAGATGAATACATGTTTTCTCTTTAGTTTTCATTATTGTTAAGGTGATGAGGTTCACAAGTTTTCTAACACTGGTTTACTATAAATCCTATATTAAAATTGTGAAGGTATTCACAAGAGGTATACTCACCTGAGCTTGTAATAAGCTTAAAGTGTAGAAGGTTTTGTAGAAACCTTGTTATATGTTATTCTGGAGTTCTATTTTCTTGTTGTCCACTCCATATGCAATGGAGGCTTTCAATTTTCTTAGAGAGGGGATCAGGGAAATCAGAATTTTAGAACAACAGAAACTTTTGGGAAAAGAAGCTTACTTATAGGCAGATAATTAATAAGATTGAAACATCAATAATAGAAATCATAAACAATAGGATCACGAATGAGCAAATGAAATATGCTGAAATGACTAGGTGGGATGAAAAGATGCATAATAGATGGATTGGGTTGAAGATCCCTCCCTTTTTGGGTGCAGGACCTAATTTAAGTAAGAAGAAAAGGTTAGAATGCAAGTGGCTCCCACCCATGCCAAGCTGGTTCAAGATGAACTTGATGGAGATTCTAGGGGAAACCCAAGCATGACTGGGATTGGGTGATGCATCCTTAATTTAGATGGCTTGGAGGTAGCCAGTTTGACGTATCCTTCAGGACAAACCTCAAACAATTATGTAGAACTCAACGCCTTAATTGAAGGAATTAAATTCAGTAAACTTCTGGGAGTTAAAAAACTAAATATTGAGGGGGATTCAACAATTATTATTAATTCTCTAAGAAAGGGCTCTATGCCCCATTGGCAACTAAATGAGTTTTTATTAAAATCTCTAGAGCTCATTCAGCTCTTTTCGAAAGTTACCTTCAACCACATTTATAGGGAAGGTAACTCCAGAGCGAATCAATTAGCAAATCTTGATGCAGATGGGAAAAATATTATCAATTTGCATCCTTAGCTAGTGTAGCATAAAGAAAAGACGCATAATGCTTAGAAACTCAGAACTAATATGATAATAGCTATAAATGCATATGATATATTTTTGTGTAAACATATTTTAAAACTTATTTCGTATATTATTTTGGGGTGGTAGGCATCTATGAAAAAAGGTAGGGAAGGTTATCATAAGACAGAAAAAGTTTTTTTACTCTTATGTGGTATATGGATTTATAAAACATATAGACCTATGGATTTATATATAATGCAAAAATCCTAGGTCAATATATATAGAAACATAGATCTATATATAGTTAATTATACAGTGAAAATGATCTCAATTTTGGTAACTTAAAGGTTCTCAATGATTTTCTGGGTGATTATTATAAGGTTTCAGTTCTTTTGCTTCTATGGTTAATTGTTTAGCTTTACTTATACATATTCTCTTCTTTGAAAATGATTTATTTGACTTTATGAAATAAAAGGTGTCATCTTGAAATTGGGATGGTTCAGTCTCCTTCTCACAATGATATTATAACTTGGGTAATATTTCGTCTTGTAGTCAAAATTAAAAAGGAATTCTCTGTTGTCTCAATATAAAAGATGCATGTGGTTGTTATAGCAAAAGAGGAATGTGTTTCTATCAGCTGAAGATGTTGTATAACTATTTAATATGAATGTTATCATTTTATATATAATTGGACTAACAAATCATGAAGTGGTATGTTGTAGTGTTGTGTTGAGATTTTATTTCATGGGTCTTTTAGGTGATAGTTCCAATTAGTATAATTGTGAATCAAGAAGAATGAGGAAAGAAAATATAGAGATTGGGGACAAAATGATGATGGGAGCATCCCTGAATTGGGAAACCTTCATTGTAATAGTCAAAAGAGTAGAGTAGGAAATTTGGAGATGTATGAGTTCTCTTAGTCCAGGGTGGAAGTTTTATGATGTAAAATTCTATAAATTATTAAATCTATAGAAAATTTAGGATCATTATTTGACTAGACTTAATGTCCTGGGCGTGGCCGAAGGTTTTCTCCTCTCCACTCTTTCCTATCGACACCCACACTGAGCAGAGAATGTAACTATTTTGAAAATTTAATTAATAAATATTCGAGCTTCGATCTTTTACCAATCAAAAAATAATAATAATAATATTTAAATAATAAATACTTTACAAACAAAAATATTAGGATCAAATTTTATATCATTTCCACAAGTACCTAATTTCTTTAAGAGAAGAGCCAAACAATTATCTAGTCATTTATTTAGTCATTTATTTGGAATTTCTCTATCATCTATCAAATTAGTCATTTATTTAGTCATTTATAGATTTGTTGTAAAAAATAGCTAAAATTGGGTCTTTTTTACTCGTTGTGACTACAAATTTTGGTCACATAGCCATTTATTTGTCATATTTCTACTAGTGTCTAGGTGCTCAAAGGGAGTGCCATTGTGGAGACCAGAAAACCCAAATGATTCCTCACCACTCCCCCACAACCTATCGACCCAAGATTTCCCTTGGTCACCCCATCAATATTTATTTTGATCCACCCTAGAGGGGGTGGATGTTAAGACACATTCACTCTATTGTGTTTTATTTTATAGACCAGAATAAATATATCCCAACAAATTTCCTATCTTCTAATAGTATACCATTCCTCCTGGTTAGAGTCAAGTGGAGGATCATTTTTCTTGCTAGGGCAATAACTAAGAAAGTTTTCCTTAATAAAATTCCTTATTCTGATTGCCACCACTTGAGTAGTGGACTCCATATCTTTGAAAACCCTATTATTTATTTCCTTCCATATACCCCAAGCAATATGAGGTAGGGATAAGTTCCACAAAATACCAATCGCTTGGTTACCATAGGGTCACTCCCATTGGCACCAAAAGTTGTGTATAGAATCAGAAGGGACCTAATTAAAATTCCACAAATTGAGAAAGAAATCCCAAATATCCTTGCAAAGAAACAATGTAAGAGCAAATGACCAAGATTTTTAGCATCTTCTTTACATAAAAAACATCTATTAGTGATGGGGATCCCACGTTTACACAGATTATGAGTTTTAGAAATCTTTTTTTGTATGAACAACCAAAAGAAGATATTAATTTTGTGAATTAAGATTTTATTCCAAACTCCTGCCCAAAAGTAGGCAGGATTAAAAGACCTAGTAATGATCCTAAAAGCGTCTACCACCACAAAATGCCCAGAAGTAGATCCATTCCAAATGACCAAGACCTCCACCTGAGAGGAGGGGATGAGGATTAGATTGAACAAGGATTGCAAAGGCTCTAGAGAAGCATCAAAGCTACTAAGTTCAACCCAACCTCCATCACTAATATAATTCATCACCCAGGTACCAATCAACCTAGTACATTTTTCTTTGAATTGAGAAGCCCACAACGATTCAGACATCGGACCCTCTCTCGTCTACCAATCTTCCTAGAACCTAATATTTCTCCCATTCCCCAGCACCCATCGGCATCCCTTATTGATAATGGGGTTGGAGCTGAAGAAGTTGCTCCACATATCAGAAGCCGAAATTGGGAGGGTATAATTTTCCAGAACCCTTTGGAAACCATGAATTTGGTATTTGTCCTTGAAGATATCAGGTTCATTCATTGATCTCCTTTAAGCATCTCCAAATTTGTTTGGTCATTAAAGCCTTGTTGAAATCTCTCAAATGCCTAATATCTAGACCTCCCCTATTTCTGGGTAAGAAGACTTGATCCCACACAACTAAATGGAAACTATTCTTAGATTCAGTTCCCAACCAAAGAAAATGCTTCTGAATTCTTTCCATTCTGTCAACAAATTTGGCAAGGATTTTAAAGAGACTCATAGCATAGGCTGAAAGATTCTGAAGCAAAGCCTTGATCAACTAAAGTTTACCAGCTTGACTTAACAAAGCCCCTTTCTAGCCAACCAACTTATTTTGGAATTATCAATTAGACTAGACCAAAAGGAATCTAGGGCAAGCCCCACACATAGGGGTAGGCCCAAATACGTATCCGAGAGGACACTCATCTTACAACCCAAAATATTGGCAATCTTCATTTTTCTATGCTTAGAGGTATTCATGAAGAAAATAGAGCTTTTATCAAGGCTGAATTTTTGTCTAGTTCCTTTCTCATAGGTATCTAGGATAACTTTAAGAGTTTTTTCTTCTTTAATCAAGCTTTCCCCCATCAGCAAGGTATCATCAATAAATTGTTGGTGGGAGCAGATAGTAGCTTGGGAAGATGGCTATAAACCCGATATGTTGCTCTTTTTGTTTTCTCTTTGGATAATTTTTCTGAAATCTTCACTCATCAAAATAAAAAGGAAAGGGGAGAGTGGACCCCCATATCTAATACCCCTCAATGCAGAGAAGAAACCAGACACAGAGCCATTGATCCGAACCAAAAATTAAGGAGTGGACACACACTGATTAACAAGTTGGATGAACTAATCACTAAAGACAAAGGATCGAAGAACTTTAAACAAAAAATTCCAATTGACCTAATCATAAGCCTTGAGAAAATCCAACTTCATCAAAAATCTTGGCTTCTTATTGATAGATAAAGAATGGATATTCTCATGAACCACAATAATAGAATCCAAAATCTTTCTACCAGGGACAAACCCATTCTGATGCTTCAAAATTAAAGAGGGGAAGATTCCATTGAGTCTGAACACAATAATCTTAGTGAAGATTTTATAGATAGAATTACATAAACTAATGGGTCTAAAGGCCTAAAAAGAATTGGCATCAGGCTTCTTGGGGATAAGGACAAAAAAAGTGGCATTCAATTCCTTAAGAAGCAATCTGGAACCAAAAAACTCTCTCGTAGCATCTACAACATCAGAGCCAATAATTTGCCAAAAGTATTGAAAAAAGAACATAAGGAAACCATCGGGGCCAGGAACTTTATTACCTTCAAAAGAGAAGACAGAAGCTCTAACCTCATCATGGGAGGGAATTTTGATTAGCTCCTTATTCATGTCATGGGAAACAGTTTTGCAAAACTCTTGCAGGATCTCATCTTGAGCATTACCATCAAGAGGGCCATCATCCAAGAGAAGAGAAGAAAAGTATCTAATGGCTTCTTGGTTCAACTCTTCCTACTTATCAATCCAGTAGTGATCCACCAAGATTTTATTAATTCCATTTGTTGCCCTATGTTTAAGAGTGGTCATATGAAAAAACTTTGTATTTCTATCACCACATTTCAGCCATAAATCTCTAGACCTCTTCTTCCAATATTCCTCCTCCGTGGAGATGATATCATGAAGCTTAGATAAAAACCCAATTTCTTTATCCATAATCACATGATCATACCCAACATCTTGAATCTGAGATTGGACATCATCTAGATCTTTCTTGTTCTTCTCTTTTATTTGAAAAATATTACCGAAGGAAGCTTTGTTCGAGTGTTGAATATTAGACTTGACATTAGTGAGTTTCTTAGCCACTTTGAACATCGCAGTCCTTTGAATATCAACACTCCACAATTTAGAATTTTATTTCATGTATTTCTAGAGCTAACAGCCACATCTTCTCAAATTGGAAAGGGAAAGCTTTCCTCCAAGTCAAAGGGGAGATACTCAGACAAATCGGGAAATGATCAGAGCCAATTCTGGAAAGCACATTTAGCCTACAAGAAGCATCTCGAATCCACTCAGGAGAGATAATACCCCTATCTAGTTTGACTTGAATGAGGTCCCCCCCACTTCTCCTACTGCGCCAAGTGAATTTAGCCCCAAGGAGATCAAGATCTAACAAACCCAAGGAGTTAATCATATCCTCCAGGTCTTGTCTCCTATCATCCAAAATCAACATCCCACCAACCTTCTCCATATTAGATAAAGGGGTGTTGAAATCCCCCAATAAAATCCATTTCTCATTAAGGAAGGTCGCTCTAGCATTAATAATAGAAGACCAAATCATTTTTCTAGCATTTCTCTGATTTGGGGCATATATATTAGAAATGATCCAAGATGACCCACATTTAAGACTAGTAAATCTAGTGGTTATGTGATTAGGAGAGGTTAAGACAATATTATCAGTAAACAATCTGGGATTCCACAAAGTGGCAATACCACCAGATTCCCCATCAGCATCCACACAATGAGTTGCACAATCTCTGAAAATGAGAACTAATTACAACCAACCGATAACAACCCGGGTTATAGAAACCCACTCACATGCGTGCTAAAACATGCTCAAAATACAGAACATGTCACAATCCGGACCTCAAATATTAGGATCTATCTTCTATGCTCTTTCTAACTTCTTGATTGCATTCTAATGCTCTATTACAATTATTTATACGATCCAAGGGGATCTGGTCGGCCCAAAAAGGGATCAAAACCCAAAGAACAAGACCTAATGTGCAAAACCAACAAGGTCGGCCTCTGCCAAAGAAATTCCTCCAAAAAATCCAAAGGATGAAGTGTAGATCATAGGAAAAGGTTAGTGACACACCAAGGAAAATCATAATCAATTCTTAGGGCTCCGCAAGCTATGGAGGGATCCAATAGATCACCCATGCAAATAGGTCCAGACAACCAGTAACAGGAAACTGTCATGGAAACCGGTAGCGATAACTTGCCAAAAAATGATCCAAATGCTCCACAGTTTAGGAATAAGGAAGATGATCAAGTCTTAAAGTAAAATCCAACTCCACAGAATCCAGTGAGCCAATTCCATGACATACATAAACAAATGTTGAAACTACAAATAGAAAGGAAATCTTTTTGGTTGATGCAAGATTGCTATGAACCAGGGATGCTCCTACATCAAACATCCAGGTTTATTGAAAAAGTGAATCTCTCACTTTTCTAGGGTAAAAAAAAAACCAAGGTGTTCTACCTCTGCCTGATAAATACAAGATGAATCTTCAGCTGGTCTATCCTTCCACTTCACAAGATACTCCTTATACTGATTGCTCTAGGTACTATGCCCAATCCTACTATGCAAAATGTCTTCAATCTGATCCAGTTCCTTGAGGGGTAACTATTTCTTCAAGTCTACAATATTGTCTTCACTAAATTCTAGTTCATGATACTCATGAAGATCTACAATGTTAAACATAGGTGAAATACTCAGACTATTCGGTAACTCTACTTCATATGCATTCCTAGAACTGAACTTCCTCAAAATTCAGTAAGGTCCAAACTTTCTCATCTGCAATTTATTATAACTTGCAACTAGGAATATTTATTTTCTCAAATACACCATCACTTCATTGCCAACTTCAAACTCCTTATGTCTCCTTTTCTCATCGTCTTTCTCCTTATACTTGTCGTTCATGTCGTCCAAATGTTTCTTAGCTTAAATATGTAAGTCTTTCAAGCGATCTACAAATTCTTCTTCTTCTGAACTCCTCTGGTCTTCACTGCTAAGATCTCTTAATTCTAATATATCTCTAGGATGCACTCTGATAACAATCTCAAAAGGTGTTCTTCTAGTACTCCTATTTACTGAATTATTGTAGGCAAACTCTTCTTGTGCAAGAATCAAATCCCAACTTCCATTTTTATCTCCAACTAAACATCTCAACAAAATTCCCAAGCTTTCGTTAACTACTTTTGTCTATCCATTAGTTTGTGGATGAAAAGTAGAACTGAACTTCAAATCTATTTTCATATTCTTCCAAAGTGTTCTCCAAAAATAGCCAACAAACTTAGTGTCTCTATCTGAAACTATACTCTTAGGTAATCCATGCAATCTCACTACTTCCTTGAAAAATAGGTTTGCTACATGTAATGCATCTGATGTCTTCTTACAAGGTATGAAATGAGCCATCTTCGATAATCTATCCACTACCACAAATATATAATCATTCCCTCTCAGTGTTTTAGGCAATCCAAGTATGAAATCCATGCTTATATCATCCCAAGGTCTTATCGGTACTATCAAAGGTTTATACAATCCCACATTTTGACTACCACTCTTTGCAATGATGGTATGATGAAAGAATAAGTATCCAGTAGAATACTAAGAGGGGGAGTGAATTAGTATACAGAAAAATAGATACAAAGTTCCTAAACTCAAATTCAACCACACAAAGTAAACATATATCAGTCAAGATCAATATTCATAATAATACTTGACATCAATCGGTTTGACTATTATAACAACTTAACAGTAAACAACTTCAATCTTCTAAACATCAACAATGCTTAATCATTTCTCAACATATTCATCTCTTAATGCTTCCAGTTATCATGCCTTATCAGAAGTTAATCAAATCAAAAAATAAGATCATAACCACAAAAACATTCACCACTTGACACAAATGTTTATACATGGAAAACCCAAATAGTTAAAAACCATGGTGAGATGAGACTCACAAGGATAGCTATCTGAACACTTCTGAAGTTTTCCCTATTAGGAGCCAAGTCTATTAAAGCTTTACAATAAGTCCTGTTAAGAACTAATTTTGATTAGGAATCACCCAGTTAAGGGATTTACAAATATGCCTTGATGAAAAGCACAATACCCTGTTAGGAGTAACCTTGCTGAAGGATTTAAGAATCCAAGCTAATGGACCACCTTATTAGAGGATTTAATAAGTAACCAAGCTTGTTAGAGCTTACCTAGTTAAGGGATTTCACTTCTATTGTAATTGTTAGAAAATAACAAGTTTTCTTGATCTGTTTGAATAGCACTACATTTGCTTGATCAAATTCTTTTAAGCTTCAATCTACCTTTACTCAAAGTGCATATCCTTTCACTGGTTAGGCAACTACACACTCAACAGGTTTCTGCCAATCTTGCCAACAACTTTTACAAACAACTTCATTGACCTTAAATATAGATTAATTAGGTTGGTAACACAACAAAAACCTAATTCTCATCATAGAGATTACAAACAATTTGATACAATCTTGACCGTTAGAAATCATAACAATTTCTTTACATTCTTTAAGAAAATTCCAACCACTCCATGATCACCGCTTCATTGGACTTTGTAACTCATCAAACATTGTGCATTAGATGCAATCCACTTTGCTCCTTCCCTAGAAAATAAACAAACACACCAAAATGATCTGAACTTATCATCATACAATGATCACACATGTCTCCATCATTACCACTCATCAAATAGTAAACCAACAAACTTGATCAGTTAGGGTTTAACAATTGATAGGGTTTACTGGTTACATTGCATAGAAAGGTTTAACCCTTTACACCGCTTTATCAATTCAACTCGCAAACTTAACATACCAATTTAAAACATGTTCCACAAAGCTCTTAGAGAAGTAAAGTAGATGTGTGTTTCAAAAATAACAACATTAGCAATAACATGAATATTATTACTAGTTCAATTGACATCAATGACAACATATCATTAATGCAATCTATATGCAAAATGCCAACAAACTAAAAATACCAACAATATCCCCCTTTGGCATTGATGGCAATATAAATATCAATGCCTCAGTTTGCTGCTGAGATTGGTGAATAGGAATCCTAGTTTACATTACCGAGTATTCACTTTGCTTTGTCTGTCTTTAGCCTGCCATTGGTTCACCTAATCAGACACATAATTCTTATCCTCAATCACATAATTCTTCTCCCCCTTTGATAGTAATGCCAAAGTAAAAGTAAAAACATGTAATTCTTCTCTCACTGTGTATCAACATCATACTCCAACTTGATGCTCCCCCTGTGGAATACATCCACTTCTTCATCAATCGGTGTAAAATTCTGCAAGTGGTTCAAGGACTAATATAATCAGCATCATGCTCAATTAGCTTCATGAAGAGGGACAACCCCCAATTGACTTCAAATATACTCAAAAGTGGTCTTAGGCAAAAGTTTGGTAAAGATATCTACAAGCTACTCCTTGGTAGAAACATGCGCCAAGATAACATCTTCACACTTAACTTTTTCCCTCAAGAAGTGATACTTCAATTCAATATGCTTAGTTCTTGCGTGCAAAACATGATTTTGCAAAATGTTTATTGCACTTGTATTATCACACACAATCTTTATTGGTTCTAAGATTTTCATCTTAAAACCTTCCAAAATGTGCCTCATCCAAATAGCTTGTGTGCAATTCATATAAGATGCTACATACTCAGCTTTAGTAGTAGATTGTGAAGAACAACTCTACTTTTTACTACTCCATGAAACTAGCCTTCCTCCTAGAAAGAATACTCCACCGGTAGTACTCTTTTGGTCATCAATATTTCCTGCCCAATCAGCATCTGTGTATGCCTTCAAGTCAAAATTTCCACCATATGGATACCATAACCTATAGTCAATAGTACCTTTTAGATGTCTAAAAATTCTCTTGGTTATCATCAGATGTGCCTCCTTTGGATTCTTCTGAAATCTAGCAACTATACCAACTACATGGGCAATATCCGGTCGACTATGAATGACATAGTGTAATTTTCCAATCATTGACCTGTATTCCTTTTCATCTATAGACTTAGATGCATCTTCCTTGGACAACTTACAACCTGTAACCATTGGGGTTCCAATTGGTTTACAGTCACTCATACCGAAAGTCTTCAAAACCTCTTTCACATACATAGATTGAGTAATGAAAATACCATTCTTCAATTGTTGTATCTATAAGCCTATGAAATTTTTTATTTTCCCTACTAATGACATCTCAAACTCATTCTTCATTTCATCTATAAAATAATTACTCATGTCATCATTACCTCCAAATATAATGTCATCAACAAATACGTCACTGACCAGTATTTCATCTCCTTCAGACTTGAGATAAATGTTGTTGTCATCACTAGTTCTATTAAAGCCTATCTTCATCAGATGAGTATGAAGTTGTTCATACCATGCTCTGGGTGCCTGCTTTAATCCATACAAAGCTTTATGCAATTTGCATACGATGTCTTCCTTATCTATCAATGCATAACCATCAGGCTGCTCTATATAAACCTCTTCTTCCAATATCCCATTCAAAAATGTAGACATAACATCCATCTGATATACCTTGAACTTCTTATGAGCTACAAATGCAAGTAATGTTATAACACCTTCCAGTCTTGCTATTGGTGCAAAAGTTTCTCCATAATCCTCTCCTTCTTCTTGCACATAACCTTTGATACTAATCTTTCCTTGTTGCGAAATACAACACCATCTTCATTTAACTTGTTTCTGAACACCCATTTAGTACCTATAACATTCTTGTTTACCAGTCAGGGCACCAGGGTCCAAGTGTTGTTCTTCTCAATTTGATCCAATTCCTCCTCCATAACTTTAACCCAATGATCATCACCAAATGCCTCCTTAGCACTTGTAGGTTCAAAGGTAGATATCATGCAAGAGTTATCTCTTATTCTCCTTCTAGTTAGTACTCCAGCATCCTTATCCCCAATAATCTATTCAGGATTGTGATTCAATCTCACATACCTAGGAATAACATGATCATTCTCTTCAGGTTCAACTTCTTCATTATCAATTTCCTCTGAATTTATTTATTCCGGTTGAACAAGTACATCAGGATTTTCTTTACCGGTTTCTGATTTAACAGTTTCAGGTTCCAAAAGAAAAATGCAAGGATCTTCATCCTTCTTCTCTGAACTAGTTCCTCCTGAAACTTCAAGACATTCATCTACATGAACATCAACACTCTCAACAATTCTCCATGTCTGGTTGTTGAAGCATTTATAGGCCTTACTCTTGGTGGAAAAGCCAAGAAATATGCCTTCAGCACTCTTAGCTTCAAACTTCTTATGTATTCACCTCTTTTAAGAAAACATTTTCTTCCAAATATCTTAAAATAGCTAACATCAGGTGATCTCCCATACCAATATTCATAAGGGGTCTTGTCCTTACCTCTTTTCACTAGAACTCAGTTCATTGTGTAGATATCTATACTTGTAGCTTCTTTCCAAAATGTTTTAGCTACACCTCCTTGTATCAACATTGTCCTAGTAGCTTCAACCACTGACCAATTGTTTCTCTATTTTATACCATTTTGTTGTGGTGTCCTTAGTGCAGAAAGTTGTTGCTTGATATCATTCTCATCATAGTACTTAGTGAATTCCTCAGATGTAAATTCACCACCTTGATCTGTTCTCAGACATTTTATCTTTTTGCCACTCTCTTTCTTAGCTAAGGCCCTAAATTCCTTGAATTTACCAGAAACTTTATTCTTATCCTTCAAGAATGTGACCCACATCATCCTTGAACAATCATCAATGAAGATCATAAAATGTTTATCACCTTGAATGCTTCTTGTTCTTATTGGTCCACATAGATCTGTATGAACCAAATCTAATAAGTTCTCTGTTGAGAAGGACTTGCTCTTGAAAGTTGAATAAGTCATCTTTCCTAACTGACATTTTTTACAAAGAGCATTAACCAGTTTGTCTAGATGAGGCAGACCTCTTACTATCTTAGACTTGCTTACTTTAACAATATTGTCAATATTTATATGACAAAATATCCTATGCCAAAGCCATCTATCATCTATTTTTGCAATCAAATAGTTGCTAACTTTAAGATTAAGATGAAATAGATTACCTCTGGTTTGTTTCTTGGTTGCAATCAATTCACCTTTGTTGTCAAATATTTTGCACATACCATTTCTAAACTCCAGTGGGTATCCTCTGTCATTAAGTTGTGCCACACTCAAAAGATTGTTCTTTAGGCCTTCAACCCAATAGAAATTGTTAGCACTGCTCTTCCCATTAAGAGAAATAACTCCCTTACCTTTAACCATATAGGGTGAGTCATTTCCAAATCTGACAACACCGCCATCAAATTCCTTCAGGAAAAGAAATTTGGTCCGATCACCGGTCATGTGATGTGAACAACCACTATCAATGATCCAATCATTAGAGTTATCCATCTGGATACTAGTGCCTTTTGATATGATATTTATTCCTTAATAGCTACAAACACAATATCTTCACTAGCATCATCATCATATTCTTCATCAGTAATACCACTATCAATAGCTACAAGACAATCTCTCTTGCCTTTACCCTTATACTTCTTAAATTTGTCTCTCTTGTATTAATTTTCACCATTAGGGTAATTAGCTGCTATATGACCAATCTTGTTGCATGCAAAACATTTTAAAGGTAGCTTACCTCTATATTTACCACTACCTCTAGGCAGTCATTTTCCCAACAATGTGTCAAGTTCAACTAAGTTGTCTTCATCATCAACATCTTTGTTTGATCTAGATTCATAACTATGGTCAGTATCTCTACTTCTTCTCATAGATGGGTTAGAGAAAGAAGCTCTGAATGCAGATTCTGATTTCTATACACTCCCATCATAGCCATTTAGTTCAAAAGCAGTAAGTTTGCCAATAATAGAGTCAAGAGTTATCTTTGTCTTGTCAATGGATTTCAGCTCTTGAATAGTTGCAACTCGAATAGCATAGACTGGTAGCAGGGTTCTCAGTACCTTACTGATCACTATGGCATCTTCCACTTTCCCTCCTGCACTATTTATTTCACCAACTATCTCCTTAATCCTTTAACCATACTACTGGATATTTTCACCTTCAGACATTCTTATGTCATCAAACTTTCCTCGTAGACTCTCCTCTTTAGCAATCTTCGCATGTTCATCACCGCTATAAATCTCTTCAAGTTTTTGCCATACTTCATATGTCATTTCAAGACCATGAACATCTACATATTCAACATTAGACAGGGAACTGATAATAGCCTCTAATGCTTGGTGATTTTCATGTTGTTCTTTCTTCTGATCATCAGTCAGGGTTCTAGTAGGTGTAATATACTTAGTTCCTATATGATCCCAATACTGACTACCAAGACTCTTAATGTAAATCTTCATTCTGTCGCTCCATATTCTATAGTTATCTTTGTTGAAATTTTCTCCATATTCTTATTATCTGGTAGAATACTATGAGGGGTGGGTGAATCAGTATACTAAAAAACTGATACAAAGTTCTCAAACTCAAATTCAACCACACAAAGTAAACATATCTCAGTCAAGATCAATATTCATAAGAATACTTGACATCAACCTGTTTGACTGTTATAACAACTTAGCAGTAAACAAATTCAATCTTTTAAACATAAAAAATGTTTAATCATATCTCAACATATTCATCTCTCAATGCTTCCAATTATCATGCCTTATCACAAGTTAATCAAATCAACAAATAAAATCATAACCACAAAAACATTCACCAATTGACATAAATGTTTATACGTGGAAAACCCAAATAGGTAAAAACCATGGTGAGATGAGACTCACAAGGATAGCTATATGAACTCTTTTGAAGTTCTCCCTATTAGGAGCCAAGCTTGTTAAATCTTTACAATAAGTCCTATTAAGAACTAATTCTGATTAGGAATCACCCGGTTAAGGGAAATACAAATATGCCTTGATGAAAAGCACAATACCCTATTAGGAGTAAACTCATTGGAGGAATGAAGAACCCAAGCTAATGTACCACCTTGTTAGAGGATTTAATAAGTAACCAAGCTTGTTAGAGCTTACCCGGTTAAGGGATTTCACTTCTATTGTAATTGTTAGAAAACAACAGGTTTTCTTGATCTATCTAAATAGAACTTCATTTGCTTCATCAGATCCTTTTAAGCTTCAATCTTCCTTTACTCAAAGTACAAATCCATTTATCGATTAGGCAACTACACACTCAAGAGGTTTCTGCCAATCTTGCCAACAACTTTTACAAACAACTTCATCAACCTTAAATACAAATCAATTAGGTCGGTAACACAACAAAAACATAATTCTCATCATCGAGATTACAAACAAGTCAATACAATCTTGACCGTTATAAATTATAACAATCTCTTCACATTCTTCAAGAAAATTCCAACCACTCCATGATCAATGCTTCATTGGACTTTGTAACTCATCACATGATGTGGGCTAGATGCAATCCACTTTACTCCTTCCCTAGACAAAAAACAAATGAGCCAAAAAGGAATTGAACTTATCCTCATACAATGATCACACGTGTCTCCATCATTACCACTCATCAGATAATAAACCAACAAACTTGATCGGTTGGGGTTTAACAATTGATAGGGTTTACCGAACATTGCATAGAAAGGTTTAACCATTTACACTGGTTTACCAATTCAGCTCACAAATTTAACATACTGGTTTACAACATCTTCCACAAATCTCTTCTTACTGGTTACTAGCCAATATAAAAAACAACAATATCAACAATAACATGAATACCATTACCAGTTCAATTGACATCAATGACAACAAATTATTAATGCAATCTATATGCAAAATACCAACCTCCAACTTGACAAACTCTACAACTTTGCACATTCCTAACATCCTTATGAATCTGGGGCCAAAAGTAATTCTCACTCACCAATGCTATTGTTTTGTCAATACCAAAATATCCAGATAATCCTCCACTGTGTTTCTCCTTTATCAGATTCTCCCTCATAGAACTCTTAGGTATGCACAACTGAACTCATCTGGATAACATCCCATCCTGAATGAAGTAATCCAAACACTTTCTTCTATCTACCACAACCGGTTCTCTATATGCTCTCCAAGGTTCTACAAAATTTGGGTCATCATCATACAAGGTCTTTAATTCCTCAAATCCTAATATTGTCACTCTCATCTCTACTAGGAAATTCCTTCTCCTACTCAATGCATCAACAACTTTGTTAGATTTCCCACTTCAATGCTTCAACACAAATGTGTAACTCTGCAAATATTCTCCATCTCATATGTCTCTGATTCAACTTAATCTGACTATTCAAATACTGCAAAGCTTGATGATCTGTATATAGTATAAACTCCTTAGGCAACAAGTAATGTCTCCATTTTTTCAAGGATTGAACTATGGCATAAAATTCTTGATCATACATTGAATATCTCCTTTGGGAATCATTCAATTTCTCACTAAAATAAGCTACTTCTCTTCCTTACTTACTCAAGACTGCTCCTATTGTTGTTCTGCTTGCATCACAATCCACTTGAAATACTTTATTGAAATCTGGTAAAGCTAACACAAGCTGCTCAATCACTTTCCATTTCAACAACTCAATCTTTTTTTTGCTCTTATGGTCCACTTTAATTCCTTTCGATCTCCTTTCATGGTCTCAGTCATAGGGTTACAAACCGAACTGAAATTTTTGGTGAACGTTCGGTAGAAACTAGCCAATCCATGAAATGATCTTACCTCTCTAATGGTTTCCGGTGTAGGCCACTCAACAATTTCATTTACTTTCTCAGGGTCCATCTTCAAACCATCGTCAGATATCATAAATCCCAAATAGACTAACTCATACTTCATGAAAGTGCACTTATTAAGATTTATTAGCAACTTTTCTTCTCTTAATCTCTACAAAAATTGTCTCAAATGCAACAAATGCTCCTCTTTTGTCTTACGGAAAATCAGAATGTCATCCAAATATACAATAAAAAAAATTACCCAAGAATTTATTCAATACCTCATTCATCAGCCTCATGAAAGTACTCGGTGCATTAGTTAACCCAAAAGGCATCACCAACCATTCATACAGTCCTTCATTTGTCTTGAATGTTGTCTTCCACTCGTCTCCTTCTCTGATCCTGATTTGATGATATCCACTCTTCAAGTCTATCTTTGTAAATTATTTGGCTCTTCTCAAATAGTCCATTATGTCATCCATCCTAGGCAAAGGAAACTGGTATTTCACTATGATCTTGTTTATTTCTCTGGAATCAATACACATCCTCCACTCTCCATTCTTCCTAGGTCATAATACTGTTGGTACTTGCACAATGGCTCAAACTTTTTCTTATCAAACTTTTCTTCAATAGCTCCTGCATTTGTCTATTCAGTTTTTCATTCTCTGTCTTTGTCATTTGGTGTGCAACTTTGTTAGACAAACTAGCTCTGGGAACCAAGTCTATGCAATGACTGATACTTCTCACAAGCGACAATCCATCAGGTACATTATCTGAAATGATATCTTCATATTTTGTCAGTAAATGTTTTATCTCTTCTAGTCATTCCTCTTCATGCTCTCAATTCTCATTCTTCCTAGGAACTAAGGAAAAACACACATTCTCATGTCTCAATCCATCTAGGAATTTCCTTCCATCTACCAAACAGATTCTAGCATTTGTACAGACTTCACTCTTCAAAGATTCCTCCAAGGGAAACAAGGCTTGCTTCATCCCATTGGCCACCATAGTGTATGTATTCCTCCTTACATCATGTATTGCCTATCTATCAAACTACCAAGGTCTACCCAACAAAAGATGACAAATATCCATAATCGTAATATCATACAAGACTTCATCATGATAATTCCCAATTTTCAATTTTACCAAACATTGCTCACTTACTAACAACTTATGTTCATCCTGAATCCATGCTATGTGATAAGGCTTAGGGTGTTTCAATCTTTCCAAATTCAACTTATATACCATCTCTTCTGAAACAAGATTATCTGAACTACCACTATCAATAACAACTTTACAACACTTACCAGATACCTTACATTTGGTCTTGAAAAAATTCTTCCTCTGCAAGGGCTCTTCATCTCTCCCAGTATGACACAAAGTTATCCTCATCATCAACAGTTCTCCATCTTTCGGTTTATTATCTGATTCAATGGGGTTTTCTTCCACCACTTCTTCTTGTTTGGTATTCTCTATCTTCTTACAATTGAAAGCATGATATCCTTCTCCTCCACACTTAAAATAAGTTCCTCTAAATGTTCTCTTGTCTTGTCTTCCAAAATTCTCATTCTGATAGTATCTGGTTCTCTCCTTGGGTAAAAAATTTCTATCATCCTTCCAATATGAATTACCTTCTTTGCTTACTTCCTTGTCCTTGTTCTGATCTGTACAGGTTCCTCTACCTCTGGTATATCCTCTTCCTCCTTGAAACCTTCCACCTCTACCTCTCTACCTCTTAAAATGTCTTTTGTTTAGCTTTTCTTCTGCCTTCAAGGCATACTAGTAAGCCTCTTCAACACTCTCTAATTTGATCAAATTGAGTTCATCTTGTATAGATACCCACAATCCATTCAAATATCTTTCAACTTGTTCAAATTCATCATCAATATGTTTGGATCTGATATTCAACTTGTAAAATGCTTTGGTGTATTCCTTCACACTAAATTCCTTTTGTCTAAAATTCTGCAACATCCAAAATAGATTCATTTGATAATCAGCTAGCATAAATTTTCATTTTAAATTAGCAACCATCCTTTCCCATGTCTTGATCATTTCTTTACCTCTTCTTTGTCTATCAACCTACAAATGCTCCTAACAAAGAGATGCACGACCTTTCAATCAGGTACAAACATATCTCACCTTCCTTTCTTCTGTAGTGTTTTCAAAATCAAAATATTTCTCCATCTCCAAGATCCAATACATCAATCCATTTGAAACTAAATTTCCATCATATTCTAGTAGGGTAAAATGAGGTTTAGTATTCTCCCTACTCAAAACCCTCAAAAACCTTTCCTCATCTAGATCAACTGTCAGTGGGTTTACTTTCTCTGTCGGGGCTTCTTCTCCTTCATCTTCACTTACATCTTCAATGTGTCGCCCTCTTCTGTGGGTTGTATCCATGACTTCCAAATGGGTTGTTATTCCTTCCAACATTTCCATCACAGCAGGGTCTGCATTCCCACATGCTTCATCATTCTTAGTTCCTCTTTGCACCATCTTTATGCTAGTCTATTGCAGCTGTAGGTTGGATCTAAATTCTGCCACCCTACAACAAAAATTCTCAAGACAATGCAATCTTCTGAACGAAATCTTGCTCTGATACCACTTGAAGCAGTCACCGGTTAGGAGAGACCTCAAAGAGATCTATCTGAATCGGTCAACAAGAGTAAACACAATGAAAAACACAAGGACATGATGGAGGCAATATGGAACAGATTGTATTATAACATGAGAACTGATTACAACCAACCGGTAACAACCCGGGTTATAGAAACGGACTCACAGGCCTATTAAAACATGCTCAAAATATAGAACAGGTCACAATCAGGATTTCAAATCTTAGGATCTATCTTCTATGATCTATCTAAGTTCTTTATTAAATTATAATGCTCTATTAAAATGACTTATATGATCTAAGGGGATCGGGTCGGCCCAAATAGGTATCAAAACCCAAAGAAGAAGACCTAACGTGAAAAACCAACAAGGTCGGCCTCTGCCAAAGAAATTCCTCCAAAAAATCCAAAGGATGAAGTGTAGATCATGGGAAAAGGTTGTCCACATGCCAAGGAACATTTATATCAATGCTCAAGGCTTTGCAATCTATGGAAGGGATCTAATAGATCAACCATGCAAATAGGTCCAGACGACCGATAACAGGAAATTGTCGGTAGGAAACCGTCATGGAAACCGGTAGTGATAACTTGCTGAAAAATGATCCAAATGCTCCATGGTTTGGGAGTAAGGAAGATGATGAATTCTTCAAGTAAAATCCAACTCCACAAGATCCGGTGAGCCAATTCTAGGACACACATTAAGAAATGTTGAAACTGCAAACAAAAAACAAAATAGAAAGGAAATAATTTTGGTTGATGTAAGATTGGTATGAACCGGGATGCTCCTGCATCATCCCCACCCTTTATCTCATCTTTCTTTTTCCATATCTTCTTAAGCTTAGGCTTGGAGAAGCATTCCCTAGCCCAATGACCAATTTTTTTACATTGGAAGCAAGGAATAGATTCATACTCCACTTTCTGAACCCATCTGCCCAATTTTCAGAATAGATCAATCTCACTCGGCAGGTGAACAAATTGTTTAATATTCACATATATCTTGGCAGACACCAGATGCCTCTTAGAAGATGTCATTGAGTCAACTGAAAGGAGCTCACCAAAGCACACAACAATCTTAGCAAATATTTCTTCACCCTAGAACTCCAAAGGAAAACTTGGTAACCACACCCATATAGAAGCCTCATTACATTCCCATTTTTTTAGAGGCAATGATGATTTCCCTAGCATCGAAGGGCCACCTACCAAAACAGATTGTAGGTATTCCTCACAAACAAAGGAGAAGGAGAAAAACCCATTGGACATGGGCACCACATCAATCTGACCCTTTCCCTTCCATTTTCGAGATACCCAATCCCTAACAACTTCAATATTAGGGTGACGGCCAATAAACTTACCAACCATGACAGAGGCCGAGGTAGCCATATTCCTTTCCATGATACAATCTAGAATAGAAATGGAACATGACCAAGATTCTTGGTCCACTTTATGGGGAAAAAGCACAATTGCCTTGCCTTTAATATTTGACCCAAACAAAGAAGTCCATTTTCTTGTTGCAATCCAAAGATACTGGATTCTTAAGAATCTTCACAGACTTCCTGGGACCCTCCACACCACTAGGTTTATCAATATTGTCATATTTTCCTATTAATGGAGCCTGCAAAGTACCCCCATCCCAAGTTTCATTAAGATTGCCATCAGTAGCTTTAGACTTTGTTTCTCCCATGGTGGAGATTATGTGGGATACCCTAGAATCTTCACCACCTGAGCTTCCCACTCCTGTTCTATTCAAATTCAAACCAGTCGCACCAGCCATTCCCGCCTCTCCAATATGCTCCATTAAAAGATTGATGAACTCTTTTGTTAATCTTTAAAGCCATGCTGATTATAGCTAAACCTTTTTAATGTGATTTTTTCAATTATCTAATGTTCATATAGAATTTAAAGAAAACAAAATAGGTTTACCTATTTTTAGATATATAAATTTTTTAATAACAAGTATTTCAAGAATTTATTATATTTTTATATTATTGTGCATACTGTATTTGATTTACTAGTGATTGATCCTAGAATATAGTCAATTTGAATGATGAAATAGAATTTATTCACTTAAAAATAAGTAATTAATCTATATATGAGACATGTATAACTTTTGGCCAAAAGATTGAGTCATTACCCTAGAAAATTTGATGATTAGTCTATCCTTTAAAAAAATTAAGATATGTAGCCATCAATAGATTAAGTAGGTACTCAAGTTTCTATGTATTCAAGTCAATAATTTTCATGTGAGGCACAACAAAATACTTGAAAGTAGACTTGGAAATAAAATTCCTTAAAGGATTTGGGTTCAAAGCACTCTTCTTACAAACGGATTCTACTTTTAACTGAGGGGGTTTATAGATGCTTACTTGCCATTCAATTATATATTCCAAAGTATCAATTTCTAGAATATCTTCTTTGATCATCAAGTCTCCAATAGGTAGTCATCTACTAAGTATTTAGTAAAGGATGCTCTCCAACAAATGCGTGAGCTATCCTTTTTAGGCTTTCTTCCCAGACAAATTATTAGGGTGATAACCATCCATTAGAACTGTTAGACAGTTCAAATAATTGAAAGACAATTGAGAGGGGGAGGTGAATCAATTGTCATAGATTACCAGAACCATGAGCAATTAAAAATTTAATACCGGAAACCAAAACATTAATACCAGAATGCTTAAACCAATTAAGCATAAAGAAAAATCACAAAATAAATACCATCCACATGACACCAATATTTATACATGGAAAACCCAGTAAAGGGAAAAACCATGGTGGGAATCATACCCACAGTCAGATAATACTTCTGCAGTAAGTATGTGAATTACAATTAAGGGGCCTACACTTGTAGGAAGGCCAACAGACTAGAGCACACTGCTCATCACAAAAGGAGTCTCACTAACTACATAGAAATCCAAACTACAATCTGGACAAGAGGTTGAAGTGCAAAGACATGTTATATGCCTATAGTTCTGATTAAGCTCAATACTGGAGGACTAAATCCTTTTACATAAACCCAATTCAATCTCTAATGATTGACCAAATCCTCTACCTAAATGTTATTACATTATTCACACACTACATATTCATTTCCCATTCTCATATAGATCTATAATGATATCTTATATTACATATACAAACCCTGTACCATAAACAATCAGGTCGGCCACCAGACAATAAACCAATTACATAATTATAGAACATGTCGTCCTTAGACCAAACAAATAATATCCAAAACATAATACATCCCGAAAATGTATCAAGAAGTCCAATCCACACGGTCCATTAAACCGGTCCATAACCTAGACCAACCAGGACCCAATATAGGTCCATGCACTACAACAATGATCTCCATCTGTGAAGTCTTGAACATGATCACCAACAACATCGTGAAACTCCACCAGAAGCTACACCAACACCACTTATGCATATCATCAAAGATCTTCATCAAACAATCTGTCGATGAAACCCTAGCCAGAACCAGAAACTAGGCTTCTAAGCAAATAGGATAGCATCCGATCACCAGACCAAAACCAACTTACTGAATATGAACATGAGTATCATTAACAAGCCAATTCCATAACCAAATCATACCTGAGCCTACTGGATCCAAACCAACCAGAAACCACTCAACCTAACGGGACCAGAAGGGTGTGGGTAAAGAATCCAAACAACTACTGTTGGCATCAATGACAAAACATCAATGCAACACATAATCATTTCCTCCAAATGCACAACAATCTCCCCCTTTGGCATTGATGGAAACACTAGATGTGAAAAACATCTAAGTACCAAGAAATACCAAGCAAGTCTCCCCTAATGGAAGACAACCAACAATCTCCCATACTAATGAAGTTTTGAAACAAAGACCAAACTCCCCCTGTGAATGATATCTCTATAAAGCTCTGAATTATACATATATCTCTCCCCCTATCAATATCTCCCCCCTTTATTTTTCTTTTTCACATCAATATCTCTCCCCCTTTGACATCAATGCCAAAAATCTGACAAAAATATCAAAGCAAAAACATAAACCACTAAATTAAAAAATTGATTATTCCCCTTGAGCAGTAGCATCCCCACATTAGTGCCGGAAAGAAAAGTATCTCTAATAATACATACCAGATTGATGCCAAACTATATCAATCAAGTCTCTACCAGAAGGGCAAAAACCCCCAATTTGTCTCTCAAGTACTCAAATGACTCTTTAAGAAAAGGTTTAGTGAAAATATCTTCAATCTTCTCTTTAGTGTTCACATAAACGAGTCTAACTTCATTTCCTTCCACCTTTTCCTTAAAAAAAGTTATACTTGATAGATATGTGCTTTGCCTTAGAATGAAATACTAGATTCTTTGATATATCTATGGCAACCGAGTTATCACAGTGAATAACTATCAGTCCATTACAATCCACCTTTATATCCTTCAACATTTTCTTCATCCATAAAACCCGTGTATAGCTAGTAGAAGCAGCAACATACTCAGCTTCAATAGTAGATAAAGAAGTACATGATTGTTTCTTGTTGAACCATGAAACCAACTTCTTTCTAAGAAAGAAATCTCCACCTGAAGTACTTTTCCAGTCAACAACATCTCCAACCCAATCAACATCTGTATATGCACATATAGTAAAGTTATCATCCCTAGGGTACCACAAACCATATTCTGATGTACCTTGCAAGTATCTAAAAATCCTTTTCACCACACACTCATGATTTTCTCTAGGATCACTCTAAAATCTTGATTCAATATAAACAACATTCATAATGTTAGGCCTAGTCTGAGTAAAATAAAGTAGACATCCATTAATAGATTTGTATCTTATAGGATTTACTGATGCGGAAACATCTTTTCTTGTCAATTTCTCACTTGTAACCATAGGAGTAATTACCGGTATATAATCTCCCATACAAAATTTCTTCAACAATTCCTTAGCATACTTAGTTTGACAAATGAAAATACCTTTATCTGTCTGAGTAATCGGCAAACATAAGAAAAATTTCATTTTCACAACTATAGACATCTCAAATTCTTTCTCCATATTCTTAGAAAATTTCATGCATAACATATCTTCGCCTCCAAAAATAATGTCATCAACAAATACTTCAATAATCAGTATATCATCATCAATGATTTTATAATATAAATTACTATCAGCATTACCCTTCATAAAACCAAGCTTCAAAAGATATTTATCCAACATTGCATACCAAGCCCTAGGTGCTTATTTAAATCCATATAAAGCTTTCCTTAACCTGCAAACCATGTTTGCATCATTTGATAGTGAAAAAACATTAGGTTGCTCAATATAAACTTCCTCATCAAGATCCCCATTCAAAAATGCACACTTAACATCCACCTGATAAACCTTGTAGTTTTTATGAGCAACAGAGGCAAGAAATAATCATACAGCTTCAATTTGTTAGATGGTTCAAATAACCAGAAGATAACTGAGGGGGGGGGGGTGAATCAGTTGTCACAGATTACCAGTACCATTAGAAATTTAAACTTTAATACCGAAACCCAAAACATTAATACCAGAATAGCAGATAAACCAATTAAGCATAAACGATAATCACAAAATAAATACCATCCACATGACACCAAGATTTGTATGTGGAAAACCCGGTAAAGGGAAAAACCATGCTAGGAAGCCTACCCACAATAAGATAATAATTTTGCAATAAGTATGTGAATTAAAATTGAGGGGCTTGCACTTGTAGGAAGGCCAACATCCTAGAGTGCACTTCTCATCACAAAAGGAGTCTCACTGACTACATATAAATCCAGACTACAATTTGAAGGAGTGTTGAACTGCAAATGATCGACCAACTCCTCTGCCTAAATGATATTACATTATTCGTACATTACATTCCTTGACCACGACCTCTAACAATAACCATGATGATTTACAATGAGATCTTACATCTATATATACAAACCCTTGACCATAAACAATCAGGTCGGCCATCAGATAATAAACCAATTACATAATTACTAACCATGTCAGCCTTAGACCAAACAAATAATATCAATACATAAGACATCCTAGAAATACATTAATAGGTCTTATCCATACATTACATTAAAGTCAGTCCATAACCTAGATCAACCAGGACCAAGTATAGGTCCACACGCCACAACAATGATCTCCATCTGCCATGTCTCGAACATGATCACCAATAGTATCCTGAAACTCCACCAGAAGTTGCACCAACACCACTTATGCAATTCATCAGAGATACCCACCAAAAGATCTAATGGTGAAACCCTCGCCAGAACCAGAAAACCAATCTTCTAAGCAAGCCGGATATCAACCGATTACCAGACCAAAACCAATCGACCAAATATGAGTATAAGTATCATGAACAAGCTGATTCCATCACCAGACTATACCGGAGCCTATTGGATCATGTCGGATCCATGTTAACTAGAAAACACTCAACCTATCGGGATTAGAAGGGTGCTGGTAAAGCATCTAAATAGCTACTATTGGAATCAATGACAAAATATCAATGCAACGCATATTCAATTCCACCAGATGACCAACAATGTCCCCCTTTTGCATTGATGGCAACACTAGATGTGAAAAACATCTAAATACCAAGAGATGCCAAACAAGTCTCCCCCAATGGAAGACGACCAACAATCTCCCACATATAGCTCAAACTCCCCCTGTGAATAATATATCTATAAAGCTCTGAATTTCTCTTTCTTTCTCTTTTTCTTATTTACCTTCTTTTTCTTTTTCACATCAATATCACTCCCCCTTTGACATAAATGCCATAAATCTGACAAAAATACCAAAGAAAAAACATAATCCTTTGAATCACAAAGCTGACTACTCCCCCTAAGCAGTAGCATCCCACATTAGTGCCAAAATGAATAGTATCTCTGATAATGTATGTCAAACTGATGCCAAACTGCATCAATAAGGTCTCTATTAGAGGGGCAGAAACTCCCAATCTATCTCTCAGGTACTCAAATGATTCCTTGGACAAAGGTTTAGTGAAAATATCTGCTATCTGCTCCTTAGTGTTCACATAAACTAGTCTAACTTCATTTGCTTCCACCTTCTCCTTCAAAAAGTTATACTTGATAGATATGTGTTTTGTTTTAGAATAAAGTACTAGATTCTTTGATATATCAATAGCAATAGAGTTATCACAATGAATAACTATCAGTGCATCACAATCCATCTTTATATCATTCAACAATTGCTTCATCCATAAAACTTGTGTATAGTTAGTAGTAGCTGCAACATACTCAGCTTCAATAGTAGATAAAGAAGTACATGATTGTTTCTTGTTGATCCATGAAACCAACTTCTTTCCAAGAAAGAAAGCTCTACTGGAAGTACTTTTCTGGTCATCAACATCACCAGCCCAAACAACATCTGTATATGCACATAAAGTAAAGTTATCATCCTCAGGGTACCACAAGCCATATTTCGATGTACCTTACAAGTATCTAACAATCCTTTTCACCGCCATCTCATGATTTTGTAATACCCTAAAATTGGTCATCTAAACCATAGGCCCCTAGTCTCGACAACATCACCAAGGTCCTAACCAAAGTTAGTTAAATCAACCTTGAGAACATTATTAATTCTTTAATCATCAAATGTCACATGGAAAATCAATTACTCAATATTTTTTTTTTTAATCGGTAATTGGCCGAAGCCTAAATAGCTTTTGACTGGAGCTATAAACCAGTGGGAACACAGTAGGGGGCCCCATCCCTATTACATATCTTTGAATTATTATTATTATTATTATTATGTTTGATTAGATTGACCCCAAGACCTTCCCCATCCTATGGAAGGCCAAGAGTCACAACTTAGAATTCCACTTCAGATGTCCCTACTAGGAATTGAACTTGGGTCTCCACCGTTAGAACCCAGTGTTTTAACTAGTTAAGCTCAACCCCTTGGACAAATCAATTACTCAATATTAATTAATTGAATCATTCCAAGAAAATTATTTTGATCAATTATTCTATCTTAATCTATTAAATATCCTAGCATTTTTAAATAATAAATTTGTCATTTAATCATGTAAAAAAGAATTAATTTATTACAAAAGAGGAATTAATTAAAAAGCAAGAGTTGAATTGAAAATCAAATAAAAGAATTTAATTGAGAGAGAAATCAAACTTGAGATATTATTTCTTTTTCTAAATTTAGAACTTGAAATCAGAAAAGAAATTAATTGAATTATTAATCATTTTCTAAAAATGGAACTCAAAGCTTTTCAGAAAAAGAAGTTCAGTTGCATTGAAAAGACTCTTTTCTTGAATAAATCAAAGAATTGTCTATTTTTATCACAAATGCATGGAATTAATTTAATATTATTTTCCAATGCAACTTGAACTTCTAATTTAGATGCATTTCAATTAAACTATAATTAGAATCTATCTCAAGGTTAACTGAACCTGATTTCTCAATTATTTTCAATTAATCCTAAATTGTGCTTTTTCTTGATCTCTCTTGTGAATTTCTATAAATTCAGCCTTTAGCTCTCATTCAAATCACCCCAGAGATTTTTGAGAACATGTTTGGAGATTATTATTACACGGATTTTTGTTGTGGAGTCATTGAATACATTGTTCTTTTTTAGATTATTTGCATCCATATTTAGTTTATCCATATTTCTTGAATCCATATTTCTTGAATCCGTTATTGCTTGAATTATTCATCCATTTAGCTTAATATTATTCTCATATAGATTAAATCCTTCATCTTGGTGTAGTCTAGTCACTGGTATTGCTTATAAAAATCTGAGAGCAATCTTATACTCGCATCTTTTAGAAGGCAATTAGTCGCTTTGTTATGGTTTATTATTTATTGATTATTGATTACTAACCATACATGTAATGACTTAATTGAAGTGTTGTGCTTGTAGCTACAACCCCTTTTTCACACACACATCTCTAGCGCCCACCGTGGGGCAGAAGACTACGTTTTTTAGCCTCCAAGACTGACTTTGTTTATTTTTGTTATTTTTCAGATTTTTTATTTTTTTGATTTTTGTCTGTACAACCTTTGCATCATCTCATACGACATTTTTCATAGGATGAAATGACAAACTAGAGGTGTCGTATGAACAAGAATTTTGTATCGTATGAAATGGAATTTTTTATCGTACGAGAAGGAATCTTGTATCATACTATCTGGTAAAATCTGTCGTACGATTCTATATTTTTTTGGTTAAAAAGGCAAAAAAGGAAATTTTGTGATTTTGGTTTTCTGTTCAAATTGATTATTCTAACGACTGACCCTGGTTGTTTATCTGTCTCTCTTAGAATTTTTCACAGCCTGATCAGTTTTTTGCAGAATGCTTGTCGAAGAATATGCTTATCGCACAAAGACAATATGACTACTGATTCATTGTCTTTGCAAGTTGCCTAAGGAGAATCGACCAAACATCGTGTATTCTTTCAATTTATTTTTAGGCACCTAAATTGTGGTCTGGTTAAAGAAAAAATCTATCTTTCATGTTTTTATAATATTTTGAGAGGTAGGAGAGTATGCTCTTGTCTTTTTCTAGACAATCAGAAATCCAGACGCTTGAGGCTTTTTCTTTGTTTGAGATTTGTACATCTTTAGCACGCCCTCCCTCCTGAGGAGCTTAAAAACTCTTAAATCCTTTACGACCAGTGTGAAGGGAATGACCTAAGTGGAAATGGCTAAATGCCAAGTACTCCAACCCACTATAAAATAAATGTGATTTGATGAAAATCAAGTCAACGACAGTGCTCAAGAATAGCTCTCCTCCGTACCTTCGGGTATATTAAATCTTGGTTTTCAAGGCTAGAAGACCTCTTAATTGAGTTTATACCTCGACATGCCAAGTGGACCCCTTACTAGATCCAATTAAAATTAGAAGCTACTCGGTTCACCTCCAAAAGGGGGATAATCTTTGTGCAAGAGAGATAGTAACTCTCCCAAGATACTTGTCATTTTGTGCTCCCATTAGCATTTGGAGTCAGATAATACAATGTTGAGAATCCATTGCATGAGACTCAGCGACTATATTCTGATTAGCTATTGGGTGTGTAACTGAGTCTACAATCAAAAGTTTTCTTCTCTAACCAAATTCCTTAGGGCTTGCATGTTGTGAATGGAGTTAATATTTATACTACGTATTTTCTGTGTTTTCATTCCTGAAATAAAAACTGAAATACCAAAAACTAGAGAAAACAAGAAACAACTCAGTGATCAAAACTCTGTCCATGTCAGAACTAGTCCATCCTAAGTCAAAATTCTATCCAAAACTAGTCTATCCTGGTAAAAAATCAGTCCATCTCAGAATTGGTCATACTCAATTGTCATACTCAGCTATCGAAAAACTCATAATTTTTGTCTCTGCCCTATGAACAGTCATACAAATCTGATCATTTATCATCTTGCACCATAACCTGTGTCATACAAGCCTGATAATTTGTCATCTGAGCTCAATTATGTCTCGTACAAAATCCAGAAGTCTGTCGTTTGAAGCTAAATCCTGTATCATATGATACAAAACTGCAGTGAATCTTTTGTCATTTTGGACATGCCCATTTGTCGTAAGTACTAGGTAGCAACTCGTACGAAATAGAACTGTTGCCATCCTAGAACTGCTAAATTGTCATCCGGCTCAGTAAATCCTATTGTATGAATCTCTGATTTTGTCAGTACCGAATAGTCAAACTTGCCTAAAATAGTCTACAGTGAACATAATACTGGTTATCATCATCCTAAGAATAAGTTGATCAAGATAGTGTACCTCTGCCATTTGCGTTGCATGATTTGGTCGATCATCTTTTTAGCTAGTTCAATCAACTACATATCAAACTTAAGTCACTTAGATAACATCTTACATAGGATAGATCATTCCTGAAACCAGACCAAATCTTAGTCACTACTCTCAAATCAACTTAGATAAATGTCTTATACAAGATAGATCATTCTTGAAACCAGACTAAATCTCAGTTGTTTCTCTCAAACAATACATTAACCGAACAACTAGCTCTGAAATTGATCTTGACCTCTGCATCACAAACAACTTTAGGTCACACTAATCCATAAAATTGCCTACTCAAACCAGGATTTCTCATAAGAAAGAGGCCAAAGGCCAAGGACAACCCTTCACATATCAAGATAACCCATACTATGTGAAGGACCCACTCACTAATAAACCTTCATCATCGGAGGTACTAGTTTTTGATGAACCTGAATCTCCCACTATACATGAGACAAGATACAATGACAAAGATAACCTTAATGTTCACAAAATTGATAATGATTTCTCATCAAGTGAAGCTGAAGAAGACACTAAACCTCCAGAAAAAGAAATTTGTGACTGTCAAAAGGCTAAAGAATTACGAAAAATGATGAAAGCTATCCTAGCTCGAGAAAAGGAAGACCGTTTCTTAGAACTAGCAAAATAAGGTGTCAAGCTTCCTACTAGATATGATGTTCAGACACTCATTACTAAAAAGGAAGAATCACCTATACTCGTGGTACACAAACAATTACTAGCCTTATGGACCAAGATCACAGAATTGAAGAATAAGGATAAGTCCCCAAAACAATATTCTCTAGAGACAATATGCCCTTTTCCATTTGACAAGAATCTATACATGCCTTCATTCCCTTCATGAGTTGAGATCCCAAAATTTGACAAATATGATGGTACCTCAGCTCCTCAAGATCATGTCAGAGAGTTTTGTGATGCTTGTATGGAGTTCATGCATGATCAAATGTATCTTATGCACCTTTTCCTAAGGAGTTTGGGAGGACAAGCCATGGAATGGTTCTCAAGTCTATCTAAACGAATAAATTTTTTTGAATAACTAATCTAACTATTCTTAAAACAATACTCATACAACATTTGACATCCTATGACTATGATCGAGCTTTTCAATACTAAACAGAAAATAGGGGAGCCTCTCCTTACTTTCCTCCAACGTTGGAGAAAGATGTTCTCCAGGTATTCATGACCTATCCCAGATTCTGAGAAAATGGACATATTCATCAACAACTTGGTCCCAAAATTGAACTATAGCATCCAAATGAAAGTGCACCCATCATTTAACAAAATGGTAGATAATGCCATTCAAATGGAAGATGTGCTCATAAAGAAGGGGGATATCTCACCTTGGAAAGAAACACAACCAGGATCTAGCTCTAAAGAGAAAAAAAAGTATTGAAAGTATGGCAAAGACAACAATAAGAACGTTGTTAATAATGGAGCAGTAGACACTATTAAAACCAACTCAAAGCCTATGATATTCAACTTGGCTAGTGGCACACAATCACTCAAAGCTGTTGAAGCTGCAGTAGAAAATCCTCCGAAGAAAACAAAAGAATGGTTCAAAGAGAAACCTTGGCTTTCCAAACCTAAGTGTAATTTTACTCCTCTCAAAGAATCATATGAATCTGCTTTCAAGACTCTATTGGCAAACAACTTGATAACACTACCAGATAACTCTAGACCATGTGATCCAGAAATCAAACCAAAATGGTGGAGAGAAAATGAATACTCTGACTTCCATTAGAATAAAGGTCATAACACAAACAAGTGCATGAAGCTCAAACATGAGATTCAAGATCTCATAGATGCTGGTAAAATTATTTTTGAGAATCACCTGACCAATGCTAATCACAAAGAATTTAAGGACCCTTTACCTATTTATGAACAAGGTGATTCATCAAAGACCAAAGGAGGTGCCAAAGTAAATTATACTTATACCAGCAAAGATAACGTCATCAACATGATTGAGCCTTCCCAATCAGAATATTGCAATGTGATTATAGTCCAAGACAAACCAAATGAATCATGATATGTAAGAGCTTTGACCCATTCTTAGAAGAAAGTCACTCTCCAAGGAGCTAGTTCTTCCAGCCCGGTTCAAGCAACATCGAACCCACTAGCCTCGTCAAACAAACAAAAAGAATCGACCTTGAATATAGCGTTGTGGAACAATTAAAAAGGACAAATGCTCAGATCTCAATCTTTGAATTGCTAAAAATCTCGTTTGCTCACAAAGAGATCCTAGACAAAGCATTTCTCACCACTAATGTTCCCAAAGATTTAGATAATGATCAGTTTTAGTCTATGGTGGGTCGTCTAACTTCACCTTACTATCTGACCTTCTCTGAAGAAGATGACAATTCGCTAAATCATCCACATAATCATCCATTGCATATTGAAGCCATGATCCATAAACACAGAGTCAAACATGTTTTGATAGATGGAGTCATGGGGTTGAATATATGTTCTTACAGTTTGCTTACATAACTAGGATTCTCTAAAAATGTCATTGATCCCACCAAGAAAATAATAATTAAAGCCTATGATGAAGAAGAAAGGACCACTAAAAGTCTGGTATCATTACCAATCAAGGTGGGACCTGTAGAAAGTGATGTCCCTTTTCAGGTACTTGATCTTCCTTTGTCATACAATATCTTACTGGGCAGGCTGTGGATTCATGAGATGAAGGCAGTTCCATCAACATACCATCAATGCTTAAAATTTCCTTATAATGGAATAGAAGTCAGTATTCCTGCTGATACAAATGTCACCTGTAATGCATTAATAAAAGGTGCTGATACTTTTGTGCCTCATAATAGGGCAGTCTCTACAAATGAAAATCCAGAAGCTTTGATGAAAGAATTAGAAAATAAATTGAAGATTACAAATACTGGCATGGATGGCTACAAGATAGAACCGATAGTCTCATTAGTTTCTCTCCCTCCATCACCAAAACAGTTGGGCAAACCATCAGAGGCCATGAGAACAAAAAATTCATCTCTGAATATCATATATGATGGATGGTCTTTTTGTACATTCTTCTACTTCCTTGGCAGATGAAATAGAAGAGGATGTTGTTCTTAACTGGCTTTTCAAGAAAGATAGTCAAAATGAGGAGGTACGATAATGTGAGATTTCCTCAACCCAATATGGTCCTAGCTACAAGATGATTCAATGCATGGGATATTTAGGTACTGGTCCTCTGGGCAATCATCAAGAGGGTATCATTGAACCAATTTAGCTACAAACAAAGACCATAAATGATAAAGTTGGACTAGGGTACAATCCAAAATAAACATCAGACCAAAAACATGCTTCTAAATCTAAGTGGCAAAAAAGGATATCGCCTTCAACATTACAAGAAACAAACGCCCAACAAACTCAAGTAGAGTGTGTAAAAGAGAAAGAGGAATCAACAGTCAAGAAAGAAGAAACAGTCAGCACTCAAGCTCTGATGGTGTCAGCTACAATAATACAAGGAGTTGAGGTCCCATAGGATATAAGAGATGTAGCAAGAATCAGAGAATTGTTTGCACCACTAAAAGTTCTAGTCACATACACTAGTAGGCAACAAGTAAATGATTCAGAGACTAACTCAAATGAGTATGAATGGGGTCTTGATGACCTCTCAGATACATCTAGTACAAAAACTCCAGAAGAGTCTAGTGGTATCACAGATGATACTCAAAAATTGATGCGCATAAAAATAGAGAAGGAAATATAGGAAATTAGACTAAGAAGACAAGCAAACTATGAACAAGGACTAAACGAAGGAAGAATACCAAAAAAATTTTCATCTATGTACCCCTATACTAAGATAGAACAAATCAGGTATAGCACTACACAAGAAGAGTTGGAAGCTATAGAACAAGAACCAGTTATCAATCCAGAAGAAGTTGAATGGGGTAGATGACAACAAATCACAGAAACAGTAAGATGATGTCAATAGGTGTGTCAAATACAAATGATAAATGAGACAAATCTTGAAGGAACTTGCAGCATTAAAGATGTCGATGTTGATACTATACATATACTCACTAAATCACTTGAAGAAGCCTTGGATACTTCATCTGATGACTCTGATGACTCTAACAACAGTCCTATTCAGGACAATATATCTACTCAGCATCAAATTCTGAATCATCTGATGTAAATGATGAACATTTCTCTACTGATCTTATTGTTGTCAAACCACGATATGACATCCAGTCTGGCGTGGGGAATGATGCTACAAGTATGTCTACTAGATTAGATCAACTAAATATTAACATGAACTTTAATAATCATGATATGACACTTCTTAGTCTCGAGACACTTATGCAAGGTATCCTTCTAGAACTCGACTTTTCGATCCATAGTTGTGATGACAATACCGTGAATGCTCTTGAACTTGTCCAACATCTATCCCTACTACATCTAGAACTAATTGACTATACTTTACAAAAATAGCCCATGAATATACCTACTTTTTCCAATGACTATACGTTAGCCTATTATCTCAATGCAGTTGAACCTATGGACTCTTCCACCAATGAACAGAGTGGAAACATGACTGAAGTGGATATCAAGTATCTTAGTCGCAAAAATAAGAAAAATAAAAATTAAAGATCTGATGGCAAAAACCACATTGTGGCGGTGTCAGAATCTAAAAAAGAGAAAATAAAGGATGTACCTAAGGGTGAAAACCTCTCTGAGGCACCTGAAGGTGAGATACTTGATATACTGCCTAGTCATTTCTAGGAAAGGTCTTCCATATTGATCAAGCCAACTCAACCAGTGAACATTGGGAGTCAAGAGACACCACTCATCATTCATGTAGCTCAATCACTATCAACAAAAGAATTGAAGGATTTCAGTCATCTATTCTTAGAAAAGAAAATAAACTTTGCATGGACATACTCTGATATGCCAGGCCTGGATCCTGATCTCATCATGCACCATCTTTCTATCACACTAGGAGTTAAACCAGTCAAGCAAAAAATCCATAGGATGCACCCACATGTGGCACTGTTGGTCAAGGCTGAACTAGAAAAGTTGCTAAAAGTTGGATTCATTAGAGCTATAGATTATGCCGAATGGATTTCAAATATAGTACCTGTGTCAAAGGCAGACAAATCTATCAGAGTTTTCACTGACTTCAGAGATCTCAACAAAGCTTGTCTAAAGGATGACTTTCCATTACCAAACATTGATATGATATTCGACATGACTATTGGGTATGAGGTGTACTCACTAATGGATGGATTCTTCGGATATAATCAAATAAAAATAGCTCCTAGAGATCAAGAAAAGATAGCTTTCACCTATGCATGGGGAACCTTTTGCTGGAATGTCATGCCATTTGGGCTAAAGAATGCGTGATCAACCTATCAAAGAGCAGTCACTACTATTTTTCATGACATGATGCACAAGAATATGGAAGATTATGTTAATGACACTTTAATAAAGACTATGAAGAGATCAACACATATTCAAGAGCTAGGTCCTATACTAGACAGAGTGGAAAAGTTCAAACTCTAGTTAAATCCAAAAAAGTGTGCATTTGGAGTGACATCTAGTAAACTAATTGGCTACATCATTTAAAAGAAGGGAATCAAGGTGGATCCTAAGAAGGTCCAAGTCATAATGGAAATGCTGCCTCTAAAGAACATCAGTCAAATGAGAAGTCTACAGGGATGTCTCCAATCAATTAGATGCTTCATTTCTCAGCTAGTAGACAAAGCTCAACCTTTAACAAAAGTATTGAGGAAGGGAGTAATATACAACTGGGATCAGGAATGTGAACAACATCTTCACAAAATCAAAGAGTACCTATCTAATCCACCAATATTGATGCCACCTATTCAGGGTAAACCATTGATCTTATACATATCAGCCATTGATTCGTCACTGGGGGCACTTTTGGCACAACAGGATGACAATAAAAAAGAGAGAGCCATCTATTACATCAAAAGAACATTAGTGTCCTATGAAATGAACTACAGTATAATAGAAAAAAGCATGCTTGGCATTATTCTTTGCATCACAAAAAATAAGACACTATATGCTAGCACATTCAGCCAAGTTGGTGGCTAAAATTGATCCGCTCAAATATCTTCTCAACAAAGAAACACTTACAGGAAGATTGACAAAATGGGTCATGATACTTACAGAATTTGATATTGAGTATGTGGAATGCAAGGCCATAAAGGGATAGGTAATTGTTGATCAACTTGTTGAAGCTCCACTTGAAGACACTCAACTGTTGCATATAGAGTTTCCAGATGAATCAATAATGCATCTTACTCAACAACCCTGGAAGATGTTCTTCGATGGGTCTTTTACTCAAAATGGTTCCGGTTCTAGAATACTATTTATTACTCCTCGGAAGTATACAATCCCAAAGTCTTATAAGATTTTGTTCCCTTGCATAAATAACATTCCAGAATATGAAGATTTGGTGAATGGGATAAAGCTAGCTATAGAATGGAAGGTTGTAGAATTACACATCTATGGAGATTCTCAGCTGATCATAAATCAAATCAATGATACATATCAAACTCGATATGAGAAACTGATGCCTTATAAGAGGATGGTAGATGATCTCAAGAAATATTTTTCTTTTGTATCATTCTAACAGATTCCCAGATCCGCAAACAAAACAGCAGATGCTATGGCCACCTTGGCATCTATACCTAAGTTATATGAACCCAATTTTTGTTTTGAATTCCTTGTGGAAGAGTTACATTACCCAACCTATGATTCTCCTGAGACCCAAATAGTTTTTTCTATTATTCGACTTGACTCATCCTGATACAGCCACATCTAATCTTATCTATGAGACCGAATTATCCCTGAAAATGTTACTTGTAATGAGAAAAGAAACCTAACCTGAAATGCTTCGTAGTATGTTATCATTGCTAACGATCTATTTAGACAAACTTTGGATGGTATATTGCTTAGGTGTCTAGAAACTGAAGAGTTTACGTTATCAGAAGTTCATGAAGGTATTTGTGGATCTCATTCGAATGGTCTTACTTTAGCTCAGAAACTACTACGGGCTGGCTACTACTGGCGAGACATGGAGAAAGATGTCATTAAATTTGCTAAGACTTGTGAAAAATGTCAGCTACGTGGGAATCTCATACATGCTCCAGCAAGGGATCTCATACCATTCACTACACATTGACCTTTTCAACAATGGGCTTTTGATCTCATTGGTCAGATATATCTTGCTTCATCTAATAGACATAAATTCATCATAACTGTCACAGATTATTTTACCAAGTGGGTAGAAGTGGTTTCGCTCATCAAAACAACTGGTAAACAAGTAGCTCTCTTCATCTTAAATTATATCATCTATAGGTATGGGATACCTTCGTCCGTCATGACTGATAATGGAGGACAGTTCAAGAATAAAGACCTAGATGAGCTATGTGAGAAATTCAAAATAAAACAACATTGGTCATCAATGTATTATCCTCAAGGTAATGGACAAGCCGAGGCATCTAACAAAAACCTATTGACTATCTTGCATAGAACAGTGAACAAATCTAGGAAGGGTTGGCATCTGCAGCTCAGTCCTACACTATGGGCTTATAGAACAAGTATCAGAACACCTACTAGAACTATAGTTTTTTCTTTGGTGTATGGTCTAAACCAATATTATCTATTGAAGTGGAAATACCATCTCTAAGAGTTTCTTTGAAAGGTCTTCTTACTGATGAAGATCATAGAATATCTAGATTGAAAAAACTCGAATTGCTAGATGAGCGTCGACAAGTGGTGTTTGATCATCTCAAAGTATATTAGAAGAGAATGACTGAAGGATATAACAAGAAAGTTAGAAAAAGAGAATTTTAGGTTGGTGACCTAGTTCTGAGAGAAAATCCTAAAAATCAGCAGTTTCGAGACAACAAAGGGAAGTTTGAACCCAACTAGCTAGGTACCTATATCGTTACTACAGTCTTCGGCTATAGTGCCTCTCAACTCTCAAACTCAGAAGGAGAACAACTCTATGAACTGATTAACACCATCCACTTGAATAAATTCTTCACTTAGCATTCTCTACTCTAGCAACATTACAATTGAAAAATTCAAAAAAATCAAAAAAATCATAAAAAGTCCTGAAAAAAAAAATATAAAGAGAGAAAATGCCCTAGTGAAAACCTGGTAAATAGGCACCTTGGTTAAAAAAAAAAGAATCTCTACCAAGCAGGTGAAAACCTGGTAAATAGGTGCCTCTTGTACTCAAGTGCTCCATCTATCAATGTAACGTTGGCACTCTTGCTTTCCTGCATCTTTGCTTTTGCTTGTACATATATTTCAGTCACTTTTGTGGCATCCTGGTTCATTAGAACCCTCATGGCTTGAAACTGATCAACGTCCTAATCTTAGGTTAATCGACTGAGAAATTTATGTGTCCTAAGAAATATCAACCAAGTCAACTTTCCATCAGTGAAACCTGGTCATCCACTCTAAGTCAGTCACCTGTATCCTAACTACTAAAGAGTTTTATCACTAAGTTAACAAGCAAAACAACATAACAGAAAATAATCACTAAACAGTTTGAGCTATGTGTGAAAATTTTGTTTGTGTGTTGTCTTTTATATTGGTTTTTGATTATTATCCCTCTGAGTAACTTGAGGAATTCTATCATGACTAAGAGGAGCAAGGATTGGTGGCATAATATTTTCTTTGTTTTCTGCTTGTAGGAATGATCTGGAAACATAAAATTAGCTAGGTGTCTGTGATAAGAGCCTTCACATCAAGGTGAAATTGCCTTACATACCTCGACTCTGCTTATTTGAATGCTACAGGGAGGTCCACGTCATTTCTTTGTTTTTTTTTTAGGATATTTATTTATGATGCAATTCGAGTCCCTGTGAAATCTGTCCAAGGATATGAATGAAAAAAGGATCATTGCGAACAAGATAATTAAAATTGCACATTAAAAAGAAAGGAACTCTAATCTGCCTATTATGTTGGTTATGCTTGGTGATGAATCTTAAGCATTTTAAATCCAATGACTAGGTTTAGGTTGCATTTTAGATATCATTTTGCATTTCTTTTTGTATTTTGTGAATCTAGAGTGATTTTGGTGTGATAATAATGATCTCTTAATTTTATGAGAGTTGGAAGGATCATCATTTCTCTGATCGAGTACTTGTGTTTTTTAGATGTTAGCTGCATACATAAACATTTTATATAGATTCATACATTCATTATTACTCATTTGCATTCATCTTATTGCATAGAAAAATTAAACATTGCATTACTCATTTTCATTCATTTATTTGTATATGAAAATAAACAAAAACAAGCATTCATATTCATCTGCATTACATACATCCATACTAAAAAGAAATGCATACATATAGAATAAAGCATATAGAAACAATCTCATAATCGAATCAACACAAGTACGATGAAGTCAAATCAGATCTTGTATATATACATCGTATAAAGTCTCAGAGTACAAAATGATGTCAAAATGACATGTACAAACTCCCATCGGAGCAAGAATTATATAGGCTACAAAAAATGGGTATGTCTACAAAAAAATCTCAGAGCTACAAAAAGACTATCTAGCTCTCGGCCTCTCCCTCATCGCCTGGTGGAGGAGGTGGAGATTTCTTATCGGGATCCTGATGAGGTGCCCGAGCTTCCTCCAACCGTGCCATGTACTGCGAGCAGGGGACAACTTGTTGCGCAACTGGAACTGCTACGCTGTATGCTACAACATAGTATGTCACCCTACTCATCTGGTGAAGGACCTCCCACCGCAAAGCATCACTCTCTTCTCTCCTCTCTTCTCTCATCTCTATAATCTGATGATCATGCTCAGTCTTAAGCTCTGCTAGTTGTAAGTCTCGCTCCACTAGTTGAGTCTGAGCCACTGTCAGGTTGTCACTACAGCTCCACAAGACGTTCTCTCATCGACCGTCCCACATCAATCCCCTACTCTCTCATAGGCTCTCCACCCCCATCTCCACCTCCAGCTCCCCCTGCTCCTACCTCTTCTTTTGGATCTATCTTGGTGCTGCTCTCTCCTCCTCAGCTCCACCCAGCCTCACACCTATCCTCCCAAGGGATCCGCCCTCAGCCCTCTATTGTCCAACCCTAGCTGGAACCCTGCTGCTACTAACACCAGGATCACCACCTGCCCGCCTCGAAGCCTCAACTCTCTATCCTTATCCTTGTCTTTGACCCTATCCTTGTCCCTGTGCCGGGGCATCATCCTTAATCTCCTCAATGTGTGGATCCTGCTCAGTTGGATTTGTCAACCTAGGGAATGGATGCTACTGGAACCAATCCCTATACTGGGGCAATACCCCTCATCTGCAACATCATCCATATAGTCCCATCAGAGTCTCTGTAAACCAGTCAACTCCTGCATAATCAAGGCATAGGATAACCTCGGTGACCATCCCTACCTCTCCTCATTAGCAGAATGTGCATACGTTGTGAACTCCTATGAGATCCCCTGAGGCCTGCCATATTGCCTCATCACTCAAGAAACTACAAATATCTCTACTATAGTCTGCGATCTGTCGATAAGTGGGCTCGTAACAAAAATATCCCTACATACCAGTCGCTAGTCATCCCATGGCTCTAGGCCCCTATAAGGTCTCCATATCATGGCTATAATGTCATCTAGTTGTCGTCGCCAAAAATCAGTCTTCCCTAGATGGGGTTGCATAACATAACTTGCATACCTATATACAATCGGCTTCCCAGGCTCTCTGCTATCATCTACAATCGGCCGAAAAACTAGGAGGTACTCCTAAGCCCAAACTTGTAAAATCAAAACACCTGCAGCCATGCTCTTGCCCTCTCTATACACAACCTCATGCATCTCATGATACATGTGGGATAATATGCAAGAACCCTAGCCAAGCCTCTGAGGGGTCTCCATCAATCTCTATAACATCCTACCCCAACCACATTGGAATCCCTATTGTCCTCTATCCAGAATCAGAAAACAACTGATAAAACCTGCTAGAACACATGCCAGAGGAAACTCCTCACTATACATGCTCATCATGATGTCTCAACTGATAGAACGTGTAAAAATATCAAGATCCCTAAAGACATGCCTGACTGCCTGTAATCTAGGTAACAACACTGCATCGTAATCTACCTTATCCCCAACAAAAGGGATACGGAGGATCCTATATACATCCTTGGAACTGATAGTCATCTCCCCAAATGGAAAATGGAAGGTATTATGCTTTGAATGGAATCACTCAACCAATGTTGTGAGCATTCTGTGATTCACATGAATGTCAGGTAAACCAAGAAGGTGTGTCAAGCCACACAAATCAATGTGAGCCTGCTCAACCTCTGAAAATTGCCAAACTAATGTCATGGTAGGAGGATAAACAAATATGAAGAGCACATGAAGTAATCAAACCTGCAAAACAAATCACACAACAAAGCATCAAAAAATATTCCAAATAAGCCTACAAGAGAAGTAAAACATCACGCAAATCCAACTACATCAATTACAAATCAAAATTTCCAGTTTAGACCTTAAAAAATGCTCACTGTTTCCCAAACGACAAAACACAAAAGGGCAGAAACTTGTACGAGTCAGGATTAGGCCTCGTACGACAAAAAAACCCCATATGATAAAAGATTAGACCCTAGATGAAAAAATGGTCTTTTATGCATGTTGCCGTACGAGGGTAAGTGCACCAAGTTGTGGTACCAAAAAGGTCACTTCTTACTTTTTCATTAAAATGCGTCATTGGAATGAAAAGGTCGTCCAAAACTATGGGTTGGATGCCCAAGGCAAATCCAACCCAAAGGGTTGGTATTCTCCCAAGCAAACCATTTGGCGAGCACCAAATATGGTGCACGCCCTATTTGGCGCTCGCCAAATGAAAAAATTTGAATTTTCACATTTGGCGCGCGCCAAATTTGGCGCTCGCTAAATGCAAAATCTGAATTTTTACATTTCGCGCATGCCAAATTTGGCGCTCACCAAATGTGAAAAGTCGTTTCTTTGCATTTGGAGAGCACCAAATTTGGCGCGCGCCAAATGTTCTGCACTGTCCAATGTGAAGGTTTTGTGAGTGAGTAAATTTTTCAATCTTAGCACAAGTTAAATCCACCCCTGAAGGAGAATATATACATGAAATATAAAATTTAAGTATAGCTCTATAGGACTTATAATGTAGATTCTAGTTTCTAGAGGATCATATAAAATTTCAAACCTAGTCAAATTTCAGTAATCAACATGATCCCATTAGCATTCTTTAGCTATGTATCTCACTCTCTTTATCTTCCCCAAACTCTAGACCTATCTCTCTCCCTCTCTTGTCTCTCTCGCTTCTTTATCCTTGACTCTCTCCCTCTCTCTTCTCTCTCACTCCCTTATTGTTTCTCTCCCCTCTCACTCCTTTCTCTTGGTCACTACCTATCCCTTTTATCCTCTCTCTCTCCCCATATCTAGGGTTGTCCCTCCCTCACTATTCATCTCACTGTCTCTCCCTCCCTATATTATTACCCACCTTTCTCCGTCCCTCTAGGTTTCTCACTTATCTAATTACCCTATGACCCCTTAGGACACCATATGACCCCTAAGGACACCATACAACCTCTAAGGACACCATATGACCCCTTAGGACACAATATGACCCCTAATGACACCATATGACCCCTTAGGACACCATATGGTGGCCTTAGGGGACATATGGTGTCCTAAGGGGTCATAGAACACCATATGACCCCTTAAGACACCATATGACCCCTAACGACACCATATGGTGTCGTTAGGGGTCATATGGTGTCCTAGGGGGTCATATGGCATCCTAATGGGTCATAGAATACCATATGACCCCTTATGAGACCATATGACCCCTAACGACACCATATGGTGTCGTTAGGGGTCATATGGTGTCCTAAGGGGTCATATGGCATCCTAATGGGTCATAGAATACCATATGACCACTTAGGACACTATATGACCCCAAATGACACCATATGACCCCTTAGGACACCATATGACCCCTAACGACACCATATGGTGTCCTAAAGGGTCATATGGTGTCTTGAGGGGTCATATGGTGTTATATCACGCCCTAGGATAATATATCACCCATTTTAATATCCTAGTACATGACATGACCACTTGTGACACCATATGACCCCTAACGACACCATATGGTGTCATTAGGGGTCATATGGTGTCCTAAGGGGTCATATGGTGTCGTTAGGGGTCATATGGTGTTATATGACCCCTTAGTACACCATATGACTCCTAACAACACCATATGGTTTCCTAAGGGGTCATCTGATGTCGTTAGGGATCATACGGTGTTCTATGACCCCTTAGGACACCATATGGTGTCGTGAGGGGTCAATGGTTTCCTATGGGGTCATATGTTGTCCTAAGGGGACATAAAACACCATATGACCCCTTAAGACACCATATGGTGTTTTTAGGGGTCATAGGGTGTCTTGAGGGCTCATATAGTGTCCCAAGGGATCATATAACACCATATGACCCCTTAGGACACCATATGTTGTCATTAGGAGTCATATGGTGTCCTAATGGGTCATAGAACATCATATGACCCCTTAGGACAACATATGTTGTTGTTAGGGATTATATGGTGTTTTATCGGGTCATATGGTGTCCTAAGGGGTCATAGAACACCATATGACCCCTTAGGAAACCATATGACCCCTTAGGACACCATATGGTGATGTTAGGGGTCATATGGTGTCTTAAGGGGTCATAGAACATCATATGACCCTATAGGACACCATCTGACCCCTTAGGACACCATTTGGTGTTGTTAGGGGTCATATGGTGTCCTAAGGGGTTGTAGAACACCTTATGACCCCATGGGACACCATATAACCTCTAACAACACCATATGACCTCTTAGGACACCATATGGTGTCATTAGGGGTCATATGGTGTCATGTGGGATCATGTGGTGTCCTAAGGGGTCATAGAACACCATATGACCCCTTAAGACATCATATGACCCCTGAGGAAACCATATGACACCTTTGGACACCATATGGTGTTGTTAGGGGTCATATGGTTTTCTAAGGGGCCATAAAACACCATATTACTCTCTCATATATATTCCTTACTCTCTTATTGTCTCTCTCCATTCTCAAGGTCACCATCTCTCTCTCTATTCTTAAGGGGTCATATGGTGTCATATGACCCCTTAGGACACCTTATGACCCCTTAGGTGTTTTTAAGGGTCATATTATGTCCTAAGGGGTTATATCGTGTCCTATGAACCCCTAGGATACCATATGACCCCTTAGGTATTGTTAGGGATCATATTGTGTCCTAAGGGGTCATAAGGTGTCCTATGACCCCTTAGGACACCATATGATCCCATAGGACACCATATGGTGTCTTTATGGGTCATATCATGTCCTAAGGAGTCATATGGTATCAGATGAAGGATACCATATGGTATCCTTTATGGGTCGTATGGTGTACTAAGGGGTCATATGGTTTTGTATGACCCCTTAGGACACCATATTGTGTTGTTATAGGCTATATGGTGTTTTAAGGGGTCATATGGTGTCCTATGACCCCATAAGGGGTTGTTAGTGGTCATATTGTGTCTTATGACCCTTTAGGACACCATATGACCCCTTAGGATACAATATGGTGTTGTTATGAGTCATATGGTGTCTTGAGGGGTCATATGGTGTCCGATGACCCCTTAGGACACCATATGACCCCTTAGGATACAATATGGTGTCGTTATGGGTTAGATGGTGTCCTAAGGGATCATATGGTGTAGGATACCATATGAACCCTCATAATGGTGTTGTTATGGGTCGTATGGTGTCCTAAAGGGTCATATGGTGTCATATTACCCATTAGGACACCATATGGTGTCATTATGGGTCTTATGGTGTGCTAAGGGGTCATATGGTATTATATGACCCATTAGGACACCATATGACCCCTTAGGACACCATATTATGTCATTATAGGTCGTATAGTGTGCTAACGGGTCATATGGTGTCATATAACCCCCTAAGGGGTTGTTAGGGGTCATATTGTGTCCTAAGGAGTCATATTGTGTCCTATGACCCCTTAGGACACCATATGACTCCTTATGACACAATATGGTGTTGTTATGCATCATATGGTTCCCTATGACCCCATAGGACACCATATGACCCCTTAGGTGTCATTAGGGATCATATTGTGTAATAATGGGTCATATGGTATCCTATGACCCCTTAGGACACCATATCATGTTGTTATGGGTTGTATGGTGTCCTATGATCCCTTAGGACACCATGTGACCCCTTAGGACACTATATAGTGTCATTATGGGTTATATTGTGTCCTAAGGGGTCATATAGTGTTCTATGACCCCTTAGGACACCATATAACCCCTTACATGTCATTAGGGTTCATATTGTGTCCTAGGGGGTCATATGGTGTCCTATGACCCCTTAGGACACCATATGACCCCTTAGGTGTCGTTAGTGCTCATATTATGTTCTAAAGGGTCATATGGTGTGTTATGACCCCTTAGTACACCATATGACCCCCTATCACACCATATAGTGTCAATATGGGTCATATGGTGTCCTCAGGGGTCATCAGGTGTCTTGTGACCCCTTAGGACACCATACGGTGTTGATATGGGTTGTATGGTGTCCTAAGGGGTCATGTGGTGTCCTATGATACCTTAGGACACCGTATGGTATCGTTATGAGTTGTATGGTGTCCTATGACCCCTTAGGACATCATATGACCCCTTAGATGTTGTTAAGGGTCATATTATGTCCTAAGGGGTCATATGGTGTCATATGACCCCTTAGGACACCATATGACCCATTAGGTGTCATTAGGGGTCATATTATATCCTAAGGGGTTATATGGTGTCCTATGACCATTTAGGACACCATATGACCCCTAAGGACACCATATGACCCATTAGGTGTCATTAGGGGTCAGATTGTATCCTAAGGGGTCATATGGTGTCCTATGACCATTTAGGACACCATATGACCCCTGAGGACATCATATGGTGTCATTATGGGTTGTATTGTGTCCTAAGGTGTCATATGGTGTGCTCTTAGGGCACCATATGACTCCTTAAATGTTGTCAGGGGTCATATTATGTCCTAAGGGGTCATATGGTGTCTTGTGACCCCTTAGAACACCACTTGGTGTTGTTGTGGGTCGTATGTTAAGGAGGAGGGGGAGAGAGATAGAGAGGGAGAGAGAGAACTATAGAGGGGACATATAGATAGGCAAGAGACCTAGATTTCAAGAGAGGAGTGAGAAAGATAGAGGGGGATAAAGAGAGTTGGGTAATGAGACCTATATGCAAAGGTGGAGAGGAAGGGAGGGAGAAACCTCAAGAGGGGAGAGAGGGGTGTGTTGGAGAGTTAATGAACTAGAAAATGAAGAGAGAGAATAAGAGAGGAAGAGAGATAATGAGAGAGTGGGGGAAGGATATATAAATGGAGAGGGGAAGAAAGGAAGGGAGAGATCTAGAGAGGGAAGGGAGAGAGAAGAGAAGAGATAGAAGAACAAAGAGATGAGTAAGAGGGGATGGATGGAGAGGTAGAAATGGAGGGAGTGAGAGACCTAGAGAATGCAGAGATGGATCTAGGTTTGGAGAGACAAGAGAGGGAGAGTGTTCATAAACAGATAGGGGCAAGGGAAAGGGAGAGAAAGGTGGAGAGGGAGGGAGATAACTAGAGGGTGGACAATTAGATAAGTGAGAAACCTAGAGGGGGAGAGAGAGGTAGGTAATAATAGAGGGAGGGAGAGGTAGTGAGGTGAATAGGGAGGGAAGGAGAGCCCTATATATGGGGAGAGAGAGGATAGAAGGGATCGGTAGTGAACAAGAGAAACGAGTGGGAGGGGAGAGAAATAATAAGAGAGTGAGAGAGAAGAGAGAGGAAGGGAGTCAAGGATATAAATTAGGGTACAAGGAAGGGATGAAAGGTAGAGAGGGTGGGATATACCTAGAGAGGGGAGAGAGAAGTGAGAGAGATAAGAGATGGAGAAAGATAGGTGTAGAGTTTAGGGAGGATAAAGATAGTGAGATATATATCTAAAGAATGCTAATAGGAGAATGTTGATTATTGAAATTTGACTAAGTATGAAAGTCAATATGATCCTCTAAAAACAAGAATCTACATTATAACTCCTCTAGAGTTGAAACCACTCTAAAAAATCCTACCAATATATACATGAAATATAACTTAAAGTGACTTATACTTAAATATTATATTTCATGTATATATTCTCCTCTCATGATGGGTATAACTTGTGCCCAAGTTGAAAAATTTGCATCACAAAACCTTAAAATTGGACAATGCAGGACATTTGGCACGCGCAAAATTTGGCGCTCACCAAATGAAAAAAGTTGACTTTTCTCATTTGGCACATGCCCCATTTGGCGTGCACCAAATGGGAAAAGTAAATTTTTTCATACGGCGAGTGCCATATTTGGTGCTCGCCAAATGGTGTGCATTGGGAATTACCAACCCTTTGGGTTGGATTGTACTTGGGCATCCAACCCAAAGGGTTGGATGACCATTTCAGGCCTGAGACATGTTTTTAACAGAGGATTAGAAAATTTACACATATTTTTGGCCGTGCTCTCCATCAGGTTTGCACGTGTTTCAATAAAACTAAAAAAAAATACCATAGAGACCTCGATCTATCTCTTATCTATCCAAGAATGTAATTATTTTCACATTTTGATTTCCTTAAGGCTTTCATCTAGAATTTATTTTGTTAGTGTGTTCATTTTTGGTCAAGAACAAACATGAACTATTTTGGGTATAGTTTTTTACACATTCATCGGATTTTGAAAAAACATACATTTTTAGAAACTAGACTCCATTCTACACAATTTAAAAATTTTTTATTTTATTTTTGATTAGTTATCAATGATTTTAGGGGGGAGCACGCTCAAATTTCTATTTTTCAGGATGTGTCCACTTCAAAAATTAGTAAAATATCATATACTCATTAAAAAATTAGCTGAAAAAACTGGCATAAACTACAAGGTGTTAGCTAATTTCTCACTGAAACATTTTTTAAAATTCAAAAAAAAAGTTAACATTTTAGGGGGGCCACAACAGACGCTATGTTATGTTTTTTGCATAAAAACAGGACCACTTTTTGTGGCCCCCCTTTTTGAAGCCCTTAATCTCCACCATTTTAAAAAAAAAATAGTAGTTTAGAAAGTAGACTCAAAGCACTCTGACTCTTGTTCTTCTTGCATCTTCAAATTTGGAGTCTAACTATCTTCAATTTGTCGTTGAAGTTCGAACTTTGTTGATTTCAGAAAAAAGTGGCATCTTAAGACCCCCTTTTGGTACCACAACTTGGTGCACATGCCCACGATATAAGGGTGGGGTTAGAATGACAAAACTAATGGCCTCAAATGACAAAACAAACTTCAGGAGTTTGTTGTATGAGACAAGAATTTGTCTCGCACGACAAAACGAGAATGGCCGACTTTAAAATGTGCCAAAACCTGAAAAATGAACAAAAAAATTGAAAATTAAGAACATAAAGAGGCTTAAGATTGAGCACTTACCACTAACTCATAGTGTCAAGGTCGATTATGTCATCTCTGGTGCTCGAATTGATGCTCACGAGTAGGGACCACCATTTTCTTCACAGAAGGATTTTTGAATTTTCAAACTTGGAGGGTTAAAATGAATTGAAAATAACACTTTTACCCCTTATATAGCCAAAACCCTAATTTTTCAACTTGCTCTGATGGACATGAAAATTATGCCCTTAGCTAGTTTTCCCGTTCTGATTCCATTTTTGGGATCGAAATCAAAATTTGAGATTATTTTGCTAGTCAATTTCACAAAATTTGGACCACTTAGCACTTTTTCATCAAAATCTCATTCTTTCTTGAAATTGAGCTCAATTTCTCGATAATCAACAATGAATCTCAATTTCATTTTACAAAACAACTTTGCACTCAAATTCAAAATCAATCAATGCCAAATTTCAAAAATTCCTCTAAATCACTTGTGCTCAATTCATTATCATCGCTAGAAATTGCCTACAATAATCATGTAATTCTCATGACCTTATGACCTTACCTTTCGATTATTCATTATCTTTCAATTTTTCTCCTGAGGGGGCATACTCATGACCTTACCTTTCGATTATTCATTATCTTTCAATTTTTCTCCTGAGGGGGCATACTCATGACCTTATGACCCCACATCTTCAAAGATGAGAAAATTTTCAAATCTTCATCAAAAGTCGAGCAAAAAATTCTTTTTAACTAAAGAAAATCAATCAAATTCTTATTTCTAAAGGGGCATCTCATCTTCATCTTCATCGCTTCATATCAAGTTGAGATCTCTTGATCATCTGAATCAAATCAATCGTTAGGGGCATATCAATTTCATCACTTCATATCAAGCTGTTATTTGTCTTCATCTAAATTAATCTCTTAACGTTAATCAGTTTCATCGCTTTTCATCAAGCTGATTATTCGTTTAAACTCAATCAAAATTTTAAAGAGTATCTTTGATCATACGCTCAATCTAAGCAGGTGTTCAGTTTCATCGCATCAAATCAAGCTGGACAGTTTATTTTTCGCTCATCATATCTTGATCAATCAAGTTCAAGTTCAGTATCTTTTCTCTCTATCTTTCCTAAGTTCAATCAAGTTCAGGATTGATATCACTTTAATCAAACTTCATTCAACTTCATTGCTTTGAATCAAGCTAAACACCTTGATTTTCATCTGGTTTGTGATCAATCAAGTTCAGAACTGGTATCTACTAGACATCACACATTCTTTGAAACAATGCGCTGCTCGCACATTAATTCAAAGAGGGGCAAATGTAATACCCTAAAATTGGTCATCTAAACCATAGGCCCCTAATCTTGACAACATCACCAAGGTCCTAACCAAAGGAAATTAAATCAATATTGAGCACATTATTAATTCTTTAATCATCAAATGTCACATGGCAAATCAATTACTCAATATTAACTAAATATTTATTTAATTAATTAAATCATTCCAAAAAAATCATTTTGATCAATTATTCTATCTTAATTTATTAAATATCCTAGCATATTTAATTAATTAATAAATTTTCCATTTAATCATGGGAAAAAGAATTAATTTATTACAAAAGAGGAATTAATTACAAAGCAAGAGTTGAATTGAAAATCAAATAAAAGAATTTAATTGAGAGAGAAATCAAACTTGAGATATTATTGTCTTCTTATACCATGCTTGTCATAAAAGTTGTTAAACTCACCGGATTTGAATTCTCCACCATAATCTAATCTCAAACATTTAGTCTTCAACCTTGTCTCAGTTTTCGCTTTAGCCTTAAAGATTTTAAACTTTTCAAATGCTTCAAATTTTTCTCTCAGAAAAGAAACCCACATATTTCTAAAATAATCATCAATGATTAGCATGAAATATCTATCACCTTGAAAAATTTTAACTCTAGTAGGGCCACACAAATCAGTATGAATAAGATCAAGAACATCATTAGATTTATCTTGTATACTCCTAAAAGAGGTTTTGACATGTTTACCCATTTGACATTGTTTACATACCGGATTATAGGGCTTCATAATCTTAGGTATATCCCTAACTGCCTTAGTTGAACTAATCTTCACAATGCAATCAAAATTCACATGACACAACCTTTTATGTCATAGCCAACTCTCATCAATCTATGTAATCAAACATGTCTTCTCACCGGAGTTAAAATGAAATATTTTATCTTTTTTATGTGTATCGATTACAATCTCCAAACCAATTTTGTTAATGATTTTGCATTTTCCATCCTTGAACTGTAATTAAAATCCCTTATCCACCAATTGTCCTACACTCAAAAGATTATACCTTAAACCTTCAGCATAATAAACATTGTCACTATTGTTCTTACCATCCAATGATATAGTTCCATTTCCTTTGATCATACATGCTTTGTCATCTCCGAATCTAATTAGACCTCCATCAAATTCTTGCAAAGACAAAAACTTCCCTTTATCACCAGTCATATGATGTGAATAGCCGTTGTCAATTACCCTTTCATCCTTCTCATCAATTTAGCAGCAAGTGTCTTCTCTTCAGGTACAGTCTCTTCCAGTAACAGATCATCTTCCTTGATAGCCAGGAACACCCATTCCTTCCCATTGTCGAAACCACTAGCAGAGTCTTCTGCTGGTTCATCAGCAGAATTAGTAATGCTTTCATCATCTACTATGTACCATGATTTGTATCTATTTTTCCTATACTTATACTTGTTTTGATATCCAAGATTAGGCTTAAAATATCTTTTAACTCTTTCATCAAATCTTGAATTCCTTTCATAACATCTAGATGCAAAATGACCAATCTTATTACATGCAAAACATTTAAAAGGTGTTTTTCCTTCATACTTACTTTCTACCGATCCTTTAGGTACTCTTCTAGAAAATAGTGCTTCAAGTTGCTCAAACTCACCATCTTCTCTCTTCATATCTTCCAATTCCTTTACATATAAATCTTTCCAATCTTGCTTACGGTTGATGATGCAGATACATGAAAAGAAGGTTCAGTCTTCACAGCTCCAAATGGTCCAACCTCTTCAAGCTCAAAAGAAGATAGTTTCCCAACCAAGGTATCTTTGTTCACATATGTATTAGCCATTATTCTCAACTTATTAATAGAAGTATCCTTCATTTTATAAGCCGGTGGTAGGGCTCTCATGACTTTAGAAACAATTTCATCTTCACTTAGAGTTCTACCACAACATTGAATTCCCATAACAATCTCATTTACCCTTTCCATGAATGCATTAATCCTTTCATCTTCTTCCATCTTCAGGTTTTAATATCTCACCTGGTAACCATCAAGTTTAGCAATTTTCACTATAGGGTCACCTTCATTAAGAGTCTCCAACTTATCCCATATAGCCTTTCTGGATGATTTGTTTGTTAATTTCATTATTTGCTAATCAAAAAGTGCACATAAGAGAGATTATCTTGCTCTACAATCATTATCAAGCTCCTTGTCCAGGTTTGCTGGAGGAGGATTGCTAGATCCCAAATTATAGGGTGTGACACCATTCTATGTTATCTCCCAAATCTCCTTGCCAAGACATCTCAATGAGTCTCCATCTGAATCTTCCATACTATATAATTTGTTCCATCAAGCCTCAGAATATCCCTTCGAATGATATCTCCAGAAGAACTAGATGAACTTGAACTATTAGTCACCATAGGATCTTCCTCAAGCGGTTAAGCTTTTTGCAGAGAGGACCAAAGCTCTCATACCAATTGTTAGACAGTTCAAATAACTGGAAGACAACTGAGAGGGGCGGTGAATCAGTTGTCACATTTTACCAGAACCATTAGCAATTAAAAATTTAATACTGGAATAGCAGATAAACTAATTAAGCGTAAACAATAATCATAGAATAAATACCATGCACATGACACCAAGATTTGTACGTGGAAAACCCGATAAAGGGAAAAATCATTGTGGGAAGCTAGTAAGATAATACTTATACAGTAAGTATGTGAATTACAATTGAGGGGCCTGCACTTGCAAGAAGGCCAATAGCCTAGAGCACGCTACTCATCACAAAAGGAGCCTCACTGACTACATATAAATCCAGACTACAATCCGAAGAAGTGTTGAACAACAAAAGATAACATCTCCTATGCCTGAGTACAGCTCCAGTTAAGCTCAATATTGGAGGACTAAATCCTCTTACATAAACCCAATTCGATCTCAAAATGATCGACCAACTCCTTTGCCTAAATGATATTACATTATTTGCACGTTACATTCCTTGACCATGACCTCTGATAATAGCTGTGATGATCTACAATGAGATTTTACATCTATATATACAAACCCTCAACCATAAAAAGTCAGTTTGACCACCAGATAATAAACCAATTACATAATTACAAACCATATCAGCGTTAGACCAAACAAATAATATCAACACATTAGACATCCCGAAAATACATTAATAGGTCTTATCCATACATTACATTAAAGTTGGTGCATAACCTAGATCAACCAGGACAAAGTATAGGTCCACACGCCACAACAATGATCTCCATCTGCTAAGTCTCGAACATGATCACCAATAGCATCCTGAAACTCCACCAGAAGCTACACCAACACCACTTATGCAATTCATTAGAGATCTCCACCAAAATCTCTATCGGTGAAACCCTTGCTAGAACCAGAAAACTAACCTTCTAAGCAAGGAGGATATCAACCAATTACCTGACCAAAACCAACTGACCAAATATGAGTATAAGTATCATGAACAAGCTGATTCCATCACCAAACTATACCAAAGCCTATCGGATCACGCCGGATCCAAGTTAACCAGAATACACTCAATCTATCGGGACTAGAAGGGTACCGATAAAGCATCCAAACAGCTAGTGTTGGCATCAATGACAAAACATCGATGCAACACATAATCAATTCCACCAGATGGCCAACACAATCCTAGCTACCGATGCAAAAGTCTCTCCATAATCAATTCCTTCTTTCTGAGAATATCCTTTACAAACCAATCTAGCCTTATTCCTTATAATGTGACCATCCTCATTCAATTTGTTCCTAAAAACCCATTTAGTTTCAATAACATTCTTATTTTTAGGCTGGGGAACCAAAGTGCATGTGTTATTTTTCTCAATCTGATCTAATTCTTCTTCCATAGCTTTCAACCAATATTCATCTTTGCATGCCTCAATTACTGATACCGATTCAACTTGTGAAATTAAACATAGCTCATTAGTTGTCAGTCTTCTTCTTGTCATCACTCCATTGTTCTTGATGCTCTGCAAAATGAGACAATGTTAGACAAAAGCTTGTGGTCGTATAACACACAAAAACACAAGAAACAAAGACAAACGTTAGTGTTAATCAACCAAAAACAAGTCTAAGCAGGCATACCAAAAGAGACACTGAAAACATGATGAAATATTTAACTATGGAAGAAAATACAACAAGGTATCTCCAAATGCCTTCTACCATGCTCTTAGCTCCTTCTCCCTTGTTCCTCTCCTCTCAAAGTTCCAAATTACTGTAGCTCTGAGCAACTTTTTGCACTATGGATATCTTAATTCAAGATTGAAAATGCTTTTAAACTTATGCTATGCAAGTGTAAACATAAGCTAAATATGAGATGCTATGAAATGAACTAAGATTTATTTTAGTCCAAAATGACAATATATTAGTGATTTTTATGCTAAAATGCTCTCTAAAATTGACTATATATTAAATGCATACAAGTTTTTAGGATCTGGATTATGAAGAAATGGGCTCTATTTATAAGAAAAATGGAGCAATGGATGGTTGAGATTGAGCAATCTCAACAAGAGTCAGGATTGAATGATATTCAATCCATGTGAGGAATTTCAACCCAATCCCAAGATGACAAGTGTCAACATGAGAGGGGTTGAGAGGAGAGGGAATAAGCATTAAATGCTTGACATTATTAGGTCCTGGAGACAACTGAGAGGGGGGGGGGGTGAATCAGTTGTCTAATAAATTCAAACCAAAAACCAATTAACCAACTTAATGCTTAATACCGGTAAACTAGTTAAGTATGTCGGTAGACAATGTTAACAGTAAATTGCTATATCGGTAAGTATTAATGCATGAAACATAAACATAAAGTCATCCACAACACATAACACCAATATTTGTACGTGGAAACCCTGTAAGGGGAAAAACCATGGTGGGAAACCTTACCCATAATCAAATGATACTACTGCAGATAATAAGTGTATATAAATGGGGTTTGCACATGCAGAAAGGCCAATAGCCTAGAGCTCACTGCTCAATCACAAAAATGGGAGTCACACTGACTACAGTTGGATGGTTAAATCCAATAAGAATGTACTACACAAAATAACATCTTCATATGTTGGATTCAGTACCGGTGTAATGTTGATATGCTTATACAAAAACCTAGCTTCACCTTCAAATGATGTCTTCGTGTATTCCTCTGCTTAATCTCGAATATACCTTCACTCAATTCTTTTTCGCATTCTACACTTGATCTTACAAATAAGATCTTACATTTATATCATAACCTAAGACCAGTTTTAGTAGGTCGGCTCTACAAGATATTACAATAAAATCATTTACATACAATAAAATATCCGATGCAATAACCAATTAAACATGTCATCTTTATGCATTTACATCAAGAATAAATCATCTCTATAGCGTGCCATGCTGATCTGGAAAAGATAAAGCTGCCAGTGTAACCCTAGATAACGTGGACCTATTTGCCGGTAAAAGAAAATATGCAAATATGAATATACCAATGATCAATTCTTCAAAACAAAGTGTCCACATGATGTCTTCGACATTACCAAGTGTCTTCCATATCATTCCATGTACCGGTGAACATTATATCCTACTGGTGAACCATATACCAGTAATTGTTGCAATAGTTACTTACTTGCCCGTGAATGTTGCTGGATCTCCAAAGTGCTTGTTTTCAGTAGGTGTTGACATCAATGACAAAACCATACCAAAATACCAACAATCTCCCCCTTTGGCATTGATGGCAACACAAGATGGAAAAACCATCAAAGTGCCAAAACAAAAATACCAAATACCAAAAACCAACAATCTCCTAAACAACAATCTCTCCCCCTGGGAGCAACATGAGTTTATCCAAAGATTTATTTTCAATATCAATCTCTCCCCCTTTGACATCAAATGCCAAAGTTACAAAAATCAAGTTCATACAAAATACCAACTACTCCACCTGAGAAGTATCTTCCTCATCAAAGACCGGAATAAAAGATTTATCTTTTAATTCTGTCGGTTGATGACAGTCATCAACTACCTAAGTCTCTACCGGTGGTGGTATGACTCCAAGTTGATCTCTGAGATATTCAAAATTTTCTTTAGGCAAAGGTTTTGTGAAAATATCTGCAAGCTATTCTCTAGTATTCACATAAACCAGTTTTATCTCTTTTTCTTCAACTTTTTCCCTTAGAAAATTCAGTTTGATAGAAACATGTTTTGTTTTAGAATGTAATACTGGATTCTTAGATATATCTATTGTCGTAGTGTTATCACAATATATAGTAATAGGTTCCTTGCATTTTACCTTTATGTCTTTCAACATTTGTTTAAGCCATAGTACTTGTGTACAGTTAGTTGCTACTGCAACATATTCTGATTCTGCTGTTGATAAAGATGTACAACTCTGTTTCTTACTCAACCAAGAAATTAATCTCTTTCCAAGAAAGAATGCTCCTCCAATGGTGCTTTTTCTATCATCCACATCTCCTGCCCAATTTGCATCTGTGTATGCACATAGATCAAAATTTTCATCTCTAGGATACCATAATCCAAGATTTGTTGTACCTTGAAGGTACTGGAAAATCCTTTTTACTGCTGATTCATGATTTTCCCTAGGATTACTTTGAAATCTAGAAACAATACATACTGCATTCATGATATCAGGTCTGGTTTGTGTCAAATATAGTAAACCTCCTATCATAGATTTGTATCTAGTTGGATTAACAGGTGTAGATTCATCCCTTTGAGATAATTTGTCATTTGTAGTCATAGGTGTGCTTACCAGTTTAGAGTTTTCCATCCAAAATTTCTTTAGTAATTCTTTCAAGTACTTGGATTGACTCAAAAATATACCTTTATCAGTCTGTGAAATCTGCAATCCTAAAAAGAATTTTATCACTCCAATCATAGACATTTCAAATTCTTCCTACATTTTAATAGAAAATTCCTTACATAATCTATCTTCTCCTCTAAAGATTATATCATCAACAAAGACTTCAATAATCAAGATGTCATCATTAGTTATGTTGTAATATAAATTGCTATTTGCATTTCCTTTAGTAAAACCAATCTTTAAAAGATACTTATCCAGCCTTGCATACCAAGCTCTTGGAGCTTGTTTTAATCCATATAGAGCTTTTCTTAACCTGCAAACCATATCATTTTCATCTGTCAAAGAAAATCCATCAGGTTGTTCAATATATACTTCCTCAAGATCTCCATTCAAAAATGCACATTTAATATCCATTTGATAAACTTTGTAGTCCTTGTGAGCTGCAAAAGCCAAGAACAATCTAACTGCCTCACTTCTGGCTACCGGTGCAAAGGTTTCATTGTAATCAACTCCTTCTTTCTGAGAATATCCCTTACACACTAGTCTTGCTTTATTTTTGACAACTTTACCATCTTCATTAAATTTGTTCCTAAATACCCATTTGGTTCCAATTACATTTTTATCTTTAGGCTAGGGAACTAATGTCCAAGTATTATTTTTCTCAATTTGTCCTAATTCTTCTTCCATAGCTTTAATCCAAAATTTATTTTCACATGCCTCATTGATAGATGATGGTTCAATTTGAGAAATAAGATATATCTCTTCATTTGCCAATTTTCCTCTTGTCATAACTCCTTTAAATTTGTTTCTAATTATCTGATCTTCAGAATGATTCAATCTTACATATTGGGGTGTCTTAGTTTGTTGTTGCTTGTCAATTACTGTGGAATCCTCTGATGATACCAGGGTAACTGGATCTTCATTCTGTACTGGTGGATTCAGTGTAGGTTCATTTGTCATAATTTCTGTTGTCGGTTCAGAGTCTATATACCTTGAAGTTCCTTTGAATTGTTCATCAATCTTTACATTTGTACTCTCAACAATTTTCTGCAATCTCTTATTGAAACATCTATATGCCTTGCTCTTAGATGAATAACCAAGAAATATTCCTTCATCACTTCTAGGATCAAATTTACCAATATACTCATCTCTTCTAATATAACATTTACTTCCAAAAATTCTAAAATACTTAAGAGTAGGAGTATTACCAAACCATAGTTCATGAGGGGTCTTACCAGTTTCACCTTTGATGTGAACTTTATTGAATGTATAGATAGCAATACTAACTCCCTCTCTCCAATACACATGTGGTAGATTTTCTTCTGATAACATACTTCTTGCTACATCCAAGATAGTTCTATTTTTCCTTTCAACAACTCCATTCTGCTGTGGTGTCTGGGGTGCTGATAACTGTCTTCTGATTCCATTCACTTCACAGAATGTATTAAAGTCCTTAGATTTGAATTCTCTTCCTTGATCTGATCTTAAACACTTGATTTTCTTATCGGTTTCATTCTCAACCATTGTTTTGTACAGTTTGAACTTTTCAAGTGCTTCTGATTTTTCTTTGAGAAAAGTAACCCAACACATTCTAGAATAATCATCAATAATTAGCATGAAATATCTATCAGCTTGTAAGCTTTTAGTTCTATCTGGACCACATAAATTAGTGTGAATTAAATCAAGAGCATTATTGGATTTTTCTAGAATACTTTTGAAACTAGCTCTAACTTATTTTCCAAATTGACATTCCTTACAAATTGTATTCTAAGGTTTCACAATTTTAGGTAGATCTCTAACTGCCTTAGAAGTACTGATTTTTACCATGCAATCAAAGTTTACATGACATAGTCTCTTATGCCATAACCAAATTTCATCTATATGTGCAATTAAGCATGCCTTTTCACTGTTATTCAAATGAAAGATATTACCTCTAGTCTGATTACTGGTTGCAATTTCCAAACCAGTTCTATTCATGATTTTGCATTTTCCATTTTTAAATTGTAACTGAAATCCTTTCTCAACTAATTGACCAACACTTAAAAGATTATGCTTTAATCCTTCAACATAGTAGACATTGTCAGTGTTATGCTTACCATCAAGAGATATCGAACCCTTACCTTTGATTGAACAGGCTTTGTCATCTCCAAATCTTACCAAACCTCCATTGTATTCTTGAAAGTTCAAGAATTTACCTTTGTCTCCAGTCATGTGATGTGAGAATCCTAAGTCAATGATCCATTCATCCTTTGTTTCAACTTTGGCTGCTAGGGCTTGTTCTACCGGTTGAGCAGTAGGTGCCGGTTGATCTTCTGTTATAGCAATAAAAACCCATCCATTGTCTATTGGATCCTCATCAAAATCATCAGTCACACCTTCATCAACAATGTAACAGGATTTGTCTTTGTTCTTCTTAAATCTGTATCTCTGATATTCAAGATTAGGCTTGTATGTTCTTCTAGCTTCTTCTCTTAGTCTAGCATGTCTATTAGGGCATCTTGAATCCATATGAACAATCTTATTTAAAGGGTGCTTTACCTTCATACTTACTTCCAATTGGACCTTTTGGCATTTTTCTTGCAAATAGTGCTTCAAGTTCTTCAAGCTCTTCATTCTCCTTTCTGGTTTCTTCAAGTTCTCTTGCATAAAAGGCTCTCCAGTCTGATTTGTCAAATGATGGAGTAGATGATGTTGATGCTTTAAAGGCTAAATCAGTTTTTATAGTAGCAACAGGACCAAATTCCTCAATTTCAAAGGTTGAAAGTTTACCAATCAATGTATCCCTAGTTACTGATGTATTAGGCATTATTCTTAACTCATTTATAGTAGTAACCTTCATTTTATATGTCGGTGGCAATCCTCTTAAGATTTTTGAAACAATTTCATCCTCACTCAAGGTTCCTCCACAACATTTAATACCCAAAACAATTTCATTTACTCTTTCCATAAAAGCAGAAATCCTTTCATCTTCTTCCATTTTCAGATGTTCATACCTGACTCAGAAGCTCTCAATTTTTGCAATCTTGACTATGGAGTCTCCTTCATTTAGTGTTTCCAAATGATGCCAAATAGCTTTAGTAGTAGACCTATCTGATAATCCCATGATTTGTTGATTTGATAATGTGCTCAAAAGTGCTTCTCTTGCTTTGCAATCATTCTCTTCATCTTTGGCTAAAGTAGTTGGAGCAGTCTGACTAGCTACAATAGCAGTATAACCATTCTTAGTAACTTCCCATATGTCTTTACCAATGCAATTCAGATGTGTCTCCATTCTAATCTTCCATATCCCATAGTTGGTTCCATCAAGTTTAGGACAGTCCTTCCTAAAGTAATTAGTAGACATTGGATCTCCTCAAGTTGTTAAACTTCTGCAAAAGAGGACTAGGCTCTGATACCAATTGTTAGGTCCCGGAGACAACTGAGAGGGGGGGGGGGGGTGAATCAGTTGTCTAATAAATTCAAACCAAAAACCAATTAACCAACTTAATGCTTAATATCGGTAAACCAGTTAAGTATGCCGTTAGACAGTGTTAACAGTAAATTGCTATACCGGTAAGTATTAATGCATGAAACATAAACATAAAGTCATCCACAACACATAACACCAATATTTGTACGTGGAAACCCTGTAAGGGGAAAAAACACGGTGGGAAACCTTACCCACAATCAGATGATACTACTATAGATAGTAAGTGTACATAAATGGGGTCTGGACATGCAGAAAGGCCAACAGCCTAGAGCTCACTGCTCAATCACAAAAATGGGAGTCACACTGACTACAGTTAGATGGTTAAATCCAATAAGAATGTACTGCACAAAATAGCATCTTCATATGCTAGATTCAGTACCAGTGTAATGCTGATATGCTTATACAAAAACCTAGCTTCACCTTCAAATGATGTCTTCATGTATTCCTCTGCTTAATCTCGCATATACCTTCACTCAATTCTTTTTCGCATTCCACACTTGATCTTATAAATAAGATCTTACATTTATATCATAACCTAAGACCAGTTTTAGTAGGTCGGCTCTACAAGATATTACAATAAAATCATTTTACATACAATATAATATCTGATACAATAACCAATTAAACATGTTGGCTTAATGCATTTACATCAAGAATAATTCATCTCCATAGTGTGCCATGTTGATCTGGAAAAGATAAACCTGTCGGTGTAACCCTAGATAACCTGGACCTATTTGCCGGTAAAAGCAAATATGCAAATATCAATATACCAATGATCAATTCTTCAAAACAAAGTGTCTACATGATGTCTTCAACATTACCAAGTGTCTTCCATATCATTCCAGGTACCGGTGAACATTATATCCTGCCGGTGAACCATATACTAGTAACTGTTGCAATAGTTACTTGCTTACCGGTGAATGTTGCTGGATCTCCAAAGTGCTTGTTTTCAGTAGGTGTTGACATCAATGACAAAACCATAGCAAAATACCAATAGACATGACCTGAGAGTTAACCTGGGAATTAAGGTCAAGGTTGGGTTGAGTGAATAAATTCTTTATTCAAAGAATAAAGCTTTTATCTAATGGATAAACTCTTGTGCAAAGGTTAAAGGGATAACCATGGTCAAAGCAATAAATGCTTCAGGAGACACATGAGTTACATAAGGGTTTAGTTAGGGGTTAACCATAAGTGGTTTGGAAGACTTTAGAGGTTAAATTGTTGAACACACAAAGCATTTAATGCTTTTCAAAAACTTTGAAGTCTTTGAGAAGTGACTCCAAGTTGCTTAGGAATGTGACAATAATTAGGGGATAGATTAGACTAAATAGGAAGGGGTTAGAAGAATCTCGAAGGGGGTTTAGGAGTGTGAGTGGATTTGGTGGCTGAGGGAAAATAGGGTTCTAATTAAAATTAAATTAATTTATTTCAACTTGTGGTTGCAACTTGCACTTGTAGGAAAATGCCAGTGGGGGGGTGAATGATTTAAATAAATGTTTTTAATTATTTATTTAAAAGAAGAAAGGGGATTAAATTAAATTAAATAAGATTTATTCATTTAATTGATTGTGAATTTGGTTTAATGAATTAATTAAATAATTTATTTAATTAATAGGAGAATGTGTTGAAGATGAATTAATTAAATGTTAATTTAATTAACTGATGGCTAGTGGTTTTTTAATCAAATAAATAGCAAATATTCATTTAATTAAAATGGATAGATTTATGTGACTACATTTGCCCCTCTTTGAGACAGTGCAGTTTATCACATCGTTTCAAAGAAAGAAAAATAGATACGAAAAATATGCCCCATAAAATGTTAATTTAATGGGTGGTATGCCCCCTCGAGAGATGGGCCAAATGTTTTTGAAAAATCAGGCGATCTCTTGAAAAAGAATGAAAATTGGCAGGGTGGTAGAAGAGAATATTTTAGCAATACTAGTGAAAAATAGAATAAATCAGAGAAAAATGGAGAAATGGGAGGCTTAGGAAGTTCACGGAGACCACGGCGGTGAGCGGGGGAAAATTTGGGTTACGGTGAAGGGTATATATGAGGAGGAAGGGGTGAAAACATGCTCATTTGCATTCGCATCCATAGTGAAATTTGAGCTCTGGGAGTCACTTTTTAGAAGAGCAAGGAGCAGTTAGGATGTCGGTTCCCATAGCAGAGCACCGTTTAGAGCGAGTCCGATGATTCCAGTGGCCAGTCGGTATTTGAATTTGAATTTTTGAATTTCATGCATTTTTGGTATGTTTTTTGCTTAGTCCAAGTTGAGTCAACACAATAGCGCTAAAACTATGTTTTGGCATTGTTGTCAACTAAATTAGTGCTATTGTGCCGCTATAGCGCTATTGCCTAGTGGTTTTAGCGCTTTTGTCAAGTCTAGCGCTATCGCATAGCTGCTTTAGCGCTATCAAGTAGTTAATTGAGCGCTATTGTTGTTAGGTGACGCTATTGTATAGTCAATGTAGCACTATTGCATAGTTGATTTAGCATTTTTGCAAGCATATTTAGTGTTGTCCTATTCAGAATAGCACTTTTATGTAGGAAAATAGATTCCCTAGTGTGTTTGAAAAAGAATCTCCTGATGCCAATGATGGATGGATGGAGATATGAGGTGAGGGTTGTTTTGAACTATAGCAGCCTTGATGAGACTTAGGTCATTAGGATAAATGTCTGTTGTAGTCTAGGTGTATCATGATTGCTTACCTATTGAGACTCGAAGATACTTGATCAAAGTATCCGTTGATAGTCTATGTTTAAACTTAAGAAAGTTTGAAACAAAATAACTGATGATGATGGTCGATGCACGTGTGTAGGAGGATCTTCACGTCTTATAGATGCACGAGAGGCATCCCGCCACACAGGTGCTACGTGATCGATTGACAAAGGTCGAGGTGGACTGCATTACAGCGACAGGCCTGTATGATGTTATGTATATGCCCATGATTTGGACGAATCGTGGGTTGATCACAACATTGGCAGAGCGATGGCATAGTGAGACATGCACGTTTCATTTACCATAGAGGGAGATGACAGTGACACTAGAGGATGTATGGTGCATCCTGCACATTCCCATTCGAGGAGAGCTAGTGACATATGATCGAGCATGGGGGACAACAGCAGTGTATAGATTTTTTTATGAGGATGTCTTCATTGATGACGGATCGATAGCCTGGGAGGATATAACAGCCTTGTATGAGCCATTACCAGCAGTGCTATCAGGGATTGTTGGGGGACTGTTATGTCCAGATCGATGATCACATGGACTTGTCGTTGGTTGGGGTAAGGTGATCGAGTAGATGATGACAGACGAGACCCAGTTTACATGGGGACCATGCGTGCTATCACACTTATATCGAGATCTGCATGAGGTAGCATACCAAGGGTTGGGCTCATTGGGAATGGGGATCATGTTGCTGCATATTTGGGTGTGGGAGCACTTACCAGTTACTCGACCAGTTAGTCTGAGATTCCGAGCAGTGGACCAGCCATATGTATACATTTATGGAGGTATGATGAGTCAGCTCCATCTGGGGAAGTTAGAGTGGTGGCAATGGGCACTAGATGATTTGGATATAGTGATCTAGAAGTCGTATATTGAGTGTTAGCCATGGGAAGATGATGTAGAGGCATTGTCATATGTGTTCATGACACAATACCTCATTGGTAGGACAACCTATATTGTGGAGAGATAGCTTCCTGGTAGAGTTTTGAGACAGTTTGGATGGCGACAAGGATTGCCTAGTGGATTGAGAGAGTATGCACGGGTGGTACAAGAGAGGTACTTATGGGGGCCAGTGTTACCTTATGATCAGGTATTAGTAGAGTTCTGCACCTTACAGGGGAGACCATGGCAGATGAGGCTGGGGGTAGTAGATGTTGGGGTGTTAGATGAGTACACTCAATACATTGTGGCACATCTGATTCCTTGGATATCAGATCCAGCAAAGCCAATTCCAGATTTTGAGGAGGATAGGGGATGAAGATGAAGGAGGAGAGGAGGTCATAGAGTAGTAGGTGGACAAGGGATAGGGGATGGTGGTGGTGGGGATGAAGGAGGTGGTGATCTAGGAGGAGGATTAGGGGGTGGGGGTTTTGGAAGAGATGGTGGAATCGAAGGTGGAGGGGGGGTGGTGGACGATTACAGCGCAGAGGGAGAGGTGGGCAGCCTTTGCAGCTATCTTAGGGACCTTTGATGCAGGGATGTAGGTGAGAGACATACACCTATGGATATAGGGGAGGGAGCCAGTAGAGAGGGAGCCACTAGAGAGGCAACTATGGATATAGGGGAGGGAGCTACACGTGGAGATCTGCGGGACCATATGATATTATTCTTGCAGACTTGGCTCGAGGATATGGAGGCAGAGGTGGTAGCTAGAGATGTGCAGTTGTTTGCACGAGAGTCAGAGCTGACTGTAGTGCTGCGAGAGAGAGATCAGGCCATGGAGAGATTTGCGGCATTGCAGGAGAGAGTACGGGTGGGAGCAGGAGTAGGATCACAAGGTCCTACTAGGGATGTGATGAGGGAGATGCGACGAGCATAGGAGGAGATAGATTATTGGTAGGGGTTATATGAGTAAGTGGTGCCAGCTAGTTAGCGAGAACTTAGCTATTCACAGATGCGGTGGGTGAGATTAGAGTGGTCTCAGAGGATGCAGAGTAGTGGTGGTGTGATGGGTCCTCCATAGAGAGATAGATCAGGTGGTGCGGGGGCTAGTGGGGGAACAGGTGTTGATGGTGGTGCAGCATCTAGTCAGAGTGGTATCTGAGAGAGCATTTTGTATGCATTTACATTGTCATTTTGGACTGTGTCTTGGATGGCTCTTGGTAGCCAATATTTTGGACTTCATTGTACTCTTATATATGTATGTTTTTGTCGATATGATATGATATATGAGGAGATCCCATATTTTGTGCTTATGCAGGATGATGATCTTATGCTTTATGCTTAGATGGATACTTGTACTTGCTATATGATGATCTTATGGTTATTCTTAGTTTCATGTTGATTTATTCCTACATGATGTCTATATGCATATTTTATGATGTGATGCTAACATGTGGATGCAGGTTGATATGCATGATTTGTTGATGTTAATGCTTTATGTATGTAAATGCTATGATGAATATATATGCATAATGAAATGATGATTATGATGGTACTTTTAATTTTATGTTGATGAGATAATGGGATAATGATATGCAATGAGGTTTACAATGTAATGTGGTGAATGAATGATATATGTAAATGCATCTAGATGGGTTTTTAGATGAATGTGATATGGATAAACAAATGTAAAGTACAAATGTTTAAATGATGATATAAAATGAATGCATATGTGTAATGTATAAACCAATGTGGAAACAAATGGTTTTGTTATGATTCTAAATGGCAAAAAATATGAAGTGAAATGATAATGCAACTCATGGGTAATGAATAATTGCACCTTAATGCAATTAAAAGGATAATGAATGCATTGTAATGAATCCTAAATGAAATGAAATGAATGAGTATAATAATATACTAAATGGATAAATGAATACACTTAACTAATGGATAGAGAAATAAATGTATGCAACTATAGGGATCTAAACAAATGCAGGGTACACACATGTTTAAATGATGATAAATGATGATCGGTAACTGACACTAAATGAATGCATAGTAATGGTTAATAATGATAGTAAATACAATGATGATGAATGTATAAATGAAGCTAAATGTCATGATTTGTGTAATGATAAAATGATATAATGATGAATGATAATAAACTATATGTATTTAAATGCAACTAAATGAGTTGAAATGCATGCTAATGAAGATTTTAAGCTTTTAATAAACCTATATGCAAGGAAATGAATTGGGTTTATACAAATGCAACTAAATGTAATGATGATTGTGATTTATGATAATGAATGCAAGGGTTGTTTTAACTTTTGCATAATGCCCTAATGATGTATCAAAGTACTCTATCATGATTGTATCCAAGACCAACTTAATTTTCACATAACTGCTCATATTAACTTTGTTCACACTTGCATACAAAACCATGCATATGAATAATGAATGAGTAAATGGATGGGTGACATGCAAAAAAATGCAATATAAACAGATGAGATGGAATGACGATCCATAGTGCTTTTATTTTCATCATTGAGAATGATAATATCGAACTTGGATGAGGTAGTAGGAACCAAGGATGGAGCATTGTACCTGCAAACAAATAGCATAAATAAAGAATAAAAAATATGGACCCTCGATAATGGTTCATGCTCATATGGTCGAGGTATACGATGTAGTCAGCAATCCATAGTGATCCATGACTGTATTTTGCATAAGATCATGTAGCTTAGTGAACTTCCCACGTAGACACCATTAGGATGTGCCCCAGTACTTCATCATAATAATTTGTAGAAGACATACAAACAATGCTTAGGAACCATCCCGGCCACTCTAATCACTTGTGGATATCCCGGAGTAGCGTAGGAACCTGATATAAATAAATAACCCACAAATCTAACCGAGTACTTGATAGCTTAAACAAAATTTTCTTGTCAAAGAAAATGTCATTATGTCTTTGTTTTGGTAAGGAAGGATGCATCCTTGTGAAGATAGTTTGTGTGTCGATTGTTGATTGTTTGGTTGATCAGATAAGTAGTCATTGTTTGAGTATTTCACAATGTTTGTTTGGTATCTGTTTTGAAAAACGTATGTACAAGGTGTTGCCATGTTTTTTGTTTGATTTTTGATGTTTTATCATGTTTTTTGGATTTTGTGAGATAGTATTCAAATATGATTTTTTTCCAATGTTTTTGGATTTTGATGATTGTTTTCCAATGTTTTTGGATTTTTGATGATTGTTTTCCAATGTTTTTGGATTTTTGGGAGATAGTTTTGAATGAAGAACTAAATGAATCACAAGTAATGCATAATCCACTTCCATCAACCAGATTAAGGGCATTGCCCCTAGTTTAGACATGACTATAAAAAACCAGGATGCGAGACACATGAAGTATTGTCCTTGATTGTAGATTAATAACAAGTCATGGTTTGGATGGATGGATGAATGGATGAAATGAATGTGATCACAACAAGTTTGCAAGACAATGGAGCCATAGCCTTTACGAGTGGCACCTGTTTGCCAGGTTTTCACCATCGTACTTACCTAAGGTGCCACTGTAGTGGTTCTTCACCATTTGGATGCATGCTTTTTCTTTACTATTTTGATGTTTTTGTATTTTCTTCAGGACATTTATCTGAATGTTTTTGGTGTTTTTCTGGTATGTATGGGAGCGTGATGCTCTATGCAGCTTATGTATAAAACCTTTTGAGGTGCATGTTGCTAATTGGATCTGCTAGCGGTTCTCCTTCTGAAGTAGCCAATTGATATGCCCCAGACCCAAATACAACAGTGATAACATATGGACCCAGCTAGTTTGATTCAAACTTTCCCCAATGTTCTCTGTTTGGTTGTTTATGAGGATTCTCTAAGAACAAGATCACCTACCTCAAATGTGTGAGGTCTAACTCAATGATTATAGCTTCTGCTCATGTGCTGCTAATAGGCTTTGAGGTGATTGTATGCAGCTTGTTGTTTCTCATCAAGTAGCTCTAAATCTTGGAGACGTGAGACTCGGTATGCTTCATCATCTATGAGATTATGCAAGGAAACCTATAGAGATGGTATCTCGACCTCAATAGGAAGGATGGATTTTTCTCCATAGACCAGTGAGTAGGGAGTTGTGCCTATAGGGGTTTGAATGCTAGTTTGGTATGCCCATAGTGTTGGATTTAATTGAACCTACCAATCACAGTCAGCATCATTGACTGTCTTCTTGAGGATTCTCAATATGTTCTTGTTTGATGCTTCGGCCTAACCATTTCCTTGTGGGTAATAGGGGTGGAAAAGTAGTGTTGGATATGAAACTACTCACAAAGCTCACGGACATCTTGATTTTTGAAAGGAAGACCGTTATCTGTGATGATGGACATGGGTACACCATACCGGTAAATGATGTAATTAAGGATGAATGAGGCGATCTGCTTGCCGGTGACTTAGGTGAGTGGAACAACTTTGATCCACTTTGTGAAGTATTCAGTAGCAGTAATGATGAATTTGTGGCTGTTAGATGTGTTGGCATTTTTTATGATTATGTTGTGATTGTCATTGATGGACACACACTTGCTATGAGATCACCTCTTGAATGTATGAATTATGCTCAACCGGTATTTGTTCCAAACCGGTATTATGTTGTAGTCTTTAGAATATCGGTGTTTTGCAGAAAGTGTTGTACCGATCTCAAGCAGCATGAAGACCTCAAGCTCTTCAAGGATCTCAAGCAGAACAAAGCAAAGGAACTAGAAGCAACAGTTATCATTTTCCTAGTCTTCATTTTTGTCAAACTGGTAATCTGTTTAATAGTTAAACTGGTATTACTCTGAGTTATCAAACGGTAATCGGTAAAGTTGTATAAAATGGTAATACTCTATGATGAGTTACCAACTGGTATATTTTTGTGATGAGTTACCATCCATTGACACTTTGATGGTGATTTTGTGTCATGCTACCAAATGTGTCTAGATACAATGAACCTAGGAACTTGCAATGTAATCCTATTGGACCGACATGAAATCAAATTCCTCTTAAGAACATCATGTCTAGGGTTTTAGCGAGAGTAGTTGTTAGGGTTTTTGGTGGTTGATGAGTTCTTGTATGTGCGATCTTAATAGAGAAGATCATGTCTGTGTCCTGTAACAGAGTGTGGATTTACTGAAGATTGAAGTAATGCTGAAATGCATTAGCAATGAGCTACCATGGATCTAATCAAGCAGACTGTGCCACTTTCTAGATCATTCACTTGTTGATTACTCACATCTTTGACAAGTCAGAAACCCTTAACTAGCTAGGCCCAAAAAAGCCTTTGTAAATCCTGTAACAAGGTGATTCACATCTATGGATATGAAATCCTCTCACAAGGTAGTATTTAATTGGACTTATCTTCTAATAGAGATTGAGATTCCTAACAGGATCTGTTCTGGTAAAGAACATTGTATGACCTTAACTAGTCTGGTTACTATTCTGTAGATAGTTACTTGTGAGTTTCATCTCACCGTGGTTTTTCCCATTTGGGTTTCAATGTCAAAATATTTTGTGTTATGGTGATTGTGCTTGTGGGTGAATGCCTTACTTGCGGTTTGGTTTGCATTTGTGTTAATCGGTTTGTTAGTTAAACTGTTATACCAGTTTACTGCTAGACTGATAAAGTGTTTGAGTTCAGTATTTTTTGGTATACTAGTTCACCCCCCCTCTTAGTATTCATCAATTGGTATCAGAGCCAACCTTTCTATAAGTCTAACCACTTGGAAAGAGATATGGGGGAATACATTGTGAGGTAACTTACTCATTGGCTCACTCAGACTGAGCAAGCCTATGATGAACTTAAAGTCAAATATAAGACCTCTCAGGCAAAAGAAGAGAGGATGTTGAAAAATTGATGGAGCTAACTAAAAATAGTTCTTTTGATGAAGCGGATATGGAAGCCCTAGTTCAAGAAGTTGAAAAATTGAATGAGTCCAATGACAACCTAAGAAGGGAACTTGAAGGACTAACTATCAGAATGTGTCAAGAGCTTGAGAACCAGAGGAAAGCTGAAGATCTGGTAAAAGACAAAGATTATGAGATCTCCAAGCTGAAGCAAGAGATCAGTGCACTTACCACTCATCTTCATGAAAATAAAATGGAAAAGGAAGAAATGTAAGGTGAACTACACATGGTTGTTTATGAGAATGAAACCTTAAAGGAATCTAATGCTGCTATTGCCAAAGAACTTACTGAGTCAAAGGAAATACTTGCCAAATTCAATAAGAGTGCTGTCAAGCTAGAGCATAAGCTTGAATCAGCTAAACCAGTAAAGAATATCAATGGACTTCGCTTCTCTAATTATGAGGAAGGTGAGACCTCTGGAACAAAAGATGGAGCATCAAAGAAACAACCGCCACCAAAGGATAAAGGTAAGCAAAAGTTCAAACCTATTTGCTTTAATTGTCTCAAGGAAGGACACACTGCTAATGTATGTAGAAGTAAGGCTTACAATAATTTTCCTTATTTTCTAAACGATAAGCCTAGACCCAATAGATTCAATGGTAATTGTTATGCATGCAACAAGTTTGGACATAGAGCATTTGAATGTAGGTCTGTCATGCACAACACCAGAAGGTATCCTCAAAGGAATCAAGGAGTTTTTCTGAACTCTCTGGGAACCGGAACCCAAACCAGTTTAATACCTATAATCATCAGTCAGAAAGCAGTGGCTATCAAGTGGTAACCAGATGGAGAGCGACCTATTTGAGCTATCATGGTATAGGTCACACTACTGCAACATACAGAAGGAAGAATGGAAACATGAACAATGGACCTTGGAGAGCACCTGGGATGATTTGCTATCATTGCAACAAACCGGGTCATACAACAAGATTCTGTAGAACAAGAAAGAATATATCAGACTATATACCGGTCACTCTGGAAGGAAATATTGATGTTGAAATTGTTCAAGCAGATATGAAGAAAACCTGGAAGAAGAAGCCAGAAGAAGTGATTCAAGAAGAACTGGTTTCTGCACCTAGTGTGGAAGTCACTGAACCAGCAAACTAAGCATCAGAAAATCTTAGGGGGAGCAAATGGTGAAATGTTTCGAACCCCCGGTTTACACCTGTAAAAGACCTTAACTAGTATGTGATACCTGTCAACTGGCAGAAGACCAGAAATGGTAAAAGGCAAATTAGGGTTTATGCCCTAATAGTGGAGCATTTATTATGGTAGGTGAAGAACTTGTTTAAAAGGATTTTTCAAGTCATTTTTCACTTATTAGTTCTTGAGCAAAGAAGTTTTTAAGCACTGAGCGACCAAAAGTGATTTGGATTATGATTCAAAGAATTTTCAAAACCTTGAAGAAGAATTTGAAGCTAATATCAATTGATCAAGTGTAGAACACAAAGCGGTATTTCAGCAACCGAAGGAGTGTGTGGCGAAGTGTAATTTGCAAGCCCTAAATTTTGAATTTTGAAGGTATTTCTCAAATTTCTCTATTTATCATGGCTTCCGCATCACACTCTAGCTCTAGTGCACCCGTTGAATCAGTAGACTTCATTCAATGAAAGACAAAATACAATGCCCTATCTCACATACCCACTGGTGTTATAGTGGAGGAAGGCATTTCTGATTACATTGACTATAAAATTGAAGACTTAGGATCTGTTGTAATCCATTCTCAATTGAGTTTGTTCTATAGGATGGACAAGAAGATTAAACTGGAATTTAGCATCCTAGAAAAGAAGAAGCTTCACAATGCAGTCTATTTCCTTGAAGAGTTTTTCAGATGATCACATCTGCATCATTATGAGCAGAGTGCATGGTGATAAAATGTACTTAGAGCGGACGCATGACATCACACCGAAAGAAATTCATGCCATCACCAGTTTCTGTAACGTCGCTGAAGTGCCAGCCCTAAGGAAGATTAGCAAGATGGAAATAACCAAGCTGACCAGTTTTGTGAGCGACTAACGAGGAATGCCCATCAATCCCATCAAGGATGATCTGGTCAAATATGCCTGCATCGTAATAGGTTATCAGACATTTTATGCTAGCAGGATCAACTCTGTCTCTACTGTAGTAGTAAATGCTGCCTATAGGATGATCATGGAAGATGCATCATTTGACTTATGGACTTGTATGCAAAGGCAACTTCTGGTGAACCTAAAGTTGATTAAACAAGACAATGCCTTGAGATTTAAGTTTGGACAACTATTGGTTGGGTTGTTCTTCTACTTCCAAGGTTACTTCCTAGGAGTCGGAGATATTTTATGGTCTGCCGACCAACCGGTTACAAAGCAAATCAAGGAAAGCCTTCAAGTAGTTGGAATCGGTTATCCAAAAGTTCTGAACAAATACTTTGATGAGTTTAGACGCAAAATCAACCAAAGAGTGAGAATATCAAGTGACATTGTCAAGAAATATGAAGATGACATCTGCTTCACCATCAAAGTTGATGAGTGAATAATGGAGGCGGTTGAGCCTAGATAGGAAGAAGTGGAACCCATGGGATATGAGGTAATGTATGACATGCTAGATGGGTATGCCTCTACCCTACTCGCCTTGCCCCTTGATCCAAAGGCAAAGAGAACCGACACCTACTTGGAAAGGGTTACATCGGTTGAAGAGCCATTAGTAAAGAAGGGAAAGGCAGTGCCTTTAGTATCAGCACCGGTTACCATAGCAAGTCCCATAGTGACCAAGCAGTCACTAGCAAAGAAGAAACCAGAAGCTACACCTGCCAAAGTCTTTGAGAGAAAGTGGAAGACAAAAGACAACACACCAGACTTAGAGGACACTATGTCTGAAGAACAACCTAAGAAGACTAGGCAAACAAGGAAAAAGATAAAGAATGAACCGACAACATCTGCACTAGTAAATATTGATATTTCCTCCTACAAACCTTTGACACATTGTCAAAGAACTATTAAGAATATTAGAAGAAAAGTGCTTGGTGATTTGAAAGAGTGCTTTGATGATTTTAATGATGATGAAAAGGAAGAAGTTGAATAGGAAGTCATTAATTATTTATGTATTAATGACCAGTGGCCATCATAAATTAAATCTGAGACACCTGATTCTTTATATAATTCTTTAGATAACAAATGGCGCATTGCCATAGAGAAGGAATGGGAAATAAGAGAGGAAGTATTTGCACAATACTTTCCTGATGTGCCTAAAATAAAACTTTATGAAGTAGTGAAAAGATATAAGGGCCTCTTCTTCATGAGAAGAAGGAGACTCATTTTGCTAGAAGGAAAAGTCCCAGAAGTGGCAAAAGATACCCACTCCCTTGCTCAATGCACTCTAAAGTTGCACCAAGTGGTAGAAGCCAACAGGAAAGCTAAGCAAGAGCCAGAAATCAATCAACCGGATGAAGCGTATGATAGTGAAGGAGTACCAGTCACTGATCAAATGGAACCCATTGATGTTGATGCCTTGAATAGTGAAGATGTTACTTTGGGTACACCAACTGAAGCAGTAGGACATGAAAAATGGGCAGAGGAAGAGAAGAAGAAACAAGAAGAAGGAAAGAACTGGCAGATGAAGAGGAAAAGAGGAAATAGGAAGAGGGCAGGAGAAAAGAAGAGGAGAATAAGAGACAAGAGAAGGAAGTGGAAAAGAAATGGAAGGAAGAAGACAAGAGACAAGAGGAAGAGAAGAAGAAGGAAGCAGAGAAGGAAGAAGAAAAGAAAGAGGTAGAGGAGAAGAGAAAGGAAGAGGGGAAGAGAAAGCAGGAAGAGGACAAGAGAAAAGAAGAGGAGAAGAAGAAGAAGGATGAGGACAAAGTGAAGTGGAAAGAAGAAGAAGAGAAAAGAAAAACAGAGGAAGAGGAGAAAAAGAAGGAAGAAGAAGACAAGCTAAGAGAGAAAGAGAAGGAGGAAGCGACACAGAGCACTCAAGTGGAGACTCCAAAGGCAACCGGTAGTCAAGCCAAACTAGCTGACATTACCAGTCCCATTGATCTCCAATCTGCAAACAAATCGGAGCTGCTGTAGAGCATTAAGCTTGCTCAAGAATGCTTGAAGGTGATAAGGAGGAAGAAGGAGCAAGATGTGATCCAAGATGTGGTGGACACTCTTACCAGTTTGATACATGGTACCAACCTCCCTAGTACTGATCTCAAGCAGCATGAAGACCTCAGGCGGTTCAAGGATCTCAAGTAGAATGAAGCAAAGGAACTAGAAGCAATAGTTATCATTTTCCTAGTCTTCATTTTTGTCAAACCGGCAATCTGTTTAATAGTTAAACCAGTATTACTCTGAGTTATCAACCAGTAATCGGTCAAGTTGTATAAACTAGTAATACTCTGTGATGAGTTACCAACCGGTATATTTTTGTGATGAGTTACCATCCACCGACACTTTCACGGTGATTTTTTGTCATGTTACAAAATGTGTCTAGATACAATGAACCTAGGAAATTGCAATGTAATCCTATTAGACCGACATGAAATTAGATTCCTTTTAAGGACATCATGTCTAGGGTTTTAGCAAGAGTAGCTGTTAGGGTTTTTGGTGGTTGATGAGTTCTTGTATGTGTGATCTTAACAGAGAAGATCAAGTCTGTGTGCTGTAACAGAGTATGGATTTACTGAAGATTGAAGTAATGTTGAAGTGCATTAGCAATGAGCTACCATGGATCTAATCAAGCAAACTGTGCCATTTGCTAGATCATTCACTTGTTGATTACTCACATCTTTGACAAGTCAGAAACCCTTAACCAGGTAGGCCCAGAAAAGCCTTTGTAAATCCTTTAACAAGGTGATTCACATCTGTGGATCTGAAATCCTCTCACAAGGTAGTCTTTAATCAGACTTATCTCCTAACAGAGATTGAGATTCCTAAAAAGATCTATTCTGGTAAAGAACATTGTATGACCTTAACTAGTTTGACCTTAACCGGTCTGGTTACTATTCTGCAGATAGTTACTTGTGAGTTTCATCTCACCGTGGTTTTTCCCATTTGGGTTTCCACTTCAAAATCTTTTGTGTTATTGTGATTGTTCTTCTGTGGATGAATGCCTTACTTGCAGTTTGGTTTGCATTTGTCTTAACCAGTTTGTTAGTTAAACTATTATGCTGGTTTACTGCTAGACTGATAAAGTGTTTCAGTTCAGTATTTTTTGGTATACTAATTCACCCCCCCTCTTAGTATTCATCAGGATGAAGATGGATGGATTTTACCCACAAGGTTGAGTCCCCATTGACAAAAGGGCCATGGTGTTGTGATTGGTTGCAATTCCTATGCTGGTGCATGTATCAGGTCTCCATGTACCTAGTATTTCTTGCACTTTCTGACAAAGTAGTAGGAGCCTTTTTCCATGGATGGCCAATAGTATCCAGTGCGCATGAGTTTCTTGGCTAGTGAAGGACCATTAGCATGAGTTCCACAAATTCCTTCATGTACCTCTTCCAAGGCCTTTTTTATCTCATCCTATTCCAGACATCGAAGGAGAGTACCATCAAGACTGCGTCAAGAGGGGTTTCAACAATAATGGTATATCGAGTAGTTCTACAAATGAAGGTTTTACGTTGTTTATTCGATTGGTTAGGAGGAAGTGTGTGATCACCGAGATAGGTGTAGAACTCACCATACCATGGGGATTCAGAACCAACAAGGTGACATATAATCTCAGATTTGGGGATATCGTAAGCGGGAATCCAAAGTTGTTCTACCAAGAACTCGTAGCATGTTGAATTCTATGGAAGATCTAGGAGAGATGCAATGGTAGCCATAGCATCAACAAGTCAATTCTGATCTCTGGGTATCTTCTCAAAGGTGATAGTTGTTAGGGTTCCCACAGATACTGAGAGGGGGGGGTGAATCAGTATCTAACCGGTTATGAAATTTTCTTAAAACTGAATATGCAGAATATAAAGTAACAGTATACCGGTATGCAAGAATTAATGCAAATAATAGAATCAAAAGCATCCACATGAAAAGAACACCATAACACAAGATGTTTTATGAGGAAACTTGGTGTGGGAAAAACCTCAATGGGATTTGTGACCCACAATATTCACTTACTGGCCAATAAGAGAATATTACTTATAATAGGGGCCTGCACATGTAGGAAGGCCAACTGCCTAGAGCTCATTGCTCAACAAGAAGTCACACTGACTTACAATGAGGATTTACATAAATCCAATATTCTGTACTACTTTACAATAGCATCTTCAATGCTAGATTCAGTACCGGTTCTTGCTTTGTTCTTTACATATACCTTTGACCTACAATTCACACATTAGGTCCGCCTTATAATTTATTTATTGCTTTCTATCCATGTCCTACAAATGCCTACAATGATCTCTTTTATATACAAGAGTCATTTTACAATTTTCCAAGTCGGCTTACAATGATAAACAAAATATTACATATCAAAAATCCTGTCGGCCTCTATGCCGGTATACATATTTCCTTCTGTGTTGGTGCCAATGTAGATTGATTTTGTTGATGCCGGAGCACTATTGTTTGAGTAATGCTTTACCGGTATAATGTCTTGCCGGTTCCATAGGATTGCAAGGTTTCCTATGTAATGCTTTGCCGATATAATGTCTTGTCGGTGCCATAGGATTGCAAGGTTGCCTATGTAATGCTTTGCCAGTATAATGTCTTGCTGATGCCATAGGATTGCAAGGTTTCCTGTGTAATGCTTTGCCAGTATAATGTCTTGCCGGTGCCATAGGATTGCAAGGTTGCCATCAATGACAAAACCTTCAATCACACACAATGTCTCATTGGAGTGTCCATATGCAAACAATCTCCCCCTTTGGCATTGATGGCAACACTCATGAGAAATTTCAAAAAGATATCCAAAAATGTGTATACCAAAAAAATGTTACCAAAAATATGAGGGCTCCCCCTGAGCATGTGATCCTTGTGTTTTGAATTTTCTCATCTACTACTCCCCCTTTGGCATCAATGACAAAGGTTAGTAGATTTGTAGTTGTACCAATTCATAACCTCAACCTTGTAGTTGGGTGGTTATTATCTGAAGAATATCTCCCAAAATTAAGTTCATACCATCCATAAACTTCTTGCTCTCCTTTATTGCTATCTCAGTTCTATGTACTGTACCGGTGAGATGCTGCAAGTGCTCTGCTAGTGTTTTGCTACTCTGTGTTAGTGCCTTTGAGATTTCCTTACGCAGAGATGCTAAATAGTCCAATCTTGGACTTAGTTTAGATCTCAAAAATTTTGTCTTGTTTATTATTTTCTCTTTTTCTCTTTCTAATTTGAGCAATTCTTCCTCAAAATTTGTTATCTTTTCCTCAAAAACTGATAATGTATCAGGTGAGTTAACAAAATTATCAACAAGTTTATTGATCTCTTCCTGTACCTTGCTCATCTTTTTGTCTACATCCGTGGTCAAAAAGTTTATCTTACAGGTGTCTTTATACAGAGTTTTGTACTCTTTCAATAAATTGCACAGTTCTGGTAGAAGTGTGTCAAATTCCCTGTTACACTTCTTTATTCCTTCCTCAAAGAATTTATGTTTCTCTTTTTCTACACTTTCCTTTACAGTTTCTACCTTTGTTTGCTCAAAATTTCCAGAAATATATTTACAAAGTGTATCCAACTGGCCTAAAGAATCTTTGTTGGCTATATTACAATTTGGAGCTATTAATTTCAAAACTGGAATTGAATCATCTATTGCTTTATAGGCTTGTGAGCTATAATCAGTTATTTTCTTGATAGATTCGAGCAATACCTCTGTTACATTTGATGGTGACCCAGTAAACTGAGTGCCGGTGGAAGGGACCATGCTGGTATTGACCTCTGGTAGGTGTGTTTGTGTCTCCATCTCTTTAAGCACAATTTTTCCTACATCATTTCTTACCGGTGGCATCTATTTTGGAGCCTTTAGCTCTGTTGGTTGCTTTGTTTGTGTTCTAGATTCTATCTTTTTCTCTGAATCTGCTGCCGATTGCTCTTGGTTTCCTGTTGCCGGTTGCTCTTTATTATCAGATTTATCTGTGGTATCCTTATCTACCACTATGTTGATTTTTTGAGTATCAACATTCACAGTTTATAGGACTTTAGGATTAGGATTGTTATCCTCTGTGTCCATTCTCTCAGCTGCCGGTTGATCTTTTGCAGTTGTTTTTACCGGTGGAGTATTTAAAGGAGGTGGGGGTAAGTTGTCTCTAATCTTGATACTTGGTGGTCCACCAACTTTACCTTTCCCTTTGTCCTTTTGATATACTAGAATGGGCTTGGGATTCATATATTCTTCTTGTTTTTCTTTTTCAACCAAGAATCTATCCCAACCATCTTCTATTTCAGTTGATACTTCAGTAACTCTACCTGCCATTAATGATATTTGCCGGTGTGCAGTGGAAAAGACTGTCCGGTTGGCCTGAGCTATCAAATCATCAATTTCCTTAGGTGAGTTGACCGGGTATACTGCAAGTAATTTTTCTATTTTAATTTTCTTATCCAACTCAATTATTCCTTTCCTTCTGGCCTCAAGTCTTTTATATAATTCATTAGGAATTTCATTTAGGACTTGCATCAAAAACTTTTTATACATGTCCATGTGTAGTATAACACTTTCCTCAACTTGTCCTTTCTCATCTTCTGATAGGGTGTCATAGATTTTCCCTATTTTTTTCAATTTACCTTCCTCTATGATTTCATTTAGTAATATGTCAAAAGGGGCCAAGTCAGTGTTTGCCTTCTTCTTCTTTTTGGGGGTCAGCTTTTTCTTAGGTGTGGCTTTCTTGACTGGAGACCTTACAACTTGTTACTTCTGTCTTGTCCTTCTAGGTGAAGGAGTGGATACCGGTGAGGGGTCTCTTTTCCTAACAACTCTTTTGAAATTTGCTAGCATATCTCCTTCTGAGGAGGTATCTACTGGTGATAGATGAGTTTCAGGTTGTTGGGCTGCCAACTCTTCTTCTGTTATGCCGGTTTTCTTTAATACATCATCTTTTAAGGCTTTTGCTTGCCTACTTCCTTTCCTCACAGATGCCTCAACTTTCTTTACTCTCTTTTTAGATTGAATTTGACTTTCAATGTGCTCAGCACTACCAAATACTTCTTCCTTTGGTTCATTGGGGGCTTCCAGAAGTGCTTTGGCATAAGTTTCCACTATGTGGTCATCTGTTTCATACCCCATTTCTGTAACCCAGATTATTCTTAGGATGACTGCTTCCATACAGATCTCATCCTTTTTTATTACAAAGCATATATCATCCTTGTATTTGTTGACAATTTCCTGTGATAGTCTGATCCTCTTATTCATTTTGACCTTTAGTGCTTGAAAATACTCATGGATATTCTTTTCTTTATTTTCACCCATGTTGTTGAATAAGTCAGACAATTGTTTTCCTACCAGTATGTCAAATCCAAAATCCTTGTTGCCTATACTGGGAGCCTGTTTGGTTACATGTAGCATTAAGCATACAAGTAAATTTCCAAATCTAGAGGTTCCTTTCTTATCCTTCTTGATTTTTGCCAAATTGTCAATTAACTCATCTTTTAACCATTCACAGATATCAATTTTCACATTGTCCTTAACCATGTCATAAGCACTCTTTATGCATAAACTGGAAATAGAGTTAAACCTATTTGCATGAGTTGCTTTGTAACCTAGAATCATGCTAATGAATCTCACATTTGTATCGGTCACATCATTAACCCTCAATGATCTTTTGTCGAATGTTGCACTAGTTAGTTTCATTACTAGGTTATTGGAGACCTTCTTGGTTTTGTCGGGTTTGGTACTGGTGGAAGGTAACCCTGTTACTGCTTTCATAGCTACCTTTGTAATTTTATGCACTGAGTCAAGCCAAAAGAATGAGCCATGTACCCTGCTAAGAACTATCCTAACTACTTCCTTGGGAAATTCAGGAATGCAGAGGATTTCAGTGAATCCTAGGGTTTCAACAATTTTATGTTCAGGTTTCACATTTCCGGCATTGTCACATATAACAGATTTATACATGTTTTTGATTTCTTCATCACCTAATTCTTCTATGTTGCAATGAATATACATTCTAGGGTCTTCTGCATAAACAACACCCTTTGGAATTTGGGAAAAAGCACCTATGTTGTCATCTTTCTTAGCTACCTCGGGAACTAGCTGAAACACGGGCCTAGGTCATTTTATAACCTCGACTACTGTAGGGTTTGCTATGAATTCAAGTGCAGAGGAGGATGCCATGATGATAAATACCTTTTTCTGCCTTTGGATGGATTGATTGCTGAAGTGCTTTGCCTCTTTGCTCGGAATGCCTTAGCTCAGAAATCTTCGCGCTCTCTGAAGGTTTGAATTCATGGTGAAATGAAATGGAGGCAAAATCCTTATTTTATAAAGTCTTTTCTGCCACCTACCACATTAATTGTTTGCCGGTAATGTATTAACTCAACTTTATTTGCCGGTAATGAAGGATTTTCAACTTCTTTTCTCTAACCGAGGGAATAATAGCACATGTGTCATTAAATTGCCAAACCGTCAAGATAATTTTCTTCAATTTGATGAAGAACATCCTGCCGGTGGATCATTTCTTTGTCCTACTGGTGGAGCATCATATTGTCCTGCCAATGAAGCATTTGTTGGTTCTACCAGTGGAGGAGTAACCCCAATATTTAGATCACCTTTTCTAATCCATTACTTTGAAAATTATTTCTTAACCTCTTCAACCTTTTCTTTACCTTTCAAGCTAGTACTTTTGTTATCTACCGGTGTACCTTTACTTCTACAGAATTTAGCAATATGACCAATCTTGTTACATGCATAACAAGTTACATTATTTTTTTGAATAGCTTTCCCATAACCTATGTCGGTTTGTGTTCTGCATTTATTTGATAAATGACCAAATCTTCCACAAACATAACATCTTACATTCATTCTGCAATTTTTAGAGTTATGACCAATTTTGTTGCATTTGGTGCATTGACCGGTGGGAGGATTGATGTTCTGATAATTCCTAGATCTACATTCATTTGCCCTATGACCATATTTATTACAGTTAAAGCATTTTCCATTGAATTTGTAAGTAGAGGGTCTTACCAGTTTGCTTTGATCCTGGGTATTTGCAATACCGGAGCTTTCTCCAACTGCAAATCCAACTCCAGAAGTGTCACCTTTGGGTTTTTGATTCTTCAATAAGGTTCCAAGTTTTTCTGAGCTTTTCTTGAATTTTTCTTTGTGTTGATTTGCAGTTTCCAATTCCCTTTCCAAGATCTCTTTTTGTCTCATTAGTTCATTCGAGTTATTTTGAGTATGCATCAGATCTGTCTTCAACATATCATTTTCATAGCTAAGTCTTGTGTTCTCATTTGCTGCATCACTTAGTCTTCTGGTCAATTCTTCTTCATTCCTCTTTCTATCCTCAATCTCTTTGCAAAATCTCATAGTCATATCCTGCATTTCATTTCTTGTTGTCATGATCTCTTGTTTCAATTTGCTTATCATATCATTTAATGATTCCTTTTCATCATTTTCATTTCGCAATTTTTCACAAAGTTCTCTTCTCTTGTTTCTTGTAACAGTAAGATTTTCTTGAAGTGCCTGAATAATGTCCTGAGCTGCTTTTAAATCATCTTCTAATTTGATATTTTTCAACTTCTCTGCATCATAGTCAGTAAGAACTCCTTCAAGTTGCTTCATCAGATTTTCCATCTTTACCGGTGTCAAGATCTTCCTCAAGTTGTTAGGCTTTTGAAAATAGAGGACTAGGCTCTAATACCAATTGTTAGGGTTCCCATAGATACTGAGAGGGGGGGGGTGAATCAGTATCTAACTAGTTATGAAATTTTCTTAAAACTGAATATGCAAAATGTAAAGTAACAGTATACCGATATGCAAGAATTAATGCAAATAACATAATCAAAAGCATTCACGTGAAAAGAACACCATAACACAAGATGTTTTACAAGGAAACCCGGTGTGGGAAAAACTTCAGTGGGATTTGTGACCCACAATATTCACTTATTGGCCAATAAGAGAATATTGCTTACAATAGGGGCCTACACATGTAGGAAGGCCAACTGCTTAGAGCTCACTGCTCGACAAGAAGTCACACTAACTTACAATGAGGATTTACATAAATCCAATATTCTGTACTGCTTTACAATAGCATCTTCAATGCCAGATTCAGTACCGGTTCTTTCTCTGTTCTTTACATATACCTTTGACCTACAATTCACACATTAGGTCTGCCTTATAATTTATTTATTGCTTTCTATCCATGTCCTACAAATGCCTACAATGATCTCTTTTATATACAAGAGTCATTTTACAATTTGCCAAGTCGGCTTACAATAATAAACAAAATATTACATATCAAAAATCTTGTCAGCCTCTGTGTCGGTATACATATTTCCTTCTGTGTCGGTGTACATCTTCTGTACTGATGCCAGTGTAGATTGATTTTGTTGATGTCAGAGCACTGTTGTTTGAGTAATGCTTTACTGGTATAATGTCTTGCCGATGCCATAGGATTGCAAGGTTGCCTGTGTAATGCTTTGCTGGTATAATGTCTTGTCGGTGCCATAGGATTGCAAGGTTGCCTGTGTAATGCTTTGCCAGTATAATGTCTTGCCGGTGCCATAGGATTGCAAGGTTTCCATCAATGACAAAACCTTCAATCACACACAATGTCTCATTGGAGTGTCCATATGCCAACAATAGTAGTGAATGATTCCTTTAATTTGTCTACGATTTGTTTGTATGGCATGAGTTTGTCATCCTTGGTCTGATATTCATTTGTTGCTTGTCGAATGACCAGTTGGGAGTGCCATATACTTGTAGTTATTGTAATTTCCATTGTATGGCTAGTCTGAGTCCTGTAATCAATGCCTCATATTCATCTATGTTGTTTGTGCATGAAAATGTGAGCCTGTAAGACTTCGGGATGCTGTCACCTTGAAGTGTGATAAACAGAATGCCTGCCCCTGAGGCATGCCTAGTGTATGAACCATCAAAGTATAGTTTCCATGGTTGTGCTACTGTGATCATGAATATCTCTTCATCTGGAAAATTAGAAATGAGAGGATGATTGCTTATGAGGGGAGCATTGGCCAACTGATCTACAATAACTTGACCCTTGATAGCCTTACGGTCCACATACTTGATGTCAAATTCACTTAGAATCATCACCCATTTGGCTAAGTGGACTGTCAATGCTTCTTTGCTGAGTAAGTACTTTAGGGGATCTATCTTTGTAATGAGCTGTACTTAATGTGTTAACAAATAGTGCCTCAGTTTAGTGGCTGCCAAGATTACTGCTAGGCAAGCTCGCTCAATAGGTGTGTAATCAAGTTCATAGCCAACCAGTGTGTGAGAGATGTAGTAAACAACACACTCTTTCCCTTCTACATTGTGTTGTGCCAATAGTACACCCAATGTTGTATTTGTTTATGATATATAGAGTAGTAGAGGCTTACTTGGATCTAGTGGGATCAGCAATGGTGTATTCATGAGATAGTCTTTAAGCATCTGGAATGCTTGCTAGTATTTGGCATCCCACTGAAAGTGGATGTTTTTGTGTAACAGGTGTGTAAAGGGGTGACACTTATCTGCCAGTTGTGCAATGAATCTTTGGATGGATTGAAGTCATCCTTGTAATGTCCTTAGCTAACTGATATTATTTGGAGGTGGCATGTCCATGATTGCCTTGACCTTTGCTGGATTGACCTCAATGCATTTTCTTGAGACAATGTATCCAAGAAGCTTCTCTGAGGTTACTCCAAAGACACATTTCTTTAGGTTGAGTTGAACATGATATTGTTCCAGTCTGTCAAATATTTTCTCTAATATGTCCAGATGACCTTCTCTTGTGAGTGATTTTGCTAGTAAGTCATCAACATAATCTTCCATTATAGTATGCATCATGTCATGAAAGATGGTGGTAATTTCTCTTTGATAGGTCGCTCGTGCATTCTTTAGACCAAAAGGCATTACATTCTAGTAGTATGTTCCCCATGGACATGTGAAGGCAGTTTTATGTTGATCCTCTAGTGTGATCTTTATCTGATTGTATCCTAAAAAATCCATCCATGAGAGAAAGCATGACATGTCCTTCTGTTAGGTATACTATGATGTCGATGTTTGGTAGGCGAAAGTCATCTTTAGGACATGCCTTATTCAGATCTCTGAAGTCAATGCAAATACGGATGCCCCCATTTGGTTTTCCAATAGGCACAATGTTGGATATCCAATCTACATAATCAATTGGTCTAATAAAACCAACATCTAAGAGTTTCTTGAGTTCTTCTTTGACGAGTACTGCAATCTGGGGATGCATCTTACGAAGTTTCTACTTGACAAGTTTGGCTCCTTCTACTACGATGAGGCGATGCATGACTAAATCTGGATCAAGACCAAGCATGTCTATATGTGACCATGCAAAGTTGATTTGATGCTTCTGGAAGAACTCTACAAACTTAGGTTGTTCCTCTGGAGTTAAAAGAGATGCCAGATGTATGTGGGGAGGAGTTTTAGGAGTCCCCACATTGTATTCTTTTATTTCCTCGATGAGAACTGTTGATCATTCCTACTATGTACTATAAGGGAGAATGTCAAACCTTTCATCCTTCGGCACCTCAAAGAGCTTTTCACCATTGGATACACTCTTTCCTTTTACGTTTATGGGATCAAACAATGCCACAGTGTGATCTTCACTAGAAGATCCATGTTTTATTGTTACATATTTGGAGCCAAAAGGTTTGGCATCCACCCCAAAGTATGTTGTGCTATTAAGTTCAATGGAAAATCCAAATTTGTGATCCCCGCTTGGTATGTTATCCCGTAGTTCCAAAAAGTCAATGATTGCCTCATCATTTTGGAAATGGTTAAGGCATGGGGAATTAGGTTGGTTCCATTCGATGAGTTCAAGATGGATAATGGGCATTACCTCATTGATCAGGTTAAGTTCATTAGAGGTGTTAGTGAGGGTTAAGATGTTGTGGTGAAGGTCATTGATGGTACTCTCCCTGTAAGAATCGGGCGTAGGATTGACCTATGATCTATGGAAGAAGTTTCTAGTTCAGGAATCCAAGAGGTCTTTATCTGTGCTTCTCCGTAAATAGGGATGTCTTTGCGTGGTGGAGGTAGTGATGTGGCTTCCTCATCTAAAGTATTAAGCTAGATGGAATCAAATTCCCACTCATGTGAGTCAATCTCTGAGTCACTTTCCAGAATCCGATTTCTATACCATACTGAGATATCCGTTGAGTTAAACACCGCAGGTGTGATCAGTTAATGTACCATTGTGGATGAAAAGAGCGGTGTTGCAAGAAGAATTCTAGGGATAAATGAATTAGATACAGGGAGTATTGGTAGTGTTGAATCTGCTACTTCTACTGGAATTGTCAGTGTTGTTGATGTTGCTGGGTATTCTGATATTGCTAGTGATGTTGTTGATGGGGTTGCTGCTACTGATGGGGTTGCTGGTTTGATTGGTGGGATGATTGGTGATGTAGATGATATTGTCAGGATTTTTAGCCTCGGTGGGGCAGTTGGTGTGGTGCGTGGTGCTGCTGATATAACCAAAGGTGCCCTCTTTGTAATAGGCTGATAGAGTGGTTTGTTGGGTTTCCCTTTGAATATGAGTTTAGGAAGGATCTCCTTTTGAAATCCTAGTCCTATGTTATCTTTGGGCTTTAATTCTGCCTATAGTGGTTCATGTCATCCTTGCTTGCAAGGCCCCAAAGTACTCTGACCATCATAACCCATTCTTTGCATAATGAGAAGGCCTTTGCCATACTGATCTATGGGAAGCTTATCTTGTGGAATGTCTGTGGTGATTGGATCTATATAGATCCATTCTGCTAAGTCCTCATCTCTAGTTTCTTCTTCTTGACTCTTTCCAAGGATGAAAGGTGTCAAAGTACATGCTAGCTTGACCAGTGGCATTTGAAGTAACCATTGAGGTTTACCATGAGTTCTAGGAAAAGTAGGCATTTGTCCCACGAGTTGGCTCAAATTGTACTCCCCAGGACCTTCCTCTGCTATTTTCATCTTGAGCTTCTCTTGCTTGGGTATAGTGGTGTTTGAACTGGAAAGAGAGGCTAGACTTACATATGAGGTGGATGAGATGGCTTCTCTATTGTTGGGAATGGTAATCTTTGGTTGATGACTTATATTATGACAATATGCAAAGGGGTTTGCATCGCCCAGGATTGTGATTTCTACACCATTATGCGAGAACTTGATACACTAATGGTAGGTGGATGGAACGGCTTGCATGGCATGTATCCAAGGTCTTCCTAACAACAAATTATACAATAGAGGAAGGTCCAGAACTTGATAGAAGATGTGCTTCACCACTGGGCCCACTCACATTAGTAGCACAACTGCCCCTTTGGATGAACGCTCTGCATCATCAAAGGCTTTGATTGTTATCTTCTTATCGGGATCCACTGATTCAATCGCATATTCCAATGTTGTGACCAATTGTAGTATATAGATATTCAGGCCTGCTCCATCGTCGATCAAGACTTGCTTGATCCTATGTTGGTGGATAAACCCTTGAATATGGAGTGAGGCATTGTGAGGTTGTTGGAAGGATGAGTTGTCACTTTCAGAGAAAGTGAGACACAGTGATGACCTTAGGTTTCTAACCATGGCTTGGAACTGATTTGTATTTAGGTTTGTAGGGATTGACACCTCTTGGAGAGCTTGATCCAATATTGTTTTATGAGATGGGGATAGGTGCAATAGCTCTAAGATAGATATCAGTGTGGGCATTTTGTCTAACTGTTCCACAAGGTTATACTACTCTGGGATAGATGGGGTGCCTTGTGGAGTTTCTTTTATGGTAATCTTGTCGCGACGTGTAACAACATTGCAAGTGGAGCTAGGATTTTCGATGGTAATAGTTGCAATTTGTTCACTAGCATCAAATAGGTGATTCATAGTGTAATTATATGTGGCTTGCGTATAATTAGTGGTATCAGTGTTTCTCCCTGAAGTGGAAGGACCCCTTTGATCTTGGGATGGAAGTGGATTTTTTAACATAAGATGATCATTGTTTGTTGTTTTTGGGTTATGTCCTTCGATTTTGATTTTACCTCGGTCAATAAGATCCTGAATAAGATCTTTCAATCTATGACAATTTCTTGTCTTATGTCCTTTCCCTTGATGGAAATCCAAATGTTCAGTATCCCTCCACCATGAAGGTTTGACTTGAGGTTCATAATTTGATGTTTTGGGTAAGGTCACTAGATTTTGAGAAACCAACTAACATAACACTATTTCAATGGGTTCCTCTAAGGGAGTGTATGTTTTTTTTGGTTTAAAATTTTGTTGGCGTGGTTTGGGTTCCTCTTGAGATGTATTGCGTCCTTGATTTGGAGGAGCAACTATGTTATTCTTGGGTGGGGGATTCTGTCCTACAAATCGGACCACTGGTTGTGCACTTTTGATAGTTCTTGCATCCAAAACCCCATCATTGACGATATTTTTGTTTTTGTTCCAGAAGTTAGGCTTGTCACTATTGAAGCGTGGGCAAGGGCCATCCTTTGGTTCATTATATATTTTGATAAGCCCTTTTTTGATGAGAGCTCATTCATATTTTAAACCTTTTGTGATCATGTCATTGAAAGAGTCTGTGTCTTTGACGTCTATGTGAAATTCCATTTCATCATTTAAGTTGGAAATAAATATTTCCACTAGTTCTTGTTCAGATAACTGAAGAGAACGTCTACTAGACATTTGACACCATCATTGTAGAAAGACTGAAAATAGCTCACCTGGTTTTTGTTTAGTGTTACAGAGATCAGCCATTGTGATATCACATTCAAATGTCCTAATGCCCCTGGTAATTGGGAAAACCATGATGTGGTTGTTCCTCCCAAGCTTTGGGGAAAATTTCCCATTAGGTATGTGTCCTCGTATGCCACTTCGAGGCAAGCTAAATGGAATTCTCTAACATGATCACGAGGATCTCCTTTTCCTCTATACTTTTCGAACTTGGGTGTTTCAAACCCTCATGGAAAAGGTGGCATATGAAGATTCCTATCAAAGGGATAAGGACAAATGTCATTGAGTGAAAATTGATTAGTTTTTACACCACTATGAATTTGTTGGGCGATATTTTTGACTTGCTGCCGTAGCATGTCTATTTCATTTGGAGGAGGAGGAGGTGGGGCATTACCTTGATGAAGGTTATATCTGATGTGATCTTGACCTCTTTCATCCTCATTGCGACTTTGGCATTTTGATGCTTGCCTTAGTTGTGCAACATCAAAGTCAGAGGGTAGTTTGGCTCCCTCTTGAGCAAGTCTTAAAAAGTGAGCATCGGCATTGCTCCTGAGTATTTCATCAAACAGTCAATTAAAGATAGGGTTGTGTTGTGCCCTTTCTATTGTCGCAGGAGTAGGAGTACTTGGATTGTCATCATTTGTGTTTCCCCCAAGGGCTTCTTAGAATTCATTGATATTTTCCTCCTCTTCCTCTTCAATTTCTTGTTGTCTAGACTTGGACCTGGTATGAGCCATTTTGTTTATAAGTTTTTGTTGAAGTTTGATGAAAATGATGATAAGTTGATGATGGAATGAAAGATTTATGTTTGGTGAAAAGCTTTGCATACGAATCCCTAGCACTAAAGGTAGATGCTACGAAAATTCTTCCTTGAATTGCTTGTTGTGTTTGATTGACAATGTTTGATGTGATAAGGTTTAGAGAAATCTGAGATGTATTACAGACTCAACTACCTAGTAATGAGAGGATTCACTCGTAGACTAGTTTTAAACTACATAGAAATGCCTCTTAGGATGAGTTTATCCTAGATGTAGAGACACTCTAAAAGTGATGTATTGTGTTTGATTCAAGAAATATTGAAATAGAACTTAGGACAAAAACCTTTTAATATTTTGAGAGTTGGAATGGATTTGATGAGATGTGAATATGATAATGGATGAAATGTGAACTTCAATAGAAACTTTGTGTTGCAAAAGGAACAAACTCTTCCTCTTCTTGTTTAGGGGTTGGTGGTTGGTGGTTCTTCCCTAGCTGATTTATATGTGATACAAATATCTAGAAAGAAGGCAAGATTGATCTCGCCTCCCTTATTTTGGTGATAACTCAAAGCTCGATATTGAGTAAAAGCTCTGCGGTTTAATGACTCTTGATCAAACTCGTTTGATTTTCCTTGAAGGTAAAGATGCATGTGACATAAAAAACCTCTATGAGAGATAAAGATTTGTCTATTAAGATAGAAGAATTTCCTCCTTTTGATAAAAGCCTTTGAGCTTAATGGTCTTTTCTTCAAGTTGATGTGTTGATGAAGATTCTTCTTTCCCAAGATGTGAAGAATGGTCATATAGTTTGATACTTTTGATTGTTGCTCTTTGTTTTGGAATCTTTGTTGGTTTTTTTGAAAATATTTGTGTTGGATGAATACTTGTTTCTAGAACTGATCTTTAATCTTTCTTTGACAAGAAAACAAAGCAAGCACACAAACACAAGAATGTTGCCTCAAAAGGCACAAATAGGTGTGGGTCTAGATCAACCCAATCCTTTGAACTTTTTATGACCCTTTCCTTCAAATGTATTTTAGGTGTTTCCAAAGCCTGAAGTAGGCTCAATTTGCATTGGTCTTGACTCACAAAGAAAAACACTTCAAACACTCTTTATCCCTAAGGTCAAATGACCAGTTGCGATAATTTCAGCCCACATCTTGATATTTCTTCAACTTTGGTACTACAAACCTTATGAATCTCATCATGGCAGGTAAGGATGTGATATACTAGGTCTTGCATGAGCATAACAAATAGATGATCCCTATGATGGGGGAGTCACCACTTTTATCGGGCTACGAGTAACCTTTCAAAAAGCTACATTTCTACTCAAGGAAATATGAATGGTGAGTATCTTGGGAGCAAAACCTTCTATGCTCTTGCACTGAAGTTATCACAAATATCCTCAATCAATAGAATGGGTGGGCTACTACTTAAAGGTGTTTAGTAATTTTTGATGTTTTTGGACATAAGTTCATTCTGTAGTGACTCACTTAAGAGCCTTGTAACTTGTGGTAGGGCCCATTTGTCCTTTCGGCAAGTTACACTGTAGGAACATCTATACCCAAGGCTACAACTTTCGCTCTCACCTGATTTCTATAGCGGCTCGAAGGATTTACCGTGCGAGGTCGTTCCCAAGAGTGATGTGTCTCTTGGCAAGCCTCTCTTACAAAGATAAAATTTTGAGTGTTACTAACACTTTTCTCTTGCACCTAGGACCACAAAAGCCAAGGGAGAGGATAGTGGGTGTTAGAAGTAGAACCACTCTCCAAACTCTTTTGCACAAATGTGCCAAACACAAAATACACTTGTTCTTTTTAACTTGTCTTTGCAATGATGTTCTATCTATTTGGAGATGTTTCTCCAACAACCATGATGTTCTTTTTAACTTCCAAGGCAATATGTTTAAGTAAACTAGGAATTTGAAATCCTAGTCAACTAAAATTGAAACACGTATGCATGAAGTAAATCGTTTTACAAAATGAGACAAGTTGATTGTTCTTTTTACTTGGACAAAATTTGAAGTGTTGATTATGAATTTTCTTAAATTTGATGCAAGAAATGAGATTTGTCTTGTTTTGTTTTAAGCACCAAATAAAAGTGAATCCTAACTTGCAAGAAATAAAGTTGTGTTGTGAATTTTAGAGCACGAAATGAAGATTTTGATTTTTTTTAAGCACCAAAATGGAGTGCTTGAGTTTTTTTTTTAACTTGCATGAAAAACAAAAATTTGTTTTGTAAGTTTTAAAAACACCGAATGAAAATTTTGATCTTAAGTAACAAAAGGGGTTAGTTTTAAAACCTGCACATGAAACAAAAAGTTAGTAAAATCTGAACATATGGTGGGCTTCCACAAGCCTAAGAAAATTAATTTTATCAATTACAAGGATTTTTTTACAACATTTTGTTACAATAGTGCTACTCTGTGCGAAAACAGAAGCGCTACTTAACACAAAAGTGCTAAAGTAAAGCAAAAGTGCTAAAACAGAATATTTATGCAACAATACAAACACGCTAATTCAAAAACAAACGTGCTAACTAATAAACAATAACGTTATAATATTAACAAAAGTGCTAATTTTTGGACAATAGTGCTATTGTAAAAACAAAAGTGCTAGAAGACCAAAAACAATAGTGCTAAAGAGCAAACAAAAGCATCGAAGTGCGACTTGTGTGTCAAGTAAAACAGTCAAAAAGTTAGTTTGTCTAAAAAAAAGTTGTTGGGATTCACGTCGAGTTCACCAAATGATGCTCTGCAAAATGAGACAAACGTTAGTGTTACTCAACCAAAAAAAACAAAGACAAACGTTAGTGTTACTCAACCAAAAAAAAGTCTAAGAAGGCATACCAAAAGAGACACTAAAAACATGATGAAATATCTAACTATGGAAGCAAATACAACAAGGCATCTCCAAATGCCTTCTACCATGCTCTTAGCTCCTTCTCCCTTGTTCTTCTCCTCTCTAAGTTCCAAATTAGTGTAGCTCTCAGCAGCTTTTTGCACTATGGATGTCTTATGGAGATTCAAGATTGAAAATTCTTTTAAACTTATGCTATGCAAGTGTAAAAATAAGATAAATATAAGATGCTATGAAATGAACTAAGATTTATTTTAGTCCAAAATGACAATATATTAGTGATTTTTATGCTAAAATGCTCTCTAAAATTGACTATAGATTAAATGCATACAAGTTTTTAGGATCTGAATTATGAAGAAATGGGCTCTATTTATAGGAAAAATAGAGCAATGGATGGTTGCGATTGAGCAATCTCAACAAGGGTCAAGATTGAATGATATTCAATCCATGTGAGGACTTTCAACCGAATCCCAAGATGACAAGTGTCAACATGAGAGGGGTTGAGAGGAGAGGGAATAAGAATTAAATGCTTGACATGACCTAAGAGTTAACTTGGGAGTTAAGGTCAAGGTTGGGTTGAGTGAATAAATTCTTTATTCAAAGAATAAAGCTTTTATCCAATGGATAAACTCTTGTGCAAAGGTTAAAGGGATATCCATGGTCAAAGCAATAAATGTTTGAGGAGACACATGAGTTACATGAGGGTTGAGTTAGGGGTTAACCATAAATGGTCATGTAAGAGCCATAAGTAGTTTGGAAGACTTTAGAGGTTAAACTGTTGAACACACAAAGCATTTAATGCTTTTCAAAGACTTTGAAGTCTTTGAGAAGTGACTCCAAGTTGCTTAGGAATGTGAAAATAATTAGGGGATGGATTAGGCTAAATAGGAAGGGGTTAGAAGAATCTAGAAGGGGGTTTAGGAGTGCAAGTGGATTTGGTGGGTGAGGGAAAATAGGATTTTAATTAAAATAAAATTAATTTATTTCAACTTGTGGTTGCAACTTGCATTTGTAGGAAAATGCAAGTGGGGGGATGAATGATTTAAATAAATGTTTTTTAATTATTTATTTAAAAAAAGAAAAGGGATTAAATTAAATAAATAAGATTTATTCATTTAATTGATTGTGAATTTGGTTTAATGAATTAATTAAAATAAATTGAATAATTTATTTAGTTAATAGGAGAATGTTTTGAAGATGAATTAATTAAATATTAATTTAATTAACTGATGGCTAGTGGGTTTTTAATCAAATAAATAGCAAATATTCATTTAATTAAAATGGACAGATTTATGTGACTACAATTTTTATCCCCAATGATTTGATCTTCTGAATGATTCAATCTCATATACCTAAGACTCCTTTGAGTGTCTGATCCTTTTCCCTGTTCTTCAATTACTGTAGAATTATCTGATACTGTGGGAGTGACTGGTTCAATTCTCTATTTCAGTAAAGGTGCTATCGGTTCAAATAGAATCATTTCCACTACCGGTTCCTTCTCATAAACTCTTATTTGACCTCTATTCAGCTCATCCACTTTGACATTAGCACTTTCCACAATTCTCTCCAATCTCTTGTTATAACATCTATATGCCTTGCTTTCATTAGAATAACTAAGAAATATGCCTAAATCAAATCTAGGATCAAATTTGCCAATGATATCATCTTGCCTGATATAACATTTACTACCAAATATTCTGAAATACTTAATTGTAGGTGTATTGCCAAACCATAATTCATAAGGTGTCTTACCGGTTTCTCTTTTGATATGTACTTCGTTGAATGTATAAACCATTGTGCTCATTGCTTCTCTCCAGTAGATATGAGGTAGACTAGCTTCCATCATCATTGTTCTAGCAGCATCCAAGATAGTTTGGTTCTTCCTTTCCACAACTCCATTCTACTGAGGTATCCAGGGAGCATAAAATTGTCTTCTTATACCATGCTTCTAACAAAAGTTATTAAACTCACTGGATGTGAATTCTCCACCATGATCTGACCTCAAACATTTAATCTTCAATCCTATCTCAGTTTCCACTTTAGCCTTAAAGATTTTAAAGTTTTCAAATGCCTCATATTTTTCCCTTAGAAAAGTAACCCACATCATTCTAGAATAATCATCAATGATTAGCATGAAATATCTATCACCTTGAAACATTTTAACTCTAGCAGGGCCACACAAATCAGTATGAATAAGATCAAGAACATCATTAGATTTATCTTGTATACTTTTAAAAGAGGTTCTGACCTATTTATCCATTTGACATTCTTTACATACCAGCTTATAGGGCTTCATAATCTTAGGTATATCCCTAACTGCCTTAGTTGAACTAATCTTCACAATGCAATTAAAATTCACATGACACAACCTTTTATGCCATAGCCAACTCTCATCAATCTGTGTAATCAAACATGTCTTCTCACCGGAGTTCAAATGAAATATATTACCTTTTGTCTGTGTACTAGTTACAATCTCCAAAATAGTTATGTTAATGATTTTGCATTTTCCATCATTGAAATGTAATTGAAATCCCTTATCCACCAATTGTCCTACACTCAAAATATTATGCCTTAAACCTTGAATATAATAAACATTTTTAGTAATGTTCTTACCATCCAATGATATAGTTCATTATCCTTTGATCACACATGCTTTGTCATCTCCAAATCTAATTAGACCGCAATAAAATTCTTGCAAAGATAGAAACTTCCATTTATCTCTATTCATATGATGTGAACAACCGCTGTCAATTTCCCATTCATCCTTGTCATCAATTTTAGCAACAAGTGCCTTCTCTTCAGGTACATTCTCTTCCAGTGTCAGATCATCTTCCTTGATAGCCAGGAACACCCATTCCTTCCCATTGTCAGAACCACTAGCAGAGTCTTCTACCGGTTCATCATCAGAATGACTAATGCCTTCATCATCTGCTATGTAGCATGATTTGTCTCTATTTTTCCTATAATTATACCTGTTTTGATATCCAAGTATAGTCTTAAAAGATCTTTTAACTTTTTCTTCAAATCTTGAATTCCTTTCAGAACATCTAGATGCAAAATGACCAATCTTATTACATGCAAAATATTTAAAAGGTGCTTTTCCTTCATACTTACGTTCTACCGGTCCTTTAGGTGCTCTTCTAGCAAATAGTGCTTCAAGTTGCTCAAACTCACCATCTTCTCTCTTCATATCTTCCAATTCCTTTGCATATAAAGATTTCCAATCTTGCTTACTGGTTGATGATGCAGATGCATGAAAAGCAGGTTCAATCTTCATAGCTCTGGGAGGTCCAAACTCTTCAAGCTCAAAAGCATATAGTTTCCCAACCAAGGTATCTCTATTCACATATGTATTAGTCATTGTTCTCAACTCATTAATAGAAGTATCCTTCATTTTATAAGCCGGTGGTAGGGCTCTCATAACTTTAGAAACAATTTCATCTTCACTCAGAGTTCCACCACAACATTGAATTCCCATAACAATCTCATTTACCCTTTCCATGAATGCAGTAATCCTTTCATCTACTTCCATCTTCAGGTTTTCATATCTCACCCGGTAACCATCAAGTTTAGCAATTTTCATTGTAGGGTCACCTTCGTTAAGAGTCTCCAACTTATCCCATATAGCCTTTCCAGATGATTTGTTGGTTAATCCCATTATTTGCTAATCAAAAAGTGCACACAAGAGAGATTATCTTGCTCTACAATCATTCTCAAGCTCCTTATCCAGGTTTGCCAGAGGAGGATTGCCAGATGCCAGATTATAAGGTGTGACACCATTCTATGTGATCTCCCAAATCTCCTTGCCAAGACATCTTAGATGAGTCTCCATCTCTATCTTCCATACTGTGTAATTTGTTCCATCAAGCCTCAGAATATCTCTCCGAAAGATAGCTCTAGATGAACTGGATGAACTTGAACTGTTAGTTGCCATAGGATCTTCCTCAAGTGGTTAATCTTTTTGCAGAGAGGACCGAAGCTCTAATACCAATTATTAGACAATTCAACTAACCGGAAGACAATTGAGAGGGGGGGGGTGAATCAGTTGTCACAGATTACCATAACCATTAGCAATTAAAACTTTAATACTGGAACCCAAAACATTAATACTAGAATGCTTAAACCAAATAGTAGAATAACAGTTAAACCAATTAAGTATAAACAAAAATCATAGAATAAATACCATTCACATGAGACCAAGATTTATATGTGAAAAACCCGGTAAAGGGAAAAACCATAGTGGGAAGCCTACCCGCAGTCAGATAATACTTTTTTAGTAAGTATGTGAATTATAATTGAGGGGCCTGCACTTGTAGGAAGGCCAACAACTTAGAGTGCACTTCTCATCAAAAAAGGAATCTCACTGACTACATAGAAATCCAGACTATAATTTGAGAAGAGGTTGAACTACAAAGACAACATCTTCTATGCCTGAGTACAATTCTGGTTAAGCTCAATACTGGAGGATTAAATCCTCTTACATAAACTCAATTCGATCTCCAATGATTCACCAAATCCTCTGCCTAAATGATATTACATTATTCACACATTACATATTCATTTCTCATTCCCATATAGATCTATAATGAGATCGTACATTATATATACAAACCCTCAACTATAAACAATTAGGTCGGCCACCAGACAATAAACCAATTACACAATTATAAAACATGTCTATCTTAGACCAAACAAATAATATCCAACACATAAGACATCCCAGAAATGTATCGAGAAGTCCAATCCACACGCTTCATTAAACAAGTCCATAACCTAGACCAATCGGAACCCAATATAGGTCTGCACACTACAACAATGATCTCCATCTGCCAAGTCTCGAATATGATCACCAACAACATTCTAAAACTCCACCAAAAACTGCACCAACACCACTTATGCATGTCATCAAAGATCTTCATCAAAAGCTCTATCGGTGAAACCGTCCCCGGAACCAAAAACGAGGCTTCTAAGCAAACAGGATAGCATCTGAGCACCAGACCAAAACCAACTTACTGAATATGAACATGAGTATCATGAGCAAGCCAATTCCATAACCAAATCATACCAGAGTCTACCAGATCCAAACCTACCAGAAATCACTCAACCTACCAGGACCAGAAGGGTGCCGGTAAAGAATCCAAACAACTAGTGTTGGCATCAATGACAAAACATCAATGCAACACATAATCAATTCCTCCAAATGGCCAACAACAACTAGGTATTGTATACCCAAAAAAAAGAAATTAGAAGGGTAAATGATTGGTCTAATTCAATAGAATTGAAATAATTAATACTATCATTCACCAATGCTCTACTTAAGTCATTGATGAGGATAATTACCAATTATTTAGCGTAGGTGTATAAGTTGTGTTATAATTTATCTTAACTATATGATATGAAGCTATTGAAGGTGATATGATTTAGTTTTTAGATGAAACATTTCATGAATAATAAGTTGTACTAAGTTTTTACAAATTTATGTACAACTAAAAATATTTAATTTTTTAAGGTGGAAGAATGAGGTTTTAGCATTAGACATTTTATTCAAGCATAGAAAAATGATTCTACATGGAAATATAAGGTCTAATACAAATCGATTTTATATGTATGAAAAATCTAGGAAATTGTTTGGATTTGACTGTGGCATTGCCAAGTATATTTTATAAAAATTAAGATTCATTGTCCACATTTTAAAATTTTATTGTTTGGAAATTAGCCTATCGAATAATTCAACACATACTAAAAGACAAATCAGCATAAACATTTTTTAAGGTATACTATTCGTTGAGCATAAGATATCAACTTCAATCATCATGGAGCATTGAGTTTGGAATTATAACGCTTATGTTTTCAAAGTCTAATAAGATTCAAAGTCTATTAAGATTTGATGGGAAACCAATGTTCATGTGCTAATGTCAACTAGAAGGTTTCATAGGTTAGGAAAATATTGCTATTTATATTTTTTTTGATTTCCCTATATAAAGGTCTTTTTTTATAAAAAGAGAAGAAATAATTAAAATTATGTGTGTTTCATATTTCAAGATAAAGATGGTTAGCATAGGTGATCAATATCTTGGATTGATTGGGTTCCATATAAAAGTGCCTTAGATTATTTATTTTAAGGTTTCAGTATTCAACACACAAAAAAACATGTGATTTACAACTCCTAGAAGCTAGTAGGTTTGTAGAAGGATGATGCGGAAATAAGTATCTCATTTTATCATTATTTCTAATTTGTAATTTAATAAATAAATAAAATTGTATAAAATTAAAAAACAAAACATAGAGGTTTTAGAGTAGCTAAGAGTTAACTACATCTTTTTGTCATCAATAAGATATCTCAAGAATTGCAAGGTCCAGTTTTTTCAAATATTATAATTTTTAGGTAACTTTGAAACAAATGTCCCACTTCATCATGTTACTAAGCTCAAGCTATTTTGGTTGTCTTATAGAAATTGGACAAGGTAAAAAAGTTGTGAAACGCTCCTATTTATTTGTATGGCAAGACTTTCAAATAATGACTTAGTTGACCAAATACCTATAAAGAATGAAATTTCAAGGTGGATTGTTCTCAGGTAGGGTCAAAATGCCTTGATGAAAATGTTGAATCACAAACATAGGAGGAGACCTATCTGATGTAAACTTCTAAATAAAATAAGTGGTAAAGTAAATGATACTTCTTTCTTTATGACTGAAACGACATAGTCAATTACTATAATACTATTACTTAAAAGTGTTTGTACAAATTTTATAATTTTCAGATAGATTTGAAACAAATATCCCACTTCAACATGATAATAAGCTCAATTTAATTTGGTTGTCTGATAAAAATTAAACAAGGTCAAAAAGGTGTGAAAGACTCCTAGTATGGCAATACTTTCAAGTAATGATTTATTTGACCAAATGGCTAGAAAGAATGTCGTTTGAAGGTGGATTGCTCAAAAAAGGCCATAATGCCTTGATGTAAATGTAGAAGATCACAAACTTAAGATGCGAGGTGGTTGATAGAAATGCCTAAACCTTTGCCAATATCCTCCATGCAATATGTCAAGGTGGGAGTTTTGGGAAATGTGGGTACGTGTTGAATCTATAAAGCTACTGTCATGATGGGGACCAAACCCAACTCCAGAGCCTTCCATACAATTTGCTAAACTATCACTTTCCTCTGCCTCATCCATACAATTTTTTAAACTATTCACGTGCCTTGTGCCTTATCGGTCTTACATTTCATGGGGGAAATTCTGTCAAATAGTTATGTGATAAATTTTTACACATTTAATTCTTATATTCAAGAGTGGTGTCATAAAAATGTGGAAAATCAAGAGGGAGCCAACAACAACATGAATGCGTATGAGAAGACCAATAGATGATAGATGATAGATGATAGATGGTGAAAGATTATAAAAGATATGGCACAAGCATGTTCCAAATCTTTCTTTAATATAAGGCTCACATTATCTCTAATCAAGTGTCGAAACATCCCATAAAAATTGAATTTTAAAATTTGAAAAAATGGAATCGAATATAATATCTTAGTATTTTATTATTTAAAAATATTAAACATTGTTGATATATTTTCCATACTGTGAGATTAGTAGTATGTTAGTGCTAGAGTCTCTTTTCCAATTTATATATTAAGTATAATTTCTAATTACTTTACTATCTTGTTTATCATTTATGATTTCTTGAACTATTTGAAACTTTTCTTGAATCATTTGTGTTTCTAGACCAAGTTTTATAAAAAAATTCTAACTTAATCTTGGATCATTAAAAAATTGTTAGTATTTGATTATGTGCATTAATATATTTGTTTATGATTTCTTTGAATTAGTCTTTTAGTGAAGTACCATCTGTGTGTAGAAAGAAAATTTCTTGTGTATGGATGGCTTAGGTTATGTTGTAGAATTCACTATAATTATCTACTTGAATAAGGATGTGATTATGTTTTGATGAAGTTATATTACTTGACGACTTCCTTATGTTTGAAATTATTTAGTAAAAATTATGGCATCATGTTAAGTTACACGATTAAATTATATTAGAAGATTTACTAACTTGGTATGTTGCATTCTGAGTGTGGTGTATCTTTCTGTTCTATCAACTAAGACTAGAACTAGTCAAGTAGTGCATGTAATGTACACATTCTAAATTTAATACTTCCTTTTAGTTATTGATGAATTCTCTCATTATTTGTAAGGAATAGCACTGATTTATTAATTCTGACTATGATTAAGTCTAGTAGCCAATTTTTTATCTATTTATCTTGTGATCATTAATCATGCTTGATTTATTGTTGAAATTAAACTCATTTTTATTATTTATAGTTAAAATTGATAATTCTTCCTCCTTTGCATTGTTCATGTATCATGTAATATTATTTTCTAGCATGTTCATGATAGGCCTTTCATGAGTTGTACAGGAGAGTAGATTATGGGAACTAAAAGAAATTAATATCTTAAGATATTGAATAAATAAAATAAAAATTCATACTTACAATTTTTTTGAGAAAAATATAAACAAATGTGAGACATATTAGTTCTCCTCACTTCCATAAGCCTTTATAGTCTTGTGTAGAAACTCCAACTATTACCAACTCTAAATGAGAGAGAACCTTCATAAATATGGAAAAAGGGGTAGCAAAATAAATGAACAAGTATTGGCCACACCTATTTAAAACTACCATCTATAAATTATAATTATTAATATAATAATTATTATGTTATGCTACTCTCTTCATGTTAATAGGAGGGAATCTCTTGCCAATTTCTATAAAAGAAAATATAAGTACCCTAGTAACATAAATGTTTTTTTTTATAGTGATAAGCAAGTACAAACATATATACCAAATGAAGATCATCTTGTTATAATTTATACTCCTAGTGTTTTAAAAAATGATTCTTTCAATGTCTTATAAAGTTTTTACAAGATCCCAAAAATCCTCAAAATAGCCTCCCCAAGTTCATTATAGTGGTTTAATATATGTGAAAACATTATAAAGAGAAAACTATTAAAATATACTTGAAGTACTTATACATATAATATCTAGAGGTCTTATTTCATGTCTATTAGATATTACATATAGGATTTAGCCACTAGGAGGTTTCATTGAAATGCATAGTCCCCCACAATGGCATCACACTAAGCTCAAGAATTGATTTAAATTTGGAGATTTTATTATTGCGCAAAAATTTGATATGTGATTGATGAGATTCAAGACCATTTCTTCTTGATCACAATATATATTCTACTTTTAAATAATCAATTCAACATAACTAGAGCTAAATTGTACATAATGGAATACCTTTTTGTCATTTAACCCTCTTTCTCTATCTTGATGAAAACTTGCTACTATTATTGTTATTATATATTTCATATCATTTTGTGATTTTTGTTAGTTAGAAGAGTTTTATTTATTAAGGTTGAAACTATTTTTAATAAAAGGAATTAAATGGTGGACACACACACACTTGAAAATCATAAATTTTATTGGCAAATTAATTATTCATTCAAAATTCCAATTGAGCACATGCCGTAGGAGAAAATGAGAAGCTTCTAGAAGTAATTTCAAATCCCATATTCTTGCATGTAACTCTCCCACTATGCCATTGATCAATTTGCATGAGGACAATTTGGGAAAAGAATCTCTAATTTAAATTAATTCATTAGATAGTGGAAATGATGCACCTTTTCTATATAATGTATGATAAACTTTCAAAGAGGGAGTTCATTACTTTTTTTGGTATGAAGAAGTAAATTCTCAAGTTCTTGTAGATGCTTGTTAATAGTAGTAGGATTTTGTAGCCACATTTCATTGTAGAATTTTTAAGTTTAAGTTGTAGATGCTTGTTAATAGTAGTAGGATGTTATAGCTACAAGAACGATTGAAGAAGGATAGCAGGGAGATTGGAGATGATTAAACAAGAGCTTCGTCAATCCAAGTTCCCCTCTTTTCATTTTCTTATTTGCACGAATGAATCTTGTAATTTCAAAAGAAATACCTTATATCTCTCTCTTGGATTTTTATGAGAATTTTCTTTCAAGAAATCCTCTTTTTTTAGTTATTTAGAAAGATTAAATTAAATAAGAATAATCCCCCTTCTATACTTTTCAATTTCTTTCGATAATGAAAGAAAAAATACATGTGATAGTCCTCAAAATGACTATGCAAAATTTGGTGTCCTTGACAATGTTTTGTCATTTTGAAAATTAATGTTGCTCTTTGTGTTACCCTCATGGTTTAAGGTTCTTAGGTTTAGATGTTCTTGGGTGAGCCTTTTATTTTAAAACCTAAAGCCTATTATGTTTCTTCATTACCCTTTTACTTAAACTTGAGGGTCTTTTCCATCCTCAGAAATGACCATGTTCCTTTCCCTAGGGGTTATTTCTTCTACCGACCTTTTAATTTTTCCTAGAGACTGTGTCTTTTCCATTATGGTTGGGTCCCCTTTCAGTATTTTTGCGGACATTTGTTTTCCCTAAGTCTAGCCTTAATGTTTCAACTTGTATCTCCATGTTTAAGTACTGAGCAACTAAAAGTCCCATGAATTTTCTCATGTTTAAATGAACGGTGATGTTATGACCCAAGCAGAAAGATGCTCGAAGGATAGTGGAAATTTTTGGGCAGACTTTGTAAAGAAGCAAGTAATGAACGAATAGATCGGATGACCCTCATAGTCTCACGATGAAAGATGTAGGAAGGTTAAGGACCACGACATCATGAGATGATGCCATGTGTCCCAGGCATCCTGAATAAGTCTAACAGTGGGGCAACTGACATAGTTGAGATTCAGAGATGATTTGGCAATGTTTCACCAAAAATTTAATGGGCCCTCTTGCTACGTTGGAAGGTCAATATCAATATTGACCGATGGTGATTGCGCGATGTTCCATACTGGACAGATCTATGACAGATATAGAGTATTTTTTAAAAGGAGTGACTGGGGTTGTTTCATTGTTCTTCACGCAGTTAAATAAAGGCAAAAGAAGATAATCTTGTTGACATGGAATAAACACAGATGTGTTGAGGCACTTGGATGCCGACTGATTCTCAAAAGGATGATTTAGGAGGTGTTTTGTTGGGTCGAGTCGTATTAGTGGACAAAGCTTGCAGTACCAGAGGTGGAAATATCATCAAGTTTTCATTGCCACCATGGAAAGAAGTTGAGATATTCAAAAGGATCAAGTGGATCAGGATGATTCATGAGTTGGAAGCGAAGTGATCAAGGACCTGTCAATAAAATCATAGGATGTGTACTGTCAGAGATTCTCACAGTAAGGAAGAAAATCAAGAAACCGTTGCCAAGAAACTTTAAAAAGATAAGGACTTAGTATCCAAAAAATGAGGATTCTGAAGGAAAAATTTTGCAATCAAGAAATCAAGAAATCAGGAACAAAATCATTCATGAAAGGTGAACTTGGTCAAAAGGGAAGTGAATTGGCAGTTTGAGTCTAACGATGTTTTGATTCAATGGATAACATTTCTTGAATCCATTTTCTAGCATGATGAGTAGAAAAGCATTGGAATGATGATTTTTCCCATGCATGAACACTACCAAGAAAGATATCTTCATTATAAATACAGCTAGGTGTTGTCTTCAATTGGTAGAAAGAAAAAGAAAATTCATTATCTTCTCAGAAGGTTTTGAAATGGTGAAAATGATTTTTGAGCAATATCATGCTAGGAGTTACACTGAGCTCTGTGATACATGATAGAATTCCTTTGGGAGTGAGTATTCTTATAGTTGACAGAGTCTTGAAAGTGGGGAGGATAGTCGATAAAGTCTTGAAATTTATTTATTATCAGAACAAGCTCTGCATGACACATCCTCTGCCTCTCCTCTTTCACTCATTAATAGAGGGTTCTAGGAAGGACCTCAAGGAGGAGAAAGCGTAAAACAAACTTGGGGAGAAGGCGGAAGCCAGTCATTTCTGTAATGACATGCAAGGTATGACCCCTTCTTCTCCTAGTATGTTCCTCTACAAACTCCTCTTTCCACTTTCTTTGATCCTGAGTATAAAGGCTTGAACTCCTCTTTTAGTGGAGGAGCGATTTTACTTCTTGCTGGGATATAAACCCTCTTCGAGAAGGAAAGTACTCTATAGAGCATCAAGGCACATCTCATGGTCCATCTGGAAGCATTAGGGGTGATGGTGGCATGGCTCAAGAAATTTTGTTTCTGCCAAAATGCAGTTAAGAATTTTGGTTCTACTTCATCATAAATGCCAACATGGATAGTCTTTTGAGAGATTGTGAGGAATATTTTTGTAACAAAGATACAAGTGGTCTTATGAGCTTGTGATAGGTATCTCCTCTGGCCTGAATCCTGTTTTCTCCCTTGTTTCTATAAAAGGGAATTCAGGGCCATGAGAAAAAGGTTGAGAAATTTGGTCCACAAGTTTGGATCCAAACCCTTGGTCATGTATAGTAAGTCTTGGTGAAATGAGTAGGTTGTAATAGGAATTTGTAGAGCAAATAAAATGGGTCTTGTGTCTTATTTTATTTCAAGTTCTTGGAGTTATATGTAAGATAATTTGTAACTGAAAATAGATTATTAAATGAATGCAAGCATAGTTCAAATTCATTTTCTCTAGTGTGTAACTCTATTATGTTTTGAATGAGTAAGATCAAGGGTTTTTCTCATTTGTTGCATTGTTGTGATGCATGCAAATTATATCTTATGCTCTGATCTAAGGGGTCGGTTAAATTGCTAGGATAGGATATTTAGACTGACAAGGCTTATACATGGATTCTAATAAGTATTTTGGGTTGGGACAGATAGATGAGATGCATTGTAAGGCAATGCTATCTTAAGCTCTCGAGCTATTAGATTAATGTTTTGTTCTATTATATTTCATCTTATGTTTTATAATTTCAATTTCCCAATGGATAAGACACTATTCGTGGCTTTAGTCATTTCTAGTAACAGTTCTTTACTCATAGCTCATCGACAACTTGTTGTAAATTGATAATATTAGAATATCTTTTCATTTCTGTATATGTCACTTCTTGTCAAAATTTGTCTCATGCTCCAAACTAGGTCGAGGATCACTGAGAGCTAGCCACTCTATAGCGTTCTCTCTCTTTGTTGAGCCCCTTTTATGAGTGAGACCTTATGCTTTATTTTAATATCATCTACAAGTGTGGTGCAGAGATTGCAGGAACATTAAGGGATCACCCTCCCAAGTTTTGCAGAGCCCAAAGTGAAGAAGGGTTAGCATAATCCTTGTCATATCTTGGTCCAAGTCTCCAAGTATCTCTAAAACAGTCTAGATATGGCCTCTTCACGCATGATTCAAGGTCCTGACTTGGTTCCTGCCCCTACAGTAGTGTAGAAACCCCATCGTGTGCAATATGGGAACCAAAAAAAATGACAACTCTATTGGGCACGTCTACACAAAAGTCATGAGCTTATAATGTTCCAGATCCTTTTTTGGTTGAGTCAATTCTTATAAATGTTGCCTAAGAATTTGTTATTATTCGTCTTTCAATGTAAGTTTTATCAAGATTGGTCCATATTTCAGGATTATTTCATAACATCTCACAAATTGTGGGTGGTGACTCTGAGATCCTTACACCAGTGTGCATTATTTGAAAAGGAACTAAAAGAGAATCACAAAACTTGTAGTAGAGATGAAGCATATTTGAGCTCTTATGATGAAGTACGCCAACAGGTTGAGGAAAGAATTCACATGACAAAAAAGGAGGAGTTGTAGTACTAGTTTAGGATCAGATCTGACATGAGAACCTAGAGAGGATGCATAGATATTTTCAGATCTATCACTACAATGAGTCAGCAAAGATGATTTCTAGACACTACACTACTTCCAGGTACTTTGGATTTTCATGAGTCAAATGAATTTTTGTGAAAGTCATTTGTAGAAAATACTTCCCTATCAAGTGAGATAAGAACTAAGGAAGGGAATGGTAGTAATCTTTTTACATACTTCTAAAAATTAATTTGCAAATTTTGTAATAAGTTGAGTGAAGTATGTTTCTGAGTCATACATTGTAGTATTGTAAGACTGTTGAATAGATGCATTGTTGCTTGTATATCTCTAAGAAATTTTTAGTGTAAACGTGCAACATATGTAGTCATTGTCAAGCCATAATAGAATGTTTTCTGTTGAAAGATATAAACCATTCAATTTTAATGGTATCCAAGGTTTCCTTAACCCTGTTCTTGCTAATGTTAGGGAGCATTTACCAAGTTTTAATGAGAAAGGATTGGAATCCACACATCAACACCTGCAGAGGTTTTCTGATTTGATAGGAGATTTTGAGATAAGTCAGGAAGATGTTTGCACAAAGCTATTTGTTCAATCTTTAAAAGAAAATGTTAGAGACTGGTTTTCATATTTGCCAGCAGGTTTTATCTCTTCATGGGATGAGCTGAATGCATCTTTCATGGAACAATTTGGTGAAATAGTTAATCCAAGTTCAGCTATAAAAGGATTCATGGGTATTAAAAGAGAAGAGGATGAGTTTCTCCCTGTTTTCAATCTCAGATTTGTAAGAACATTGGATGACATTCCTAGAGATTATAGGCCAAATGATGTAGTATGTTTGGTTGTTTACTTAGATGCATTAGATAAAGAAATGAGATATTTAGTAAGGGATAAGGATCCTAAAACCTTGTACCAGGATTATAGGCTAACAACGGATATTGAGAACAATTTGAAATATGGAATCCCTAAGGGTTATTTCACTACAAGAGTTTGTTATCCTAAGCTACCAGATATTGAAAAGAAGTGTGAGCCAAGAGTTGAAGATCAATGTAAAAGCACTTACACTTTTGTTGATCACAGAGAACATGTTATAACCTATGATTCAGATCAAAATATGAGTGAAAAAAACTTATCTCAGATGATGGTTATTCCTCATATTAGTGAAGATGAGGTTAATAAAAATTTATATGATACAAATGATACAAGGATGGAGGTAATTTCAGTGGCTACACTAGGTGACATAATTATTAGTCCTTTTAGTAAGGATGCCACACAAAGGGTCTATCTTCCCTCTTATGGTTCAGATGGATATGATAGCCTGTATGAAGGAGAATTGGAAGGTTGTACATCTGATGAGGATAATGATGATATGCAAGGTTTTGGTGAGACAAATTCATCTTCTGAGGAATCAGTCATGTGTAATGGTGGAATATTGAATATTGCTACACCATTATTTGTTGATAATGCTTATAAACTAGAGAACTCCATGGTATGTTCCGATAAAGAAGATATGCTTCAACATGTGCTTATGCCATGTCAATTTATTTAGGGTGATGAGTGTGAATAACTAGTCAGGGTAGATATGCTTGAAACAAGTATTATAAGTAATGATATACTACATATCCCATTACAAGTAACACTCTATGCAGTGGATCAAATTGTTCCCGAACTCTCTAATAATGAGGACACATGTGAATCGACAGATGCAGTTGGAAAAGAAAAAAGAAAAGGGCCAAAGCAGTCATGATGATTTTGTTAAAACTTATGAGAGTTATAATACTAAATATTATGATGTTGAAAGTTGTTATAGCTCAAATTATGATTATCTTATGCCTAATAAGGATGAATGTGAATTTGAGGTAGGCAGAAGTTTCATTGAAGCTTTTAATACATTGTTTGATGAGGATATAGATATGGATCAGCCTCTGCTTTGCCTAAATATTTATAAGAAAGTTTTTCATATGATTTTCAGTCCTTTGTATGAAGCGATGGTTGAGAAACTAGAACTGGTGAAGATTGACCAAAATGTGAATGCTGAGTTAATTTTTTGTGATGAAGATCAATTTTATCCCATGACTAGCTATGATAGCAATGTTGAAGGTGTTTCAGATGCTTGTAAGAAAGGTTTATATGTTAAAGAAATGGCCACCCAAGGTGATCAAGGAATTTTATTTGTCCCTGCTGATAGCAGTGTGCAAGAATACAAGTTAGAATTCTTCATCACATGCCAATTGAGTGTTTTCCTAATCAAAAGGGACTTGGATAATGTCAAATGCAAGGTTGGTTTACAATTTGCAAATGTCTTTGAATATGGTCAACATGTATATGGGAATATTTTCAAGTCATGGATCACATATGTGGATGAGAATTAGACCTTTGATAAGGGTAAATATTGGTGCTTCATTTTTTATGGCCTTGGGCCATCAGTCAAAGTTTGTTTTTATCAAACTATAGTATAGGGTGCAGGGAAAGGAGGTTGACTCTGCAACCCAATGGAGATGTACGTGTGTATTCATACTTGTGCTGGTAATATGAAAACTAAATACAATTGAAGGTTGAAGGTTTGATGAAATGAAATGGAGATAGAAGAGAAGCTGATACAAAATGCTAAATTACAAATGCAGGTCATAAGACTTGTACAGAAAACAACTGTAATAATTTTTTAGAAAAGGGTGTTGATCTTGATATGGAATGCTAGGTAGGAAGATAAATGAAGGCATGGTAAGTTTGATATCATCTTCTCAGGCCCATATCTGATTCAAAGCAAGAAGGGAGACGATTTTCATTTCATATCTTCTCCAAGGAATGACAAATGTAGTCCTTGAACTGCCTATTCATGGACAATTCTTGGAATATAGCTTCTTTTTGAAGTTTTTTATTTTCCACGAGCAGTAGATTAGACCTTGTACATATTAGAGTAGATTTCTTTTCTTCTTTGGGCTGCCTTGTCTAGTTAGTTCTCTTTTTGGTTTGCTCTATATCTAGTCTGCTTAACATGAGATTTTGGATCCTCGTATCATCCTAGAGTGATGCTCGTCCCCAACTAGAGCCATTGATAGTCTTGAAAAATGACTATGCAAAATTTGGTGTCCTTGACAATGTTTTGTCATTTCGAATTAATGTTGCTCTCTATGTTACCCTCAGGGTTTAAGGTTCTTAGGTTTAGATGTTCTCGGGTGAGCCTTTTATTTTAAAACCTAAAGCTTGTTATGTTTCTTTATTACCTTTTAACTTAAACTTGAGTGTCTTTTCCATCATCGGAAAGGACTATGTTCCTTTCCCTAGGTGTTATTTCTTTGTCCGACCTTTTAATTATTCCTAGAGACTATATATTTTCCATTATGGTCAGGTCCCCTTTTAATATTTCTGTGGGCATTTATTTTCCCTAAGTTTGGCCTTAATGTTTCGGCTTATATCTCCATGTTTAAGTACCGAGCAACTAAAAGTCCCATGAATTTTCTCGTGTTTAAATGAATGGTGATGTTATGACCCAAGCAAAAAGATGCTCGAAGGATAGTGGAAAGATTTGCGTAGACTTTGTAAAGAAGAAAGTAATGAACGAACAGATCAGATGACCCTCATAGTCTCGCTATGAAAGATGCGGGAAGGTTAAGGACCGCGACATCATGAGATGATGTTGTTGGAAATTTGGAGGAATTGATTATGTGTTACATTGATGTTTGTCTTTGAGGTCAACACTAGTTGTTTTCCTGTCTACCAGCTTCTGGTAGAGTGGTTGATCTTTGATGTGGATCTATAGATTTGTCTTTGGTTTTGGTCCGGCTATTGGAATTGGTTTGGATTGGTTATTCATGTGTTCCTGATGTGCATCACATTCAGTTGGTTCAGGATTTGATGATCTGAAATCTATCATTTGTTCTACTAAGCCTTTTGGTCATTGATAAGGGTTTTACTACCAGAGCTTTGTTGAAGATATTTTGATGGATTTGATAAGTGGTGTTGGTGTGGTTTCTAGAAGGTTATCAAGATGCTGATGGTTATCATGTTCATATTCTAGTTGATCGGTGGTGATATAGTTATTACTAGACCTATTCTATTTTGTCTTATTCTGCTAGGTTATGGACCAGTCTATGTAACATGCTCATTGATGATCCCAATGCATTAGCAATTAGATTTATTGTTTGGTTTATATTGTTTCGGTCTTAGGCTGACTTGTTTTATAATTGGTTTGTGATATTACATAGAGGATTTATTGTATTATCTTTTAGGTGGTCGACCTAATTGTTTAGGTCCCGGGTTGGTATAACTATGATGTAAGATCTCTTTGTAGATCATGGCATGGGATGAAGGTTATGGGATTATCTATGTGCGAATAAAGTTGTAATCATATGCAAAGGTTTTGGTCGATCATAGGTGATCGAATTGGGTTTGTGGAAGAGTTTTAATACCTCTGGTATTGAACTTAACTGGAATTGTACTTAGGAATAGGAGATGCTATACTTGTAGTTCAATCTTCATTCTAGATAGTAGTCTGATGTTTTTTGTAGTCAGTGAGGCTCCTTTTGTGATGACCAGTGTGCTCTAAGTTGTTGGCTTTCATGTATGTGTAGGCCCCTTATTATAATATTTAGTCATCTGATCAGTGGATAGATATTGTGGGTCTCCAATCCCACTGTGGATTTTCCTCTTTGAGGTTTTCCACGTATAAATCTATGGTGCTATGGTGTTCATCTTTGTGGTTGCATTATTTCTTATTGTTATATTATTTTATGTTTACCGGTTGCTGAGTTGTATTAATAAGGTTAAATTTATCCATTCCAGTAGAACAACAATTCACCCCCCTCTCAGTGTTCTTGTATCCCAACAGATGCCACGTTTCCCAAGCAGGTTGAATAAGTCCAACAATGAGGTAGCTGACAGAGTTGAGATTCAAAGATGATTTGGAAATGCTTCATCAAACTTTTAATGAGCACACTTACTATGTTGGAAGGTCAATATCAATATTGACTGATGGTGATCATGAGATGTGCCATGCTAGATAGATCTACGACAAATATAGAGAATTTTTCAAAAGGAGTGATTGGGGTTGTTTCATTGTTATTCATGCGAGAAAATAAAGGCAGAAGAATATAAGCTTGTTGACATGGAATAAACAGAGACATGTCGAGGCATGTGGATGTCGATTAATTCTCAAAAGGGCGATTTAGGAGGTGTTTTGTTGGGTCAAGTCATATTAGTGGACAAAGATGGCAGTACCAGAGGTGGTAATATCCACAAGTTTTCACTGCCACTATGGAAGGAAGTTGAGACCTTCAAAACGATCAAGGGGATAAGGATGGTTCATGAGATGGAAGCGAAGTGATCAAGGACCTGTTAATAAAATCATAGGATGCCTATTGTCAGAGATTCTCACAGTAAGGCAAAAAATCAAGAAACTCTTGCCGAGAAACTTTCAAAAGACAAGGACTCAGTATCCAAAAAAGGTGGATTCTGAAGCAGAAATTTTGCAGTCAAGAAATCAAGAACAAAATCATTCAGAAAAGGTGAACTTGATTAGAAGGGCAGTGAATTGGCAGTTTGAGTCTGACGATGTTTTGATTTGATGGATATGATTTCTTGAATCCATTTGCTGGCAGGATGAGTAGAAAAGCATTCAAATGATGATTTTTCCCATGCATGAACACCGCCAAGAAAGGTATTTTCATTATAAATATAGCTAGGTGGTGTCTTCAATTGGTAGAAGAACAAGAAAATTCATTATCTTCTCAGAAGGTTTTAAAATGGTGAAAATGATTTTTGAGCACTATCGTGATAGGAGTAACACTAAGCTTTATGATACCAGATGGAATACCTTTGGGAGTGAGTATGCTTATAGTTGATGGAGTCTTAAAAGTGGGAAGGACAGTCGATGGAGTCTTGAAATCCATTTCTTATCAGAACAAGCCTTGCATGACACATCCTCTACCTCTCCTCTATCACTCATTGATAGAGGGTTCTAGCAAGGACCTCATGAAGGAGAAAGAGTAGAACAAACTTGGGGAGGAGGCATCAACCAGTAATTTCTGCAATGACATGCAAATTGTGACCCCTTCTTCTCCTATTATGTTCCTCTACAAGCTCCTCTTTCCACTTTCTCTGATCCTGGGCATAAAGGCTTGAACTCCTCTTTTAGTGGAGGGGCCATTTTAGTTCTTGCTAGGATCTAAACCCTCTTCGAGAGGGGAAGTACTCTATAGAACATCAAGGTGCATCACATAGTCCATCTGGAAGCATTAGGGATGATGGTGGCATGACTCAAGAAATTTCATTTCTAACAAAATGCAGTTAAGAATTTTGGTTCTACTTTATCATGAACGCCAGCATGGACAGTGTTTTGGGAGACTGGGAGGAAAATTTTGTTGGTATTTTGGTATGGTTTTGTCATTGATGTCAACACCTACTAAACACTTATCAACTCTGGGACTTTGGAGAATCAACAACATTCACCAACAAGCAAGTGACTCATGCACAGTCACTAGTATATGGTACACCGGAAAGATATAATGATCACCGACACTTGGAATGATGTGGAAAACACTTGGTTATGTCGAAGACATTGTGTGAACACTTTGTTTTGGAGTTTTGTTTATTGGTACATTAGTATTCACATATTTGTTGTTACCGGCAAATAGGTCCAGGGTTACACTGGCAGGTTTATCTTTTCGAGATCAGCATGGCACGCTATGGAGATAATTAATTATTGTTGTAAATGCATTAAGCCGACATGTTCAATCCGTTATTGCATCGGATATTGTATTGTTTGTAAAATGTTTTATTGTAATATCTTGTAGAGCCGACCTACTAAAATTGGTCTTAGGTTATGGTATAAATGTAAGATCTTATTTGTAAGATCAAATGTGGAATGCAAAAAAGGATTATGTGAAGGTATATGCGAGAATAAGTAGAGCTATACACACAAACATCATTTGAAGATTGAAGAAGGGTTTTTGTGAAGACAATTAGAACTACACCGGTACTGAATCCAGAATATGAAGATGCTATTTTTTGTAGTACATTCTTATTGGATTTAACCATCTAGCTATAGTTAGTGTGACTCCCATTTTGTGATTGAGCAGTGAGCTCTAGGCACTTGGCCTTTCTGCATGTGCAGACCCCATTTATGTACACTTACTATCTGCAGTAGTATCCTCTGATTGTGGATAAGGTTTCCCACCATGGTTTTTCCCCTTACAGTGTTTCCATGTACAAATATTGGTGTTATGTGTTGTGGATGACTTTGTCTTTATGTTTCATGCACTAATCCTTACCAGTATAGCAATTAACTGTTAAAATTGTCTACCGACATTATGAATTGGTTTACCAGTATTAAGCATTAAGTTGGTTAAGTTGTTTTTGGTTTGAATTTATTTGACAATTGATTCACCCCCCCCCCTCCTCTCAGTTGTCTTTGGGACCTAACAATTGGTATCAGAGCTTAGTCCTCTTTTGCAGAAGTTTAACAGCTTGAGGAGATCCAATGTCTACTAACTATTTCAGGAAGGACAATCCTAAACTTGATGGAACCAACTATGGCATATGGAAGATCAGAATGGAGACACATCTAAATTTGATTGGAAAAGACATCTAGGATGTTACAAAGAATGTTTATACTTATCCTACTCAGAGTTAGCCCACTCCACCCAACTTGACCAAAGATGAGGAAAATGATTGCAAAGCAAGAGAAGCACTTTTGAGTGCATTATTAGATCAACAAATCATGGGACTATCAGATAGGTCTACTGCTAAAGCTATTTGGGATCATTTGGAAACACTGAATGAAGGAGATTCCATAGTCAAAATTGCAAAACTTGAAAGCTTCCGGGTTAGGTATGAGGATCTGAAAATGGAAGAAGATGAAAGGATTTCTACTTTTATGGAAAGAGTAAATGAGATTGTTTTGGGTATTAAATGTTGTGGAGGAACCTTAAGTGAAGATGAAATTGTTTCAAAAGTTTTAAGAGGATTGCCACCAGCATATAAAATGAAAGTCACTGCTATAAATGAGTTAAGAACAATGCCTAATACATCAGTTACTAGGGATACATTAATTGGGAAACTTTCAACTTCTAAAATTGAAGAATTTGGTCCTATTGCTACTATAAAGATAGATTTGGCCTTTAAAGCATCAACATCATTTGCTCCATCATTTGACAAATCTGATTGGAAAGCCTTTTATGCAAAAGAACTTGAAGAAAGAAGGAAAGAAAATGAAGAACTTGAAGCACTATTTGCAAGGAAAATGCCTAGAGGTCCAGTTGGAAGTAAGTATGAAGGTAAAGCACCCTTTAAATATTTTAACTGCAATAAGATTGGTCATATGGCTTCAAGATGCCCTGATAGACAGCTAGACTAAGAGATGAAGCTAGAAGAACATACAAGCCTAACCCTGAATATCAGAGATACGGATTTAAGAAGAATAAAGACAAATCTTGTTACATTGCTGATGAAGGTGTGACTGATGATTCTGATGAGGATCCAATAGACAATGGATGGGTTTTTGTTGCTATAACAGAAGATCAACCAACACCTATTGCTCAACCGGTAGTATAGGCCTTGGCAGCTAAAGTTGAAGTAAAGGATGAATGGATCATTGAATCAGGATGCTTACATCATATGACAGTAGACAAAGGAAAATTCTTGAACTTTCAAGAATACAATGGAGGCTTAGTGAGATTTGGAGATGACAAAGCTTGTTTAATCAAAGGTAAGGGTACAATATCTCTTGATGGTAGGCATAACACTAAAAATGTTTACTATGTTGAAGGATTAAAGCATAATCTTTTGAGTGTTGGTCAATTAGTTGAGAAAGGATTTCAGTTACAATTCAAAAATGGAAAATGCAAAATCATGAATAGAACTAGTTTGGAAATTGCAACTGGTAAACAGACTAGAGGTAATATCTTTCATTTGAATAATAGTGAAAATACATGCTTAATTGCACATATAGATGAAAGTTGGTTATGGCATGAGAGACTCTGTCATGTAAACTTTGATTGCATGGTGAAGATCAATACTACTAAGGCAGTTAGAGATTTACCTAAAATTGTCAAACCTTAGAATACAATATGTTGAGGAATGTCAATTTGGAAAATAAGTTAGAGCTAGTTTCAAAAGTATTCCAGAAAAATCCAATAATGCTCTTGATTTAATTCACACTGATTTATGTGGTCTAGCTAGAACTAAAAGCTTACAAGGTGATAGATATTTCATGCTAATCATTGATGACTATTCTAGAATGTGTTGGGTTACTTTTCTCAGAGAAAAATTAGAAGCACTTGGAAAGTTGAAACTGTTCAAAGCAATGGTTGAAAATGAAACCGGTAAGAAAATCAAATGTTTAAGATCAGATCAAGGAGAAGAATTTACATTTAAGGAGTTTAATACATTCTATGAAGTGAATGGAATCAAAAGACATCTATCAACACCTCGGACACCATGGCAGAATAGAGTTGTTGAAAGGAAAAACATAACTATCTTGGATGCAGCAAGAAGTATGTGATTAGAAACAAACCTACCACATGTATATTGGAAAGAGACAGTTAGTACATTGGTCTATACATTCAACAAAGTTCAAATCAAAGGTGAAACTGGTAAGACCCCTCATGAACTATGATTTGGTAATACTCCTACTCTTAAGTATTTCAGAATTTTTGGAAGTAAATGTTATATCAGAAGAGATGAGTATATTGGCAAATTTGATCCTAGAAGTGATGAAGGAATATTTCTTGGTTATTCATCTAAGATCAAGGCATATAGATGTTTTAACAAAAGATTGCAAAAATTTTTTGAAAGTACAAATGTAAAGATTGATGAACAATTTAGAGGAACTTCAAGGTATATAGACTCTGAACCGGCAACATAAATTTTGACAAATGAATCTACTCTAAATCCACCGGTATAGAATGAAGATCCACTTACCTCAGTATCATTTGAGGATTCCACAGTAACTAAGGAAAAACAACAAACAAAGACACCCCGGTATGTAAGACTGAATGATTCTGAAGATCAGATAATTAGAAACAAGTTTAAAGGAGTTATGATAAGAGGAAGATTGGCAAAGGAAGAGGTATGTCTTATTTCTCAAATTGAACCATCATTTGTTAATGAGGCATGTGAAGATAAATTTTGGATTAAACCTACGGAAGAAAAATTAGAACAAATTGAGAAAAACAACACTTGGACATTAGTTCCCCGGCCTAAAGATAAAAATGTAATTGGAACCAAAATGGGTTCTTAGAAACAAACTTAATGAAGATGGTAAGGTTGTCAGAAATAAAGAAAGACTAGTGTGTAAGGGATATTCTCAGATGGAAGGAGTTGATTACAATGAAACCTTTGCACCGGTAGCTAGAATTGAGGCAGTCAGATTGTTTTTGACTTTTGCAGCACACAAGAACTACAAAGTTTATCAAATGGATATTAAATGTGTATTTTTAAATGGAGATCTTGAAGAGGAAGTGTACATTGAACAACCTGATGGATTTTCTTTGACAGATGACAATGATATGGTTTGTAGGTTAAGAAAAGCTTTGTATGGATTGAAACAAGCTCCAAGAACTTGGTATGCAAGATTGGATAAGTATCTTTTAAAGATTGATTTTACTAAAGGAAATGTAGACAACAATTTATATTATAAAGTAACTAATGATGACATCTTGATTATAGAAGTATTTGTTGATGATATAATCTTTGGAGGAGAAGATGGATTATGTAAATAATTTTCTATTAAAATGCAGCAAGAATTTGAAATGTCTATGATTTGAAAAATAAAATTCTTTTTAGGATTGCAGATTTCACAGACTAATAAAGGTATATTCTTGAGTCAATTCAAATACTTAAAAGAGTTACTAAAGAAATTTGGAATGGAGAACTCTAAATCGGTAAGCACACCTATGACAACAAATGACAAATTATCACTAAGTGATGAATCTACACCTGTTAATCCAACTAGATACAAATCTATGATAGGAGGTTTACTGTATTTGACACAAACCAAACCTGATATTATGAATGCAATATGTATTGTTTCAAGATTTCAAAGTAATCATAGAGAAAATCATGAATCGGCAGTAAAAAGGATTTTTCGGTACTTACAAGGCACCATAATTCTTGGATTATGGTACCCAAGAGATGAAAACTTTGAATTATGTGCATACACAGATGCAAATTGGGCAGGAGATGTGGATGATAGAAAAAGTACCACTGGTGGAGCATTCTTTCTTGGAAATAGATTAGTTTCTTGGTTGAGTAACAAACAAAGTTGTACATCTTTATCAATAGCAGAATCAGAATATGTTGCAACAGCAACTAACTATACACAGGTACTATGGCTTAAGCAAATGTTGAAAGACATAAAGGTAAAATGAAAGGAACCTATTACTATCTATTGTGATAACGCTGTAGAAATTGATATATCTAAGAATCCAGTATTACATTCTAAAACCAAACATGTTTCTATCAAACTAAATTTTCAAAGGGAAAATGTTGAAGCAAAGGAGATAAAACTGGTTTATGTGAATACTAAAGAGCAGATTGCAGATATTTTCACTAAACCTTTGCCTAAGGAGACTTTTTGAATATCTCAGAGATCAGCTTGGAGTCATACCACCACCGGTAGAGACTTAGACAGTTGATGATTGTCATCAATCAGCAAAATTAACAGAGAAATCTTTTTTTCCGGCTTTGATGGGAAGCTACTTCTAAGGGGGAGTAGTTGGTATATTGAATTGATTGGTATTTTGTATATGAACTTGGTTTTATTGTAACTTTGGCATTTGATGTCAAAGGGGGAGATATTGGTATGGAAAAACTTTGAAAAACACAAGAACAACACATGTTGCTCCCAGGAGGAGAGATTGTTGTTTGGGAGAGATTATTACACTCTGTATCTGTATTTTGATTTCTGGTTATGATCTCTTTTTGGAGATTGTTGGTTTTTGGTATTTGGCATTTCTGTTTTGACACTTTGATGGTTTTTCCATCTTGTGTTGCCATCAATGCCAAAGGGGGAGATTGTTGGTATTTTGGTATGGTTTTGTCATTGATTTCAACACCTACTAAACACTTATCAACTTTGGCACTTTGGAGAATCAGCAACATTCACTGGCAAGCAAGTGACTCATGCACAGTCACTGGTATCTGGTACAGCGGCAAGATATAATGATCACCGACACTTGGAATGATATGGAAAACACTTGGTTATGTCGAAGACATTGTGTAAACACTTTGTTTTGGAGTTTTGTTTATTGGTACATTAGCATTCACATATTTGCTGTTACTGGCAAATAGGTCCAGGGTTACACCGACAGGTTTATCTTTTCCAGATCAGCATGGCATGCTATGGAGATGATTAATTATTGTTGTAAATGCATTAAGCCGACATGTTCAATCCGTTATTGCATCAGATATTGTATTGTTTGTAAAATGTTTTAATGTAATATCTTGTAGAGCCGACCTACTAAAATTGGTCTTAGGTTATGGTATAAATGTAAGATCTTATTTGTAAGATCAAATGTGGAATGCGAAAAAGGATTATGTGAAGGTATATGCGAGAATAAGCAGAGCTATACACACAGACATCATTTGAAGATTGAAGAAGGGTTTTTGTCAAGATAATTAGAACTACACTGGTACTAAATCCAGCATATGAAGATGCTATTTTGTGTAGTACAATCTTATTGGATTTAACCATCAAACTGTAGTTAGTGTGACTCCCATTTTTTGATTGAGCAGTGAGCTCTAGGTGCTTGGCCTTTCTGCATGTGCAGACTCCATTTATGTACACTTACTATCTGTAGTAGTATCATCTGATTGTGGGTAAGGTTTCCCACCATGGTTTTTCCCCTTACAGGGTTTCCACGTACAAATATTGGTGTTATGTGTTGTGGATGACTTTGTCTTTATGTTTCATGCACTAATCCTTACTGGTATATCAATTAACTATTAAAAATGTCTACCGACATATTGAACTGGTTTATCGATATTAAGCATTAAGTTGGTTAAGTTGTTTTTGGTTTGAATTTATTTGACAATTGATTCACCCCCCCCCCCCCTCTCACTTGTCTCCGGGACCTAACATATTTCTATAACAAAGTTACAAGCGGTCTTATGAGCTTGTGACAGGTGTCTCCTCTGGCCTGAAGCTTGTTTGCTCCCTTGTTTATATAAACGAGAATTCAGGGCCATGAGACAAAGGTCAAGAAATTTGGTCCTCAAGTTTGGATCCAAACCCTTGGTCATGTATAGTATGTCTTGGTGAAATGAGTAGGTTGTAATAGGAATTTGCAGAGAAAATCAAATGGGTCTTGTGTCTTATCTTATTTTAGGTTATTGAAGGAGATATATGTAAGATAATTTGCAACATAAAATAGCTTATTAAATGAATGCAAGCATAGTTCAAATTCATTTTCTCTAGTGTGTAACTTTGTTACATTTTAAATGCATAAGATCAAGGGTTTTTCTCGTTCGTTGCATTGTTGTGATGTATGCATTTTATATCTTATGCTCTGATCTAACAATTCGGTTAAATTGCTAGGATAGGATTCGCAGACTGATGGGGCTTATACATGGATTATGATAAGTATTTTGGGTTGCGATAGATAGATGAGATGCATTGTAAGGCAGTGTTATCTTAAGATCTCCAGCTATTAGATTAATGTTCTATTTGGTTATATTTTATCATATGTTTTACAATTTCAGTTACCCAATGGATAAGATACTGGTTGTGGCTTTATTCATTTCTAGTAATAGTTGTTTACTCATAGCTCATCGAAAGCTTGATGTAAATCGATAATATCATAATATCTTTTCATTTTTGTATATGTCACTAGTTGTCAAAAGTTGTCTCATGCTCCAAAGTAGGTCGAAGATCACTGAGAGCTAGTCACTCTATAGAATTATGCCTCTTTGTTGAGCCCCTTTTAGGAGTGAGACTGTCTGCTTTATTTTAATGTTGTCTGGAAGTGTGGTGTGGACATTGCAGGAGGATTAAGGGATCACTGTCTTGGGTTTTTGCAGAGCCCAAAGTGAAGAAGGGTTAGCATAATCCTTGTCATATGTTGGTCCAATTCCTCGAGTAACTCTAAAATAGTCTGGAGTTGGCCTCTCCACGCGTGATTAGAGGACCCAAAATGGTTCCTGGTCTTGCGGGAGTGTAAAACCCTAACCGTGTGCAATCTTGTGAACTAACAACATGTAGGAAAGGATTAGATAGAAATCTATTTTCAAATGAGCATATACAAATTCTTAATTAATCTATTTTTTTTTAATAACATAAGTAAATACTTTTTTTAAGGAAAAATAATCTCTTGCCTTCTATGAAGAAAATCTTTTCTATCAGACATAATTTAATCTAGTTTCAAATGAGAATATACAAATTCTTAATTAATCTATTTTTTTAATAACATAAGTAAATACCTTTTTTTAGGAAAAAGAATCTCACGCCTTACTTTTGTGAAGAAAATATTTTCTTTCAGACATATTTACCCTCTTGATGATAAATCTCTGTATTTGATTTTCTCTATGAATGTATTTTATTTCAAAATATTTTGTATAAGTTTTCTCTTGTTTTGAGAAATCTTTTCTCTGTGTGTAAAATTTATCCTAACTATATAATTTCTCTTTCGAATCACTTATCCTGAAGCATTATCTCATAATATTTATTTTCACATATCATCTCTCTAATGAATTTCTCTTATATTTTTATTTAATTCAATTGGAATGTTTGGAATTATTCTCTGTGAAATGTGTATTGAGAAATACTTAAAAAAAAAAAACCAGTTATTCTCAAATTTATTTGTTCTTTATTCACAAAGATCGTGTAAGCTTTTCTCTGTGGAATCTCAATTCCAGAATATACATTAGTTTATCTCAAATAAATTTCTAAATAAATTAACTCTGTGAAACCCCTCTCTATGAAATCACTTGAAAAGATTAATTTAATCTCTAGATAATTCTCTTTGTTCATTTCTTAGAAATATTGTTTCCCTGTATAAAATTATTTTTTTCAAAAAAGATTTATCTCTCTGAGAGTTTGAATAAAAGGGGTAAAAACTTTATTGAAACTCAAGCACAAGAGTTACAAAGAGAGCCAAAGCCCTGAGGCCCAAGAAAAGAGCAACCAAACCAGCCCCATGTTCACCTTTATTTTCCCCGATGTAAGTTCTTGGCGGGCCCAGTTGTGATTGTTGTTTTTCTCTTTAGCCAGCAGGGATGAGCATACGTGACACTTGGTGGCCCGACGTTGCTCCCTCAGTTCTTCTTTGGTGTCTCATTTTTGAAGTAGCACGAGGGTGACAAATGGCAATGCTCATTTACTATTCTTCTGGGCAGGCCCACTCGTTTGTGCGGTTTGCAAGCAGTTTCCTCGCAACAATCCCCTTTTCCGCAGTCCTTTCCCTTTTGATAGAATCAATTCAGTTCTGGGTAACCTTGAGGCTGTTAAAGGAGTTTGTTTTGCTGGGTGCAGCCTCTATTGTGACATGCCATGTTTGTCTGTTCCAAGGAGGTTGCACCAGTTTTGGATTTTCAGGAGAGCTGTTTTTAGAAGCAGTGATGTATTTAAGGGGGATTTTCTCTGTCGCAAAGGAGGATTTTTTAGAGAAGAAGAAGAACGGTCTAATTTGCTAAGTAGGAGTTTTCTTTCGTTTCCAGCCTTAAAAAACTATTTGTGATTTGTTATAAGAAGATTATTCAGATTGTGCCTGTGGCCTTATGATGTCTTTCTTGGCTTACTATTTATAGTGTTTTTTGGGCTATTATTGTTGAAAATTCTGACAGACTTTGGGATTATTTTGTATGACTTCACTGAATAAACTATGTTTTTTTTATACTTGTTATCTAGTGAATGCGTGATGAATGTGTCCCTTATATTTTTAGGCAAATTTGGTTGTTGTTTTGATTACATCTTTGGCTCAGATGCTTACAGAGGTTGCAAGTGTTCTTTGATTTCTGTTGGTTCATTTCATATTAATGATATGGCGCATCGCTTAAGTATTTAGCATCTCATTTTCTTAAAAAGTATTTGTTTCCTCTCCCTTTCCTCAAAACCCAAGGAAGAGTCGGCTTCTCAACTCTGGAGGTCATTCAATGTTTCTTTGCACAAGTCGGTCCTCCAACACTGAATTTCCCATAAGGCTGTTCATCCCGAAAGAAAAATTTAGAGTCAACAGTTCTTTTTCTAGCACACTCGGTGGGACCATTACCTTTAAAAACAAAAAAAAAAACATCCCATCTAGTTTATGAGTCACAGGCCCATCACCAAGAGTCAAACGTCCATAAATCCCCATCTTCTTTTCCCTCCATTGGTGACCATCCATTCTGCCTTTGTTTCACTTCCATAGGGTTCCCCCACCTTCATATACCCTGCAATGTCCCAAATTCCCCCCCAAAATTTTGTGACCTAGGACAATGGTAGCCCTCTCATCCCTCCAGTTCCACCCGTAGTTTGGGGACCCATTCTGGCAGCCACGCTGAAAGCTGTTCCCAAATTCATGAGAGAATGTCACAAAACCCCTGGAGAACATCTGTAGGACGTAGCTACTGTTTGTATCGTACACGACATCACCGAGAAAAACATGGCTTTGTGGTTGCTTGTAGCTTCTTTCAAAGGAAAAACTCTAGACTGGTTTAGATCTCTAGGCCATAGTACCATAGGGGACTGGGATCAGTTGGGAGATTGCTTCTTTCAGAGACTCTCAGACAAAGCCGACAGATCATCCCTCATGCACCAACTCATTACGATCAAAAGAGCTCCCATGGAGGCCTTAACTGATTTCAACCTGAGATTCCAGTGAACTTGGCAAAGGATACCGTTGTCCACTTGACCTCTGGTAGATATGGCCTTCGCATTTTATCTAAAAGCTTTCAATTCTGATATATCAGTAATAATCCAATCCTTAGGGGGTAACACTCTTCCGCAAGCTTTCAACTTAGCGGTTCAAGTTGAAAATAACCTTATCGATGCTGGAAAGCTCACACCTCGCCCTACTATGCTAGTATTCCCCGAAATGTCTACCCAATTAATGGAGGAAGCTGCCCCGAGCAATTCTGCTCCATAGTCTATGTATTCATTCCCCACTCCTCAAAATACCGTCCATTCTACCTCTCTAGCTGCTGAGGTCAATGATATGAAAAATCTCTTAAGATCTTTCTCTAATGAAATCGTCAACCTAAAAAGGGCTCAAGTCTCTCCTACCAAACCTCCTTTTCAGCAAAATTTCCAAGGAAACAGACCCCCCTATCAACATCCTAATTATTGGGCTGAGAAAAATACCCCGCCAAATGGCCAAATAGTCCCCGTCCCTAATCCATTACAGGCCATCCACCCGAATGGCAGTAGAGAATTGATTGTGGGTCAGAATAATTTGGCAAATGATGCCAATTCTTGGTGTTTTCTATGCAATAATGCTCACACCCTAAAGAATTGCCCAAGGGGTAATCTACAACAAAAGGTTGTGGAACAAAGGAACTCAGGTATAATACCAGATGAATCTGGGTATACATCCCCGGGCATGGTTAATGTGGCTTTTGTTGCTCAAATGCAAGGAATGCCATTACAACAAGAAGTGGAAATCACTCCTAATCACACACTTTTTTCATGGATGGAGGAGGATGATACAATACTAACTATTGAGGAAAGAGCTTCAAAAAATGGGACCCCTATGGTGCATTCAGACTACAACCTTCACTCTAAAAGGCATTTGACGGGGAGGATGCCAGTAATATAAGGTCAATACCCGTAAACAAACCTCCAAAACCACCAGTCATCATTTCCGCCTATCCCAGGATGGAATTCATCCCTTACAAACCAAAAGAGCCTAGAGTTTCCACTCCCCCAACATTGGATGTAGTAGATAAGTTGAAGAAAGCTCCAGCCCATGTCTCTCTCTAGGACCTCCTGAGTATACCAAAGTAGAAAATTCAGCTAAGGGAGGCATTGTCCCATGATCAAAAGGATACAGTCGCAGTAGCTCCGCCACCCTCTTAGACGAATGGAATGGATTGCCACTTAGTAGTTAACAAGACATGCTCCCCTGCTGCTTTGATAAATGAAGGCTCACCCTCCACTGCACAAGGAGAAGGTAAACCTAAACCAAATCCTTTTTACCTCACCCTGATAATTGGAAACAAACTTTTCCATAACTCCATGATAGACTCCAGTGCTAGCACCACGGTCATGCCTAAATAGATTGTTGAAGTATTAAACATTAAGTATGACCCTTTAAGTAAAGGGGTAATGCAGCTCGACGGGAACAAAGTCCAGATGATAGGTCTCATCAAAAGCCTCCCTTTGACCTTATTTGCATGTCCAAGTATAACAGTATCCTAAGAAGTAGTGGTCATTGACATCCCTCCCATCTTTGGACTCTGTTTGTCCCGAGACTTCACCGCTAAAATAGGAGGGTATATGTACCTGGATTGGTCCCACCTGATTCTCCGTACCCGACACGACACTAAGATGAAGATCCTTTTAGAACCTCTTCACGCAGAGCATATAGCTGACCAAGCCTTGATTAATTTTGAGCCTACTCACACCTCTATAACCCATGATGAGCGAAAGGTGGTAGAATTGTTAGAAGACGAAGAAGTGACAGGGGAAATCCCACCCGAACAAGAAGCCCTCCTAAATGAGTTCATAAACTCTAATCCCTTCTCTAATTACCATGCCACTGGCCTAGGAACTTATTGCATTTTTGAAGAGGATCACCCAATCCCAAAACTTACCAAAGATCCTTTCTCCAAAGATCAGCTGTCTTCGACACTATGGACCCTACACTTTGACGGCGCCAAATGCAAAATGGGCTCTAGGGCCGAAGTTTGTCTCACCCCTCTGGTGGGTGATCTGATCTGAAGGTCTTTCTGATTACAGTTTGCATGTTCAAATAATGAAGCAGAATATGAAGGGCTAATTCAAGCCCTGAACATGGCAGAAAAAATAGGTATCAAGAAGCTTAAAGTTTTTGATGATTCCAAATTAGTAGTACATCAAGTATGAGGGATATCTAGCACCAAGCACGTCCGTATGAGATCCTACCGCTCCAGAGTCTAGGATTTAATAGAAATTTTTGATGCTTTCAATATGACCAGCATTCCCCGAACACTAAATACTGAAGCTGATCACATGGCAACCATAGGGGCTCATTTTGATCCAACTGCAGACCTCTTGGCCGATAATTCAGCAATCAATATGGTGGTTTGCCCATCTATTCTTGATAATAATACATATTGGAAAGTATTTGAAAGTGATGAGTAGATTGCTCTGTTTATTAAAAGCTCGGGAGAATTTGCCAATCACCTACAACCTAGGATTAAAGAGGCTTACGGAGACCAGATTATCCATCTAAAATCCAACAAGCTCCCCAATGGTCTGATCAGCTTGGAGAATTTTTTTGATCATGAGGATGTTAAGAAGGATAAGTGGAAGCTCATTGCAGACAAAGGAGATTACATTGTATTGTCAGTGGGATGCAGAAGAATCCTCAAAGTAGGCAAAGGTGTTTCCATTGAAGACAGGGCGAAATTGGCTTGATACTGTGATGAATATAAAGGTGTCATGGCTTGGTCTTATGATGATCTAAAAGGTTATGATCCCAGCATCATTCAGCACACCATCGAACTCACAAATGAAGCTAAGCCAGTCCGACAAAAATAGAGGCCTGTCAATCCTAAGATTGAATCCCTCATGGCTCAGGAGTTGAAGAAGCCGATCGAGTCAAGGATTATTTATCCTATAAAACACAGTACATGGGTATCCAATCTGGTCCCAGTGAGGAAAAAGAATGGAGACATTTGGCTCTGTGTGGACTTTCGGGACCTGAATCACGCATCGCTCAAGGATCATTATCCCCTACCATCAATGGTGCAATTATTAAGCACAGTAACTAGATCAGAAATGTTTTCTATGCTCGATGGTTTCTCAGGATACAATCAGGTAAGTGTTAAAATGGAGGATCAACACAAGACCACTTTTACCAACAAGTGGGGGATGTTTGTATATCAAAATATGCCCTTCGGCTTGTCAAACGCTGGGGCCACTTTCCAAAGGGCCATGGATCTGGCTTTCAAAGAGCTAATAAATAAGATTATCTTAATATATTTAGATGACCTAACCGTGTTTTCTAAACACCAAGAGGATCATTTTGATCATCTTGAGTTAGTCTTGCAAGAATGTCTAGAATTTGGGATCTCCTTGAACCCAAAAAAGTGTATTTTCGGGGTTCCCCAAGAGAAGTTGCTAGGACATATAGTTTCTAAAGAAGGCATCTCTATTGACCCTGACCGGGTCAAGGCTATCAAAGAGCTCCCCATTCCGGTCAACAAAAAGGGAGTGCAGTCATTTTTGGGAAAAGTCAATTTTGTCAGTCATTTTATTTTCGACTTCATTGGGATAATAAGACCTATCACCCTTATGCTTAAGAAGGATGTACATTTCAAACGGACCGCCAAAGCCAAAAATGTCTTCGACGAAATAAAGCATGCCATCTATTCAGCCCCAGTATTATCTAATCTGGACATGTTGAAAGATTTCATAATGTATGTCTATTCCAGTCAGCATAGTATTGCCATGGTTCTAACTCAAAAAGACACCCAAAAAGGAGGAGAGTACCCTATCGCCTTCCATTCAAAAACTCTCAAGGATTATGAGCTCTGCTCTAACTTTGTGGAAAAACAAGCCTTAGCTACCATAAAAGGACTGAAAAAATTCTAGCATTTTATTGCCTACAACAAGACCACAGTGTATGTAGCTCACCCCATAGTAAGAGAATACATTATGGAGGGCGACATCACAGAAAAAAAAGTGAATTGGATCACCAAGATCCTAGAATATGATGTTGACATCAGGCCCACAAAGCTAGTCCATAGGAGAGGTTTACGTGAGTATATAGCATAGGATGGTGAATCCCGTGTCTTCGAAACCATCCCAGAAGAGACGGTTATGTTTATGCCCGACACCCCCAGCGGAAATTGGATTGACAAAAGGAAAAATTTCATGAAGACAGGGACCTTTCCCGAAGATCTCCCTCCGGCCAAGAGGAGATTCTACCGGCTCCAAAATAGTATTTTCTGCCTCATAAATGAAATTCTTTTCAAAAGGAATTTCGACGGAGTCCTACTCCGATGCGTAGATCAAGGCCAAGCTGATAAAATTCTCCAATAATTTCACTACAGCCCCTCGGGAGGTCATTTCTCCACCCCAACAACTATGATCAAAATTACTCAAGCTGGATACTTTTGGCCATCCATGTTCAAGGATGTACACGCTCTAGTAAGAGGATGTAAAGAATGCCAATATTACACGGGGAGGGGTAAGAAAGCGGCCATGCTGCTCAAGCCTGTGTCAGTTGAAGAACCTTTTGCTCAATGGCGACTCGATTTTGTCAGAATGATCAATCCCCCAAGCTCAGCCAGACATAAACGGATCCTGACCACCACAGACTATATCACCAGATGGTCTGAAGCAGTTCCCCTATGGAATTCATCTAAAAATGAGGTCCTATATTTCCTAAAAGAACTGACTTACCAGTACGATCCCCCCAAAACTGTTATATCTGATAATGCTCGCACATTCATTGGCTTGCGGATCACGCACTTCGCTCTTAGCAGAGGTATTAATCTCAAAACCTCCTCTAACTATTATCCCCAAGGGAACAGTCTGGCGGAATCTACTAACAAGAACCTGATCCGACTTATCAAGAGGATAGGCGTGGAATATAAGAGGGAGTGGCACCATCACCTAAGGAGTGCATTATGGGCCAACCGCATAACACCCAAGTAGATTCTCAAGAGTTCCTCGTACAAGTTGGTATACAGGAAAGATGCATTTTTTCCTGTCACTAGAAATCCCGGCGTTACAGTTGCTAAAATCTATGGATATTGCCAAAAATGGCCCGATGGCTGTAAGTCTAGCAAAGATTATGGAGTTAGAGGAAGCAAGGGAGGCCACCTTCACAACTCTACAGGATAGGAAAAAGGTCATAAAAAGATGGTTCGATAGTAAAAAGAGCTCTGATGTTATATTCGCCCTCGGAGACCTTGTTCTGAAGTACAATGAGAGAATGACAAAGCCAAGTCAACACACCAAGTTCGACTGCCTATGGGAGGGTCCTTTCGACATCATAGGATGTAAGGGTTTCAACGCTTTTGAGTTAGAGGACATGAATGGAGACTCCCTCTCCATCCCGGTCAACGGTTTGCATCTTAAGCCTTATTATTAAGGGTCCTTCCCCTTTTTCATGTAAATAGTGTACATTATGTGCATATGTGTGGTGTGCATTTATTTTAATTATTTTTCAGCTCAACGCCAAAATGAAAAAGAGACTAGATAAAGAAAAAGCAAAATCATTATATTAAGTCTTTCTCATACTATTACAAAATGTGTGGGCCCTTGGCCTCTATCTTGTTTACATCTATCAATTCGAGCATAAGTCGCATCTTGCCAAGGACTCAGAGGCTAGTCTCAGTATCCTCCTCCTCAGTTTCAGAGTCCCTTTCTTCTCCTAGCCATTCAGTACCAGAAGAACTCTCAGGCTCCCCATGCATAAATATAACCACCAAGTTAGGAGGTTGATTAGGTAATAGGACTCTTGGGAAGATATAGTCCCTGAAATTAGTATACCATTTAGTGCCTTCTGGAATAGGGACCATCATATGCACTCACAGAAGAAACACGATAGCTAGCTCAGCACAGTACCTATGGGAGGACAGTGACATGGTTTTCAGGAAATTAATAAGTGGACACCACCTCACTTCTTCATTCTAAAAGATGAAGCACTCTAAGTCAGATGCCATAGGGAGTCCGAGGAAAGGTACATGATACACAACTACATCTTCAAGGCCCCCTAGATAGTCTAAAGGAAAGAGGGCTTGCGTCAGTTGCGTGGTCAGTAGCCCAGATTGGCCGCAGTCCAACAGAGAAGCCATGAAGTGTGAGCAGATATCTGTATTCACTCGGTATTGGTCTGGATTGCTAATGAAATCTTCTCCAAGTACCCATTTGATGGCAGTAATTATTAATGGATTTTTCCTTCTTGTCATCCCTTGCAGTCTCCAGTCTGATATATTCCCTAGGAAAGCGACTTGTGCCCTTCTATTGATGAGCCAAACTGGAGTATCCATTTCTTCAGAAACTCTGCCATTATAGCTTGCATTGTGATGAAAAAATGTCTGAAAAGACATATTTATAGAAAAAATCTTGGCAGATAAGCAATCGGCAACTTGAGCCCACCCTTGCCCCATTTTAATGTCTCTGTCACACCTCTATTAATTCATGTCATGCGAATGAGATTATTTCCAAGATATCGGTGTCTAGTCAGTCACTTCAAAAAAGAATGAATGGAAACAAAGAACCATGCGTACTTTCAGGTATGCCCCCCCCTTAAATGAGCCAGCTCCGCCAGCCCATTTCGGCTCATGCGGCCATTATCCCTAGCTGATCTCCTTGATTAAAGAAAGATTTGGCTCAAGGTACTTTTCCCGAGGAACACCATCACAATCAAGTAGTTTTTGGGAAAGTGGGAATGATGGCTCCCCTCATTCATGGAAGTTGATCGCAGCGGCAGTTTAGTTGGCGCTCGTGTCAGCTGAGCCTTAGCTTTCACATAAAAACAAGGCATATCATGCATTTAAAAACTCAAAGCTTCTCCCAGTCATCAATTTTTTCATTTTGTTTCCAAGGAGTTAGGCTAGAAGATGACGTGCAGGTTTCCATTCTCAATCTCAAGTCTGATAGTAGTTCAAGAAAGGTCGATTATCGCCTTGATGGATTCAGAGGCTTCGTTCGTGAAAGCCACTCCTAGGGGTTTTTGGGTTGATATTTTTGAGGAACTATCTTACTCTTCTCACGCCATCCCACCAAAGAAGGATTATCCAAAGACAAAGGCCAAAAAGAAAATGATGACCTGAAACCTGTCGGTTGTTCTGGATTCCTTAGAAAATATCTACGAGCTTGAGATCCGAAAGCAGCAAAAAAACCTTAGAGAGGTCACCTGTTCAAGGATGTTGCATCATAGAAATGACCCTCATTCCATCACGGTGCGTTTATGGAAGAGTGGTGCTCCCCAATCCTTGGTCCCCGCAGTTCCCTACTATCCTGAACTTATAGCTGCCTATGCAGAGGCTTTTGATCCTACCTCATTTTCTGTCAGTGGCTCGCACTTGAAACTGATCATATCTCCAGAGGCCATTAGGGAAATGCTCTACTCCCCAATCTTGGAGAATACTAATGTTTTCTCAGAGAGATCCATGGAGGAATTCTAGAGCACCAGGAGAGACGCATTAACTTTATGTTAGAATGCCCTCAACTGGAGTTTATCAGCAGGGCCTCCGAAGTTCCCTCTGTCATACGGTGATCTGAAACAAGAGGATCTTAGAGATATTTCATCTACCCTGGCTTGGTTGTGTGGTCATGATAGCGACCGAAATATTATAGCTTCCATGATGGGCTTTCTTTTCAAATGCAGGAAGCAAGGAGAACCTTTTCACTTCAACTTCTCCTCGACTATCACTAAGGCCATGGTAAAGCAGTTATCCGAATTCCAACAGTTGTGGCATTTTAGGTTCTCTTCAGTATTGGTGCACCTACTTCTGCATCAGAATGAATCCTTTTTTGCATAGTTCATGCACTTGTCCACTTTTGATGAGACGGGAAGTGTATTGTCGGTATCTTGTTGGACGCCTCTCTTGCTGGCCTCTTATGACTCTTATCAGTTTTTTGACTTGTTCTTGGCTTCTATACTCAAATATTTTGGAGTGATCCCAATGAGCCTCTCACCCATTTCTCACAGGTCCAAATGAACTGGATGCAGAATAAATGCCCTCCTTGCGACTGGTTTGTGGGCTCAGATTTCTCTTTCATCTGCATGCATGGTTTCTCTAAAGAGCCATTCCGGCTACCTACTCACGTGACCGACAGAACCCTAGCTCTGAAAATGGTGAGGTAGCTGGTAAGGGTTGAGCAAGCAATTGGAGCTGAGAAGCACGACACTTCCATCACAGAGGATAACAAGGCCATTGGCCCAATTATCCTAGTAAGAAGAAAGGTAGCTGAAGAAACCCTAATGTCAAAGCTGGTGTAGCTGGGTTTCATGGTAATTGATGACTTGTGGAGTTATGACCCTGATGGCTGCTTGAGCAAAAGAAAAAATGCTATGAAGCATGAGCTTTGAGACTCATGGGCAGAACGTACCAACCCTCGGGTTGACAACCCGAGCAAATATGTGGGTCGTGATGATTTTCCTATTTTGGATCACCCCTCGTGGTTAAAATTTTATTCCCCAGTGCAAAGAGTCAACCCCACAAAGCCAATCCCTTGGGCATTGTTAGAAAGCATGAAAGCCTTATCCTGGCCCAAAAAGAAAAGGGAAAATTTTTGGGTCTATCGTAAGGAAGTGATTCAGCTCAGAGCTAGCCTTGGAAACACACACCTAGATAAGCATTTCGAGCAAGAATGGAGTAAAGTAAATAAATTTGACGATGAGATAGGTGATAGTTCCTTATGCGAGGACTCATCTCCCAAGATGGATGCTCAGCAAGAAGTTGGGATTATAAGTACCGAAGGGTAGGAGCCAGAGCTAGAAATCCCTCCTTCTCTAGACAGTGCAACTTGCAGACCTCGTTCGTAGTCTAGTAAGAGGCGGTTTGAGAAGCAGTCCTCTGAGGGCCCCTGAAAGAAGAAGCCATATTTCAGTGGGTCAGAGAAGATTGCACCTAATACATCAACAAAAGCATCAACAGCTCTTCAGTTGCTGCAGCCTTCAACTGATCAGGTACGTCCCTTTTTCCCTTTTTCCCATTCTCCGGATGTTCTTGCAGCTACTCCCACACCTATCATAGAAACCTTAGTCCCTACAGCTCTTACATTGGCCCCTGCGGCCATGACAATTAATCCCTAAGATGTGCTTGCACATACTTCCACTCCTCTCCCAGCCAGAACCCCTATACATACAACTTTTCAGTCACCCACATCAGAAGCGGTCCTTGTGTCGCTCAGGCTAGGTTTTGAAGAGTTTTCCCCCCAAATTATGGCTGCAATGTCTGCCAGTTCCTTCCCATTAATGAGTTCCCCTTTTGTCCTATTATTTTCCCTATTGGTGGTGACTCATCCGGTCCAATCCTCCTTCGCTACCCCATTTTCACATTTCCCTTTTGCTGTCCCTCCTAGTGTAGTTTTCACAGGTCAAGCCATCGATCACCCGGATAGTTTCCAGTAGCAGGTTGTTTATGATCAAACCATTGGTTTGAATAAGGCAAACAAGAGGAAGGAGAAGGAAGGTGCTTGTTGTGTTCATCCTCACCTGCAAACCCATTTCAACAAGAAAGAGATTTCCTTTACTTTGCAAATCTAGTTTCTAAGGTTGACAAGCCAGAATTCTAGATGAGGCCCGATGATTATGAGTTACAAACAATGGGAATTAGTCTCCAAAGCACCACAACATCTGACAAGATTGGGATGATGGAAGAAACTTCTAAAGCAGTGTCCACGGACTTTATTAAGAAGAGCCGTTGTTTAGAAAAGCTCCAAGTGGAAAATGCTAGTCTCTATGATTCTCTTTCCCAGCAAATGAAGGAAGATAAGGCTCGGGTTTCAGAGATCAATTGTTTGCAAAGCCTGCTAGCTCAAGCAAACACATAAAAAGGAAAGTTGCAATCGACCCTCAATAGTGTTGGTTCCCAGCTAAAAGGTTAGGAAGTGACAAAAAATGTAGCCCTGAAGGAAGCGCAAGATAAAGATTCTGAGATACAATGACTGAAGGCCACTTCCAGGGATGTCACCCAGGTTCATATGCAATTGCATGAAGAAATTCTTCTCAAAGAAGGTTATGCCCATCAACTAAGTGAAGCCCAGGTGTCGCAGACGGATGAGAGGATGACTTTTGAAGCTGAGCTGAAAGCAAAAGAAACAAGTCTCAAGCAATCCGGTAAACGTGTTTCAGAACTGGAAGCTCTTCTGCAGTGGGAGCATAATCATACATTGCAGTTGCAACAGACCATCAGGACTGAAGAAGCAAAAATCCTAGCTTTGGAAAATCTGATGGCTATTGAGCAAAACAAAATCCAATAGCTCCAGCAAGAAATAGTTGGGAAAGATAATGAGATATCTCGATTGATGAGCATCCCACCACCTTAGCCAATTGCCCCAGACTTCTCCACCATGCTGACAGAGCTGTATGTTTCTCATTGGGAAAAGGTAAAGCAGCTCTGCCCATCTTTGCAACCGGTGTTAAGATTTCTCAGTGATGCGCAATCCCTCTGTGCTGAGGCTGAGCACATTATAAATAACTCTATGCTTATCATCGATCCAAAATTCCCAATAGCCCATACTCTTATTTAGTTATTTTATTCCACTCTAGAGGAGGAACTTAGGGAGAAAAGGATTGCAGATCGTCGACAATTGATCAAAAGGACTAATGTCTTCATAAATCGCGACAGGATAATTATGCAAGTGTCAGCTACTCTGGCACCTTTGTAATTTTCAATACTAGATATTAAGTGCCGTGTCAAGAAATTTGTTTCTTTAGGCTTACCTTCTCCTTTCCTGATGGATAATTCTGTGCTATGGATTGAGCAAGTATTAGAGCAGATTGAGATTTTACAACAGGACAGAGTTTTTCTACAATGGTTGGAAAGCCCTATTTTAGTCAATGAAGTGGAAGGTCTTTTGCATCCTCTAGCCCAGCTCTCTTCTCTCCTGAATCAGGTCCAAGATGAACCTGTACCTTTGCCCCTAGATGAAGTAATTTGCCTGGAGCAATATTTACAAGAGTTGGAAGCACAAGTTACGCTCTCAGAGGATGAATGGTTGCCCTTGAAGTAGGTTTTTGATCTTTTTCACCCTGTTGTGGGTTGAAGTTTGGTCTTCGAACCAATAATTTTGGGTTCTTCTATTCCGCAGGTAGAAACGCCCCTGATAGTCACCGAGAAATATTCACCTTTATTTTCCCCAATGTAAGTTCTTAGCAGGCCCGGTTGTGATTGTTGTTTTTCTCTTTAGCCAGTGGGGATGAGCGTGCGTGACACTTGGTGGTCTAGCGTTGCTCCCTTGGTTCTTCTTTGGTGTCTCATTTTTGAAGTAGCGTGGGGGTGACAAATGGTAATGCTCATTTACTGTTCTTCTAGGCGGGCTCACTCATTTGCACGGTTTGCAAGCGATTTCCTCGCAGCGGTCCCCTTTTCCGTAGTCCTTTCCCTTCTGACATAATCAATTTAGTTCTGGGTAACCTCCAGGTCATTAAAGGAGTTTGTTTTGCTGGGTACGGCCTCTATTGTGACACACCATGTTTTTCTGTTCCAAGGAGGTTGCGCCAGTTTTGGATTTTCAGGAGAGCTGTTTTTAGAAGCAGTGATGTATTTAAGGGGGATTTTCTCTGTCGCAAAGAACGATTTTTTAGAGAAGAAGAAGAATGGTCTAATTTGCTAAGTAGGAGTTTTCTTTCGTTTCCAGCCTTAAAAAACTATTTGTGATTTTCTATAAGAAGATTATTCAGATTGTGCCTATGGCCTTTACGATGTCTTTCTTGGCTTACTGTTTATAGTGTTTTCTGTGCTATTGTTGTTGAAAATTTTGACAGACTTTGGGAATATTTTGTCTAAGACTTCATTGATTAAATTATGTTTTTCTATACTTGTTATCTAGTGAATGCATGATGAATGTGTCCCTTATGTTTTCAGGCAAATTTGGTTGTTGTTTTGATTACATCTTTGGCTCAGATGCTTACAGAGGTTGCAAGTGTTCTTTGATTTCTGTTGGTTCATTTCATATTAATGAGATGGCACATCGCCTAAGTATTTAGCATCTCATTTTCTTAAAAAGTATTTGTTTCCTCTCCCTTTCCTCAAAACCCAAGGAAGAGCCGACTTCTCAACTCCGGAGGTCATTCAGTGTTTCTTTGCGCAAGTCAGTCCCCCAACATTGAATTTCCTATAAGGCTGTTCATCCCCAAAGAAAAATTTAGAGTCAACACCCCAACTTATCCAGCTACATATCCATCCATGTCCTCAGTAAAAATCATCTACAAGTCCTAACATTAATCCCCAGAGAGATGCTCCCAACCTTCAACTTTTCAATCACTATCATGTTTCAAGGCCCACTTGGCCAAACAATCTACTGCTCTATTCCATTCTCGAGGGATGTGGATGAAAGATACCTGCTCCATTAAAGAGCTAATTTGGAGAATTTGTTGAACAATCCCTACCAACTGCCACTGAATCCCACTCACCTTCTACTCATTCAACAAGTTAACAACAATTTGTGAATCCTATTCAGAAATCACCTTCCTTCGACCCAACTCCCAAGCCCACTCTAGGGCATAGAGAATCACAAATCCCTCCGTAAAGTTATTAGACTGCCACCCTTTATGCACCAAAAAGAGGAAAACTGCCTCCCCTCTGCTATTCCTGCCAACACCTCCAACTCCAGTTGGGCCTTGGTTCCCCCTAGATGAGCCATTAGTGTTAATCTTGATAATCCCTTCTAGAGGGGATATCCACCTTCCCACCCTTTGCACCTTCATAACCCGTCTACCTCTCCTGACACAAGCTAAGATGGGAGACAACTCCTACAGACCAAACCTACTCACAATATTTGCCTCATCTCTACTTAGCAGAAAATTCACCTCATATTTAGCTTCCATTGTCTCTTAGATCATCACAATGATCCTATTCCACACTTGTTGAACAAACAATTTGACCTCACGAAAGATCCTCCTATTCCTCTTGAGTCAGATCTACCATAGAATGAAGATGGGCTCAGTATACCAAACAGTCCAAGGAAGGAGGACAAGATAGGAGGTCTGCCCAAACAGATCTAGAACTCTACCAGAGAATCTGGGTGGACACAAGGATACTTCCACACCCCCCACCAATAATGCCAAATAAGCAAAGAGAAAGGGCATCTGAAGAATAGGTGTGAGGAATCTTCCTCCCCATTACCACACAAAACACAGATAGAGGGCCCCAAGAATCCTTGCTTGTGGATATTGTCCCAAGTTAGACATCTATTCAAAGCCAAAGTCCAAGTGAAGTAGTTACACTTCGGCCAAGAAACAACATTCCACCAGTTCACCTCTCTTGCCTCAAGCCTTCGGTTCAACAATTCTTGGTATCCACTAGCCATAGTAAAAATGCCCTTAGGATTTGGAGACCAAGAAATCTCATCCCTACCCTTGAGGGAGATACATTGTCTACTTACCAAAATGCCATGCAACTCAGCACACTCTTCCTCCATCCCTGCAACCAGCCACTCATTAGGAGCCTTCCACCTCTCCAATTCCAACCGACCACACCTATAAGCACTCTTAAAGTCACTCACCCTTGACCATCCCACCTCCAAAAACCTCTGGCACAGATTCCCAAGGTTAGGAAACTGATCAAGGATTGGAGGATAGCCATCCCAAGAGTCATTCTAGAAAAGGACCTCTTCCCCCCTTCTGTAAATCCAAAATAGCCCAGCCTTAATGAGAGAAGCCCCCCTCTTGAGAGTATACCAGATCGATGAATCCTTTCCCTCAAGCGGATATCTAGGGATTTCCTCCATCGGGATCCTCTGCATATATTTGTTGGCCAAAATCCTAACCCAGCCTCAATCCTGCTCTACACACCACCTCTAGTACAATTTAGCCACCAGCGCTTCCCCAAAAAGAATAGACTACCTTAAACCAAGCCCCACCAACTGCTTTGAGCTACACACCAGGCCCCAATTGACTAGACTCCATTTGGAAGATGAAAGATTGCCTACCCATAAGAATTGCCTAGCCAAAGAATCCAAACCCTTCAAGAACCACTTAGAAGCCACATGAAGCATACATCGATAAATCAGAAGAGCCTGAACCACCAACTGAATCAGTTGAACCCTCCTAGCAAAGGAAAGCCATCCATGAGTCCAGTGTTCAATCTTCATGCGAAATTTATCCAAGATGCCCTGTGAGGACTCCCTAGGAAGTTTGCTAGGAGAAATAGAGATGCCCAAATAATTCAAGGGCAGGGAGCCAACTTGGAATCTCAAGATAGGAGCAATCCTCCTTTGAATAGTGTTAGGAGTGTTGAAAAATCGAATAGAAGATTTATCCTCATTGATCAACTGGCCAAGGCCGCAAGATAAACATCCAAGACCTTACATATATTAGTAGCTTCTCTGACCCAAGCAAGTCCCATAAGGGACATGTCATCCACAAACTGTAGATGGGACTACGACTGCAAGTCATTACCCCATTTCCAACCCTGAATAATACCCATACCCACATTATACTTAATCAACTTCCCTAGACCCTCAGCCGGAAGAATGAATAAATAAGGGGAGAGGGGGTCTCCCTGGCGGAGACCCCTAAAAGCACCAAACAGTTAAGTATGGTCACCATTGATAAGCACAGAGAAAGAAGTAGACATAACACAACTCATAACCCACTAGACCCATACCTCAGCAAAACCAAAAGCGATGAGGATATTTTGAAGGAAGGACCATCAAACTCTATCATACGCCTTAGTCATATCCAGCTTGATAAACATAACTTTTTCCTTGGATGACACCATAGAATGAATGGTCTCCATAGCTATGACCACACCATCCAAAATTTGGCTCCCTTCCACAAATACACTCTTCTCCTCAGAGATAACATCCCCCAAGAACTTCTTCAATCTATCTTCTATCAGCTTAGAGATGATCTTATAAAACACATTGCAGAGAGAGATAGGGCGGAACTGGCCTAACCGGTCGGCCCCATCACACTTGGGGATTAGAGAAATGAAAGTCGCATTCAATGCTTGAAGCATCTGCTTATTCCTTTGGGATTCCTGGACTACTTCCAATAAATCCAGTTTGATAATATCCTAGAACTTTTGAAAGAATTCAACCGGGAACCCATCCGATCCAGGAGCTTTACCTTTCCTCATGTGAAAGATGATCCTCTCAAGCTCTTCTAGCAAAATAGGACACATAAGCTGCTCATTCATCTCCCCTGTGACTAGAAAAGGAATGCAAGAAAGAACCTGATTCTCTACCACCATTTCCCCCTGGGAATCTTCCCTGAAGAGGGCCTAGAAAAACTGAAGCGACTCCCTAGAAATCTCTTGCAAGGAAAAGCACTGCTCATCTCTATTGTTAACTAGAACAGGGATGGAATTTTGACGTCTTCTTTCTTTCACAGAGTTGAAGAAGAAAGTAGTGTTCTTGTCCCCCTCCTTCAGCCAATCAATATGAGCTCTCTGCTTCTAGTATATTTCTTCTTTAAGCTCTCATTCCTCCACCACCTTGATAGTTGTATCCTCCTCCCTAAGCAGATCCTCAAACAAACCATGCTCTTTGATTTCACTGGTGATCCCATTTATCTCAATTTGAGCATATTTTTTAGCATGAAAAATGTTCCTGAATCCCTGTCAGTTCCACTGTTTAAGCTGATACTTAACAAATTACAACTACTTGGCAAAAGAGTACATGGCAGTGCCAAAGGCTAGCCTCCCATTCCTCCACCACTCTACTACAAGAACCTGTAGAATAAGATCCTGAAGCCACATAAGTTGGAATTTGAAAGAAGGTGAGTGAGATACCCAAGCCAAAGAAGAAACCAACTTGATGGGCCAGTGATCTGACCCTCTCCAGTCAAGAATCTCAGAACTTGTGGACCACCCCCTACCAATCCAAAAACTAGAGACTAGAAAACGTTTCAACCTCTCTGAAATCCAATACTCTCCCATCCTCCTATTATTCCAAGTGAACAACCCATTGTTAGGCTTAATGTCAACAAGCTGCAACAAAGATATAGTATGTTGAGAAAGAAAGAGGAAGGTTCCAACCTCATAACCCCTCCCTTGTTCTCACTCAACTCAAGGATAGCATTGAAGTCTCCTGCCATAATCCAAGGATAAAAAGGGGCCAGCCTTTGCAAACAAGAAATGTGAGACCAAAAGTTTTCTTACCCTGAAAATCAGTAGGGGCATAGACATTGAAAAACAAGATGAATTCCCCAGTCTCAAGACTAGATATAACCCCAGATACTGAAGATCTGGAGGCAACCCACTAGACATGGTGAAATTTTAAAGGGTTCCAAAGGCAGGCCACCCCTCCAGAGGAACCAGCTGCCCCAACACACTGATACTCACCTCACCCCCACAACTTTGGCACCAGACCCATCATACTCTCCACTGAAATTTTAGTTTCTTGCAAGAATAGGATATCAGGTGAATGATTCCTAATCAAATCCCAAACAAATTTTTGTCTAGGGCCATTGTTCAAGCCCCTCACATTCCATGAAAGAACAATCATTTTGGGGGATTGGAAAAGTGAGAATCCAAAGTCTTTACTGACCCTAACTCAACCAAATTCTCCCCCATCAATTTGATCTTGTCCAGATCCTTCTTTCTGCCAACCTTTGAACTCTTCTCTGAAGCACTTTTCTTAATATCTTTCTGATGCAGACCCAAGTGAGCAGAGGACTTATTACTTTTAACTCCAGCTAGTTCCAATTTCAAAGCTAATAGAGAACCCTCCCCCTCAACCAAATTCACCTCAATACTAGGAGTGAGTCCTAGCTGGACCCCTACTGGTTGATCCATCTCCATCTGTTGGCTTCCAACCACTAGAAGGGCCTGGGTAGAGTCCTCAATTACTCTTTCCAAACCCCCCTTGATGCACCTTGATCCAGAGGGATAAACCCTAGATTTACTTCCTGATGGCTAAGGTCATCCAAGACCTCAAACCTGTTGAAGGAGTCCTCCTCTTGTCTCTCTTGTAAGGGTCTCTTTTGTCCTCGGTTCCTATTCTTCATCTTAACTGAGACAAAACCATCAACACCCTCAACCTTGACCAACATGGAAGCTTTCCCTTTGTTAGCCCTATCTAGGCTTGGGTCCGACTACTGAGCTTGACGCGTTGCCGATTTATATCTAGGGAACTTACGCTATAAATTACCATACTCATGACACATCCAACATCGAAATGGTAAAGTCTCATAATCTAACTACTGAATCCAACAATGAGAGCTTGTGCACATATCTATAACATCTAGGAAAGGTTTACTAAGATAAATTTCAACACACATACGCGCAAAGGTCATTACCTTTTTCCCCAGGGTTTGCGTTAAAGATTCCATAGGAAAATGTGGTAACCGAACCCACACTAGAACCCTATTTGGGAGCTCCTCTGAAGGATTAAACCCTGCATGCTAAGGCTTGATGAACAATCCCACCTGGTAGTAAAAATATTGGCCTCCTTCAAAGACCCTATTGCGATCCTCCATGCAATTGAAAGTAACCATGAAATAGTTATTTGCCAACAACATAATCTCCATTTCCCCTTCCGGTGCCCAAGTCCTCTGCACCCAGTTTTCCAAAAACTATAAGGAAACCCTCATTCCCAAAAACTTGCAATATAGCGAGTGTTTTGAAAAATATTCAATATCTTCAGCTATCATCTCAAGAGGGATAACCAGCTTCGGCCTCTCACTACATCTCTCCAGACAACCATTAATCTTCATAATGCAGGAGCTGCAAGCACTCCCAACCCCTGAATCTGATGAGAAAATATTATTGTTAAAAGTCTTCATATTTTGAAGTGGGGTTGTTGAGCCCACTGCAACATGAAAATCCATGGTTGGAGCAACCTGCAAGGCCTCACCACCAAAACTTGACATCGGAGCACAAAAAAATAAAATAAGAGTGCCAAAAATCCACTCCCCAAAGGGAAACTCAAGTAGGATCGGCACCCAAGGCACCACCCCTCCCAAGAACCACCGAAGAAAGGGGCCAGCCAATACCCTAGGTGCACGGGAGACCCTCAGGCCACAGCCAGCCAGAGCCCCACCCCCGCAAAGCCTAAGTACCACCCCCGCGCAGCCAAAGCTCCACCCCTATGCAGCCTCAGCCCCACCCAATGACCCCCGCAACTCCCCCCACACCCGCTGCCATTCCCAGCCTAGCCCTGCAACCACAACTCACCCCGATGCCCTGCACTACCCTTCTCCTCCACACCTGCAATCTCCACTACCCATGAGCTAGGGCCACAAAACCCTAGCTCGATCGCCTGCTAAACGCCGCACGCACGCCATCTCTTCCTTGATCTTCAGTGGGTCCTATCTCTCTCAGATTAATTATCTCTCAATTATTTAATTCTCTATGTAAATTATTCTCCCTAATAACTTATCTTCCTGTGATTAATTGACTCTTAGAAATGTTTTACCATCTGTGTATGTAAATTTGATGAACTATTAAACACTAGATTTTTTATATATAAATTAATTAGTTAATTAATATATATATATATAATCAATATTATTAATATTACAAAATAAGGAAAGTTCATTTTTTACTTTAAGTTGTTTCCCTTTTTTTTAAAGGTTATAATATGAGGTAGTGGGGAGGGGCGGTTATTTAACCCCCTACCCACCCCACTCCCTATGGCTATTGCAGCATAGTGGTCTGTAGGAAAACGTGGGATGGGAGGCGGGGGTGGACCCATGGGCCCACTTCCCCAGTTCCCCACTCCCTCCCCCTTTATTAACCTCTTCCCCACCATTAATTAAATGCTTGCAATTCGACTTTTTTTATTTATGATTTCTTCAATGCAATTTTGTTAAAGAATAATTCTCTTATAAAACTCTTTGGCTAGTAAAATTATATTTAGATTAATTCGTAATTTGGAATTATTGATAATGAAAACCTTATAACCTAATTTTTTAGTTTAGTAAATTTATATTTAGATTAATTTTCAAAATGGAATTTATTGATACTTTCTAGTTTAAATTCTAGGTTAGCAAAAAAATTACTTAGATCATTGATATGTAATACTTCTCAATTATCTTTTTTTTTTAAGAAAATTTATAATTGTAGATTAATATATAACTGATTTTATAATTGGAATTACTTAAATAATTTAAGATTTATTGAGCTATTTAAATTACTAAATTGGAATTACTTAAATAATTTAAGATTTATTGAGCTATTTAAATTACTAAATTGGAATTACTTAAATAATTTAAGATTTATTGAGCTATTTAAATTACTAATTTATATTATTATAATCATCAATTATAATTAATCTATTAATTAAAATTATCTAATGCCTTAAAAGACCCCATTTCCAAGTAATCATGTTAGACTAATAGTCTCCCCAACTAATTGTTATTTCAAGCAAGGGATTCAATATTATCATCATTTAAGAAAATGTATATTTGTTGATTTTTCATTATTAACATTTTCATGCGAGCTACGTAATCATTATTATCATTTAATGTTATGCAAGCTACACAATATCACACAAATTATCTATTCAATTATTTTCATGCATATTATATAATCATTGTGTTAGTTATTCTCAATTTGAATAGTAATCTTCTAGTAGTAATTGGGTTGGTATTTTCAAGTGGTTCCTCATTTTCATAGAATTAGTTTATTTTCAAGTCTTTGCAAATAATGATCTCAATTTCAAGTTGCATTAGGATAACGTTTATTTAAGTTTTCAGTAATATAATAGTTTCATTCCATGGTTAATTAAGCATAGTGTTGCATAAGCTTCATAATTACTTAGATAGATACCTAAACAAGAGGTGAAGGAAACAAAAACCTAGTAGCATTCAATTATTGGCCATTTTGTGGAATTGATTATGTGTTACATTGATGTTTTGTCATTGATGCCAACACTAGCTATTTGGATGATTTACCGACACCCTTCTCGTCCCAATAGCTTGAGTGGTTTCTAGTTGATTTGGATCCGACATGATCCGGTAGGCTCTAATATAGTTTGGTTATGGAATTGGCTTATTTATGATACTCATATGCATATTTAGTAAGTTGGTTTTGGTCTAGTGATCGGATGCTATCAAGTTTGCCTAGAAGCTTGGCTTCTGGTTCCAGCGAGGGTTTCACCGGTAGAGATTTTTGATGAAGATATTTGATTAATTACATAAGTGGTGTTGGTGCATCTTTTGTTGGAGTTTCCAGATGCTGATGGCGATCATGTTCAAGACTTGGTAGATGGAGATCATTGTTGTAGCGTGTGGACCTATACTAGGTCCCAGTTCATCTAGGTTATGGACCGGCTTTAATGTAACGTGTGGATTGGACCTCTCGATGTGTTTCCGAGTTGTCTTATGTGTTGGATATTATTTGTTTGGTCTAAGGCCACCATGTTTTGTAATTATGTAATTGGTTTATTGTCTAGTGGCTGACCTAATTGTTTATGGTCGAGGGTATGTATATATAGATGTAAGATCTCATTATAGATCATATATATGGTAGAGATCAAGGGATATGGATATGTAATATACAAATAATGTAATATCATTCAGGTAGAGGATTTGCTTGATCATTGGAGATCTAATTGGGTTTATGTAAGAGGATTTAGTCCTCCGGTTCTGATCTTAACTGGAACTATACTCAGGCATAGGAGATGATATCTTTTGTAGTTCAACACTTCTCCAGATTGTAGTCTGGATTTCTATGTAGTTAGTGAGACTCTATTTGTGATGAGCAATGTGCTCTAGGCTATTGGCCTTCCTGCAAGTGCAGGCCCCTCAATTGTAATTCACATACTTACTACAGAAGTATTATCTGACTATGGGTAGGCTTTCCACCCTGGTTTTTCCCCTTTTCGAGTTTCCACATATAAATCTTCGTGTCATGAGGATAGTATTTATTTTGTGATTATTATTTATGCTTAATTGGTTTAACTACTATTCTGGTAATAATGTTTTGGGTTTTGGTATTAAATTTTTAATTGCTAATTGTTTTGGTAATCTATGACAATTGATTCACCCCCCCCCCTCAGTTGTCTTCTAGTTATTTGAACTGTCTAACAATTGGTATCAGAGCTTTGGTCCTCTCTGCAGAAAGCTTAACCACTTGAGGAAGATCCTATGGCGACTAATAGTTCAAGTTCATCCAATTCATCTAGAGTTATCTTTTGGAGAGATATTCCTAGGTTTGATGGAACAAATTACACAGTATGAAATATTCAGATGGAGACTCATCTGAGATGTCTTGGCAAGGAGATTTGGGAGATCATACAGAATGGTGTCACACCTTATAATCTGATGTTTGGCAATCCTCCTCTAACAAACCTAGATAAGGAGATTGAAAATGATTGTAGAGAAAAAGAAACCCTCTTGTATGCACTTTCTAATCAACAAATAATGGGATTAACTCATAAATCATCTAGAAAGGCTATATGGGACAAGTTGGAGACTCTTAATGAAGGTGACCCTATAGTGAAGATTGCTAAACTTGATGGTTACCGGGTGAGATATGAAAACTTGAAGATGGAAGAAGATGAAAGGATTACTGCATTTATGGAAAGGGTAAATGAGATTGTTATGGGAATTCATTGTTGTGGCAGAACTTTGAGCGAAGATGAAATTATTTCTAAAGTCTTGAGATCCCTACCACTGACTTACAAAATGAAGTCTACTGCTATTAATGAGTTGAGAATAATGGCTAATACATCTGTCAATAGAGATACTTTGGTTGAGAACCTATCTGTTTTTGAGCTTTTAGAATTTGGACCTTCTAGAGCTATGAAGACTAAACCTTGTTTTCATGCATCTGCATCAGTAATCGGTAAGAAATATTGGAAAGTTTTATATTGAAAGGAATTGGAAGATAAGAAGAGAGGAGATGATGAGTTTGAGAAAATTGAAGCACTATTTGCTAGAAGAGTACTTAAAGGACCAATAGGAAGTAAGTATGAAGGAAAAGCACCTTTTAAATATTTTACATGTAATAAGATTGGTCATTTTGCATCTAGATGTCCTGAAAGGAATTCAAGATTAGAAGAAAGAGTTAGAAGATATTTTAAGCCTAACCCTGGATATCAAAACAAGTATAAGTATAGGAAAAATAGACTTTAAGCCTAATCCTGGATGGCAATGGGAAGGAATGGGTGTTCCTGGCTATCAATGAAGATGATCCGGCACTAGAAGAGAATGTACATGAAGAGAACTCACTTGCTGCTAAAATTGAAGACAAGGTTCAATGGGTAATTGATAGTGGTTTTTCATATCATATGACTGGAGATAAAGGGAAGTTTCTATGTTTGCAAGAATTTCATGGCGGTCTAGTTAGATTTGGATATGACAAAGCATATATGATCAAAGGAAAAGGAACTATATCATTAGATGGTAAGAACAATACTGACAATGTTTATTATTTTGAAGGTTTAAAGCATAATCTTCTGAGTGTAGGACAATTAGTGGATAAGGGATTTCAATTATAGTTCAAGGATGGAAAATACAAAATCATTAACAGATCTAGTTTGGAGATTGCAACTGATACACAAAACAAATGTAACATATTTAATTTGAACTCTGGTGAGAGGACATGTTTCATTACACAGATTGATGAGAGTTGTCTATGGCATAAAAGGTTGTGTCATGTGAAATTTAATTGCATTGTACAAATAAGTTCAACTAAGGAAATTAGGGATATACCTAAGATTATGAAGCCCTATAGTCCAGTATGTGAAGAATGTCAAATGAGTAAATAGGTCATAACCTCTTTTAGGAGTATACAAGATAAATCTAATGATGTTCTTGATGTTATTCATACTGATTTGTGTTTTCCTACTAGAGTTAAAAGTTTTCAAGGTGATAGATATTTCATGCTAATCATCGATGATTATTCTAGAATGAAGTGGATTACTTTTCTAAAGGAAAAATCTGAAGCATTTGAAAAGTTTAAAATCTTTAAGGCTAAAGTGGAAAATGAGACAGGATTGAAGATTAAATGTTTGAGGTTAGATCATGGTGGAGAATTCACATCCGGTGAGTTTAATAACTTTTGTGAGAAACATTGTATAAGAAGACAATTTTTTGCTCCCCGAACACCTCAGCAAAATGGAGTTGTGGAAAGGAAGAAATGAACTATCTTGGATGCTGCTAAAACAATGATGATGGAAGCTAGTCTACCTCATACCTACTGGAGAGAATCAATGAGCACAATGGTTTATACATTCAATAGAGTACAAATCAAAGGAGAAACTGATAAGACACCTTATGAATTATGGTTTGGCAATACACCTACAATTAAGTATTTCAGAATCTTTGGTAGTAAATGTTATATTAGGAGAGATGATATCATTGGAAATTTGATCCTAGATGTGATGAAGGCATATTTCTTGGTTATTCTAATGAAAGTAAGGCATATAGATGTTATAACAAGAGATTGTAGAGAATTGTGGAGAGTGCTAATGTCAAATTAGATGAGCTAAACAAAAGTCAAATTCAGAGTTTATGAGAAGGAACCAGTAGTGGAAATGATTATATCTGAACCGGTAGCACCTTTACCAGAACAAAGTGTTGAACCAGTTACTCCAACAGTATTAGAGAATTCAACAGTAACTGAAGAACATGGAAGAGGAACAAAGAGTCAGAGGACTCCTAGGTATGTGATATGGAATCATTTGGAAGATTAGATCATTGGGGATAAGAGCAATGGAGTAATGACAAGAAGAAGACTAGCAACTAATAAGGTATGTTTAATTTCACAAGTTGAACCGGTATCAGTAATTGAGGCATATAAAGATGAATATTAGTTGAAACCTATGGAAGAAGAATTAGATCAGATTGAGAAAAATAACACATAGACTTTGGTTCCCTGGCCTAAAAAATAAGAATGTTACTGGAACTAAATGGGTTTTTAGGAATAAATTTAATGAGGATGGTCAAGTAATAAAGAATAAGGCTAGATTGGTTTGTAAAGGATATTCTTAGAAGGAAGGAATTTATTATGGAGAGACTTTTGAACCTTCAGCTAGGATTGAAGCTGTAAGATTATTTCTTGCCTATGCTACTTGTAAAAACTACAAGGTTTATTAGATGGATGTTTAGTGTGCATTTTTGAATGGGGATCTTGATGAGGAAGTTTATAGTGAGCAACTTGATGGTTTTTCACTATTCGATGATACAAACATGGTTTGCAGGTTAAGGAAAGCTTTATATGGATTGAAACAAGCACTTAGAGCTTGGTATAAAAGGTTGGATAAATATCTTTTGAAAATTGGTTATACTAAGGGTAATGCTAATAGTAATTTATATTATAAGATTACTGATGATGATATATTGATTATTGAAGTATTTTTTGATTACATTATTTTTGGAGGTGAGGATAAGTTATGCATAGAATTTTATAAGAATATGGAGAAAGAATTTGAGATGTCTATGATTGGTGAGATGAAATTTTTCTTAGGTTTGCAAATTACTCATATTGATAAAAGTATTTTCATCTATCAAACTAAGTATGCTAAGGAATTGTTGAAGAAATTTGGTATGGGAGATTCTAAACTGGTAAGTACTCCTATGGTTACAAGAGAGAAATTGACAAAAAAAGATGTTTCTGCACCGGTAAATCCTACAAGATACAAATCTATGATTGGAGGTCTGCTTTATTTGACTCAGACTAGGCCTGACATAATGAATGTTGTTTGTATTGTTTCAAGATTTCATAAATCATGAGAGTGCGGTGAAAAGGATTTTTAGATACTTATAAGGTACATCAGAATATGGTTTGTGGTACCCTAAGGATGATAACTTTACTTTATGTGCATATACAAATGTTGATTGGGCTGGAGATGTTGATGACCGAAAAAGTACTTCTAGTGGAGCTTTCCTTCTTGGAAAGAAGTTGGTTTCATGGATTGGCAAGAAACAGTCATGTACTTCTTTATCTACTGTTGAAGCTGAGTATGTTGTTGCTGCTACTTATTGTACATATCTTTTATGGATGAAGTAAATGTTGAAGGATATAAAGGTGGATTGTGATGCACCAGTAGTTATTCACTGTGATAACTCTGCTGCTCTTGATATATCAAAGAATCTAATATTCCATTCTAAGATAAAACATATATCTATTAAGTACAAATTTTTGAAGGAAAAGGTGGAAGATAATGAAGTTAGACTGGTTTATGTGAACACTAAAGAGAAGATTGTGGATATTTTCACTAAACCTTTGCCCAAGGAATTGTTTGAGTACCTAAGAGATAGATTGGGAGTTTCTACCCTTCTGGTAGAGACTTGATTGATGCAGTTTGGCATCAGTCTAGTATGAATTATCAGAGATACTATTCATTCTTGCACTGATGTGGGGATGCTACTACTCAGGGGGAGTAGTCAGCTTTGTGATTCAGTGGTTTTTTTTTTTTTGCTTTGATATTTTTTTAGATTTCTGGCATTGATGTCAAAGGGGGAGAGATATTGATGTGAAAAATGAAAAGTAAAGGGGAGAGATATTGATAGGGTGAGAGATATATGTATAATTCAGAGATTTACATAGATATTATTCATAGGGGGGGTTTGGTCTTTATTTCAAAATTGTATGTGGGAGATTGTTGGCTATCTTCCATTGAGGGAGACTTGTTTGGCATTTCTTGGTACTTAGATGTTTTTCACATCTAGTGTTGCCATCAATGTCAAAGGGGGAGATTGTGGGCCATTTGGTGTAATTGATTATGAGTTGCATTGATGTTTTTTCATTGATGCCAACACTATATATATGGATGCTTTACCAGCACCCTTCTGGTCTCGATAGGTTGAGTGGTTTCTAGTTAATTTGGATCCGACATGATCTTGTAGGCTCTAGTATAATTTGGTTATGGAATTGTCTTTTTCATGATACTCATGTTCATATTTAGTAAGTTGGTTTTGGTTTGGTGATCGGATGCTATCCTTTTTGCTTAGAAGCTTGGCTTCTGGTTCTAGCGAGGGTTTCATCGGCAGAGCTTTTTGATGAAGATCTTTGATGAATTGTATAAGTGGTGTTGGCGCAGCTTCTGGTGGAGTTTTAGGATGTTGATGGTGATCATGTTCAAGACTTAATAGAAAAAGATCATTGTTGTAGCGTGTGGACCTATATTGGGTCCCAGTTGATCTAGGTTATGGACCGACTTTAATGTAACGTGTGTATTGGACCTCTTGATGTGTTTTCAGGATGTCTTATGTGTTGGATATTATTTGTTTGGTCTAAGGCTGACATGTTTTGTAATTATGTAATTGGTTTATTTTCTGGTGGCCAACCTGATTGTTTATGATCAAGGGTATGTATATATAAATGTAAGGTCTCATTGTAGATCATATATATGGTAGAGATCAAGGGATATGGATATGTAATGTGCGAATAATGTAATATCATTCATAGAGGATTTGGTCAATCATTGGAGATCGAATTGGGTTTATGTCAAAGGATTTAGTCTTCCATCAATGCAACACATAATCAATTCCACCAAATGGCTAACATAAGAGTACACCAATACTACTGGTAAAGTACAACGAAACAAGATTGAAAGACTTTTACCACATCAAGGAGACAAGATGCGCCAATCCCCCAATGGACTTAGGATCATATGTCTTTGATTGACAAAGTAAAAGGGAAGACCGAGAAGGGGAGAACTGTGACTACAAGTAGCAAAGTTCCCTTCACTATGAGTCATGAAAGAAAGGATACTAAAGATTACAAAGAAAAATAAAGTTCACTAAGTAATTCTAAGTATCACAAGAAGGAAAGTATGAGTGGAAGGTATGTCCCCATGTTGAAGCGATCACATGTGCCTTATCATGAGAAATTTCTTTAAGGTAGGATACACCCAAGAGAGAGAAGGAAGGAGCACATTATCGCAAGGATTTATCCCCCAATTCAGGAATAAATCCAAGGATAATGAACACAAAACATGAGGTAGTGTCTCTTTCCTTGGGGTCAGTATGTTGTATGATAACTCATGTATATCATGTATGTATATACATATAATAATCATCATTCCCCAAAGAAGGACACGACCTTAGAAGAAAGGGAAGATAGGATGTGTTTTGAGTCAACATGAAAGAGACCAAGAAAATATCTCAATGCTTTGCATTGTCCCCGAGTAGACATTAAGGGGATAACAAAAGAATGGGGATACACATAGAAGAATGGTCAAAAAAGAGAAAGAAGGGAGAGAGAGAAAGATTTGTAGTGCTAATATTGCTAATCTAGCACAACATCCACCTCCGGATCTTGCTGATCACTATTTCGAGAAGGCAAGCAATATGCTAGAGGAGCGACATCGATCACAATAGATGGAGCTATCACAATATCCAAACAAGGACTATGATCATGTTGTAAGTCACTTTGTTTGATTCTAGGAGCTAGGATTAGGGTTTGTGAAAACTCATCTGATAAATGCTTGTCTATGTCAACATATTGATACTCACTATCAGAAGCATTAGGAGTTGTATTGCCATTATGAATGACATTTTCACCCATTTCTTCATCAAATTTTAGAGAAAGAGGAGAAATAATATGAACAAGAGTAAAACCATCACATGTTTTATGCAACTTATGATTTGGAGATATAGGTTGAACATCTTTCTTAGGAGAAAGGGAATCATGTCAACTATCAAAAGCTGAGGTGACTGATTATTTTAAGGGATAGATTCACGAGCTCGAACATGACATCTTCATCAATGTTCTCTGGCACAACAATTTCGTCGAGTCTTCGTGGAAGGCTGAGAAGGAGGAGGAACATCTAAAAAAGTAGGAACGTTTCTCTCCTCAATAGTGGAAGGTTTAGGTTGAGGTCTTTTTGGTTGAACAATAGGAGAAGCAGGCCTCTTCTCTCGATAATAGGAAGGAGGTGGAACTATGCCATAGAAAGGAGGAATATTAGGTGTAGGAAGGAGACCAAGTCCATCATGAGGAAAAGGTATATGTATAATCTTAGGAAGAATATGTTGGCATTATGTGAACCAGTATGTGGACTTAATGATATTGTATGTTGTCATTGATGTCAATATGCTGAAGAAGTGAGAACCGGCATATGAGAGAATTGGTAGAACACTGTGAACCGACATTAGTGCCAAAGTGAAGTGGTGTGCTTATTCAAGGTGAACCAACATATGGTTATGGGAACCGACACATGGAAGCATTGTATGACTACCGGTTGGTAGTCTCAACTTCAGGGTTTCCGGTTGAAGTGCTTCAAGCTTGTGTAGCTCAACCGGTGACATTGTGTGATGAGTTAGCATTGTAATGAATAATAGATCATGTTGCCACGTTAGCCTTGTGCACATGAAGGATCTTACATGAAGGAGATTGTTCCTATCTACCTCAGGAATGTGCAAAGTCTGTAAAATGGCGATAATGTGTGATGGGTTATCAGCCGCCATGAAATCGAAGAAAATGGATGATGGAGAATGTCTTGAGATTGGAACAAGACTGTTGTAATTAATGGAGTGTTCTCAATGGTCAGGATTGAACCATTTGAATTCCTTAACCTAACAGGTTTAGGGTTTAGGGTTTATGCTACCAACCTATCTATTTTCCTATAAGGTCGATGTTGTGTCTCTTTCTGAGTTTGTTGGAAAAAGTTGTGTGTGTGTATCCAAGAGAAGGGATTCGTGATTCTTGCTAGACCAAAAGAAGAGAAGTGATACCTGTAGAGTGTAAGTGCAGAAGGTGAAGAGGAGCTTAAGCGGATCTACATTGGCATTGAGTGTTGTTACCAGATCATTGTAATACCTGTTGATCTCTAACCACCTCAACAGTTGGAAAATCCCTTAATAGGGTAGCCTTAACTGGTTTGCTGTAAATCCTTTAACAGGGTAATTAAAATCTATTGAGTTCTTGAAATCCTCTAACAAGGTAACCTTTAACAGGGTTTAACCCTTAATCGGGTATTGTAGCCATTCGTTAACCGGGTGATCTTTAACATGATCAATTCCTAGCAGAACCTATTGTAATGTCTCTAATCAGACAAGGCTCCTAACAGAGCGGACTTCTAAAGAGTTCAAAAATATCTTGTGGGTATTCATCCCCACCGTGGGTATTTGTCATGTGTGATGCTTTCCTATTGTCTGTCAAGCATATGATGGTTCTATGTTTTATGCCTGTCAATAAAACATGTTGAACTAGATGTTATTATAATCTGATGATAGATTACCTATTTATGCATAAGGGTGAAATGGTAGTGTAGTCTTGAGTTGAGTGAAAAGATAAGTGAGTAACCAGTTAATGCTTGTCTCAGTCATTCTTAGCTTTATTGGTTGCACTCTGTTTCAAACCAGTGTCATTGTTTGCCAGTCATTTGAAGTGTCTGTTGTCAAACTGATTTAGGATTGTATTTTTGTTTGTACTTATTCAACCCCCCCCTCTCAGTACCGGGTTAGTACTATCCATTCATCATTGAGTTATCAATTGGTATCAGAGCATCCTCCAGGTCATTTGTGTTATAAGCTTAACCGCTTGAGGTAAAGATCCCATTCTAATGATGAAGAGGGAAGGTCCAAAGTTTAATAGAGAAAATTTCAGTATATGGAAAGACAGAATGAAGATATTCATCAAAAGCATTTGTGCTCAACACTGGAGCTATGTTGAGACTATCTATGTTTCTCCTACCGGTACTCTTACCAATGACCAAAAGAGAGAGATGCAGGAGAATGGGCAAGTCATGGAAACCCTAATTAGTAGTTTATCTGACATTGAGTTCATTGATGTTCAGAATAAGGTAAATCCCAAAGAGGTATGGGATACTCTTAAAAATATCTATGTCGGTGATGAACATGTAAAATAGGCTAAGGAAGAAATCCTTAGAGGGAAGTTTGAAGATATGCAGATGGTTGAAGGTGAGACCATTCAATAGTATGGAATAAGAATCAAAACTGTTGTTGGAGATATCAAGAGTGCACGTGGTAAAATAGAAGATGCCACTATGGTAAGAAAAGTCCTAAGATCCCTATTGCCAGTCTATGCAATAAGGGTTGCTACTATTCAAGAGCTAAGATCAACAGACAAGACTAAGGTATCCCTAGACTCCATCATTGCAAAGTTGACTGCTTATGAGCTAAATAGTTTCAATGGCAGTATTCAAAAGACTGAATCAGCTTTTAAAGCTTCTGCAGTACCATCTAGAAAAGGAAAAGAAGCTAGCACTAGTGGTGAACCAAGACAGGGCAGAGAAATGGATGATGAGGAGATTCTGATGGCATTTGAAGCTCTCCTTTCTAGGAAACTTCCAAAAAGAACCAGCAAATACAAAGGTAAGCTACCTTTGAAATGCTTCTCTTCTAACCGGATAGGCCATATTGCTATAAACTGTCCTAATGGTGACAACAAGGACAAACCAGAAAGGTTCAATAAATTCAAAGGAGGAAACTGAAGAAACTATTTTGTGGTAGTTGATGAAGGTGTCACAGATGAAGAATCAGAGGATGAAGAAAATGAAGATATTGTGTTTGTTGCTGTCAAGGAAGATATGTCAGACAAGAAGGCTCTTGTCTCTCAGTTTGATAATTCCAATGAGTGGATCACTGACAGTGGTTGCTCTCACCATATGACTGGTGACCAGAGCAAGTTCCTATCATTGGAGGAGTATGATGGTGGTGTGGTTCGCTTTGGCAATGATGTACCATGCATGATCAAAGGCAGAGGGTCCATCTCTCTGAATGGAAAGAGTAGTGCTGACAATGTTTATTGGGTTGATGGTCTTAGACACAACCTTCTGAGTGTTTCCCAACTGAATGATAGTGGCCTCACTCTAGAATTAAAGAATGGAGTTTGCAGAATCAAAGGAAAGAATGGTGAATTGGTGGCCACCGACATGTAGACCAAAGGTAACCTATTTGATCTGAATGCAAATATAAGTACATGTCTTATGGCTAAATTTGATGATAGCTGGATATGGCATAGGAGACTCTGCCATGTAAACTTTGATAACATTGTGAAGGATAGTAAGATCAAGGTAGTTAAAGGGTTGCCAGTGCTAAGAAAACTGGATAATACCTTGTGTAGAGAGTGTCAATTGGGGAAAATGTCTTCCTCAACATTTAAAGGTAAATCTTTCATTGTTGACAACTTGCTTGATCTTGTGCATACTAATTTGTGTGGTCCTATGAAAACTAAAAGTGTGTAGGGTGATAGGTACTTCATGATTCTCACTGATAACTGCTCAAGAATGATGTAGGTCACATTCTTGAAAAACAAGTCTGAAGCCTTTGTACAGTTCAAAGCTTTTAGAGCATTATTGGAGAAGGAAAGTAGTAAAAGGATCAAGTGCTTGAGAAATGATCAAGGAGGGGAATTCACTTCTAGTGAATTCAACAAGTACTGTGAAGAACATGGCATCAAGAGGCAATTGTCTGCCCCTCAGACTCCACAGCAGAATGGCTTAGCAGAGAGGAATAACCGGACTATGGTTGAAGTAGCTAGAACCATGTTGTTTCAAGGAAAGGTAGCTCACACTTTTTGGTGAGAAGCAGTGAGCACTGTAGTCTACACAATGAACCGGGTACTCATCAAGAAAGGTAAGGATAAAACTCCTTATAAGTATTGGACCGGTAAGACACCCGTGGTTAGCTACTTTAGAGTGTTTGGTAGCGAATGTTACATGAAGAGGAGTGAATGCCAAAGCAAATTTGATGTGAAATGTGATGAGGGAATATTCCTAGGATATTCCACCAAGAGCAAAGCTCTCAAGTGTTTCAACAATAGGACTCAAAGAATTATGGAAAGCATCAATGTAAGAGTTGATGAAACCTCTGAGAAAACTGAGGAAACCGGCAGTGAGCAAGTGGTAAACGAACTGGTTGCAACCTTCTGGGAACCGGTTGTCAGTCAACCAAGTACCAGTAATAGTGTTCCTACACCGACAAATGTAGATGCTGATACTGATGGAGATGAGGATGAAGAAGAAAAGCAAGAGGAATCTATCAAGACCATTCCTCGGTATGTCAAGTTGAATCATGATCCTAGTAGATCATAGGAGATAAGGATGTAGGAATCCTTACAAGAAGAAAGGTCAGAGAAAACTCATGTATGATCTCTGAATTTGAGCCTAAAACATTCAAAGAGGCACATAAAGATGAAGACTAGATCAAGGCAATGGAAGAGGAACTTGACCAGATAGAGAAAAATGGTACATGGTCTTTGGTACCCAGACCAGAGCATAAAAATGTCATTGGTACCAAATGGGTCTTCAGAAATAAGATGAATGAGGATGGCACAGTGATTAGAAACAAAGCTAGATTGGTATGCAAAGGATATGCTCAAGAAGAAGGAGAAGACTATGGAGAAACCTTTGCTCCTATAGCCAGATTGGAAGGGGTCTATATGCTTCTTGCATATGCAGCTTTTAAAGGTTTCAAAGTATATCAAATGGTTGTAAAATCTGCATTACTAAATGGTGTACTTGAAGAGGAGGTGTATATTGAGCAACCAGATGGGTTTTCCCTATCTGAAGACAGTGACATGGTATGTAGGCTACATAAAGCCTTATATGGACTAAAGCAGGCACCTAGGGCATGGTATGAACGTTTGCATTCTCATCTTGTGAAGATTGGATTTGAGAGAACAAGTGAAGGTAGTAATATCTACTTGAAGTCTGAAGGAGATCATATCCTGATCTATGAGGTATTTTTTGATGACATTATCTTTCATGGAGATGACAAGATGAGTCATGAGTTTGCAGATGAGATGAAGAAAGAGTTTGAAATGTCACTCATAGGGGAGATTAAATTCTTCATTGGACTACAGATCCAGCAGATGAAGGATGGAATCTTTATCACTTAGTCCAAGTATGTCAAAGAGGTGTTGAAGACCTTTGGCATGGAAGATAGCAAACCGGTTTGTACACCGATGGTGACTGGTTGTAAACTATCCAAAGAAGATGACTCAAAATTGGTTGATGAGAAGGAATACCGATCAATGATTGGTAAGTTACATTATGTAGTGCATAGCAGACCGGATATTGCACATGCAGTTGGCATTATTGCAAGATTCCAGAAAAGCCCAAGAGAATCTCACTTGGTTGTAGTCAAGCGGATTCTTAGGTATCTGAAGGGAACTGTTGACTATGGATTATGGTATCCTTATAGCAAGGATTTCAACTTGAAAGTATACACAGATGCTGATTGGGCAGGCAATAAAGATGACCGGAAAAGCACAACCGGTGGTGCATTCTTTCTTGGTAGTAGACCGGTCTCATGGATGAGTAAGAAGCATAGTTGTATCTCTCAGTCTATAGTGAAAGCAGAGTCTGTTGCATCTTTCATGAACTACAATCAGACAATTTGGATGAAGCATGTACTAAATGGCTTCAAAGTTCTTGTATCTAAACCAATAAGTATATTTTGTGACAATACTAGTGCAATTAATATCTCCAAGAATCTGGTTTTACATTCTAGAACCAAGCACTTTGAGCTTAAGTATCATTTCTTAAGGGAAAAGGTTCAGAACAAATAGATTGCACTGGAACATGTTTCCAATAAGGAGCAGTTAGCAGACATATTCACCAAGCCTCTCCCAAAGACTACATTTATGTACTTAAGAGGTGAATTAGGGGTGTTGCCCCTTCAGGAGGTAAACTAAAAGCATATGCTCCACATCAGTCAGGTAGTGCATAGTCAGATTTATTTTGGATTGATGTGTTGAAGGATGCTACTCCTCAGGGGGAGTAGCATAATGGAACAGGGAAGCCTGTGCCTCCACTTTGGCATTGTTGTCAAAGGGGGAGAAGATGTGAAGTGGAGAAGATATCTGCAGAAAATGGGGAGAAGATGTGAAGTGGAGAAGATATCTTTGTTTATTGCCATCAATGCCAAAGGGGGAAATTGTTGGCATTATGTGAACTGGTATGTGGACTTAATGATATTGTATGTTGTCATTGATGTCAATATGCTGAAGAAGTGAGAACCAGCATATGAGAGAACTAGTAGAACACTGTGAACCAGCATTAGTGTCAAAGTGAAGCGGTGTGCTTGTTCAAGGTGAACCGGCATATGGTTATGGGAACTGGCACATGGAAGCATTGTATGACTACCGTTTGGTAGTCTCAACTTCAGGGTTTTCGATTGAAGTGCTTCAAGCCTGTGTGGCTCAATCGGTGACATTGTGTGATGAGCTAGCATTGTAATAAAGAACAGATCATGTTGCCATGTCAGCCTTGTGCACGTGAAGGTTCTTACATGAAGGAGATTGTTCCTATCTACCTCAGGAATGTGCGAACTCTATAAAATGGTGATAACGTGTGATGGGTTATCAGCCGCCATTAAATCAGTGAAAATGGATGATGGAGAATGTCTTGAGATTGGATCAAGACTGTTGCAATTAATGGAGTGTTCTCAATGGTCAAGATTGAACCATTTGAATTCCTTAACCTAACAGGTTTAGGGTTTAGGATTTATGCTACCGACCTATCTGTTTTCCTATAAGGTCGATGTTGTGTCTATTTCTAAGTTTGTTGGCAAAAGTTGTGTGTGTGTATCCAAGAGAAGGGACACATGATTCTTGCCAGACCAAAAGAAGAGAAGTGATACCTGCAGAGTGTAAGTGTAGAAGGTGAAGAGGAGCTTAAGCAGATCTGCATTGGCATTGAGTGTTGTTACCATATCATTGTAATACCTGTTGATCTCTAACCACCTCAATAGTTGGAAAATCCCTTAATAGGGTAGCCTTAACCGGCTTGCTGTAAATCCTTTAACAGGGTAATTCAAAGCTATTGAGTTCGAAATCCTTTAGCTATTGAGTTCTTGAAATCCTCTAACAAGGTAACCTTTAATAGGGTTTTACCCTTAACCGGGTATTGTAGCCATCCCTTAACTGGGTGATCTTTAACAAGATCGGTTCCTAGTAGAACCTATTGTAATGTCTCTAACCGGACAAGGCTCCTAATAGAGCAGACTTCTAAAGAGTTCAAAAATAGCTTGTGGGTATTCATCCCCACCGTGGTTTTTCCCAGTTGGGTTTCGACATGAAAAATATGTGTGTCATGTGTGATGCTTTTATCTTGTGATGCTTTCCTATTGTCTGTCAAGCATATGATGGTTCTGTGTTTTATGCCTGTCAATAAAACATGTTGAACTAGCTATTATTATAATCTAATGATAGATTACCTATTTATGCATAAGGGTGAAATGGTAGTGTAGTATTAAGTTGAGTGAAAAGCTAAGTGAGTAACCAGTTAATGCTTGTCTCAGTCATTCTTAGCTTTACCGATTGCACTCTATTTCAAACCGGTGTCACTGTTTGCCAGTCATTTGAAGTGTCTGTTGTCAAACCAGTTTAGGACTATATTTTTGTTTGTACTGATTCACCCCCCCTCTCAGTACCAGGTTAGTACTATTCATTCATCATTGAGTTATCAGAATATTGGTGTTCTCCTTAAAGTCACATCCATAGGCATATGTGGAAAATATTCCTTAGGAGGGAAATTAGTTCTATCTGTGAGGGAAGAACCTTATCTTGAAGAATAATAGTAATTTCAAGTGTTGGAGATCTTGGTTGACTTAAGGATAAAATAATATCATTCTTCCATTTTTTATAAGATTGAAAAAGAGCATCACTCCTTGATGGAAGAGATTGAAATTGTTTAGGCTAAAGAAAATCAATAGGAACACCAGGGCTTATGTCAGATGGATGAAATAAGATATGGTTCATGGTTATGATTTATCCATTGTGAGAAAATATTCAAACACGTGAATTGGAGAAGAAATAGCCTTCATGGAAGATAGCCAAGGATAGCCCAACTTCACATGGAATTTCAACATGCATGGATTTAAGTATGAACTTCAACAGGAAGGCTGATAGAACCAATGGTATGACAATAGAAGCAATCAAATAACTTCACAAGAACATTAGAAGATTCATATATTAGTTTATGCAATCATAAAGTGAAAAGATACTCTTCAATTATGACACTAACCATGAAAGAAGGATCAATCAGGGCACCATGACAAGAGATATCCTTAACCTTCGCAACTATGTATAAAGGGCCATCGGGTGCTCTAATGGACTCACTAGGGTCAAATGTAATACAGGGATCCTTAGGAGAATCTCATTTTTCTACCATATTAACCAATTTTGGAGCCATAGAAGTGAATTCTTCAGAAGAGAGATAATTAGGCAAAATCTCAATAACGTTAGAGGTATGAGAAGGCAAGGGATCGGTGAAAATCTTAAGATTTTGATTAGCAGGGGAACCTAATTTATTCCCTTTATCATTCACACCTAATGAATAATGATAAACAAAAGATACCCCAACTGGTACTGAGAGGGGGGGGGTGAATCAGTACAAATAAAAACTCTCTTCAACCACTTTATCTAGCTAAAACAATACCAACTGGTTATCATAATTATTGAACTTAACCATGTCAATACCGGTTAAACACAGTAAGACACCAGACACTAGACACCATAAACTAATAAGTTTGAACACTTCAAATATGATCAGTACTCGACTTCAATTTCACCCATAAACATATGCATTTAGTATACTAGAAATACCATAACCTATAAATTCTACATGCATAGTCTTTCAACCAAATATTTCATAAACATCACATGAAAATACATAACACATAACACATAGATTTTTCACATGGAAACCCAAATGGGAAAAACCATGGCAGGGATGAATACCCACAAGCTTGTTTTGAACTGTTTTGAAGCTCGCTCTGTTAGGAGCCTAGTCCGATTAGAGACTTTACAATAAGGTTCTACTAGGAACTAATCCTGTTAGATTTCACCCAGTTAAGGGATGGCTATATACCTTGTTAAAGGTTGAAACACTGTTAAAGGTTACCTTGCCAGAGGATTTAAAGAACTCAATGATCTTGAGTCACCTGGTTACAGGTTTTACAATTAGCCTGTTAAAGCTACCCGATAAAGGGATTTTCAAACTATTGAAATGATTAGAAGACAACAGGTAAAACTACTGATCTGATAATAGCACTACATGCCAAGGCAGATCCTTTTCATATCCTCTACTCTATAATCACACTTTCCAAGTTCCCTCTTACTGGTCTGGCAAGTATCAAGTATCTCTTTACTCAGATACAAACACACAACATTTGCCAACAACTTTACAATAACAAACATCATCGACCTTATAGACAATAGTTAGGTCGCTAACATAAATCCTAAACCCTAAGATGCTTAGGTTTACAACATAGGTGGTCCAATCCTGACCGTCCAAACATATTGCATAGAGTATTACAATTTCAAATAGATCACAAGACAATCTATATTGTTCATTCATCACTGCTCATGGGAATCAGTAACCTATCACACTTTCTTCTCATACCATTAAGAAGAATGATCATTCCTAAGGTAGACTTCAAACACGGTTGATCTTCTTATACAAGATCCTCAAGAAAATCCTTCACATGCACAAAGCTGATGTGGCACCTCGATCTCATTCACATCTCTTAGTTAACTCATCACAGAGTATCATCGGTTGCATCTCACAAGATTGATCACCAAACCAATAACCATAGAGCTGAGACTACCAAATGGTAACCACACTAAGTGAAACCCTGACACCAGTTCACTACATCTCTTCATGATTCTTCATACCAGTTCACCAAATTTATTGACATCAATGACAACAAACATTATCATCATATCAACAATCTTCCCATATGCCAACAATATGCAACAATATCTCCCTTTGGTATTGATGAAAATATTGTAGACATCAAGATCAGTGTATCCTCATCATCAGATATCCTTTCCCCATACATCAGATATCTTCTCCCCATACATCAAATATCTTCTCCTCCGTTGATAATAATGCCAAGGTGGAGGCACAAGCTTCCAAAATCTACTATGCTGCTCCCCCTAAGGAGTAGCATCCTTCAACATATCAATCCTGAAAAAATCGACACTATAATACTTGACTGATGTAGAGCACACATCTTTAATTGGTTTCATGAAGGGGCAAAACCCCTAATTCACTTCTCAAATAGGTAAATGTCATCTTTGGTAAGGGCTTAGTGAATATGTCTTCTAGTTGCTCCTTACTGGAAACATGTTGTAGTACAACCTCCTTATTTTGAACTTTTTCCCTCAAAATGTGATATTTAAGCTCAATATGCTTAGTTCTAGCATGCAATACCAGATTCTTGGAAATATTTATTGCACTTGTAATATCACAAAATATATTCACCGGTTCAGATATAGGTACCTTAAAACCTTTGAATACATGCTTCATCCAAATTGCTTGAGTGCAGTTCATAAATGCTGCCACATATTCTGCTTCAGCTATAGATTGAGAAGTACAGCTTTGCTTCTTACTTGTCCATGATACTAATCTTCCACTGAGAAAGAATGATCCACCAGTTGTGATTTTTCGGTTGTCCACATTACCTCCCCAATCAGCATCAGTATATACCTTGAGATTATAGTCACCATTGCATGGATACCACAATCCATAATCAAATGTTCCTTTCAAATATCTAAGAATCCTTTTGACAACTATCAAGTGGGATTCTCTTGGACATTTCTGGAAAATGAGCTACTATGCCCACTACATGAGCAATATCAGGTCTGTTGTGCACCACATAGTGTATCTTACCAATCATTGACCGATACTCATTTTCATTCACTAGTGTTGAATCATCTTTCTTGGTCAGTTTACAGCCAGTCACCATCGATGTACCAACCAGTTTGCTTTCCTCCATGCCAAAAGTCTTCAATACCTCTTTGATATACTTTGACTGGGTAATAAAGATACCCTCTTTCATTTGTTGAATCTGTAAACCAATGAAGAATTTTATTTCTCCTATCAAAGACATCTCAAACTCTTTATTCATTTCATCTACAAATGCATGACTCATTCTATCATCTCCTCCAAAGGTTATGTCATCCACAAACACTTCACAAATTAGAATCTGATCACCTTCTAATTTCAAGTAGATGTTGCTATCTTCACTTGTTCTCTGAAATCCAATCTTCAAAAGATAAGAGTGTAGTCTTTCATACCATGCCCTAGGTGCTTGTTTTAGTCCATGCAGGGCTTTTTGAAATCTACACACCATGTCACTATCTTCTGATAAGGCAAACCCTCTTGGTTTCTCTATATACACTTCCTCTTCTAGGATTCCGTTTAGAAAAGAAGACTTCACATCCATCCAATAAACCTTAAATTCCTTAAATGCTGTAAATAAAAGTAGCATTCAAACACCTTCTAATCTATCCACAGGAGAAAAAGTTTCTCCATAGTCTTCTCCTTCCTCCTGAGCATATCCCTTACATACCAGCCTAGCCTTGTTCCTGACAATTGTGCCTTCTTCATTTAGCTTATTCCGGAAGACCCATTTGGTACCTATGACATTTTTATGTTCTGGTCTAGGTACCAAAGACCATGTTGCATTATTTTCTATCTGGTCTAGCTCCTCTTCCATTGCTTTAATCTAGTCTTCATCTGTAAGAGCTTCTCTTGAAGTCTTGGGCTCAAATTCAAAAATCATGCAAGAGTTCTCTTTCACTTTTCTTCTAGTGAGTATCCCTGCATCTTTATCACCTATGATCTGCTTTGGATCATGATGCAGCTTCATATATTTAGGAATGATTCTAGCCTAGTCTGCTAGCTTTTCTTCTTCTTCTTCACTAACTTATTCTTCTTCTCTCACTGTAGCTTCTATCAGTATAGGAACACTGAGATCTTTACAAGTTTCTTTCTTAACCGGTTCCCAGAAGGCTATACCTAGTTCATCTTCCACTTCTTCGCTACATGTTTTCTCAGGTTCCTCAGAGGATTCATCAACCCTGACATTGATACTTTCAACAATCTTCTATGTTCTATTGTTGTAGCACTTGAGAGCTTTGCTCTTAGTGGAATATCCAAAAAATATTCCTTCATCACATTTTCCATCAAATTTGCTCAAATATTCACCTCTCTTGATATAGCACTTACTACCAAACACCTTAAAGTAACTCACAGTGGGAATTTTCCTAGTCCAATACTCGTAAGGGGTTTTATCTTTACCTTTCTTGATGAGTACCCGGTTCATATTGTAGACTGTAGTACTCATTGCTTCTCTCCAAAAAGTGTGAGCAACCTTTCCTTGGATCAGCATAGTTCTAGCCACTTCAACTACAGTCCTATTATTTCTTTCTCCTATGCCATTTTTTTGTTGTGTCCTTAGGGCAGACAACTGCCTCTTGATACTATTATCTTCACAGTACCTATCGAATTCATCAAAAGTGAATTCTCCTCCTTGATCAGTTCTCAGGCATTTTATCTTTTTACCACTTTCTTTTTCTACTAATTCTCTGAAGGCTTTGAATTTTCCAAATGCTTTAGACTTGTCTTTCAAGAATGTGACCCACATAATTCTTGAGCAGTCATCAGTAAGAATCATAAAATACATATCTCCCTGAATACTTCTAGTTTTCATAGGACCACACAAATCAGTATGCACAAGATCAAGTAAATTTTCTGCTGAGAAAGACTTACCTTTAACAGTTGAGGAAGACATCTTCCCAAGTTGACATTCTCTGCACAAAGAATTCTCAGGTTTGTTTAGCAAAGGTAATCCTCTTACCACCTTGATCAATTTGGCTTTAACAATGTTGTCAAAGTTCATATGACAGAGTCTCCTATGCCATATCCAACTATCATCAAACTTATCTATTAGACACCGACTTATCTTGACATTCAACTGAAATAGGTTACCTTTGGTCTATTTACCAGTGGCAATAACTTCACCATTCTTCCCAATTATACTGCAAATTCCACCTTTGAATTCCAGAACTAATCCTTTGTCATTCATTTGAGCAACACTCAATAGGTTATTCTTAAGACCTTCTACCCAGTAGACATCATCTGCACTTATTTTTCTAATCACTGAGATGGATCCTTTTCCTTTCACCAAGCATGGTGTATCATTTCCAAATCTGACAACACCTCCATCATATTCTTCCAGAGATAGAAACTTTCTCTGGTCATTGGTCATGTGGTAAGAACAACCACTATCAATTATCCACTCATTAGAGTTGTCAATATGGGAGACAAGAGATTTCTTGTCTGACACTTCTTTCTTTACTGCTACAAACACTATGTCTTCATTTTCTTCATCTTCTGATTCTTCATCAATGACACCTTCATCCATAACAACTAGACAATTTCTTCTGTTTCCTCCTTTATATTTTCTTAACCTCTCCGGTTTATCCTTATTGTCATTGTTAGGACAATTAACAACTATATGTCCTATCTTGTTGTAGGAAAAGCATTTCAAAGGAAGTTTACTTCTATATTTTCTAGTTCCCTTCAGAATTCTTTTAGCAAGAAGAGCTTCAAACTCCATTAGAATCTTTTCATCATCTATATCTTTGCATTGTCTGGATTCATAACTGGTACTAGTTTCTTTTTCTTTTCTAGATGGTACAGTAGATGCTTTAAAGGCTGACTCGGTCTTCTGAACACTACCATCATAGCTATTCAACTCATATGCAGTTAACTTTACAATGATATAATCTAAGGTTACCTTGGTCTTATCAATAGACCTTAGCTCCTGGATAGCAACAACTCTGATTGCATAGACTAGTAACAATGATCTAAGAACTTTACTAACAATAGTGGTATCATCAATAGTTCCACTAGTGCTTTTGATATCTCCAACTATTGTCTTAATCCTTATACCATATTGTTGAATGGTCTCTCCTTCAACCATCCTCATGTCTTTAAATTTTCCTCTAAGGCTTTCTTCCTTAGCTTGCTTTACATGCTCATCACCACCATAAAAGGTTTCTAGTGCATCCCATACCTCCTTAGGAGTATCCTTGTCTTGTACATCAATAAACTCAATGTCTGAGAGGCTGTTGATAAGGGCTTCTGTGACTTGCCCATTTTCTTGAATTTCTCTCTTCTGATCATTAGTCAGAGTGCCAGTGGGAATCACATAGGCATTCTCAACATAGCTCCAGTGTTGAGCACCCATACTCTTGATGTAAATCTTCATTCTGTCCTTCCATATCTTAAATTTGTCTCTATTGAACTTAGGACCTTCCCTCTTCATCATTATAGTAGGATCTTTTACCTCAAGTGGTTAAACTTATATTATCGAGGACCTGGAGTCACTCTGATACTAATTGATGAATAATGATGAACAACAGATACCCCAATCGGTACTGAGAGGGGGGGATGAATCAGTACAAATAAAAACTCTCTTCAACCACTTTATCTAGCTAAAACAATACTAACTGGTTATCATCATTACTGAACTTAACCATGGCAATACTGGTTAAACACAGTAAGACACCAAACACCATAAATTGATAAGTTTGAACACTTCAAATACGATCAGTACTCAGCTTCAATTTCACCCATAAACATATGCATGTGGTATACTAGAAATACCATAATCTATAAATTCTACATGCATAGTCTTTCAACCTGTCTTTCTCTTTGGAAAAAATTAGAAATAGAAGGCACACTTATTGTAGCATTAACATGGTTGTTGATTGGATCATTAAACTTGATGAATTTTTTTGTTGGTTTAAACTTAGAAAAAGATTTTTGAATACTCTCCCTCTTACCACTCGGGGCCATAGGAGTAGATTGCTCCATTTGACTCACAACCAGTTGATAATTGTGGAGTGTTGCGCACAACTGCGGAAAGGAAGAAACTCAGACAAAAGAATCTTGTCCCTGATATCTTTTCACAAATTAGAAATAAAAATTCATTGAATATCATTATTAGGTACATCAAAATGAATTTGATCATACAAATTCTTATATCTACCAATGAAATCGGTCACTTTTTCTTTAACACCTTGTTTACGATGCATTAAATTAGTCAAAGTGATTTTAGGACCAATGTTGTTTTGAAATTGTTGGATGAAAGCATTTGATAGTTGTTAAAAAGAAGTGATGGAATAAGAAGGAAAAGAGCAATACCATTGTAAAGCCTTATCTCTTAGTGTTCTTGCAAACAGTTTTGCAAGAAATCTTTGATCATAAGCAAAATCAGTGCACAAGGTTTGAAATGTTTTGACATGCATAAGAGGATCACCTTTTCCTTTATAGAGTTCCAATTGAGGGATCTCCACATGTTTAGGTGGCACAACTTTAACAATATCAAGAGAAACTAGGCTTGTAACATCAAAGGTGGGCACACTAAACTTAAATTGACTCATAGAAGCAATTTGTTGTTGTAAAGAAGACACAGTTTGAGCAAGATTGTTAATTGTCACTTTAGTAGAAGAATTGATGTTAGACATAGGTGATTGAGAAGGTAGTGTGATGTTATTGAAAGAAGGGATGGACTGAGAATAAGGTGGTGGGATATTATGATAAGTAGGCATGGGTGATGATTGGGTAGGAAAAGGGACACTTAAAGGAGGAATAAAGTTGAAGGAATTTCCCCCTCATGTCATACTAATTGGTTGAGGAATAATAGGAATATTCATGGAAGACATAGGTAATGATGGAGGATTAAATGAAGAAGAGGTATTTCCCCCATGACCAATTGTTGTAGGGATGACATTTTGAGTTCAAGTATCCATGATGTTGCATGTGAAAGTAGGAATACTATTCATAGGAATAGTCAAAGGAATTGAAGGATTGACTTGTGTTGAAGGTTGTGAATAACCTAGGGTTTTGACACAACTCTTGATAGGCATTTTTACAATCAACAATATGTTCAATGCCATGCAATATATCAATTCCATTCTTATCACTTTGAAGCATGTGTTTAAGGCCTTCAATTAATGGAAGAGCTTTACTATTAGGGTATTCTTGGGACATCCATTGTTGAAAGCTATCAAATTGATTGTCCAATGTAGAAAGTTGATCTAAAGAAACCCTAGTTAAAGTTTCTTCTTCATCATGGGATCCATCAATGGGTTGAATAGGCTCACGATTAGGATGGGAAGCGTGATCCTCATTAAAGAAGTCACCCAGATTAGGCTCCATCTCCTCGGTAATTAAACCTTGGGAAGCCTTAATTCTAATGCTTCATCTAATAGGGATAGAATAGGTAGGACTAATAGTGGTAAAACTTATGCACTAGAGGGAAAATTTGAATTTTGAATTGTGGAACAAAGCTTACAAAATTGAGTAATGAAAAATTTAAGAAAATAATGATTACACAATTTGAACTTTATTGGAGGAAGAGAATGACACAATTTCCAAAAATGAAAGGAAATTGGAATTTCAAAATTAGGGCCAAGGGAAGACCACTTAATTTTAAAATCAAGGCAAACTATAATTAACCTCCTAATTTTAAAGATTTTCTTGAAAGTTGAAATGTTGATTTTTGAAGGTATTTCTAATTCTAGAGGGATCAAGAATCAATAAAATCAGCCAATTTTCTGGATTTAGGCTATTAAATACAATCATAACAATCTCCCAAAATTTGAGGGAAAAAGCTAAGGACCGTGGCGGGAACGCACATGGTCTGACCAACCTTTGTCAAAAATTTCACGGATGAATATTACAATGGTTTCAAAGCTAACCCCCCCAAAATGGCAAATTTTATGATCTCTAGATGGGCAAAATGAAGGCGCAAATGTGAAAATAGGACCCTATTAGGGTTTTGAAGAAAAAAAGGAATTGAATTGCAATTTTGAAAAGGGTCAAACCTAATGGATAGAGACACCTTGGAAAATGTTTAGAAATCTAAATTGAAATGAAATTGATTTGAAATTCACATAAAATCTAACCAAATTGAAAATTAGGGTTTTATGACCTAACCACTTAATTTTAAAATTTAAATTTTGGGAAAAGGGGAGAAATTGAAAATTTGAATTGCAGGATTGAAGACAAATCTGAGAACAATCAGAAATCTAAAAATTAAGTTCAAAATCCAATTTTTGCACAAGTTCAATATGATTTTTGAAAATTAGGGTTTTAACAAGTAACCTCTTAATTTTGTAAATTTTATTTGCAAATTGATCAAGAAAAGGAGGAAATTGAATTTGACAAACAAAACAATTTTCAGATCTAAGATAACCACAAGCAATTTTTTACAAATCACAAGTTCAATTTTAATTTTCAAAAACTAGGGTTTTTAATGATTTAACCTCTAAGTTTGCAAAAAATTGAAACTTGTAAATGAAAAGTATGCAATGTTGTTCCAAGGAAAGCATGCAAGACGTCACGTTCACCAAAATGTAATGGTGAAAAAATGGTGAATGATAGATCAAAAGGAAAACTACCCTTTCCCTCAAGGAGAGATGAGAGTTTCACTATTGATTATCCTTCAAACACTTTTCACCATGTTACATTAGAAAGAGGAGAGGATAATTCACTAGATTCAATCTCTCCACATGAAGATGGTAGATTGAATTCTGAATGAATTGGAAATATTAAGTGGATCCCCTCTTCCTTGTTTGAAATGGAAAGGAATTGATTGAATTGTGTAGTGCAAAAGTGACAAAGAATTGATTATAACTTGAGATCGTAATATGGGATGAAGCCGTGCACTTGGATCGAGCAGTAATATGTTGAGACAAAGTTGTCCTGCGAATTTGAGAAAAAATTTCTTGGACCATCGTGGGAGTACACGGTCCTCCGAAAAATCCGTGAAATGAAAAGGGTTTTTCTCCCTCTGCAAATGAAGCCCAAATCTAAAAGTACAGTTGCACACCTGCAACCTACACATAAAAATAAGGAAAATGGGTTGGGATTGGGGTTTTTCCTTTAGGTCAAACCCCAATTTTAGAATTAACCAAGTAATGAAAGAAAGTACTTGCAAGTAGTTGTAAATGAAAGACTGAATTGTAAATCACCTCAAGGGAGGTTGTAGTAGCAATGTTGATAGAAATTATTGTGTATAATTGAATGTTGAAATCAATCTCCTCTTCAATGGTTGAATCCTTGACTTGAATGCAACACCTAGCCTTGAAGGGAGACTTGAAAATGCTTAATGCTGAAAAACAATGCTTCAATGCTCTTGAATACTTGATCGCTTGTGAATTTTCCACTCATCCCCCTTATGCAAATGAGAGGATGAATGCCCCTTAAATACATGTTAGTGGATTTTATTTTCATCACAAGATGATATCAAGGGAGTTTCCCATGTGATGCACAACCAACAATGCAACCCTAGGAAGGGTCCTGCCCCAAAATAGGGTAGGGACAAGGGTGCCACACCCCTATCCTGGGAGGACAAGGGAAACATGCCCCCATCCAAGGGGGGACAGTGGTGCCACACCCCTATCCTACCCCTTTCTCTATGGCAGAGTGCAGATGGGGTGATACAAAGGCCAAGGAAGAAGTTGTTTCTAAAGGCTGAGCAATCTCCAGTCTCCAATCAGGCTAGAGGATTCGAACTCATGTGCGTGAGGACCCTAATGAAGTCAAAAATTTCTAGGGTCACAATTTTATGATACTACAAAAATATAAATTCTAAATATATCATATATGATAGATAAACAATTTGATCCGATGCATAACCTTGACGATTAATTCTATTATATTCCAACTTCCATAGGTGAGGTGTCATTCTTCATGGTTTTGATGTATTCTCTTTTATCCCATTGAAAAGATATTTTTCAGTACTTTGATACTTATGATATCTGTGGAGGAAGTGCCTATACTCATCAAACACCTTCTTTCCTAAACTTGTTGAATGATGAGATTTCATCTTTGGACCACATATTGGACATGCAAATTTTCCCTTTGTTTGAAGCCCTACAAGATCATATATAATTGGATTAAATATATCAATTTTTATAATTATATGTAATGAATAGATTATTTTAAAAACATGTATGATATGTACTTCATAAAATTTAACATCGTTAAAGTGCAGTCAAATGTTATAACATACCACAATAGAAGCATTACAGGGATTTGAAATTATCTTTGTCCTATTGGTCTACAGAGGTCATATATAGTGACTTCATTCCATAACTTTAGTAACTCGTCGATAAGAGGCTTGATATGTACATTCATATCTTTAACTTGGTACTTACCTATATGAATGAACATAACCATTACATAATTATTATAACCATTTTGGTGTAATATATATAAATTAATGTACATGACAGTTAAACAAAAAAAATATAAGTCATTATGCAATAAATAAGACAAATGAGATGCTACTACATTAAACAAAATTGATGTAAACAAATACCTGGAACAATCATTGTCAGTATTATGTGCTCCCTCTTTATTGACATCCATCGAGGATGTTATTGTTGATAACAAAAATAGGCCACACTGAGTAAATAGATCTTAGCTCTCCAAATGTATTGACATCATCCACTACCAATGAAAGCCTAAGATTATGATGTTCTTCTTTAAAGTGGCCATTTTTCCTCCATGTCCCTAAATGTAGAACCATCTGCAGGCATTCAAAGAATGTCATCTCCACTTCTATTTCGTGCATGGTAATCCATAAATTGCGCTAAGCTTTTGCACCTAAATAATCATCTCATACATGGAATAATGGGAATATAATGAAGAACCTTGCAAGGCACCTTTTTTGTTAGTTGATTTTTTTGATATCTACTGATATGACATTCTAGGCATTCTATTGCAAATTCATGTTGTTTATGATATATAATATGATTATGGGGACATGCATCTATTGCTTGATACTCCATTCCAATATCTTTAATAATGGCAGATAAATCTCAGTATGAGCGAGGTAAAATATTTAATGGTGGTAACAAAAATTCACCTATCAATCTACAACAAAAAAATAATTTGTTAATATAAAGAATATTCATGGTACATAATTCATCCTTTATTTACTAGTGATGAAGTAAAAACAAAAATAGATGGAAAAATATGACATATATGGCATACCTTAACATCTGTGAGATTTCTATGTTCGATAAACCATTCATAACCTTCAAGTTCACCAACAACAATACAACAGAGAGAAGAGTTGTTTGGGAGCCTTTATAAATGGGCTCGTATGCCTTATCAAGTACAAGTACAAGTAAATCATGAACATCATCAAAGTCATCTTGATCATCATGATCAGTTGCGCCACTAAATGTGTCATGGGTCAATGTATTTGTACCATCATCTTCAACTATGTTTTCTGGTGCATGGTCATCTTCTTTCATAGGAACATTAACTTCATCTTTGATATTCATAGCTCCATGTTCCTCCGCTTGCAAAACCACATTCTCTGGGCCATGATAATCCATATCATGTGCCCTAGGGTGCCCAACCTTTATAATAATGATTGATACAAATAAACCATGATCATGATCAAGTGATTTTTTTTATATATAAAAAAATACTAAAATGATATAAACATTTACAAATTCAATCAATATAAAGACATATAATGAAAAACTTACCAATCGACGATAATCATGCCCCCCTTCAATGTGACCATGTTGCCTACAATGTTTCTCAGATGTTGTGATTAAAAGTCTTCTCATATTTAAGCCCTTGCAATTATTGCAAGGACAATAACATTTCCCATCACCCTTTCTTTTCAATCTAGCAATTGTCTCTTCATTTTGTTCTCAAATAATATTATTTGACATGATTTTTATTTACCAAGCTTGAATATTTAGATCTTCAAAAAATATCAAACTCACACTCCAATAATTTTTAATCATAGTCAAGTAACAAAATCTAATAATTCTGATATTTTGCACCAAAAAATTTCAGCCTATAACAAATTGTCATAAGTATAGCGAAAAAATTTGGCTTCGAACCCCAATGAACACTAACCATATACACGTCGGCCCACAAATTTAGGTATATTTTGAAATAGCAACAAAAATCAAGGATCATCATAATTTCGACAAATGTTGGGGAGAAATTTTTTAAAAAATGAAAATTTCACATTAAATACACAGGTACCTAACGATACAATTATTATTGGACGTTTGTCAAAAAGTTTAGTTAGATTTTGTAGTCAAATGAGTTAGTGCTTGCATTCTATTGATGATAAATTAGTACAAAAAACAATGTAAAATAAAATAAAATGAGTTAAAATTCTTTGATAAGTAAGTAATAAGTCACAATACTTGGTTGCATGAGGTTAGATACATGGTCAAAATCCATAGAAACTTTGATTGGGTTTAATTGTTGTTCTTTGGGAAGTTGATATTATCAATGGGAACTAAAGGTCTACAAGACCGTTCATCAAATGACTCATGTGATTCACACTCTTCCCACAAAAAAATCCATACACGAAGGGCAAAAACATACACACTCTTTAGAATAAATAATTAGTGAGCTTTCATATGGGATTCTAAAAGAGTGCAAGTCAATTGATCTTGTAACTATACAACAATCTACATAGTTTTCAACATCAGATTCATGTATCAATCAAAAATATCTAAAAATAGTAGAATTACCTTGATTACCTAGTCCCATTATCGAGCTACACCATTGCACAATGGTTGTTGCATCTTTTATCTTAGCACTACCTTCATACTTTAGTTCTTCTTTAGAAAGGGATCTTTTTACACATGCACCCGCACCATCGTGCTCTCCCTTTCCATGTCCAACCTCACTAAAATTCCCAAAATGTTGCAACTAGTCCTCACATGTATCCTACTCAATCAGTAGAACATCATTGTATTCTTGAATTGTGATGTGCAGTTATTTGACCATATGATGTGTTGGTTATATTTGATATTCCTTTCCCTTAAATTCTCATAGTAGAGTTGAAAGAATCCTTGCAGAAACTCTGGTGAATGACTATGATCATCACTTATGTAGAAGTGATATTCTCTTACTATATTTCTATCCTGCTCTGTCCTATCATATGCATGCATGAATGCTATGTTTACAAAAATAGTAACTTGTTGAGAGTGGTAATATTGGGATTATACTTCATTTTGAGGTTATAGCATATAATTTTGTACATAATTTACAATAGAGATGATAGTACTAAGAGGAAATGTATCCTTATATATCTTGAATTGCTCATCCAACCACCATGAGCTCTACGTGTATGCATTATGTAGTCATAAACTAGTTTCTTTGAAAAAATGCTCATAAACTTTGTTAAATGTATATCTTAACTTACCAACTCACATATCTTCAACTCTTTTCCATATTTAACCCCATATGTGGTTGACTTGTATTTTCCATAAGAGATTAGTTTCTTTCCATTTTCATGTCTACTCTCTAAATGTATACATATTTGCAACTTTTTCAAACCACCACATGTAGCACATAAACCTTTCAAACACATCCTCTTATAAAAGGTATAGCCATCATCTTTTTGAAATAATACACTTGAAATAAAATCTCTTGAAGACTTTGGAGCTACTTATATACCACATTCTTGAAAAATATTGTTAGTGTGAAAAGTACAACATATACGACAATATATATATATAATAATGAATGGAAAATTCAATATGCATTCTACAATGAAATGTAATGTGTGCAAGATTTATCTTAACATAAAAGAGTTTTGTCATTTCAAAAAACTTTTGACTAATTCTTATTTGAGGAAATGTTTGAATGAATTTCTCATAAAATTATGTTTGAGTCATATCCAAAAAGTGTTTCTGATGTGACTCATTATTTCTTGATCCAATTCACCTTCTAACAACATCTCTTTGATTGGGTGAAACTCTTGTGTTGTCATGCAAAAAAAAATCAATTAATTGTCCTAATACATTGACAACAACCTTGTCTTTTCATGGAAGTTGACCTAAAAATGCCCAAAGAGAATTATTGTTAGGGTCCTCAAATTTTTTAATGCCTCCCTAAGGAATGGTGTAGTGTTGTTCTACTTATCTTTAATGACTTACATTTTTTGCTTATTAAATGAGACTTTTTAGTTTTCTTACTCATTATAGTTGATGTAAGAACACATTGAGTAAAATTTTCATCTTTAGAGCATGATGTTGAACCAATTGGTTGATATGCATCAAATAGATTTCTTACTATAATTTCTTCACTATTATTTTCAAATGATATTAAGCCAATAATTTTCATTGTCTCTCTAAAATTCAAATTTTTTATTATTTCAACAATTAACTTGCATATTCAAGTTTGATTTAGGCTCTCAAAATAATTTTTCCATAGTCTATTAGTCATTCTTCGACAAGTGCATTTAGAAATTTTATTGAGCATTGGCTTCAAAATATTTTCATCAATGTCAATTATATACTTTGGTTTTCTATGAATAATTCTAGGAGGTTTTAATATTGGTACACGTTCTTGGGTTGCATTAAGTATATTTGTTTGATCATTGATCAACACTTTTTCTTCATTTTGATTTGATTCATTCAATCCATGTAATTGAGTTGGTGTAGATGGTGTACCTTCTCCTCCCAATTTTCTCATTTCACGTAATCTTTTCATGCCCTCCCTCTTCTTTTCCTTTGTTTCCTCTTGTGATTCAATGGTCCCTCACTTGTTCCTTCCCATCATGAATATGAATTATTCTAAATAACAACATATATGTTAGTAAATATTATACAAATTAAACAAACAAAATATTTCATAAAACTATGAAAATCATTGAATTTGACAATGAGAAGGATAAAGGAAACAGAAAAACATTGAAAAATCATACTAATTATGTATTTAAATTATTTGAAATCATATAAAACAAAAGTAATCCTACACTATCTAAAAATGTCACGGGTGAAGACACAATAATAGTGGGTCCTTAACCATAAATTATAATTTTTTTGCTGTTATGAAACCACATTTAGTGACAAAACCCGATCGAGGTATTGACACTATAGACAAAGAGAGAGAGGCAGAGTGTTGCAACATCTATAGTGACCAAAACTGGTTTTGACACTATAGACAGAGAGAGATAGGGAGTCTATAGTGACCAAACCTGATCAAGGATTTGACACTATAGAAAAAGGGAGAGAATTGCAACATATATAGTGACCAAAAATTGATCAGGTTTTGACACTACAAAGAGAGAGAGAGAGAGAGAGAGAGAGAGAGAGAGAGAGAGAGAGAGAGAGAGAGAGAGAGTCTATAGTGACTAATACCCAATCAAGGTTTTGACACTATAGACAAAGGAGTGTTGTAACATCTATAGTGACCAAAACCCAATTAGAGTTTTAACACTATAGAGAGAGAGGGGGAAGGCAAATGAGGGATAGATAGATTGAGTGAGAGATAGATAGGGGGAAGGGAGAGGAGGGAGAGAAAGGTTGAGTGAGAGATAGAGCGGGAAGGGATAGGAGGGAGAGAGAGGTTGAGTATGTGTCTATGTGTGTGTGAGAGAGAGGGGGAGATGATAGATAGAAGTGTTGAGAGATAGAGGGGTTGAGAGAGAGAAAGAGAGAGGAAGAGGGAGAGAGAGAGAGAGTGAGAGAGATAGGGGGTTGAGAGAGAGAAAGAGAGAGGGAGAGGGGGGGAGAGCAAGAGAGAGAGTGATAGATATATTGAGAGAGAGAATGATAGATGGGTTGAGAGAGAGAGATAGGGAGGGAGGGAGAGGGAGAGAGAAAGAGAGAGGTTGAGAAAGGGATGTTGAGAGAGAGAGACTAAGGTTGGGAGAGAGATATTGAGAGAGATAGATAGGGAACAAGGAGAGAGAAAGAGAGAGGTTGAGAAAGGAAGGTTGAGAGAGAAATCTCAGGAGAGAGAGGGGGGCTGAGGAGAGAAAGAGGGAGAGAGAGAAAGGGAGAGATGAATAGAGAGAGAGGATGAGAAAGGAAGGTTGAGAGAGAGATCTCAAGAGAGAGAGGGGGGTTGAGGAGAGAAAGAGGGAGAGAGAGAAAGGGAGAGATAAATAGAGAGAGAGAGGGGGGGAAGAGTTAACAAGATATCAAGAAAGAGAGTGAGAGAGGGGTTGAGATAGAGTTGAGAGAGAGAGAGAGGTTAAGGGGGAGAGGGATAGAGAGGGATAGGAATAGGGAGAGAGGGAGATAGGGAAAGAGATATATATATAGAGAGAGAGAGAGAGGTTGAGGAGGACATATAGGGGTTGAGGAGGGAAAAATGGAGAGAGAAAGAAAGAGGTTGATAAAGGGAGGTTGACAGAGAGAGATCTTTGGAGAGATGTATAGGGAGGGGTTAGGGAGAGAGAGGATTTGAGGAGGGAGGGAGAGAGAGAGAGAGAGAGAGAGAGAGAGAGAGAGAGAGAGAGAGAGAGAGAGAGAGAGAGAGAGAGAGAGAGAGAGATGTTGAGAGAGAGATATTAAGAGAGATAGATAGGGAATGAGGAGAGGGAAAGAGAGAGGTTGAGAAAGGAAGCTTGAGAGAGAGATATTAGGAGAGAGAGAGAGGGGGGATGAGGAGAGAAAGAGGGAGAGAGAGAGAGAGAGAGAGAGAGAGAGAGAGAGAGAGAGAGAGAGAGAGAGAGAGAGAGAGAGAGAGAGAGAGAGAGAGAGAGAGAGAGACTGAGAGAGGGAGAGAGTGATGAGTTGAGAGAGATAAAAATATAGAGAAGGAGAGAGAGGTTGAGTAAGAGAGAGCATGTGTGTGAGAGATACAGAGAAGGAGAGAGTGAGAGAAAGAGAGAGAAGGAAGGGAGAAGAGGGATAGATAGATATAGATATATGAGTATATTTATGTCTACATATATGAATATATGTATGAGTATATATATCTACATATATAAATATATGTATGTCTATGTATGTGAATCTATGTATGTCTACATATGAGAATATATGTATGTATACATATTTAAATATATGCATGTCTACGTATATCAATATATGTATGTCTACATATATGAAACTATATATGAATATATGTATGTTTACATATATGAATATATATGAACATAAATGAATAAAAACCCCGATAAAGTTTCTAAACAAACAAAAAACTAGTTGGATTATTAAAAAAATAAAAGTTTGATCAAGTTATGGGTTGTAATTAGCCTTCCATAGCAAGGTTGAGGCTTGGGGATTTCATCTATGGGGGCTTCACTGGATAGGCAATATTATATCACATGCATTCATATTGGGGGGTTTAATATCTCAAAAATGAGGCTACAATATATTTCTTATCAGTGAAAATAGGGGGTTTTTTAATTTGGGCTATGAAAAAATGCAATATTTGGCAAAAATAGGGGGCTTTTAATTCAGCCCGTTTATTGGGAGGGGGTGAAAAAAAAAGAGTTAAGGGAAATATTTTTTATAAATAGGGGGATTCACTGGTATTCCATGAACGCACATGCTATAACCCAGGTTCACTAAGTGAAGCCCTTGTGGTTTCATCTGCCTCCTTTTTAAGTGTTTTCTTCTTCAAATCTGATTTCTCAAATTCCTCGTCATCAGGTTTACATGTTATCAAGTGCATATTTGTAAAATTGCCACCATAATTTCACACATCTTCCAGGCTTTCTAAGCATATAATTGTTTTAAAATTTGTACAACATATTAATTTTTAAATTTCTTTTACCATTGTCTCTAGAGTTCTCGAAGACAGGTGTGTACCATTTTTTAAATAACTTTTGAACTACTTGCCCAAATTTATAACAGATTATATATTATTGTTCTACACTTCATTATTTACACTTTAAAAAAAAATTAAATTTATGATTATTTTGGTGCAAGTTATGTGACACACACGAACATGCACCTAATATTTCAGGATGCATCCACTTTGAAAAATCATTATAAAAAAAATAATCAACAAAAAATTACCAAAAAAATACACAACTTCTAGTGCTCACTCTTAATTGTCTTTCTTCCAAAGGGTTTTGCAGTACTAAATGCAACTATAATTTTTTTATGTGCACGAGAGACACTATGTTATGTTTTGCTGAAAAAAAGAAGGAACACTTTTGTGTGCACAAAATATTTGACCCCCTTAATCTTATTCAATTTTGAAAAACTTTAATAGTTTGGAAACTAGATTTAGAAAACTATGGTTTTTTCTCTTTGGGTGTCTTCAAATTTTGAGTGGACAAGTCTCAAATTTCTCCTTCAATTTTAGGTTTAGTTGAATTCAAAAAAAAAGTGGCAACTTATACGCCCTTTTTTTTCACCATCTTGGTGCACTTACCCTGATTGATCCCAGACTATATTCAATTTTAATGGTGAAATGAAATTTATTGACTTATAATAAATAATTAATCTATTATTTAGTCATTACCCTTGAAAAGTTGATGATTAGTTCATCCTTATTTATAAAATATTTAAGGTATGTAATTATAAAAATATTAAGTAGGTATGAGTTTCGATGTTTAAGAGTAACATGTATTCATCTACTAAGTATGTATTAAGAAAATTATTCAAGAAATGGTTGAGTTATCATTTCCTATTTTGCTTCCTCAACAATTTATTAGGGTGATAACCACCTATTACAACTAGGTGTAGAATACATAAAATGAAGAATTGAGAAGAGTAAATGATTGGTATAATGCAATAAAATTGAAATAATTACTACTAACTTCTATAATAATTCACAAGTCACTAAGGAGGGTAACTATCAATTATTTGATGTATGTAAAAAGGTTGTATTATAATTTATGATAATTACATGATCAATTGTATGCCATGGAGCCAATGTAGGTGATATGATTTAGTATTTTGATGATCCATTTCATGAATGTTATACTTTGTTTAAATCATAAATCCATGCACGACTAACTATATTTATTTTCTTAAAGTGGAGGAATGATATTTTAGGGTTAGACACTTTACATGCTTGGAAAAGATGATACTACACAAAAACATAAGGTCTAATAAAAACTGAGATAATATGCATGAAAAAACTAGACAATTGTGTGTACTTAAGTGTGACATTGCCATGTGAGAATAATACAAATGTGGAACTAGGATCATCAATATATGGAGAGAGAGGATGTGTCATTGTGTTGGTTTTTTATTGTGGACTAGGGTTTGAGACCTAGCTATATCTTTTCTTTTGTTTTGCATGTTGGGTATGTAGGTGGGTTGTTCTTTTGGTAGTGTGGGGGGTTGTGTGGTCTGTCGAGGGGGAGAGTGGGCTTTTGCACTAAGTTTTTTTTTGCATCTAGGGTGCTTTTAGTGATAGGATCTTTTTTTTTTTTTTTTTTGTGTGGATTTCGTGGTTGTAAGGAATTTGGGCATGGCAAAGGGATTGGTATCTCATGACAACCCTTCCTTCCAAGATGTGGTGTTCAGATTTAATCTAACGTCTTCTAGGTACAAGATTGGGGTTAATTTTTGAACAAGAATTTTCATGTAGATGAGGCCATGAAGAGAAAAGGGCCTAATGTCCATAAGGTTAATAACTACTTGGAAAGAATCCAAGATAGGCCAATCTTGGTGATTCAACCGAATTCAATCATGAAAGATGTGAATTACCTGAGCACTCATGCTTCAATTTGCAATTTTTTGGGAACTTGGGTCTCTTTGTTGTTCTAGGAGTCGTGGGCCCATAGAAATTGGAACCCTAAAGGGGATTTAGAGATTTTGATCTAGCGAATGACTATTTTATAGTGGTTTTCTCTTGTCTAGTAGATTAGAGTAAGGCTTTTGAAGGCAGCCCCTATTTTCATAATCAAGTTAGTTTGTTCATCAAGCCTTGGCACATGGGATATAATTCAACCATGGAGCTCCCATCTAGGGTATTCATGTTGGTGAGACTTCTTAGTTCCCATTATAATTCTAGAGACATGACATTTTGCACATGATTGCTCTACTTTTAGGAAAGTTGTTGGGTCCCTCTCTGCAAACATCAAATAAAAAGTTGATTTCTTGTTCTTGTATTTGTTTTAAACTTGACTTAAATAAACCATTACCAAATTCAATGGATATTCTAGTTGGATCCACCTCATGGTTTCAATAAATTGATTATGAGGCATCACCTTTCAAGTGTCATCTATGTCATGAAAATGGGCACTTGCATGAAAAAGGTCCAAAATCTGTCATTGTAGGTGCTCCCCCTAGAGAGGGCCTAGCTAATGTGAACCCTTGTGTGTTTATAATGAAGGACAAAGGTAAAGCCCCTATGATAGGAGGTGGAAAGGATAAATATGTCTTTATTATAGTAGGACACCCTAACAAGGGCAGACGGTTGAATAGATCATTTAAGGACATGCAATCTGAAGGAATTTTTAATTGCTTTAATGCTCTATAAGATTTTAATAAAAAAGTTATGAATCTAGAAGATTTAAATACAATTTTTGTTCCCTTGGAGTTAGAGAACATGGAAGTGGTAGTGATTGCTTGTTAAGTCAACCAACAAGAGGGGGTCATGGTGGCTCAACTGAAAACCAATCAATGTATGTGTGACCCATGCAAGTTGGATCTATCTAGGTCAAAAGAGATATTCAAGAATATACCTTTGGCTATTAGTGACCCACCTTCAGGGGTGGAAGCTTTTGACCTAGGTGTTGATAGTAAAGAATCAACCATTCTTAGTTTGTAACAAGAGTTTTAAAATGATTTGTCCTGAGAATTCTTCTAAAACTAGAAGAAAGAAGGATTAGGAGAAGATAAAATTGATGGGAGATAAGTTAGTAGAATCAAGGTTTGTCAAGATAATTGACTCCCACTTCTCCAACCTATAAAAATAATAGTTCTCTCATGGAATGCAAGGGGGTTGACTAACATCCCTATAAAAAATGTTGTTCAATATTTTGATTAAAGTTGATTCTATTGATGTGTTATTTATTCAAGAGACAAAGTTGTGATGCAAGAGCACCAGAGTGGTTTAACCAGTTGGATCAGTTAGTAGTGGAGTTGCTTGGAGATTGTTGTGTTTCTTCACATTTGAGAATTTAACGTTGTAGATTAGAGTTTAGTATATGGAGATCATTTTCTTAATCATATTTGAGATTCATGTGATTTGCGTCTGATTCCGGTGAGATATCAATTCTGGTACTGTTCCGGTATTGGTGTGTTCTTACCAGTTGGTCTTGCAGTGTGTGGAGCGATTGGGTTGTGGATGGTTTTCATAACTTGCGGATCATTGAGAGATGTTATTGTTAGGCCCAATATGGAAAGCTAGTGTACTTAGAGGGGAGGGGTGAATCAGAGTTTCAAAACATTTTTTCAACAATATCTTTACTGTTATGCATAAACTGAATAGTGCAGTAACATAATATAAAACTAAAACAAATAGATAACAATCATACATGATTCACTCCATAACACATATATTTTGGTTATGCAGAAACTCTTGGTTAGAGAGAAAAACTGTGGTGGGGATGGCACCCACAACTTCACTACTACAATAATAAAGAGTGCTCGATTAGAACTACATGTTTAGCTATTTCTGATAGTTTACCCTGTTAGGAGTAACAAGATCTATTAGATCTACCTTGCTAAAGGATTTTACAACACTTCATCTAAATGCTGCACCTGGTTAGAGGCTTTACAATTTATAGACTTGATTAGAGTGTTTTACCCTGTTAAAGGTTTCTCTTTCAACTTCACAATAAAATCATTACAAATATCTGCAACTTTACATTTGAAATTTTATAGCAGATTCTATGTGCTCAGAATAGATTACCTTGCTTCTAGCATACCTCGGTAACCCATATAGTAACTCGGTAAACCCTCCTATTTCCTCTGTTCTTTGACTGTTCTCTAAAAACCTTCTCAGTGACCTCTGTGTCTCTGTAACAGTCTTCTTACACTCATGCACACACCTTTTAACTCATGTTGTATAAATAGATCTCTTATGATGGTGATCCAATTCATTGCTTCGATCTTACAAACATGATTTATTGAATGAATAATCATGCAAAATATTTCATTGGTTAGATAACCTCAAAATCATACACAATCTTTAAGTGCAATTTCCAATGTGATAACGGTTAGATGTGCCTCGATCTTGTAACACGTTTTCATATGCATGTCCAGGTTCAATGAATCTGGTAACATGTTTCACTTGGTGTAAATCAACTTGGTGTGTCTTCTTTGCTGCTCGGTAGACATGAAATGATACTCGGTAGACAGCTCGATGTATACTGTGTTCTGTGTCTGCTTTCTTCTGTGACCGACTAGACTGTAGATACCGATTGAATATTTCGGTAATAGTAACCGACAAGAGTATATAGTATAACTTTGACATAAAACTAATGGCAATTTGATAAGTAGTAACAATCTCCCCTTTTGACATTAGTTGAGATGTTTGCCAAAAACTACTTTCAAAGTTATAACTCAAAAATCTATATACTATGCAAAATGACTATACTGACAGTATATACTGTTGGTGTAAATAAATATTCATTTTGAATATTATTACACTTTACTTAAGTTAACTTAGGATAATGCATCTCTTCGTAGTTTGGATTTGAGACACTTAGGGAAGTGTGCATATAGGGATAGAGCTTGTAGGAGAAATTCCACCTTTTTTGGTTTTATTTTGTCGTTACACTCCACATTCGGTGGGTCATCCACCTCTTGTGGAATAATATATTATTTCTCCTACCTACCCCTAGTATTTCTTACCTACCCTTGTTTCTCATTGAGCCACATGTCATAATTGTGTGCTCATAGATCCATATGGCCTTGCCTATATAAGCAGGCCTATATTCATTGTATTAGTTAATCCAGTTGATTATTTGAATATTGATGAGAATACAATTTTGTTCTTATCATTCTATTGTCTCTCTTTTTATGCTTTTCCTTGTGCCCTTGATCTTGGCAAAATCCTACATGGTATCAGAGCCTATAGGGCTTCATTGATTAGTTTTTTGGAGACATTTTGGAGGCTTCAATTTTTAGATTTGGGAATCTTCATTTTTTGGGGGCGTCATACAGCGATTTGGACATCACCGTTGAATCCGGAAGGCCGTTTCCATGAATTTTGACTATAAAGTCGACCTATTTTGGTGAAATTTTTTTTTCCCCCATTTTGGCTATTATTGTACGGATTTCAAAAAAAAATTAATTTTTTTCCGAAAAAAAAAAAAAAATTTCGAAAAAAATAAAAAATAGTGATCAAAAAAAAAAAAAAAAAATATTTTTTTGTTGTTTTGGGGGTCTGCAGTACCCTGCAGGTTGCAGGTCTAGCCACCGCCGCGTACCTCCTGCCCTTGCCGTGCACCTCCCGCCGGCCGTCCAAACTCCCGCCGGCACCTAGGTCTCCCGCCGGCCGCCCAGGTCTCCCATCGCCACCAGCTGCTATGCCTCCAGCCTGCCACTGGCAACTCGACCTCCGACACCAAACTCGCCGTCGACAGCCCAGGTCTCCTGCCGGCCGCCCAGGTCTCCCACCGCCACCATGCACAGCCCAGTTAGTGGACCAGACCCCACCACGCGCACAGCCCAGTCAGCGGACCAGACCTCGCCACATAGCACACACGTAGCCCAGTCAGCTGCCACGTCACCCGCCATGTAGAGCTGATGCAGACCACCACATCAGTAGTCCATACGCCCAGTCAGCTGCCCAGTCAGCAGTCCATACAGTACGGACGCCCAGTCAGTAGGGAGGTGAAGTTTTCATGATGGGCATACGGCCATCAAATTTAAACTCATAAATTGCTGATGTCAGTGCTACATCAGCAGACTTTTGAAATTTTTTGGCCCCCTCTTCATTGACCTTTTCAGTTTTGCAGTCCAACTTTGAAAGGCCATATCTTACTCATTTTTGCTCCTTTTTTGGTGCAATTTTTTTTAAAATGGGCTAAAATTTCATGATCTTCATAGTGGTGTGGTAATTTTCTAATTTTGGTGCATAGGTTTTTTAGAATTTTTGGATTCTCTCAGTTGTACCTGTCCAATCTTCAATTCTGCAACTTCAAAGGCCTCATTTGAGCTCATACGACCTCCTTTTCAGGTGTTATTTTTTTTTAAAGTGCATGTTTTTTCGTCTACTTTCATAATCTATGATCATATTTCAGAGATTTTGAGTGGAAATTGTACTTTCATATATTGGTCTTATTTGGCCTATTAGGTACTTGTAAAGTGCTTGGATCTTAGTTTAGATCTCTTGCATTATTAGTTTGAGTCTCTTTTGGCCTTATTGAGGCAGTTGTAAAATTGTAATCAGAAGTCCACTTTGCCATTTTTTGCAAGTGGCCCATTATATACGCACTAAGTATAAAGTGCCAAATCATCACTTTTGGGGGGGTTCTTTGATTGAGTGAATTTTGGGGGGGGTGTCTTGTGTGATTGTGCCTCTCTTTGTTCTCTTTCATTTCTATTACAATGAGTCCCCATAAATTTCCACCTTTAACTCCACATAATTATGCATCATGGAAAATTAAAGTATGGAGTAAATTAATGGAAAAGGGTCTCATGCATTACATAGATGGAACAATAGCAGCACCACCTGATCCTAAGGCTGATCCAAATGCTCAGTTAGAATGGCTCACAAAGAATTGCATGGCTCTTCAAACTTTGCACAAGTATGTATCAGATGACCTCATTTTTCACATTGAGAAGTGTACAACAATCAAAGAGGCTTGGGATATGTTTCAGAAATTGTATGGTCAAGTTGATGAAATCAGAGGTTACAAAATTGACAATGAGCTCACCAACTTGGATCCCAAGAGTTTTGATACAATCCAAGATTATGTCACCAAAGCAAATGAGTTAAGAGCAAAGCTTAAGGATTGTGGAATTGACAAAAAGGATGCTTAGTTGATATTCAACTTGTTGAACAAGCTTGCACCAGAATATGCAGCATTTGTGTCTAGCTTCCAAACTCATCATTTGACAGTGGGGAGTTCCTATGTTATGATTTCATTTGATGCTTTCATAGAAATGTTGATATTGGAACAATCTAAGTTGTTGAACATGGGACTTCTCAAGTCTTCAAAGTCCAAGGCTTTGGTGGCAAATCAAGGGAATCAAGGAAGTCAAGGCAAAGATTCCAACACGAAGAAGAAGCAATCCAAGTCTAAGCCACACCAGAAAAAAGGACAATCATCCTCTCCATCACAAGGTGATATTTCATCCTCTTCCAAGAAGGGGACACCACCTAAGAAGGATAAACCAACTTGTGCATATTGCAAGAAGTATGGTCATGATGAGCATCGATGCCACACAAAGCAAGTTGATGAGTTAACTAATCTTCTTAAGAAAAACAACATCAACTTGCCATCCGCCTACACAAAGAAGGATTCATCTCCTTCCTCTTCCTCACATTCTAAGGGAAAAGGGCAAGCATTTGTGGCTACAATAGGTTCTTCATAGCAATGGATACTTGACTCGGGTGCCTCATATCACATGGGTTCTACAAAGGAGCAGTTTTTTTCATTGGAGCCATCTAAGGTACTTCACATTTACATAGGTGATGATACACAAGTAGAGGTTGAAGGGAAAGGTTTAGTTGACATGGATGATGGAACATTTGAGAATGTTCTCTATGTTCCTAACTTGTCTACTAACCTTCTCTCTATCTACCAAATCACTCACTATGGGAATGGGAAAAAGGTTGAGTTTACACCAGATTCAGTTATGGTAAAGGAACTTGATGATGATGCCTTGGTAGCAGTGGGACAAGTCAATGACAACTCAAGGCTTTATTCATTCTCCCACTTTGTGCCAAGTTCACCTTCTAGGGCCTTGCTTACTCATTCAAATTCAGAAAGTAAGCTATTGCATGAGCGGTTTGGTCACCTCAACTACCGCTATCTTCAGCAGCTCAACACTAAAGACATGGTCACAAGTCTACCTTGAATTAGTTTTTCAGAGGGTGTATGTTCAGGTTGTTCCATGGGCAAGCATCTCGAAGAGAAGTTTGACAAGGGGAAAGCTTGGAGAGCTTTGGAAGTTCTTCAACTTGTTCACAGCGATGTAGCAGGTCCATTTCTAGCACCTTCATTTAGTAAGGCCCGCTATGTCCTCACCTTCATTGATGACTACTCCCGCTTCACTTGGGTCTACTTTCTTATTCATAAGAGTGAAGTATTTGACAGATTTCAGGACTTCAAGACTCGTGTGGAGAAGCAATTAGGGAAAGTGGTCAAGATTCTTCGCACAGATAATGGAAGGGAATATGTGAACAAAAGACTTGAGGATTTTTGTACATTTGAGGGGATTGATCTTTAGCATTTTGTTGCATACACTCCACAGTAGAACGGAGTTGTAGAACGCAAGAATTGGACTCTCAAAGAAATGGCTAGCTGTATGATCCATGCACGTTCTCTTGATCCTGCTTTTTGGGCAGAGGCTATCAGTTGTGCCACACACATCCAGAATCAGGTTCCTCACAAAGCTTTGAAAGGTATTACTCCTTTTGAGGCTTGGGCTAGTAGGAAACCGATTGTGAGACATTCTAGAGTCTTTGGGTGTCCAACATGGGCTCACATACCTCCACAGAAACGCAAGGCATTGGAACCTTAGAGTCGGCCTTGCATATTTGTTGGATATCCCGAGGGTGTTAAGGCATATAGATTGATGGATCCTGAGACACATGAGGTGTTCATTGAGAGGAGTGTTAACTTTGAGGAAAGCTCTCCTAGCTTAGCCTCTCTACCTCCTCCACCTTCCTCCATTGTGGATAGTGATGTTAGTGATTCAGATGATGAGACTCCTTCAACTCGGACTCGCAGGGTTACACCTCCGCAGGGTCCACTTGCAGTTGAGGAGCCTCGTTCTCCACCTCCACCTAGACCTCGTTGGGCTTGACAGACACTTGAGTCCACGGGTTCTCTTGTTGGGGATCCTTCAGATACACGGAGAACTCGATCACAGCGTCAAGATCTACCACATGAATTCATTGCTACCGCTTCCAATCCACAGACATTTAGGGATGCATCAGGGGTTCCTGAGTGGGACCAAGCTATGGAGGAAGAGTATAGTTCCTTGATGAGGAACAACACATGGGATTTAGTCCATCTCCCTAAGGGGAGAAAGATGGTTCGATGTAAGTGGATCTATTAGACCAAGTTTGCAGCGGATGGTAGTGTGGATAAGTATAAGGCTCGGCTTGTTGCGAAAGGTTTCTCTCAGGTTGACTATACTGAGACCTTTGCACCCATAGCCAAGATGAACTTCATTCATTTGACACTTGCTATTGCTGCAGCTCATGGTTGGGTTGTACATCAGATGGATGTGAAGAGTGCTTTTCTTCATGGTGATCTTGATGAGGAGATTTATATGGAGCAGCCACAAGGTTTCATCCAGGATACTTCCTTGGTTTTCAGACTAAGGAAATCTCTCTATGGCCTTAAGCAGGCCCCCAGGGCTTGGTACGCCAAGATGGATTCCTTTCTTCTCTCCGTAGGGTTCACCAGGTGTCATTCCGATCCAAATGTCTACATTTTGCGATAGGATGACTCTCACTTGATACTTGTGCTCTATGTTGATGACTTGATCATTACAGGGAGTACTTCATCCATCATTAGCAGGGTCAAATCTGTTTTGCATGACAGATTTTCTATGACTGACTTGGGTCTTTTGCACTACTTTCTCGGGATAGAGATTTCACAGTCACCTTCTTGCACACTCTTAATCTACTTGCACACTTTCATATGGCTGATTGTAAGCCTGCCCTGACTCCCTTTCTTTTAGGAGTCAAGCTTGAGGCTCAGTGTTCTTCTCCGCCAGTTGATGCCACTTTGTATCGTTAGCTTGTGGGTAGTCTCATCTACTTGACTCATACATGCCCTGATATTTCATTTGCAGTTGGCATGGTTTCCCGCTTCATGCAGGAACCACATGAACTTCATTGGAAAGCCACCAAACGCATCCTTCATTACATCCAGGGTACACATCACTATGGGATTCACTATGCAGCAGGCACAGGACTTCGCTTGGTTGGTTACACAGACTCCGATTGGGCTGGCGATCTTGATGATCGTAAGTCTACTTCTGGTTATAGTTTTTGCCTTGGTTCAGGCCCCCATTTGTTGGCAGAGCAAGAAGAAACATGCTATTGCTCTCTCTTTGACTAAGGTTGAGTATCAAGGCACTGTTAACGCAGGGACTGAGACCATTTGGCTCTAGCAAATTCTCACAGAGTTTGGATTCACCACTCCACGGCTGACAGTTCTACATTGTGACAATCAGAGTGCTATTGCAATCTCAAAGAACCCAGTCCAGCACCAGTGGACCAAACACATCGAGATTCATATGCACTATATCCGAGAGCTCATTCAGGAGCAGGTCATTGATTTGCAGTATTGTCCTACAACAGAGCAGGTTGCTGACATATTCACCAAACCTTTCACCAAGAGTAAGTTCCAGCAGTTGCGAGCTCTCTTGGGGGTGCGGGATGTGTCATTAGGGGGGGTCAGCTGACTTCTCCTTCCTCTCTTATGGGGGGGACTTTTTCCTCTTTAAGGTTTTGTCCTTCTTCTTTGAGAGTCTTTTGTACATTCATCTCTCTTTTGAGGGGGATTTTTTTCCCACTGGGTTTTCTCCCTTTCTCTGTTTGTGAGAGATTGCATTGCATAGTTTTTCTTGCATTTGCATATTGTACATGGGTATCTATCATGGCCTAGTAGCTGGAACCCATCTTGCATTGTTGACTTGAGTCTTCATTCCCCTAAGTTGCACTTAAGGGGGGATGTTGGTGTAAATAAATATTCATTTTGAATATTATTACACTTTACTTAAGTTAACTTAGGATAATGCATCTCTTCGTAGTTTGGATTTGAGACACTTGGGGAAGTGTGCACATAGGGATAGAGCTTGTAGGAGAAATTCCACCTTTTGTGGTCTTATTTTTCTGTTACACTCCATATTCGGTGGGTCATCCACCTCTTGTGGAATATTATATTATTTCTCCTACCTACCCCTAGTATTTCTTACCTACCCTTGTTTCTCATTGAGCCACATGTCATAATTGTGTGCTCATACATACATATGGCCTTGCCTATATAAGCAAGCCTATATTCATTGTATTGGTTAATCCAGTTGATTATTTGCATATTTATGAGAATACAGTTTTGTTCTTATCATTCTATTGTCTCTCTTTTTATGCTTTTCATTGTGCCTTTGATCTTGGCAAAATCCTACATATACAATAGTCAATAAAATAATATATCATATATACTCTCCTTATCGATATACTGTACATAACTCTGATTTTGCATGCTTGGTGATTTGTTCTTGTGCTTTGCTTGTTGTTCTATATACTGCTCTTGGATACTCTGCTTACTCTGCTCAATATACTACCCTTGTATACTATACATGAATACTATATCATTCTCTCAATACTGTATCAAAACTATATCACTCCCCAAATATATTGTATTGCTCCCCCAAGACTATCATATTACTCCCCCTTTTTGACAAACACCAAAACTTAATTTCCATCCGGGGGTGATAACTGGTCAAAAATGGATTTGTACTTGGTATGGGTGTCGATGAGAGTGACAGAGAGTGCATCCTTTATACTGTCCATTAAAGAATTATGTGTTTGAATATCAACCAATAGTGATATTAAGCCATCTAGAGTGCTTCCCTCTTGAGTAGTAGATAGGTATGTGGCTCGGTTGATCTGTTCTTGGACTGATGAAAGATGTGGAAGGAATAATGTCTGAAGTGTCATTATGTCCATCCTAATCTTGTGTTCTTCATTTCTTAAGTCCAATTGTTGAGCGATGAGTTGTTGAAGCTTTGTATAAAAATTCTGAATAGAATTTGGCTCTGTGGTCAACTTGCTTGAGAGATCGGTGATCTCTTTCACAATTGCCTCTATTTTATTCTTAATGTCTTTAATGAATAAAGAAAATGTGCAGAGTTTCTGAAATAAATAATGAATGTGCTTGAGTTGAGGAGTCAACTCAGTAATAAATTTGACAAGTTTAACTTTTCCAATAGCGATAGCTTTTTGTACCTCTTCTACCATTTTGGTAGTGAGCTCTTTGTCTTTCAGCTTGCTCAAATACTCTGATGCATCTACTCCAGATGTTTCTATCTTTGTTAGGAGTTCATCCAGTTGAATGTGGATGGCTGCATCTGTTGATACTATAGCTTCAGGTAGCATATCTATTAGGAGTGCTTTTACCTTCTGAATTACTTTATTTTTCTTTTGAATGGCCATTTGCTTCTCTTGTTCGGCCTTTGCTTTGCATAGTTCATCGAAATCAATGAGTGCTTGCCCTTTCAATTTTGATATATCAACATTGGGCAACACTATTGGGTTTGACAAATCAAGTTTAAAACTATGCTTCTTCACTTTCTTTTCTTTACCTTTCATCGATGGAATTAAGACAATTACTTGTGAGGCTTGATTACCCTCGGTAGGTTGCTCGGTAGAGGCAACACTTGGATAAGTTATTTTAGTCTCTATAGAATCCTTCAGTGTCTCGATACTTGGTGTCTCAGTTGCAACATTCTTAGTTGCTTGAGATGTCTACTCTTGAGTAGTACCTTCTCCTGTTGCAGATTTGTGACCTTCAATGCCTTGATTTATATCCTGAGGAGTTTTGGTTGAGACATATTTCTTGACTGGTGGATAAGGCTGAACTTGTTCCAAAATTGATTCGCTAGATACAAGTTTTGCATATGTAGTGCCTTCTATCATTTCCTACTCTGGTGCTTCTATATCCATGACATCTTCATCTATTTGAATGGTGTCAGTAGGGTGTTGTTCGGTAGCATCAAGACCTTGCTCGGTGACATCAAGATTATGCTTGGTGACATCAATGATTTCAACTATAGCTTGCTCACTAGCATCCTTGATTTTGAAGATTTCCTACCACTTTGCTTTTGTCTCATTTTCTACGTCAATATATAGCCCATTCATCAGTTTTAAGGCTCTTTGTTTGACAAGAAACTTTGAATTGTAGGTTGTCAGATGTTTCTTTATTTCAGCTACTGACATATCAGGAAAGAGATGGACTAGACTTCTTTCTCTGATTTGTTTCTCTGAGTCCATTGCATACTTCCACCTATTATCAATATGTAGATATAGTTCATTTGGAAGTGACTTAGCTAGTTCTAATGGAGCTAACCGAAACTTTAGAAGTGTGCAGATGATAGCTTCTTCAATTTGTCTCTTTTCATCATTGTTCCTGGTTTCATACTCAACATATCTAAATCCTCCAAATCCACCATATTCTTTCAGATTAGCACAAAAGTTTTCAACACTATGTACATTTACCTTCTTGCTCTTGACAATCTGAAATTTGCTTGCATCTTCTGATTCGGTATCACTAGACTCTTTTACCAAAATGAGTCTCTGAGTAGATTTCTTGTATGTCTTTGTTACCTTGGGAACCGTTACACTCTGTGTCTTCTTACTCGGTGAGGCTACAGATGATCTAGTGTTAGGTCACTTTACTGGAGGTGGAGTCGGTGAGACTTTTGATGTGTCATGTTTCTTTCTCCTTGACACTTTACCATTAGGCAATTCAGTGCTCAGTGTTATAGTTGCCTCTTGGGCTTCAGATTCCTCTTTGGTAATGGCAATGGTGCCTTTGACAGGTGTAGAGGAAGAGTCTTCTCCGAATTTCTCAGACAATGCCTTAATCATCTTTGTTGCCTTTCTTGTAGCTTTGGGTACTACAATATTCATTTTTACCTTTTCCTTTACTTCCTCATAGGTACCATACCTTAGCTCGGTAGCATGTCTAGGTAATGTAAGAAATGCATCAATTTGCTGTTTTGTGATGTCAAAATCAATCTCGTAGCCCATTGGTGACAAGGATTGAGTCCTCGGTTCCACAGCATTCACATAACAGTAATCGGTGTCAAATTCAAAACATATATCATTTTTGTATTTCTCTACTAGCTGGGGTGGTATCCTATATCCGTTATGCATTTTCTGTTGAAATTTACTGAAGTAATCATCCATGATATCATTGAAATTATCTCCTAACTTCTTAATGAAGTCATTAATCTGATGGGTGATTGGTCAGTGTAGCTCCCAAACAACTTTACCGACTGATGGAAATAATTTTTCAAAGTAGAAAAACATGCATACCAGTAGTGATCCAAACTTTCGAGTATTAGCCGAGTTATTCTTCTTCGGCTTCCTGATGGTGTTCAGATTTTCAAATAGGTTCTTCAACAATACCTCGCATAGGTCAATTTTCATTCCCTTTTTCACAATTTTATATGCCAAGTCTATTGTTGCACAGGGAACACTATTTTCCCTTGCCGATTGGAAGAAATAGTAGCCCATTACTCTAATGGCAAATTTTAATTCTTCATTAGTGACATTATTTAGTTTCAATCCTCTGCAATCAGATTCTACTCCGGTTAAATTGACCAATTCCTTCTGTGATATCATCTTCTGGGCTCGGGCATGATCATAGATAGGGTAACCAGTAATTAGATGAATGATTTCCTTGGTAATCTTGAATGGTTTCTCTTCTAGCCACATGAAATCATCGTGAACTCTGCTTAGAACAAACTTGACCCACTGTGGCTTGAACACACGAGGATAGGTTAGGGCTTTAGTTAATCCCTTTACTTTGATGTGCTCAAACTTGTTGTTCAATATACCGTCGGTACATAGCTCCTCATAGGTGTCTCTAATTTCAACATGATCAAGTTCTTCAACATGACATTTGGTGAAGAATCTCACATCCTTGACTAACAACACTCTGTCCAGGATGAGTGAAAAGGCAGTTTTGTCATCGGGTTCAGAAGTGACTTTGGGAGTCAAAGAGTATTTCAGTGAGGGCTTCTCTACATTCTTGACAACTATGGGATCTTGGATCTTGGGTGCCATTTGAAGATTTCAGATAAAAAACTAACAAAGAGTCCTTAGGGTTTTAGCATTTCAAACAACAGATGCTTTATACTTAGTAGATAATGGCAACTAGATACGCTTGGTAAACCAGCTTAACAATGTGTTGAGATTTGATGTAAATACCTTGAATTTTCTTGTAGGAGGTTTGATCGCCTTTGAATCGCTTGCTCTTCTTTCTCGAAAACTTGGTAAGTGTAAATGACCGCAAAAATGCTTTTAAGTACACAAAATACCTTATCGGGCTTCGTGCGGGTTAGGTCAAAAACATTAAATGCACTCAGTTCACCTTTAACCAATTTACTCTCCTTTTTCCATTTTAATCGAGTAACCAAACTTCATTCATTTACCAACTGGACAGACTTCCTGTATTCACTGACTTGACAGGTTTCCTGTAAAGTGCTTCAAAGACTTTGATTGAATTTTCAAACTTACTATTACATCTTAACTATGCAGATTTTGAATTTAGTACATAATAGAATAGGAACTATTAATATTTTAACCTTTTAGAGAATGTAGTCCCTTCATACCTTTACCGATTAATTTGGAATAGGAGCACCTAACTTGGTAGGTAAGGTGCTTTCTTCATTTGACACAATTTCCTTCTTTTTCCAAATCATCTTTAATTTTTCTTTTATTTCCTCAGTGTCCTTTCTAGGTTGATCTCTCCAATCTCCAGCTAAGTGTCCCACTTTGTGACAATGAAAACATGCCATACCAGGATTTCTCCATGATCTTCGGTTGTTCATTCCAAACCTTATAAAGCAGTTAGCACTAATATGTCCATATCTTCCACAACATTCACACCATATCCTTGTATTGTAATCCCATGGTACTGCAGAATATTGTCGGTAAGGATCTGTGTGAGTTCGGTAACCTCTAGCATTTGTTCGGTGTGCATAGCACATAAAGTTCTTTTGCTTAAACTAGCACTTCTCGGTACTATGTCCATATCTATTGCATTTTTTACAAAACCCTTTGAATTTTGCCTTCTGATAATTGTTAGCACATTTATTAGATGTGTGACCATATTTTTTGCAATTGTAATAATAACCATTAGACTTAGTGACATTCGGTTGCTTACCTTTTCTAATTTGGCATATGTTGGCAGTGTGATCTTGATTTCCATAGTAGTTGCAAATAGGCTTCTTTCTTTTGATGTTATTCTTGTTTCCAGCTTGCTTTGATGATTCTCCTCTCTCGGTAATATGAATTCCTTTCTCGGTAGAGTCTTTTCCTTTGTAACTGAGTCCTACATCTTTGTTGGGTCTTCTTGTATTTAGTTGCTCATCCAACATCTTTGATGCTTCATAACTCTTCTTCATTGTTTCTTTGGATTTTTTCTCTGTTTCAAGTTCATCGGTTAACTTTGATACTTCAAGTTTCAATGCTTGATTCTCATCATTCTTCAGAATTGCTTCATGATGTGCATAGCCTAGTTGATTTGATAGGTTTTATTGAATTCCAGTCAACCTTGTGATTTCATCATTCTTATCAGATAGTAAGACTTCAAGTTGTTGTTTCTCTCTTTCTAGATCTTTTACTTTATCCTCAGTTGTTCTCAATGCATCTAGGTTTTTAGTCATCTGTGTGCTGAAATGTTCATGTTCTCTTTTCATTGCTTTTAGTTGATCAACCAATGCTTTGTTCTTTTCTTTCAATACTCCAATCATTTCTTCAGTTTCTTCAGATATATTGTTCTTAGATGATGTCTCAATTTGTTCCACTAACTCTTGAGAGTCCTACAAATCATCAGATATTCTTCTTATCACTTTCAGAGATTTTTGCATTTGCCTTTGCATGTCTGCAATCACTTGATTAGCATGATCTAGCTCTTCTTGCAGATACACAATCCTCCAAGATTGTTTATAGCCTTCCATTGATAAGATCTTTCTCTTTAGGTAGTTAAACCCTTTTCCAATAGATGAGCTCTAATACCAATTGTTAGGCCCAATATGGAAAGCTAATGTACTGAGAGGGGAGGAGTGAATCAGTACTTCAAAACTTTTTTTCAACAATATCTTTACTGTTATGCATAAACCAAATAGTGTAGTAACATAATATTAAACTAAAACAAGTAGATAACAATCATACATGATTCACTCCATAACACATATATTTTGGTTATGCAGAAACTCTTGGTTAGAGAGAAAAACTGCGGTGGGGATGGCACCCACAACTTCACTACTGCAACAATAAAGAGTGCTCAATTAGAGCTACATGTTTAGCTATTTCTGATAGCTTACCCTGTTAGGAGTAACAATATTTGCTAGATCTACCTTGCTAAAGGATTTTACAACACTTCATCTAAATGTTGCACCTGGTTAGAGGCTTTACAATTTATAGACTTGATTAGAGTCTTTTACCCTATTAAAGGTTTCTCTTTCAACTTCACAATAAAATCATTACAAATATCTGCAACTTTACATCTGAAATGTTATAGTAGATTCTATGTGCTTAGAATAGATTACCTTGCTTCTAGCACACCTCGGTAACCCATATAGTAACTCGGTAAACCCTTCTGTTTACTTTGTTCTTTGATTGTTCTCTAAAAACCTTCTCAGTGACCTTTGTGTCTCTGTAATAGTCTTCTTACATTCATGCACACACCTTTTAACCCATGCTATATAAATAGATCTCTTATGATGGTGATCTAATTCATTGCTTCAATCTTACAAACATGATTTATTGAATGAATAATCATGCAAAATATTTCATTGGTTAGATAACCTCAAAATCATACACAATCTTTAAGTGCAATTTCCAACATGATAATGGTTAGATGTGCCTCGATCTTGTAACACGTTTTCATATGCATGTCTAGGTTCAATGAATCTGGTAACACGTTTCACTCGGTGTAAATCAACTTGGTGTGTCTTTTTTGCTGCTCAGTAGACATGAAATGATACTCGGTAGATAGCTCGGTGTATACTGTGTTATGTGACTACTTTCTTCTATAACCGACTAGACTGTACATATTGACTGAATATTTTGTTAATAGTAACCGACTAGAGTATATAGTATAACTTTGACATAAAACAAATGGCAATCTGATAAGTAGTAACAATTTTTGGCTTGACTGATGTTCTTGGAGGTTTGCGTGAAGTTCTAATAATTTTGGAGATGTTCTCGATGATTTGGGCCGACATATTATGGTTTGCATGTTTCATCATGAACCCGTGGATCTTTGACCGAATTGATTTAGTTGTTGTTGCTTGCGGATGGTATAAAGAGGAAGTTTGGAGATTCATTTTGGGGGGACAGAGGTCCGAGGAGGAAGAGATCTAGAGAAGATGTAGTTTTTGGAGTGATTCTAGTCTGAGGGGACTGAAGTCCAGAGGGATTAAGGTCTGGATCAACGCAGAACAGTGCAGACTATTACGAATGGCTGAATTACTGAGAAGATGATCTGCAGATCATAGATTTGAGTTGTAAGAAATGGTTTGAAGTCTCAGGCTATGGTCCAACATGTGTAATACCCAAGGGCATATGTAACTCATTAACTATTATAAGGATTTCTCTTTTCTGTTTTCCCGATTATATCTTATGTTGTGTGAACCGATTACTAGTATCTTTCATGGTTGTTATGCTATTGGTTTCAAGGTGGGGTTGTCCTTAATTGGATCTCCCTACCTTGTCTACACAAAGTTGTCTATAGAAGGTATGACTAATATTTCCCCCAAGCCTTGGTGGAGGGAAAAATGGTAGTGTATTGATGCTCAGGGCAATAGGGGGATTATTTATTTATGGGACCCACATAACCTTACCCCTTGTTGGTGGATATCTAATAGGTTCCCTCTTTCAATTATTGGTACTAGCTTTGATTATGGAGAAGTTCATTAATTTAAGAATGTGTATGTTCTAATAGATTATATGGGAAATATTAGTCTATGGAGTCACATTAGATATGTGTAATGCTATTACTAGTCTAGAGGAGAAAAGGGGAGGAATTAAAAGACTTGATTCATCTTTTGAAATGCTTAAGGAAAATTTTATCCTTATGCATTTGGTTGACATTAAACCACATAATGGTTAGATTTTTTGGATTAATAGGAGGTGTGGTGCAAGCTCTATCTCTGTAGCATCCTAAATTGTACTCCTTTACAATTTACTCCACATTTTGGGCACTCACCTTAGTGTTTGTCTCCTAATGCTTAATTAAGACCTAATTATGCTCACATCATGCAAATGTGGCCTTATTTTAATTTTACACACAACATGGTCCCTTAGTCTAGCCCCAAAATAGGGTAGGACTAGGGTATGGCACTTTGATCCTCACTGGGACCAGGGCACCACATTTTGGTCTTCCTTAATTAGGACCTATTTTGAATCCCTCTTGCATTATAAAATTTGAGCAGGAAATCTCTCTCTCAGTTGGCCTATGTTGGAAAACTAGCATGATTTTCAACGGGAAAGTATATAAGGAGGTTTTAACCTCTCATTTATATATACACAATACATGAAACAAGAGTGAAATTATAATCATCAAACATTCAAGCATTGAAGTATTCATCATCAAGCATCTCTAAAGATCTTCAAGGTTGCATTCTTCATTCATCAATTGTGGAGCAACGTTACATCTTTCATTTGCAAGGATGTGTGTGTGATTAGGCTTTTGTCATGTGCATGTTATTTCATATAATATATGTGATTACATTCAAGAAGAAAAGCATCATTATCAGTCAGTGCAGATCTGAGGTATATCTTTCCATTATTTATTTCAGTATTTGTAATATTTTAATCAAGGATAATTCCTAAATTAGGGTTTGACTTTGGCAAGCCCCCATTCCAAAGCTATTTCCCTTTCTTTTTGGGTATAGGAAATAGGTACAAAGTTGTGGTCTTCAAAATCAAATTATTAACAGGCACAAATCAACCCCTTTTGGTCTACAAAAAGTTAGGAAGACCAAAGCGATGGGCATTCCAATCCTGACATTTTTTGATATTTTTTGAAGATCAGATCCATCTACCCTACAAGAGGCCTTGAAGATTGCAATCACCATTGAAAATAATAGAAAAGTTGCTGGTAGAATTAGAAAGAGGGATGACACAAGGTTGTATAACCTAAAATCTCCTAAACAGAACACAGATGAAGATAAGTTTGATAAAGTATTAAGTGCCTTGAAAGATTTATCTATGAATACATCTACTCTACAAGAGGCCTTGAATAAAGTTTGATAAAGTATTAAGTGCCTTGAAATATTTATCTATGAATCCATTCCGGTCCTAACATTTTCAGAGCTTTTTTGAAGATCAGATCCATCTACCCTACAAGAGGCCTTCAAGAACACAATCACCATAGAAAATAATAGAAAAACTACTAGCAGAATTGGAAAGAGGGATGACACAAGGTTGTATAACCCAAAAGACCCTAAAAAGAGTAAGGATGAAGACAAGTTTGATAAAGTATTAAGTGCCTTGAAAGATTTATCTATTGAAAGAATAGCTAGTTTCTTTCTTTTTAACCTAAACCAAAGTCTACATGGGTGAGAACAAGCCCTATGAAGCTCAAGTGTCAAAACAAAATACAAAACCCCATTGGCAAGGCGTCCTAAAGCAGGTGATGATATTTGTAGGCTAGAATGGTGCCATATGAGCTGCTGATGCGGTGCTCTATGACAAAAGACATGGCAATACAAATTGTAGAAGATATGTAGATGAGTGGCATTGATGTAATCCCTGCCACCTTCCTTTATGGAGACCCATCAGTGTATGTTTTATCATATACCAAACATTAGAATAAAAGTGGGAACATGTGTATTTCCATTGGAACTAAATGGGTCTTCTGGATTAAATTGAATGAGAAAGGTGAAGTTGTGAGGAATAAGGAAAGACTTATTTGTAAAGGTTATTCTCAAATGGAAGGAATTGATTTTAAGGAGACTTCTGCTCTGGTGGCAATAATTGAAGTTACAAGATTATTTCTTGCTTATGCTACTTACAGATATTATTATCAATGTATGTTGATTATGGATATTTTCATTGCCTTTCTTGCTAGGCTTGTTGGTCTTTTCCAAACATGAAATCCACTCCAAACTCTTCAATCCTGAAGTTTGCTTCAATGCTTTAACTCATGAAGTTGTCTTAAATGTGAAATTCACTCCAAACTCTTCAAACCTAAAGTCTACTCCAGTACTTCAACTCATGAAGTCGCTTTAAATGTGAAATTCGCTCCAAATTATCAAGTCATGAAGTAGGAATTTTGCTTGGGTTTCTCAACTCATGAATTTTGTCCAGGTGTGTGCCTCAATCTAATGATTGTAGCTCAATGTTTCTACATTTTTACCTTCATTTTCAACACTTTACCCGAATTTTAGCAATTCAAATCACAAAAGAGGGCAAATCAACTCACCCCCTTGAATCCAATCAATATTTTCAGTCCTCATCATTATTGTTTTGTGTCTAAATCTATTTGATTCAACCCTCTTTTGAATGTAATAGGTCACTAAGAAAAAATTAGTGGTTTTCATTCTCTTATGTTGGAAACCCTAATTTTTCACCCTTTACATTTTGGTGAACCCAATGTCTTACACCCTTATTATTGATTTATGTTCTTAGATCTAAGTGTTTATGCAATTTAAAATTCAAATTTACATTTACAAGGTTAATTTCCAATTGAATTTTAAAAATTTAGAGGTTAAATACACCAAAACCCTAATTTTAAATTATAAAATTAAGCTTGTGATTTTCCTAATTTGGATTAATTATTTCAGATCTAATTTAGAAACATTTCAAAATTCAATTTCATAGATCTCATTTTAATCAAATTATATAAATTCAGAGGTTCAATTCATAAAAACCTAATTTATTCTCATTAATTTGATTTGTGAATTGCTTCAATTTGTTAGATTTGATTTTAAAACATTCATTATGACACTTAATAGATCTGATTTATTTTCTATTTCACATATTATTACTTTGCTTTTCACTTATATTTATAAAAATCATGTGTTGGATGACAACTTCTTTCATTTCACATTGCCTATTTTCATTCATAGCACTTTGGCATATTGTTTTTTTAGGGTTTCAAAACTCCTTCCTTTCAATCAATGTGATCTCAAAGCTTTTATATATAGTTCATTTTGTGTATGGTGATGTTTTTAGGAAAGAGCATTTCATATATAGATCACCTCAAATCTTTTGTAGATCCCAATTCTAGAGATGCTAATGGAAAACATAACATGTGTACCTCTCCTAGGGTATCTAATGTGAATGAAGAAAGAGCTTATACTCCTATCAATGATATATCTAATGTATATCAAGCATTGAAGAGAAACACAACCCATATTCTTCTCATACACATACCCTAACGCAAGGGGGGAAAAATCAAAATATTGGTGTTTCCATCTCTCTAGATCCTCCTTATTCTCCTAGAGCCTATCTTAATCATCAAAACATTTGTAGAGAAGATGATATTATGCATATCATTCATGATCTATCTCCTAACATAGCATTAAGCAAAGATGAGGCATTAGATGATAAGGATCTTCCTTACCAATCTACGGAAGAGGATAAGCATAATGAAAGAAAGGAAAATCCTCCTTCACAAGATATTCCTTCTTCATATTGTTAGGGTTCCCACAGTTATTGAGAGGGGGGGTGAATCAGTATCTGACCAGTAATGAAGTTTTCTTAAAACTTAATATGCAGAACATAAAGTAACAGTATACCGGTATGCAAGAATTAATGTAAATAATAGAAACAAAAACATCCACATGAAAAGAACATCATAACACAAAATGTTTGACGAGGAAACCTGGTGTGGGAAAAACCTCGGTGGGATTTGTGACCCACAATATTCACTTACTGGCCAATAAGAGAATATTACTTACAATAGGGGCCTGCACATGTAGGAAGGCCAACTGCCTAGAGCTCACTACTCAATAAGAAGTCACACTGACTTACAATGAGGATTATGTAAATCCAATGATCTGTACTGCTTTACAATAGCATCTTCAATGCTAGATTCAGTACTGGTTCTTGCTCTGTTCTTTACATATACCCTTGACCTACAATTCGCATATTAGGTCTGCCTTATAATTTATTTATGCTTCCTATCCATATCCTACAAATGTCAACAATGATCTCTTTTATATACAAGAGTCATTTTACAATTTGTCAAGTCGGCTTACAATAATAAACAAAATATTACATATCAAAATTCCTGTCGGCCTCTGTGCTGATATACATGTTCTCTTCTGTGCCAGTGTGCATCTTCTATGCCGGTGCTGGTGTAGAGTGATCTTGCTGATGCCAGTGCACTATCTTGTTTGAATAATGCTTTGCCGGTATAATGTCTTGCCGGTGCCATAGGATTGCAAGGTTTCCTATGTAATGCTTTGTCAATATAATGTCTTGCCAGTGCCATAGGATTGCAAGGTTTCCTATGTAATGCTTAGCCGGTATAATGTCTTGCCAGTGCCATAGGATTGCAAGGTTGCCATCAATGACAAAACCTTCAATCACACACAATATCTCATTGGAGTGTCCATATGCCAACAATCTCCCCCTTTGGCATTGATGGCAACACTCATGAGAAATTTCAAAAAGATATCCAAATATGTGTAGACCAAAAATGTGAGAGCTCCCCCTGAGCATGTGATCCCTGTGCTTTGAATTTTCTCATCCTACTACTCCCCCTTTGGCATCAATGACAAAGGTTAGTAGATTTTGTAGTTGTACCAATCCATAACCTCAACCTTGTAGTTGGGTAGTTATTATCTGAAGAATATCTCCCAAAATTAATTTTATACCATCCATAAACTTCTTGCTATCTTTTATTGCTGTCTCAGTTCTGTATACTGTACCAGTGAGATGCTGCAAGTGCTCTGCCAGTATTTGCTTCCCTGAGTTAGTGCCTCTATGATTTCCTTCCGCGGAGATGCTAAATAGTCCAATCTTGGACTTAGTTTAGATCTCAATAATTTTGCCTTGCTTATTATTTTCTCTTTCTCTCTTTCTAATTTGAGCAATTCTTCCTCAAAATTTGTTATCTTTTCCGCAAAAACTAATAATGCATCGGGTGAGTTAACAAAATTATCTGCAAGTTTATTGATCTCTTCCTGTACCTTGCTCATCTTTTTGTCTACATCTATGGTCAAAAATTTTATCTTACAGGTGTCTTTGTACAGAGTTTTGTGCTCTTTCAATAAATTGCACAATTCTGGTAGAAGTGTATCAAATTCCCTGTTACACTTCTTTATTCCTTCCTCAAAGAATTTTTGTTTCTCTTTTTCTACACTTTCCTTTATAGATTCTACCTTTGTTTGCTCAAAATTTCTAGAAATATATTTACAAAGTGTATCCAACTAGCCTAAAGAATCTTTATTGTTTATATTACAATTAGGAGCTATTGATTTCAAAACTGGAATTGAATCATCTATCGCTTTATAAGCTTGTGAGCTATAATCAGTTATTTTCTTGATAGATTCAAGCAATACCTCTATTACATTTGATGGTGATCCAACAAACTGAGTGCTGGTGGAAGTGACCATGCTAGTATTGACCTCTGGTAGGTCTGTTTGTGTCTCCATCTCTTTAAGCACTAGTTTTCCTGCTTCATTTCTTACCGGTGGCATCTGTTCTGGAGCCTTTAGCTCTATGGGTTTCTCTGTTTGTGTTCCAGATTCCATCTTTTTCTCTGAATCTGCTACCGGTTTCTCTTTGTTTCCTGATTTATCTGTTGTATCCTTATCTACCACTATGTTGATTTTCTGAGTATGAACATTCACAGTATATAGGACTTCAGGATTAGGATTATTATCCTCTGTGTCCATACTCTTAGCTACCGGTTGATCTTCTGCAGTTGTTGTTTTTACTGATGGAGTATTTAAAGGAGGTGGGGGTAAGTTGTCTCTGATCTTGATACTTGGTGGTCCACCAACTTTACCTTTCCCTTTGTCCTTTTGATATACCAGAATGGGCTTGGGATTCCTATATTCTTCTTGTTTTTCTTTTTCAACCAAGAATATATCCCAACCATTTTCTATTTCCTCTGAAACTTCTGTAACTCTACCTACCATTAGTGAAATTTGCCGGTGTACAGTGGAAAAAACTGTTCAGTTGGCCTGAGCTATTAGATCATCAATTTCCTTAGGTGAGTTGACCGGGTATACTGCAAGTAATTTTTCTATTTTTATTTTCTTATCCAACTCAATTATTCCTTGCCTTCTGGCCTCAAGTCTTTTATATAGTTCATCAAGAATTTCATTTAGGACTTGCAACAAAAACTTTTTATACATGTCCATGTGTAATATTACACTCTCTTCAACTTGTCCTTTCTCATCATCTGATAGGGTGTCATAGATTTTCCTTATGTTTTTCAATTTACCTTCCTCTATGATCTCATTTAGTAATATGTCAAGAGGGGCCAAGTCAGTGTTTGTCTTCTTCTTCTTTTTGGGGGTTAGCTTCTTCTTAGGTGTGACTTTCCTGACCGAAGATCTTACAGCTTGTTGCTTTTGTCTTGTCCTTCTAGGTGAAGGAGTGGTTACTGGTGAGGGGTCTCTTTTCCTGACAAATATTTTGAAAGTTGCTGGCATATCACCTTCTGAGGAAGTACATACTGGTGATAGATGAGTTTCAGGTTGTTGGGCTGCCAACTCATCTTCAGATATGCCAGTTTTCTTTAATACATCTTCTTTTATGGATTTTGCTTGTCTGGTTCCTTTTCTCACAAATGCCTCAACCTTTTTCACTCTCTTCTTAGATTGAATTTGACTTTCAATGGTCTCAGCACTACCAAATACTTCTTCCTTTGGTTCATTGGGGGCTTCCAGAAGTGCTTTGGCATAAGTTTCCACTATGTGGTCATTTGTTTCATACCCCATCTCTGTTACCCAGATTGTCCTTGGGATGACTGCTTCCATCCAGATCTCGTCCTTTTTTATTACAAAACATATATCATCCTTGTATTTGTTGACAATTTCTTGTGATAGTCTGATTATTTTATTCATTCTGACCTTTAGTGCTTGAAAATACTCATTGATATTCTTTTCTCTATTTTCACCCATGTTGTTGAATATTTCAAACAATTGTTTTCCTACCGGTATGTCAAATCCAAAATCCTTGTTGCCTATACCGGGAGCCTGTTTGGTTATATGTAGCATTAAGCATACAAGTAAATTTCCAAATCTAAAGGTTCCTTTCTTATCCTTCTTGATTTTTGCTAAATTGTCAATTAACTCATCTTTTAACCATTCATAGATATCAATTTTCAAATTGTCCTTAACCATGTCATAAGCACTCTTTATGCATAAACTGGAAACTGAGTTAAGCCTATTAGCATGAGTTGCTTTGTAACCTAGAATCATGCTAACAAATCTAACATTTGTATCGGTCACATCATTAACCCTCAATGATCTCTTGTCGGATGTTGTACCAGTTAAGTTTGTTACTAAGTCATTGGAGACCTTGGTCTTGTCAGGTCTGTTACTAGTGGAAGGTAACCCTGTTATTGCTTTCACAGCTTCCTTTGTAATTTTATGCACTGAGTCAAGCCAAAAGAATGAACCATGTACCCTACTTAAAACTATCCTAACCACTTCCTTGGGAAATTCAGGAATGCAGAGGATTTCAGTGAATCCTAGGGTTTCAACAATTTTATGTTCAGGTTTCACATTTCCGTAGTTGTCACATATAACAGACTTATACATGTTTTTGATTTCTTCATCACCTAATTCCTCTATGTTGCAATGAATATACATTCTAGGGTCTTCTGCATAAACAACACCTTTTGGAATTTTTGAAAAAGCACCTGTGTTGTCATCTTTCTTAGCTACCTCAGGAACTAGCTGAAACACGGGCCTAGGTCATTTTATAACTTTGACTACTGAAGGGTTTGCTATGAATTCAGGTGCAGAGGAAGATGCCATGATGATAAATACCTTTTTCTGCCTTTGGATGGATTGATTGCTGAAGTGCTTTGCCTCTTTGCTCGAAATGCCTTAGCTTGAAAATCTTCGCGCTCTCTAAAAGTTTGAATTCACGGAGAAATGAAATGGAGCCAAAAACCTTTATTTATAAAGTGTTTTCTGCTACCTACCACATTAATTTCTTCCCGGTAATGTATTAGCTCAACTTTATTTGTCGGTAATGAATGATTTTCAACTTCTTTTCTCTAACTGAGGGAATAATAGCACATGTGTCATTTGATTGCCAAACCCTCAAGATAATTTTCTTCAATTTGATGAAGAACATTCTGCCGGTGGAGCATTGCTTTGTCCTATTGGTGGAGCATCATATTGTCCTGCCGGTGGAGCATTTGTTGGTTCTATCAGTGGAGGAGTATCCCCAATATTTAGATTACCTTTTCTAATCCATTGCTTTGAAAATTCTTGCTTAACCTCTTCAACCTTTTCTTTACCTTTCAAACTAGTACTTTTGTTGTCTACCGGTGTACCTTTACTTCTACAAAATTTAGCAATATGACCAATCTTGTTACATGCATAACAAGTTACATTATTTTCTAAATAGCTTTCCCATAACCTATGCTAGTTTGTGTTCTGCATTTGTTTGATAAATGACCAAATCTTCCACAAACATAACATCTTACATTCATTCTGCAATTTTCAGAGTTATGACCAATTTTGTTGCATTTGGTGCATTGACCAGTGGGAGGATTGATGATCTGATAATTCCTAGATCTACATTCATTTGCCCTATGACCATATTTATTGCAGTTAAAGCATTTTCCATTGAATTTGTAAGTATTAGAAAGTCTTACCGGTTTGTTGTGATCCTAGGTATTTGCAGTACCGGAGCTTTCTCCAACTTCAAATCCAATTCCAGAAGTGTCACCTTTGGGTTTTTGATTCTTCAATAAGGTACCAAGTTCTTCTGAGCTTTTCTTGAATTTTTCTTTGTGTTGATTTGCAGTTTACAATTCCCTTTCCAAGATTTCTTTTTGTCTCATTAGTTCATTTGAGTCATTCTGAGTATGCATCAGATTTGTCTTCAACATGTCATTTTCATAGCTAAGTCTTGTGTTCTCATTTGCTGCATCACTTAGACTTCTGGTCAATTCTTCTTCATTCTTCTTTCTGTCCTCAATCTCTTTGCAAAATCTCATAGTCATATCCTGCATTTCATTTTTCATTGTCATGATCTCTTGTTTCAATTTGCTTATCATATCATTTAGTGATTCCTTTTCATCATTCTCATTTTGCAATTTTTCACAAAGTTCTCTTCTCTTATTTCTTGTAATAGTAAGATTTTCTTGAAGTGCCTGAATAATGTCCTGAGCTGCTTTTAAATCATCTTCTAATTTGATATTTTTCAACTTCTCTGCATCATAGTCAGTAAGAGCTCCTTCAAGTTGCTTCATTAGATTTTCCATCTTTACCAGTGTCAAGATCTTCCTCAACCTGTCAGGCTTCTGAAAATAGAGGACCAGGCTTTGATACCAATTGTTAGGGTTCCCACAGATACTGAGAGGGGGGGGGGTGAATCAGTATCTGACCGGTAATGAAGTTTTCTTAAAACTAAATATGCAGAACATAAAGTAACAGTATACCGGTATGCAAGAATTAATGTAAATAACAAAAACAAAAACATCCACACAAAAAGAACATCATAACACAAGATGTTTGACGAGGAAACCTGGTGTGGGAAAAACCTTGGTGGGATTTGTGACCCACAATATTCACTTACTGGCCAATAAGAGAATATTACTTACAATAGGGGCCTGGACATGCAGGAAGACCAACTTCCTAGAGCTCACTGCTCAATAAGAAGTCACACTGACTTACAATGAGGATTATGCAAATCCAATGATCTGTACTGCTTTACAATAGCATCTTCAATGCTAGATTCAGTACCGATTCTTGCTCTATTCTTTACATATACCCTTGACCTACAATTCGCACATTAGGTCTGCCTTATAATTTATTTATGCTTCCTATCCATATCCTACAAATGTCAACAATGATCTCTTTTATATACAAGAGTCATTTTACAATTTGCCAAGTCGGCTTACAATAATAAACAAAATATTACATATCAAAAGTCATGTCGGCCTCTATGTTGGTATACATGTTCTCTTCTATGCCGGTGCCGGTGTAAAGTGATCTTGCTGATGCGGTGCACTGTCTTGTTTGAATAATGCTTTGCCGGTATAATGTCTTGCCGGTGCCATAGGATTACAAGGTTGCCTGTGTAATGCTTTGCCGGTATAATGTCTTGCCGGTGCCATAGGATTGCAAGGTTGCCTATGTAATGCTTAGCTGGTATAATGTCTTGCTGGTGCCATAGGATTGCAAGGTTGCCATCAATGACAAAACCTTCAGTCACACACAATGTCTCATTGGAGTGTCCATATGCCAACACATATACCAATCCCTTTGTTCCCTCTAAACATCCTTACACTATAAACTTTAAAGAAATTTATTACAATGTTCCCCCACCTTATCAATTAAATGATTCTTATAGGAGTGGCTTTAACGTGATATCACAACAAGGTTTTAGAGGATGAGGACTTGGAAAATTTTAACAAGAAACTCGAGTCCCTATAAACCCTCCTACAAAAATTACCACAAAAGTCCTAGGAAATTATAATAAATCTCCTATGGATGACCTCCTTATGATTCAAGACTTAAAAGAGCATCTTGCAAGACAACAAGCCATTTGTTCCTGTAAAAGTGCTTCTTCTTAAAAACTCCTTTTTTGATAGTGGAAAAGTTAAAGTCATAGATGACAATCCTTCTTATTCTAATATTAATAACCCTTGTCTTCAATTTCAAAAAAATAAGCATACACCTATTGATGATCAAGAACAATTAGCAACTAGAATTTTTGGAAATCGAAGTATGACAAGAATGTTGTTTTTCCTTTTGTAAAGTTTAGCACTAAGAGTAAAGAAGGAAGCGAGTATTGCCTTTTTCATCATGGTGGTTCTAATTCTCTTGTAAATTCTTAAGAATTTAATGAATTTGTTCAAGAACAATATGATCTTGCTCATATATATCTTTCAACAAATCTTGATCTATTTCTAAGTGAAAAGGTAGTGCCTTAGCACTCCTTTCCCTCTCATGTTTCTCCTCACCCTATGACAAAATTAGTTAACTTGATTGGGGGATCTTTTGCATTAGAGGTGGTGCTTTTTAAATTTCAAATATCTTGGGGTAGCAACATGATTCTCTTTTGCCTCTATCATATCTCTTATATTTAAAAGTTTCACCATTTCCTTTATAGATTGCAATTTTTATAACTAGATGTCCTTTCTTGCATAGATTTATCCTTCATGTTAATACATGTGTGTGTTCCTTGAATATGAATTATTCTTTTTTTGAAATGGTACATCTCTTATGAATAATCTCTCATAAGGAAATGCATGATTCATCCCCCTAATCTATCCTTGTCTTCTTGCTTGGGGGGCAAGGATGACATTTTCCCTTTCTTGCTATGAATAGTATCACTATTACCTTTAGGGGTTGAATTTTTCATGTGTTGATCTCCTTTCTTGCATGAAATAGTATGTCTCTTATGACTAATCCCTCCTTAGGGTAATTTGTCATCTTTCCTTCTCTCTCTCTCTTTGAATATTAACTCTTATTTATAGTTGCATTTTACATATCCTAATGTATTTTCTTGCATTGGATATTTATTCATATGAATATATTGTGCATTTTCTTATGTTTTATCTCCCCTTAGAGGTTGTATAATTATTCTCATTGTCCTTACACTTGGTGGGCAATTATCTCTCTCCCCCCTTTCTAAGGATCTACTTTTCCTTTGTGAGTGGTGTTTGCTTATGATTCAATGTCATTCCTTGTATGAAGTTATTGTTTTCTCAAGGATTCTCTCTTATGCAAGATTTTTAAGTCCTTGGATACAACCTCTTCTTCACTTGGAAATGTATATCTATTATAAACTTACCCCCAAGTCTCATTGGATCAAAAGTGTGTCATCCTTCATCAAGAATCTCTTTCACCTAGCAATAAGAGGAAGGTATGCATTCTTGTTATCCTTATTTTCTTTTGATAGAAGATGCTAAATTTGTTGAAGTAACTCCTCTTGGAGGTAGATGTATTTTCAAAATAGATCTCTTCTCCTCCAAGGATCTCCTTTACACTTGTTGCAAGATATCTCTTTTTCAACTATCTTATCCTTGTTTGAAGAGTATTCCCTCTTTAGCTTGGATTTATAAACATTGTTGCCTAAAGGATATCTCCTTAGTGTTGAAGGTTAGGTATCCTTGTCTCTAAGATTCCTTAAGACATCAACATAGGGCTATGTTGACAGCATAAGGGGGGATGGGGCACCCACATCACTCCCATTGTACCATATTGTACTATATTTTTGCATATTATTTTTGCATGTCTTAAATAAGGTGTTCATTCTTAGAACTAAAGTGAAAAACTTCCTAGAGAAAGATGCTTCACACTCGAAACTAGATGTAGCATTTGATATATGTCTTAAGTGGGGCTACACATCACTAAAACCAAAAAAAAAAATTATGACATGGGATATCCTCAAAACCATGCATGCATTTGTTTCAATCAGGGTTACACATTCTCAGAACTAGAGGAAACTCATAGAGCGAGATGTTCCCAAATCTAGACATTCGCCCCTTGGCATTTATACACATTCACCACTTGGCATTTTTATTTACATTACATGTCTTAAAAAAGTTGATGCATGCTCAAAACTAGAGGAAACAAACTCTTAAATGGGGTGCTATGTACTTGAAACCATCCATCACTTGTAGACACGCATGAGGATGCATGGAACTACCTAAAAATAGCTAGACTATTCCTATTCTCCTTCCCAACATGGATCACCTAGATAAACTCATCTGGGGGCAAGGTATCCATGTCATTTCTCATAATTCTTCTCATGGTTCATCTAGAAAAACACATCCATGCTCTCTCTTTCCTTCTTCTCATGAACTCATAGCTTTTCTATTGATAGTTCATGGATGACGTGTGCTTCTCTCTTTTATGTGATCTCTTGTGTTATTGAGATGACATTTTTCAAGAATGATATTAGTTTTTGAGGCATTTTGATATTGAGGTCTCTTCGGCTAGTTGACTTGAGGTCTTGTTTTGGTTCTTAGCTTTTGTGCGTTGTGTGTCTTTTATCTCTTTGTCTTTGTTTGGATTTTTGTTTTTGTTTTGTTTGTTTTGTGTGCCCTTGCATATGATTGACTGAGTTAAAATCCTAATATTGGGTCTTGGTTCCTCAAAATTAGCAATGTCTTATACTCCTTGTGATTTTTCTCTATATTCATCCTCTTCTTCATCTCTCTTTTATCTACTTTATCGTGAACATTTTCATAAGCTTTTACTCCCACTAAAGTGGGGGATAAATGTAGCATCCTAAATTGTACTCCCTTATAATTTAGTCCATATTGGGACCTCTCCTTCATCAATTATGGAGAAACATTACATATTTCATTTGGAAGCATGTGTGTGTGATTAAGGTTTTGTCATGTGCATGCCATTTCATACAACATATGTGATTACATTCAAGAAGAAAAACATCTTTATCAGTCATTGCAGATCTAAGGTATATCTTTCCATTATTTATTTTAGTATTTTTAATATTTCAGTCAAGGTTAATTCCTAAACCATTGTTAGACTTAGGCAAGCCCATATTCCTAGCCTATTTCCCTTTCTTTCTGTGTGTAGGAAATAGGTACAAAGTTACGATCTTCAAAATCAGAATTATTAGGAGGGATGAATCAACCCCTTTTGACATGCAGAAAGTTAGGAGAACCAGAGGGATGAACATTTTGGTTTCGATATTTCTGGAGCTTTTTTGGGGATCAGATTTGAATCTACTTATAATTCATAGATCTAAGTGCATTCCTCAATCTGATGATTATAGCTCACTGTTTATACATTTTTACCTTTATTTTCAGCACTTTACCCTAATTTTAGTAAATCAACTCACAAAAGAGGGCAAATCAACTCACCCCTTTGAATCCAATCGGTATTTTTAGTCCTTATCATTACTAGTTTGTGACTAAATCTATTGGATTCAACCCTCTTTTGAATGTAATAGGCCACTAAGAAAAAATTAGCAGTTTTCATTCTCTTATGGTGGAAACCCAAATTTTTCACCCATTACAATCTCTAAGAGATTGGATAGATTTTTATTCTCAAGATTTTGGGTTGGTAATAGAAGAAGTGTTAGCTTGGAGTTTTAGGATTGGAGGGACTTTTATCATTAGCCCATTAAACTAACCACGATTGATATTGGTAGGACAAAAAATCCTTCCTTTAAGTTTCATCTCATCTGGTTGTGTGATTCATCTTTACAGCACCTGATGACCGATTGGTGGGTGAGGGGTAGACTAAGGTACAATACAACAATGCACTTTTTTTTTTGAAATTGCAATACTATTAAGTTCCAGCTCAAGATATGAAATATAAATATTTTTGGGAATGTCTTTTATGATAAAGAATGGGCTCAAATCTAACTTGATAAAATTACCAAGAAAATTAGGGAAGAAGGGCTTATAGTGGAGTTCTTGGAGGAGGAAATGAAAACTCTAAAGGAAGTGTGATGCAAGAGCATCCCCAGTTCTTGGCAATCTTGCATCAAACAAAAATATTTCCTTTCTGTTTTGCTCTTTGTTTTGCAGTTTCAATATTTTATTCTGCATTTTCTAGCATTGACTCACCAGATCTTGAGGAGTTGGATTTTTCTTGAGCACTTGATCATCTACCTTATTCCCAAACCACGGAGCATTTGGATCATTTTCGAGGAAGTTATCGCAATTGGTTTCCAATACAGTTTTCTGGTACTGGTTCCCTGGACCTATTTGCATTAGTGATCTATCGGATCCCTTTCATAGCTTGTAGAGCCCTAAGAATTAATTTCGATGTTCCTTGGCATGTGGCTGACCTTCCCTTTGATCTACACTTCATCCTTTGGATTTTTTAAAGGAATTTCTTTGGCAGAGGTCAACCTTGTTGTTTTTACATGTTAGGTCTTGTTCTTTAGCATTTGATCCCTTTTTGGGCTGACTAGATCCCTTGGATTGTATAAATCATTGTAATTAAGCATTAGAATGAAGATCCAAGGAGGTAGATAGAACATAGAAGCTAGATCTTAATATTTGAGGTCCCATTTGTGATCTAATTTGTAATTGAGCATGTTTTAGTAGGCCAGTGAGCCGATTTCTATAACCCAGATGTTACCAGTTGATTGTAAATAGTTTTCATGATATAATTCATTCTGTTTTGCATTACCTCTATCATATCCTTGTGAATCTGTTGTGTTTACTCTTGCTGACTGGTCCATATTGATCTCTTTGAGGTCCCTCCTAACCGGTGACTACACCAAGTGGTATCAGAGCAATCTTTTGTTCCAGAGATTGTGTTGTCTAGAGAATTTTGTTGTAGGGTGCCAGATTGTGGATCCGATCTGTAACTGCAGAGGACTGGTGTGAAGATGGCATAGAGAGGAAATAGGAATGGTGGAGTGTGTGGGAATGCAGACCCGACTGTGATGGAAATGTTGAGGGAATTGCAGCTCATTTGGAAGTTGTTGAGACAACACAGAGAAGAGGCCAACATATTGAATATGTGAGTGAAGATGAAAGAGAAGAAGCCTTGACAAAACAAGTAAACCCACCAATGATTGATCTAGATGAAGTGAGGTTTTTGAGGGTATTATTTGAGAATAAATTTGTATATATTTATCCTGGAAGACCTGTACTTGTGTTGTCATTATGAATGGGTTAGATACACAAAATTTTGATTTAGAAGGTTTGGAGTGAGTTTTGTCAGTACCTCACTTAGTAGGGCGAATACTAAACCTCATTTTACCCTACTAGAATATAATGGAAAGTTGGATTCAGATGAATTGATGGATTGGATCTCAGAGATGAAGAAATATTTTGATTTTGAGAACACTACAAAGAAAAGGAAGGTGAAATATGCATGTACCTAGTTGAAAGGACATGCATCTCTTTGGTGGGAGCATTTATAGGTTGATAGATAGAGAAGAGGTAAAGAGAAGATCAAAGCATGGGATCAGATGGCTGCTAAGTTGAAATCAACATTTATGCCAACTGATTATCCAATGAATATATTCCAGATGTTGCAAAATTTGAGATAGAAGGAATCTAGTGTGAAGGAGTACACTGAAGCATTTTACAAGTTGAATATTAGATCCGGACATGCTGATGATGAAGTTGAACAAGTTGCAAGATATTTGAATGGATTGCGGGTGTCTATACAAGATGAACTCAGTTTGATCAAGTTGTAGAGTGTTGAAAAGGCTTACCAATATGCCTTGAAAGTAGAAGAGAAGCTAAACAAAAGACACGAGTAGAGACCGAGAGGTAGAGGTGGAAGGTTTTCCAGAGGAAGATTTCAAGGAGGAAGAGGATATACTAGAGGTAAAGGAACCTGCACAGATCAGAACAAGGACAAGGAAGTAAGAAAAGATGTTGGTTCATACCAAAAGGATGATAAAAATTTATATTGGAGAAGAGAACCTGATGGTTACCAGAATGAGAATTTTGGAAAAGATGATAGAAGACAAGACAAGAGAGTGTTTAGAGGAACTTTCTTTAAGTGTGGAGGAGAAGGATACCATGCTTTTGAGTGTAAGAAGGTAGATAATACCGAGAGAACAATAGTGCTGGAATAAAGCCCCACTGGATCAACTAATAAACTGGAAGATATAGAACTATTGATGATGAGGAGAGCTTTGTGTCACATCGGAGGAGATGAGGAGCCCTTGCAAAGGAGGAATTTGTTCAAGACCAGATGTAAGGTATTCGGTAAGTGTTGTAAAGTTGTTATTGATAGTGGTAGTTGAGATAACCTTGTTTCACAAGATGGTGACTAAGTCAAATTTGGAAAGATTGAAACACCCTAAGCCTTATCAGACAGCATGGATCCAGAATGACCATAAGCTATTAGTAAGTGAGCAATGTTTGGTGAAATTGAAATTTGGGAATTATCATGATGAAGTCTTGTGTGATAGTATGCCTATGGATATTTGTCACCTTTTGTTGGGTAGACCTTGGTGTAGCATCCTAAAATTGCGACACTTGCAATTTCGACTACATTTGGGTCTTCACGATGGTGGCACAACATTGAACCTGAATGGAGACCCTGAAACATGTTTACGACCTCAAAAACTGCATATTTCTGCACCTTGGCCTGATCCTTCCTTGCACCCTGCTGTCCCGGGAGGTCGAACCATGGCGCCCAGTGCCCTAGTCCCCCAGGACCATGGCGCCCAGTGCCCTGGTCCCTGGCCCTATTTTGGGCCCGGTCTCTTGTTGGGCATCAGGTCTTTAAGTTTGCAATTCGGAAAACAATGCTTCTAGGTCAGCCTAAGGTCAAAAAAATCAGTCTCTCAACCCTAATTGACAAGTATATAAACTACTTTTTCTCTCCTAGAAAGGGAGGAAAAAAGTAAGCAAGAGAAAGATGCGGAAGTGATATTCTAACATTCAAACATTCAAGCATTCAAGCATTCCTTCAAGCAATTGAGAATTCTAAGTCTCCATTCAAGGCTAGGTGTTGCATTCAAGACAAGGATTCAACCATTGAAGAGGAGATGACTTACAACATACAAAATACAACATCATTACACATTCGCATGTAAGAATACAAACATTCTTACAACAACGTACACGGCTGTAATTGAAGATCTGGAATCCTTGTGCTGAGACGAACAGGTCCCCCTTCGTTTCGCGGATTTTTCGGAGGACCGTGTGCACTCTAGGCGCCATTGTCCTGTCAAATTTCACTCAAACTTGCAGAATAGCATCATCTCGACATTTTACTACTAATTTCAGGTCCGCAGCTTCATCCCGTGTCCCTATCTTTGTCTACAAGTGAATCTTTCTTACTTTACATGCATTCCTAGTTCAATCCTTCTATCTACATTCTTTACAAAAGAGGGTATCCTTGGTGTCTTAACCCTTGAAACTCATTTAGAATCCAGTCTTGCATTGTGTGGGATTGGATCTTGTGGGTTTCAACCCCTCTTTTGAATGTAAAGTCTCTCCTAAGTGAAAACCGTCAATCCTAGTGACCTCCTTTCTCTCTCCTTGGAGTGAAGTGGGGGGAACACCTAGGGTTCAATTTTCCACTTTACATTTTGGTGAACCCGACGTGCGTTGGGTCTCAAATCAACAGATTGGATAGGTTCTAAGGAAATGCCAACTCCTATAATCAAACCCTCCAATTGACTTGGCCAACTTATAGAGTGAACCTATTTGGTTACTAACTCTCTCACTTTAGGCTCTGCAGGACCTAGGCGGGTATACCTACTCACTAGTTGTTCCTTTAACTAATGCTTTTTATAGCAGATTTAGTGTCTTAATTTGATGTCTCCTAGTCTCAGATTGGCATAAGTTTCTTAAATAGACTGAATTCAGATGTGTGTATTGATCTATGTATCTTACAAAAGTATATATGTTATACTTTGGCTAAATTACCTACTATACCTACTCTACTAATCCTAATGCTTAAAAGTAAAGGGTAACTGGTATGGTTAAAGGGTTTGTTTACAAATGATCAGTGCCTTTCCTCTTATTTGGGCTACAGAGTCTTATATTTCTTCAGGACTTATTGTGTAAACTTATGAGACAGTTTTTAATCCCACCACCTCTCGATGAGCCTGTCAGTTACTGTTTCTTATGAGCTCTACTTCAATGTCTATATTGTAAACTGCTTGAATGAATTTAACCCTAACTTTGAGAGACCATCCAAGGAAGAAATACCAGGAACAATTACAATTCACAAGTAAATCTTTTTTGATCCAAATCTACAATATGAAACATAGAATTTCACTGGAAGAACACAAATAACCTTATCTCCTTTAGATAATATCACAAGCAACTGCCTTCTGAAAATATGTTAACTCTCAACACATATGAGAAAGAAAATGCAACTGTTTATTTTTGATAAAAAAATTAAAAGTACAAAATTGCCTCCACCTTTTGTCTCTCTATTCTCTCCTTACATTTTACATCACACATATATATGTGTTTGAATGGTTTTCATACCCCTTTGGGTGAAAAGACACCCCCCTTTTAAATAAAAATAATTCCAAATCCCGAAATTGCCTTAGTTTATGTAATTAATTGTCACTTTACAAGTTGTTTAGGCATATTAGAGGTATTTTAAGGCTATTTTATGGGTATATAATGGATAAATGGTCTTTAAATGATGTAAATACCCCCTTTGGTGCTTCATACTCCATTTTTTATGCCCATTATTGTGTTTATGTTATGGTTTCGTATTGTGCAACAAATATAAAATATATTACTTGTACCTATTCAATATATATATATATATATGTATATATATATTTAGAATTTTTCTTTCTCCTTGTCTTGGAATTTGGAATTCTAAAAATTGCAAATTTTAGGGTTCCAATAGTGGCTTTGTCTAGGGATGGATGCCCCTTGTGGGCATAGCAAGAATTTAGATCTCTGGTAGAGCAGACCATGTGCCTAATTCATTGACCTATTTTGGTGGCCTCAAGCCCAAAAATTGAACACCAATTCTTTCCTCTATCAAACATCTGATTCTCATCATGAAGTAGTATAAAAACTTTGAAATTAGTGATATCACCTGATTGGCAATTCCTGTCATAAGATGCATTATCCATCGTTATTTTATAAGGATTCTTTATTTCACCTGGATTAACATTATCCCCTATTCCATAGGAAATGATATTTATACTTTTACAAAAGTTTTCTTCTTGTGGCATCTGCATATTCTTCATCTCTATTTTATTGGAATGTTGCATATTATCTAACTGGTACTTCTTTTCACCTTTTATTTTATCTCTATGTGATGTACCTTCCTTTTGTAACTCTCTTATTTTTGTGGTCCTTTTATCACGTGACTTAGTCATATTATTACCCATGTTGTCTTCACAAATGTTTGTATTGTCCATACTGTCTGAAATTTTTTCTTCTTCATCATATAAAGGATTTGAGAATACATGAAAATCCTTTTCACACATACCATAGCAGTAGGGAATATGATTTTCCTCTATCACTTCATCACATAAGGGGTTTGAAAATATTTGAAAGCCATTTTCAAATTCACATACCTCCTCTTTATCAATTGTATCATCAAGGTACTCAGGTATGGATTCACTCTCCTCATGACTGGTACAATATTCTTCATCAATGTTAGCAACAATTTCTTCAGGTTCTGACTTGTACTCACAAACATCATCAATTGCTTCTTCATCAGATGGGACTTCCAAAGGGATAACTGATTCTTCTATATATCATCTTCATTTGCATCTCTTATGTTGATGTTACTCATCTCACGCAAATCATGTATTTTTTTATTCAATTCTTCAAGAATTGAACATGCTGATTCCAAACTGTCAGACCCACATTCTCTCATGATCAATTCCTCCAGTATAGCTGAATTAAGTTGTGTATTATCAAGCATTTGGAAATAAGTCACCATTATTCTACCAATCAATTTTTCTATAGATTCACCTTCCTTTCTTCTTATGTTGTAGATTGCATTGCCGCAATCATAATCCGATTGAATCTGATTTTGGTATGGATAACCAATTGAAGGGCTAGCGACTAAAGTGTTGTCCTCGATTACACCATAGAATTCTTCCATGAACCACCACTCAAGTTCTTCCCATGATGAGATACTTTGTGGTGGTAACAAGCTGAATGACTGCTCTGCAACATCCTCCAATGTTAGCACAAACCATTTCATGATCGTTTCTTTTAAGTAGATCCTGAAGGTCTCAATAAACCAATAAAATGATTTTAGATGCCCAATTGGTGATTCCCTTTCATCTCCATGGAACCTCGGCATACTAATCTTCATCTCATAGGGAAATGCATATGGATACTCAAGGATGTTACCGAAATCCAATGGCTTAAATCTTCCTGGAATATTCTTGTCTCTTTGTGGCTGTGGTTGCCACTGTGCATATTTTTCTGAAGATGCTTCTCCATAAAAATATGGATATTGAAACATATTGAATGCAACTAATATTTTTCATTTAATTTTCCCTTTTACAGAGTCGCCACCTCTTTCATAGAGGACATAAGTTATTTATTTCTTCTGAGTTCTCTCCCACAGTAGAGTCTTAATAATTCTTCCCCAGCAGAGTCGCCAATCTGTTGGGTCTCAAATCAACAGATTGGATAGGTTCTAAGGAAATGCCAACTCCTATAATCAAACCCTCCAATTGACTTGGCCAACTTATAGAGTGAACCTATTTGGTTACTAACTCTCTCACTTTAGGCTCTGCAGGACCTAGGCAGGTATACCTACTCACTAGTTGTTCCTTTAACTAATGCTTTTTATAGCAGATTTAGTGCCTTATTCTGATGTCTCCTAGTCTCAGATTGGCATAAGTTTCTTAAATAGACTGACTTCAGATGTGTGTATTGATCTATGTATCTTACAAAAGTATATATGTTATACTTTGGCTAAATTACCTACTATACCTACTCTACTAATCCTAATGCTTAAAAGTAAAGGGTAACTAGTATGGTTAAAGGGTTTGTTTACAAATGATCAGTGCCTTTCCTCTTATTTGGGCTATAGAGTCTTATATTTATTCAGGACTTATTGTGTAAACTTATGAGACAGTTTTTAATCCCACCACCTCTCGATGAGCCTGTCAGTTACTGTTTCTTATGAGCTCTACTTCAATGTCTATATTGTAAACTGCTTGAATGAATTTAACCCTAACTTTGAGAGACCATCCAAGGAAGAAATACCAGGAACAATTACAATTCACAAGTAAATCTTTTTTGATCCAAATCTACAATATGAAACACAGAATTTCACTGGAAGAACACAAATAACCTTATCTCCTTTAGATAATATCACAAGCAACTGCCTTCTGAAAATATGTTAACTCTCAACACATATGAGAAAGAAAATGCAACTGTTTATTTTTGATAAAAAATTAAAAGTACAAAATTGCCTCCACCTTTTGTATCTCTATTCTCTCCTTACATTTTACATCACACATATATATGTGTTTGAATGGTTTTCATACCCCTTTGGGTGAAAAGACACCCCCCTATTAAATAAAAATAATTCCAAATCCCGAAATTGCCTTAGTTTATGTAATTAATTGTCACTTTACAAGTTTAGGCATATTAGAGGTATTTTAAGGCTATTTTATGGGTATATAATGGATAAATGGTCTTTAAATGATGTAAATACCCCCTTTGGTGCTTCATACTCCATTTTTTATGCCCATTATTGTGTTTATGTTATGGTTTCGTATTGTGCAACAAATATAAAATATATTACTTGTACCTATTCCATATATATATATATATATATATGTATATATATATTTAGAATTTTTCTTTCTCCTTGTCTTGGAATTTGGAATTCTAAAAATTGCAAATTTTAGGGTTCCAACAACGTGAACATCCTAATTCTGATTATTCATGGTTAGATCTGAAAAATTGGCTTCCTTAATTACATTTCCATGTTTGATCTTTTGCAAATTTTAGAGGTTAATTGCATAAAAACCCTAAATTTTCTTTTTTAGTAATTGAGCTTGCAAAATGTTTAATTGTTAATGCTTGTTTCAGATCTACCCTTCTATTACAAATTGTCAATTCATATTTGTGCTTTAATTCTGAAAATTAAGTGGTTAAGTGTCAAAACCCTAATTTTTAAAACCCTCTTGATTCAACCTTTGACCGATGATTTCACTGATCAAAACACCTCCAAATCGGCCGTAACTTTGGATTCCGCAACAAAATCATAATATCTCTCATCCTTGAAAATTTTGAAAAAAGTTGCGAGGACCGTGTGCACCCGAAGCACCATTGTCCCCGACATTTTTTCTGAAATTTCGGGAGCTAGATCTTACTATATTTTTCTGCTAAAATCCAGAATCTTGGCTGATTTCATTAATTCTAACACTTTGAAAATTAAAGTCAAAGTTGGTCTAGTGATTGCTTGGATAAAGGCTTATAATCATTCAAAAATTGTTGAAATTGAAATTTGTGTTAAAATTGTGTTTCTTACTGTCCTAAATCTGAAAAGTGTGTTGGTATTCATTCGAAATTTTAGTGTTCTATTCAAATTTTTGCAGTTTGTGACTTTTGAAATTAAGTGTTTAATTGTAACAACCTTGATTTCCACTTTCAAAAGTGAATTTTGCATGAAATTGAGTCAACTTTTAAATTTCAAAGCCTGCATCGCTTTTAGTATACCCTCTAAAATCATAAAATTCAAAATTTCAGTTTCCCTCTCTTTTTCAAAATTCAAATTTTGCATTTTTCAACAATCTTGGTAGGGTTCAATTTTGAGATTGCAACTTTAATTTGGCCTATCTATAGATCATAAAATCACTCAATTTTTTTAGATTAGCTTTAAAATCATCATAACTTTCATCTCTGAAAATTTCAAAAAAAGTTGCGAGGACCGTGTGTACTCTGTTCGCCACGGTCCCCGACATTTTTTCTGAAATTTCGGGAGATTGTCGTGATTGCATTTAATAGCTTAAATCTAGAAGATTGGCTGATTTTATTGAAATTTGCTACCTCTAAAATTCAAGATCTTCTCTCTCTCTTTAGTGCATGAGTTTTACAACAATAAGCCCTACTTACACTATTCCCGTTAGACGAAGCCTTAGAATTAAGTCTTTCCAAGGTTTAATTACCGAGGAGATGGAACCTAATTTGAATGGCCTTTTTAACGAGGACACGGGTAATTCCTCTAATCCTCTTAATGATGAAGAAGCTCTCCATGAGGTTTCTGTAGAACAACTTTCAAAATTGGATAACCAATTTGATTATTTTCAACAATGGATGTCTCAAGAATACCCCGATAGTCAAGCTCTTTCATTAATTGAGGGTCTAAAACATATGGTTCAAAGTGATAAGAATGGAACTGATAGTTTGCGTGGTATTGCACACATTGTGAATTCGAATGTGATGCCTATGAAGAGTTGTGCTGAAACTTTAGGCTATACACAACCTCCTACTCAAGTCAATCATTCTATTCCTTTGACAACTCCTATTTCTAGTATACCTACTTTTACATCAAACATAATGACTACTTCAATACAAGACATTCCACCTATGATCACCAGTCATGCGGGCAATCCTTCTTCTTCAATCAACCCTCTTCCTTCATTCAATCCAATTTATTCACTCATTCCTTCAATGAGTGTTCCTGTTACATCTCCACAAATGAACATGATGCAAGGGGGCAATTCATTTAACCATTCCATTCCTCCTTGTAATGTTCCTCCTTTCCAATCATCTCCTATGACTAACTATCATAGTGTCCCACCACCTTACTCTCAATCAATACCTTCTTTCAATAACATAATACTTCCATCACAATCTAACATGTCTAATATGAACTCTTCGACTGAAGCGACCATTAACAATCTTGCACAAACTGTCTCTTCTTTACAGCAACAAATTGCCTCTATGAATCAATCAAAGTTTAGTGTGCCCACATTTGATGTTGCGAGCCCACTTTCTCTTGACATTGTTCGAGCTATCCCCCCTAAGAATGTTGAAATCCCGCAATTGGAGCTTTATAATGGTAAGGGTGATCCTCTAATACATGTTAGGACCTTTCAAACAATATGTACCGATTTTGCTTATGACCAAAGGTTGCTTGCAAAACTGTTTACTAGGACATTAAGAGATAAAGCTCTGCAATGGTATTTCTCGTTGCCTTCCTATTCTATTACTTCTTTCAAACAACTTGCAAATGCTTTTATTCAACAATTTCAAAACAATATAAGTCCTAAAGTTACTTTGATTGATTTAATGCATTGTAAACAAGGTGTTAAAGAAAAAGTGACTGATTTCATTGGTAGATATAAGCATTTATGTGCTCAAATTTCTTTTCCAGTACCTGACAATGATATTCAAAGAATCTTTATTTCTAATTTACAAAAAGATATTAGAGAAAAACTTCTGTTTTCTGAGTTTACTTCTTTCCAGCAGTTGTGCACAACTCTTCACAATTATCAACTGACTGTGAGCCAAATGGAACAAGCAAATCCTATGGCTCCAAGTGATAAGGGTGATAGTAGTCAGTAACCATTTTAGAAGTTTAAACCAAACAAAGAGGTCATTAAGTTCAATGAGAACATCATCAACAACAATGTGAATGTAGCATCAGGTGTGCCTCCTATTTCTAAGTTTTTCAAGAAAGAAAGAAAGTTTACTCCTTTGAATGAATCATTGCATAATATTATGAATAAGTTATTGGAACAAAATGTGCTTACTCTCCCTCCTATAAAGCAAATAGATCCTGCAAAGATTAATTCACCCTATTTTGATAACAAATCTTTTTGTCAATTTCATTGTCAACCTGGGCATGATACTGAAAAATGTTTTGCTTTTAAGGGTAAAATTCAAGATTTGATTGATAATAATACTATCTCTGTTTCTGGTGTGAATGATAAAGGCAACACATCTGTAGCTCCTCATAACCAAAATATTAATATTTTTATTGATCCATTACCTTCTCATACCTCTAATGTGATTGATACTAATGATTCCTCTGTCTCACCTGATGATCTTGTGTCTATGACTCTGAATGTGATTAACTTTGTAGAGCAGCAAAAAATCCCTAAAAAACCTTCCATCACATTTGATTCCAGTGAAACTATCAGGGCACCTGATGGTCCTTTATATATAGTTGCAAAAGTCAAGAATACACCTTGCCGTGGAGTGCTTATTGATCCTTCTTGCATGGTTAATGTCATTACTGAAGAATTTCTTTTTACTTTGCAATTGAATCAAGTGATCTATGACAAAACAAATGTGGTTGTGAAATTATTTGATGCATTTTCTTCTCCTGCAATTGGTTCTATTACATTACCTATTGAGGTCCATAACAAATCCCTTGAGGTGAACTTTGCTATTATTCCGTCGTCCGAACAATTTCGTGTGAAGCTAGGCTATCCTTGGCTATCTTCCATGAAAGCTATTGCTTCTCCTATTCACAAGTGTTTGAAATTTCCCCATAATGGTGAAGTTGTTACTGTCAATCATAGCCTCTTTAAATCAGCTGAAAGAACTTCTAGTGTTCCTATTGATTATTTTTGGCCTAAACAATTTCAATCTCTTCCACCGCGAAGTGATCATCTTTTCAAATCTTATCAAAAGTGGAAAACAAATATGATCTTATCTCTAAGTGAACCTAGAACACCCAAACTTGATATTCCCATCATTCTTGAGAAGGAAGTTCTTCCTTTGAAAGATAAAACTAATGTCTTTCCTCAAGAAGATTCCCAACCCATCCCTATGGATGTGACTATGCCTATGTCTAATAAACTTTCTAAAGGTAGATCTATACCTCCTCATCATGATGGACTTGGTCTCCTTCCTAAACTAGATATCCCTCCTTTATATGGAGCAGTTCCTCCTCCTTCCTCTTATAGAGAGAAGAGACCTTCCTCTTCTCCTATTATTCAACCTAAGAGACCACAACCTAAACACCCAAGTGATAAGGATGAGAACATTCCTCCTCCTCAATCTTCTCAACTTCCTACTAAGACTAGACGAAATTGTTCTGCACGTGAACGCCGATGAAAGAATCATCTTAGAGCTCAGGCAGCTGCTTCTCAAACTTTGCAATCCCCCAAAACACCTTCAGCTAGTATTATTCCATTTTCTCCTCAGCCGAAAATTGAGCCAAAATCTCCTAAACATAAGATGCATGATAGTCTTGATCCTATGCGATTTAAAGATCCTATTTTTATAAATCTTGATGATGATATAGATGAAAATGTTATTCATGATGAAAATGTTACTCCTCTTTCTTCTGATAGTGAATATGAATATGTTGATGTTGATAACCATTTATCTAACGAATTTTCTAAAGCACTTATCCTAGCTCCTAGACAAGAACAACGTGGCGTGGAACATGAACATAGCCCTTGTTTGGATCTTGTGATAGCTCCATCTGCTGTGTTGGATGTTCCTCCTCTAGCATGTTTCCTACCTTACCGAAATATGGATCAGCAAGATCGGGGGGTAGATGATGTGCTAGACTAGTTTCATTAGCATAGCAGACTCTCTCCTCCTCTCTTGATCTCTTTTGTTACTTCTTCTATGTGTTATTCTCATTCTTCTATTTGTTGTCCTTAGTGTTGTCTACTTGAGGACGATGCAAAGCATTGAGATCTCTTGGTCTCTCTCATGTTGACTCAAAAGACACATGTGTTCCCTTCTTCTAGGTGTCTTTCCTTAATTGGGGAACGAAGAACAATTATGCATACATACACATGATATACATGAATTATCATACAGCATACTGACCCTGAGGAAAGCGAAGTCACCTCGTGCTTTGTGTTTTGTGTCTATTATCCTTGGATTTATCTCACACTTGGGGGCTAAATCTTTGTGATAACGTGCTCCTTTCCCTTCTCATTTATTATGTGTATCACTACCTTAAAGCAATCACCCCCGATGAGGCATGTGCAATCGCTTTAACGTAGGGGGGCATACACCCCATTCATATCTCTTCAAGATACATGAAAATTTCTTGGCGAACTTAGCTTTGCCTTGAAAATTTTTGGTATTTTTCTCGCATGACTCATAGTGAGGGAACCTTACTACTGATAGTCATGGTTCTCCCTCATGATCTTCCCTTTTACTTTGTCAATCGAAGTCGTAAGATCCTTAGTCCACTGGGGGCTTGGTGTATCTTGCCTCCTTGACGTGGTGAAAGTTTTTCAATGTTGTTTCCTTGTACTTTACCAAAAGTATGGGCGTACGCTTATACTCCCACTAAAGTGGGGGCTAAATGTAGCATCCTAAAATTGTGACACTTGCAATTTCAACTGCATTTGGGTCTTCACGATGGCGGTGCAACATTGAACCTGAATGGAGACCCCGAAACTTGTTTACGACCTCAAAAACTGCATATTTCTGCACCTTGGCCTGATCCTTCCTTGCACCCTTCTATCCTGGGAGGTGGGACCATGGCGCCCAGTGCCCTAGTCCCTGGCCCTATTTTGGGTCTGGTCTCTTGTTGGGCATCGGGTCTTTAAGTTTGCAATTCGGAAAACAATGCTTCTAGGTCGGCCTAAGGTCGGAAAAATCAGTCTCTCAACCCTAATTGACAAGTATATAAACTACTTTTTCTCTCCTAGAAAGGGAGGAAAAAAGTAAGCAAGAGCAAGATGCGGAAGCGATATTCTAACATTCAAACATTCAAGCATTCAAGCATTCCTTCAAGCAATTGAGCATTCTAAGTCTCCATTCAAGGCTAGGTGTTGCATTCAAGACAAGGATTCAACCATTGAAGAGGAGATCACTTACAACATACAAAATACAACATCATTACACCTTCGCATGTAAGAATACAAACATTCTTACAACAAGGTTGCAGGTACACGTCTGTAATTGAAGATCTGGAATCCTTGTGCCGAGATGAATAGGTCCCCCTTCGTTTCACGGATTTTCGGAGGACTGTGTGCACTCCGGGTGCCATCGTCCTGTCAACTTTCGCTCAAACTTGCAGAACAGCATCATCTCGACATTTTACTGCTAATTTCAGGTCCGCAGCTTCATCCCGTGTCCCTATCTCTGTCTACAAGTGAATCTTTCTTACTTTACATGCATTCCTAGTTCAATCCTTCTATCTACATTCTTTACAAAAGAGGGTATCCTTGGTGTCTTAACCCTTGAAACTCATTTAGAATCCAGTCTTGCATTGTGTGGGATTGGATCTTGTGGGTTTCAACCCCTCTTTTGAATGTAAAGTCTCTCCTAAGTGAAAATCGTCAATCCTAGTGACCTCCTTTCTCTCTCCTTGGAGTGGAGTGGGGGGAACACCTAGGGTTTGATTTTCCGCTTTACACTTGGCAGTTTGATAGACATGCAATACATGATGGGAGAAGGAATACATACACTATTGTGGCCAATGAGATGAAGAAAACCTTGTTGCCCTTGGAGGAGCCTTTGAAGAGTGAAGTCAGTACGAATTCTAGAATATGTTTGGTGGATGGAAGGAAATTCCTGGATGAGATGAGACATGAGATTATGTGTTTTGCCTTAGTTCCTAAGAAGACTAAGAATTCAGAGCATGAAGAAGAACAACCAGAAGAGATAAAAGAGTTGTTGACAGAGTATGAAGACATCATATTAGATAATGTGCCTGATGGATTACCACCTATGAGAAGTATCAGTCATTGCATGGACCTAGTTCCCAGAGCTAGTTTGCCTAACAAAGTTGTACACCAAATGACACCGACAGAGAATGAAGAGTTGAATAGACAAGTGCAGGAGTTTTTTAAGAAAGGTTTGATCAAAGAAAGTTTGAGTCCTTGTGCAGTACCAATAGTATTAGCACCTAAGAAGAATGGAGAATGGAGGATGTGTATCGATTCTAGAGCAATAAACAAGATCACAGTGAAATATCGGTTTCTTTTGCCTAGGATGGATGACATAATGGACTATTTGAGTGGAACCAAATAATTCACAAAGATAGACTTGAATATTGGATATCATCGTATCATAATCAGAGAAGGAGATGAGTGGAAGACAACGTTCAAGACAAATGAAGGATTGTATTTATGGTTGGTGATTCCTTTTGGGTTGACTAATGTACTGAGTACTCTCATGAGGTTGATGAATGAGGTATTGAAGAAATTCTTGGGTAAGTTTGTTATTGTATATTTGGATGACATTCTAATTTTCAGTAAGACAAAAGAGGAGCATTTGTTGCATTTAAGATAAGTTTTGCAGAGGTTGAGAGAAGAAAAGTTGTTGATAAACCTTAAGAAGTGTACTTTCATGAAGGAAGAGTTAGTCTATTTGGGATTTGTGATATCTAAGGATGGTTTGAAGATGGACCTTGAGAAAGTAAAAGCAATTGTTGAATGGCCTACACCAAAAAATATTGGAGAGCTAAGATCATTTCATCGATTGGCTAGTTTCTACCGGAAGTTAATCAAAAATTTTAGTTTTGTTTGTAGTCTAATGACTAAGGAAATGCGGGGAGATATGAAGGAGTTCAAGTGGACCACCAAAACAAACAAAAGTTTTGAACTGTTGAAGCAGAAAGTGACTAAGAAGCCTATGTTAGCTTTATCGGATTTCAGCAAAGTATTTCAAGTAGATTTTTATGCAAGTGGAACTGCAATTGGGCCCATATTGAGTTAGGAAGGGAGAGCAATATCTTATTTCAGTGAGAAGTTGAATGATGCCCAGAGGAGATATTCAGTGTATGATCAAGAGTTTTACGCCATAGTTCAAGCCTTGAATAAGTGAAGACATTACTTGTTACATAAGGATTTTATGTTGTATATGGATCATCAAGCTTTGCAGTATTTGAATAGACAGAGTAAGTTGAATCAGAGACATATGAGATGGTTATAATTTTTATAGAGTTACACCTTTGTGTTGAAGCATATAAGTGGGAAATCTAACAAAGTTTTTGATGTATTGAGTAGAAGAAGGAATTTGCTGACAAAGATGAGAGTGGCAATATTAGTATTTGAGGAGTTTCAGACCTTGTATGATGATGACCCAGATTTTGCAGAACCTTGGAGAGAATGTAGAGAACCGATTATGGTAGATAGAAGCAAGTGATTGGATTACTTAATTTATGATGGGATGTTGTTCAGAGGAGTTTAGTTGTGCATACCTAATATTTCTATGAGGGAGAATCTAATAAAGAAGAAACATAGTGGAGGATTAGCCACATAATTTGGTGTTGACAAAATAGTAGCATTGGTGAGTGAGCATTACTTTTGGCCCCAGATTCACAAGGATTTTAGGAAATTTGTGCAGATTTGTAGAGTTTTTCAAGTTCCAAAGGGCAGAAGTCAGAATGTAGGATTGTATAAACCTTTGACATTATTGGAAAGACCTTGGTAAGATATCAACATGGATTTCATACAAGGACTACCTAAGACACAAAGAGGAAATGATTTTATATTTGTGGTGGTGGATAGATTCTCAAAGATGGATCATTTCATACCTTGTAAGAAAACATAACATGCAATGCATATAGTTGACCTATTTTTCAAGGAAGTTGTGAGATTGCATGGATTACCTAAGAGCATAGTTTCAAATAGAGATACTAAGTTTGTTGGTTATGTTTGGAGAACACTTTGGAAGAAGATGAAGACAGGTTTGGAATTTAGTTCTACTTTTCACCCACAGACTGATGGACAAATAGAGGTAGTAAACCGAGAGCTTGGGAATTGTGTTGAGACGCTTGGTTGGAGACAAAACCGGAAGTTGGGATTTGATTATTGCACAAGAATAGTTTGCCTACAATAATTCTGTAAATAGGAGTACTGAAATGACACCTTTTGAGATTGTCACTGGAGTGTTGGTTCCCAAAACCACAGATTGGAAAACCAAAAGACTTGCCAAATCCTCAAGTAGTCCAATCAGCCTTGGTCAATGAATAGGGATGGTCAAAGACCGAATTCCTCTACACTTAAGGCTCCACTAAACCTAGGTGGGTGTGCCTCTTCCTCTCAAGCACAAAAGAGGTTATTTATAATGGATTTAAACCTTTTAACAAGTTTACACAACTGGCAAATTATTGTTCTACAACTATGCTTTATTATGTGCTTTAACTGAATGCTTTGAAAAGAAATGATTGTGAATGTATATTGGAAATGAGATTTCTTTCAGGATTTAAATGAAATCTGCATAGATCAGTTCATATAGGATTTGGGAAGAACGTTTCTCTATCAAGGACCTTGAATGCATACAGATCAAAACCTTAAAAGATCAATAAAAGACCAATGCCTCTATCTAGGGATATATGAAACTTTATGGACAAAATATCTTGTCAACTCAAGAGATAATTTTTCATCAACTATGAAGGTTCAGTATGCATTACACAAACAATAAGAACTCAATCTTTCACTCAATGCAATGGCATGTGATTCACATAATAGAAAATCTATAAACATATTTATCAAGAGGACAAAGATAATCATCAACACAAAAGTGTACACAATATTTGGAAAAAGAAACAACAAACCTTGTATATTAATCTTCAGGAAATAATTGCATACATAAGCTGCACTTGCAGATACTCTATTACAAATTGCTTGCACAAAATGATACTTCTTCCTATATAATTCCCTAATACAAAATGACAGTTAGTCCTTACAGCAGTATGTTGTTCTCCTGATTCCTCCTCCCTTTTACATATAAGAATGACTCCCTATAAGTATGTCAATCAAAAGACATATATGAAAGGACACACCCTTTCATATGCAGAAGGGAAAGTTATAGACAGTTACATTCCAAAGGACACACCCTTTGGTTTAATAAATAATTACAAATGAGAATCCTAAAAATACGAAATGATGCTTCAATAATGTGTCTTTTATTCTCCGCCTTGATAAAATTTCTCAGCAAATATCCATCATCTTCTCATTATCTCCCGCACACAATATAAGCCAATCAAATTCCTTTATTTGAAAATTAAAAATATCTCACCTTCAATTAGGTTTTAATTGGAAGAATCAATAATCTTTATTTCCTTATATAAATACTTGTTTAAAATAATCAAAGTATTTGAATCCTTCAAGAAAATAATTTGCAGATATAACATCCATTGATATAAAATAATGCTTTACCCTAAAATATATATTCAAGGCACTTATTTACGGTAAATATACATAAATTTCATCTTAATGCACATTCAAATAATAATGTAAGGCAGTGTGATGCGATAAGAATATACTTCCCTTTTGAAAATGACATCCATGAATTAATAATCCGGTTATGTGATAAGAACGCATTTTCACCCTATAGTCTGAACTATACATTCAATTTTGGTCTTTGATTTTGCACCCTGCCACATGTCTGCTTTTGGTTAGTTCGTGGATCACCCTTTATTGATAAAGTTTCCATTGGTTTATTTGATATTATTATTTTAGCCAAACTTCCTCCCTCGGCGAGTTGTTCACATGTCTTATCGATTCTGTAGTTTCATCGATATTTTTTATTTTATCGATGGGACCACTTCTGATTTCTTCGATGTACTTTATGTCAATGGAACTGATGCTTTCGGTGAATCCTTTTAGAGATACATCATGGCTGATGTTTGTTTGATAAGCCACTTTATGAATTTGATGACATGCCACCTAACTACCAGCTCATCACTGTCGGTCTACCACCTCAGCACCGCCGAACCCACTGCTTCACTTTGGTTCTTCTTTGTCATTGATCTGCAATGGATATCTGGCGAGTTGTTTCTCATTGTGGTATAGAGACCACCATTGGATAATCTGTGATCACCATCTGATCAACCCGACTTGCTCAATCTTTAGCCCTCGTCATCATCAGTCTATCGGAAAATTTGGATGCCTTAAGATGTGCGCGCATGTGGAATCCATTGGATCACCAAACCTTCTTCATGCCAAAAGCCATTTGTCTTTCGATAGTTATCATACGAGTCACTTTGGATTTAAATGTTAAAAGAGCCTATCCCACAAACATTGTGGGATAAAGGCTTTCCCTTTTCTAGCACAGCATACTTGAAATTTTCTAAAGCCTTTTCTATCGCTCCATCTGTGTATGCTTTGAGGACTTGGCAACACCATTCATGAAACAGTTGATCTTTTGGACAACTCCATTTTCTTCAGTTATGCTCTTGCATATAAGACACTAGCAATAAATGCTTATCCATATATAGCACAAAATATTTTGTAAAAATATGTGCTAACACGGAGCACACCCTAGAGGTATATGAGAATTGAGAGGTATCAGTAGTGAAGACCAAACAATTTCATAAGCAGAAGAATTAGCAGATCACATAAAGGAAGTACATATTCAAGTTAAGAAGCATTTGGAGGACATGAACAACAAGTATAAGGAGAAAGAAGATGAGAAGAGGAGACATAAGGAATTTGAAGTTGGCGATGAAGTGATCATGTATCCGAGGAAAGAAATAGTTCCAGTTGGGACCTATAACAAGTTGCAGATGAGGAAGTTTGGACCTTGCAAGATTTTGAGAAAGTTTAGTTCCAGAAATGCATATAAAGTGGAGTTACCGGATAGTTTGAGTATTTTACCTATATTCAATATTAAAGGTCTACATCATTATCATGAACTAGAATTCAATGAAGAAACTATTGCAAACTTGGAGAAATAGTTGCCCAAAAAGGAACCGGATTAGATTGAAGACATATTGGATAGTAGGTTTGGGCATAGTACCCAGAGTAGATAGTATAAGGAGTATCTTGTGAAGTGGAAAAATAGGCCAGTTGAAGATTCATCTTGGATTTCTCAAGAAGAGATAGACCGCATGCGTTTTCCTATGACCACAGCAAAGTGAGAGACTCACTTTTTCAACAACCTCGAATGTCTGATGTAGGAGCATCCCCGGTTTTTGGAAATCTTGCATCAACCAAAAATATTTCCTTTTTGTTTTTCTTTCCATTTTGCAGTTTCAGCATTTCATTCTGCATTTTTTGGCATTGGCTTATCGGATCTTGAGGAGTTGGGATTTTCTTGAGGACTTGATCATCTACCTATTGGCAATATGAAGGAATAGATTTTGTGTTGCATGGATGTTTTAACATTGATGTCAACACTAGCTATTATGATTTGTTACCGACAGACAGATTTTGGTTACCAATAGAAGAACTAGTGTTACCGACAGAAGGGACTATCAGTTGGATACTATCGACATGTTTGGATCAATGGAAAATGTTTGGTTTGATTTTTTTGGAGTATGTTTTGTTGATTTGGTATTGAATTGATTATCAAATTCTATCATACACTCTAGTAAGCCTATACTAGTAAGGGTTTAAGGTTTTACCGATAGAGCTTTTACAGAGAATCTTTGACAGGATGCATAAGTGGTGTTGGTGCGGTTCTAGATGGAATTCAGGATGCAGAAGGTGATCCTTGATCATGCCTTGACAAATTGGAGACATCGCTTTGGCATGGTGGACTGAAATTAGGTCCATTACCTATCTAGGTTATGGATTGGTATCATGTTACTTGTTCTCTACAGGTCACCAAGATGATTTATGAATTGGTTAATGTTGTTTTGGTCTAGAGCTGACATGGCATATCATTGTAATATGGATGTATGTATGATCTTATTTTAATATCTTTTAGGTGGTAGACCTAATTGGTTTAGGCCTTAGGGTTTGTATAAATTGATGTAAGATCTCATTGTTGATCATGGTCGTGGTCATGGAATGAAAAATCATATGCAAAGGACAGTTGGTCGATCATAGGTGATCGAATTGGGTTAATGTAAAAGGTCAAAGGCCTCTGGTATTGAGCTTAACTGGGACTATAATCAGGCATGGTAGATGCTATCACTGGCAATTCATTCTTCTAGATTGTTGTCCAATTATATTGAGGTGATTATAACCTCTCTGTAGTCAGTGAGACTCCTTTGTAATGAGCAGTATGCTCTAGGAAGTGTGTCTTCCTGCATGTGTAGGCCCCTTATTGTATCACATACTTTCTATAAAAGTATTATCTAACTGTGGGTAGGCTTCCCACCATGGTATTTCCCTTTACCAGGTTTTCCACATACAAATCATGGTTTTATGTGGTATGGTTGCATTGTGTTATTCTCTATTTCATTCTTAAGTTTTATTGCTTACCGGTATCTATTTCTTCTATTCTGGTATTCAATGTTTATGTGCTTCGATTAAAGGTTATAAAGTGGTTTGATTAAAATAATCTGTTGACAACTGATTCACCCTCCCCTTCTCAGTTGTTCACCGGTTATTCTAGCAATTGGTATTAAAGCTTTGGTCCTCTTTTGCAGAATCTTAACTGCTTGAGGTAGATCCTATGGCAACTATTTTCAGAAGAGAAATCCCTAAGATTGATGGAACAAACTATGGGATATGAAAAATATGAATGCAGACTCATCTTAGATGTCTTGGCAAGGATATTTGGGAGATCATTGAGAAAGGATATACACCTTATGATCCAACATCTAGAAATCCTGCTCCTGCAGACTTGGACACAAATATTGAAAATGATTGCAGAGCTAGAGAAGCCCTCCCGTGTGCACTCACTGATCAACAAATCATGGGATTGACTGATAAATCATCTGCAAAGGTTATGTGGGAAATTGAAAACTCTAAATGAAGGTGACCCTACTGTCAAAATTGCTAAACTTGATGGTTATCGGGTAAGATATGAGAACTTAAAGATGGAAGATAATGAAAGAATTGCTACATTTATGGAAAGAATAAATGAGATTGTCATGGGAATTCAATGTTGTGGAGGATCTCTGAGTGAAGATGAAATAGTTTCTAAATTTTTTAGAGCCCTACCACTGGCTTACAAGATGAAGGCTACTGCAATTAATGAATTGAGAACAATGGTAGACACTTCAGTTAATAGAGACATTCTGATTGGGAAATTATCTTCTTTTGAGCTTGAAGAATTTGGACCCTCTGGAACTGCAAAGTCTGAACCTGCTTTTCATGCATCATCATCTACTGGAAAAAGTGAATGGAAAGCCCTATATGAAAAATAATTGGAAGATATGAGGAAAGAGGATGAAGAATTTGAGCAACTTGAATCCTTATTTTCTAGAAGAGTACCTAAAGGAGTGGCATGAAGTAAGTATGAAGGAAAAATACCTTTAAAATTTTTTCCATGTAATAAGATTGATCATTTTGCATCTAGATGTCCTGAAAGGAATGCAATATTTGAAGGAAGAGTTAAGAAATCTTTTAGGCCTAATCAGAATAAATATAGATTTAAGAAGAAATAAATATGCTACATAGTGGATGAGGAAGGAGTAAGTGATGACTCAGAGGATGAACTGACAGGAGACTCTGCTAGTGGATCCATCAATGGAAAGGAATGGGTGTTCTATGCTTTAAAGGAAGATGAACTGAAACCGGTTATTAAGAATGAAGAAAAAGCCCTGGCAGCAAAAGTTGAAGACAAGGATGAATGGGTAATTGATAGTGGATGCTCACATCATATGACTAGAGATAAAATAAATTTTGTTCCTGCAAGAATACAATAGCGGTCAAGTCAGATTTGGGGATGACAAAGCATGTATGATAAAAGGTAGAGGTATTATTTCTCTAGATGGCAAGCTAATATTGATAATGTCTATTATGTAAAAGGTTTAAAGCATAATCTTTTAAGTGTTGGTCAATTGGTGGATAAGGGATTCCAACTTCAGTTCAAAGATAGAAATTGCAAAATCATTAACAGAACTAGTTTGGAGATTGTAACCGGTACTCAGACTGGGGGTAATATCTTTGACTTGAACATTGGTAATAAGACATGTTTGATTTCTCATATTGATGAGAGTTGGTTATGGTAGAATAGGTTGTGTCATGTTAATTTTGATTATATTGTTAAGATCAGTTCAAAAAAGGTAGTTAGAGATGTACCTAAGATTATAAAGCCTCATAATCCAATATGTAAGGAATGTCAATTGGGAAAGCAAGTTAGAACTTCTTTTAAGAGAATACATGATAAATCTAATTTGATTCATACTAACTTATGTGGTCTACCAAGGACCAAAAGATTTCAAGGTGATAGGTACTTCATGATAATAATTGATGATTATTCTAGAATGATGTGGGTGACTTTTCTAAGGGAGAAGTTTGAAGCTTTTCAGAAATTCAAGATCTTCAAAGCAAAGGTGGACACAGAAACTAGATTGAAAATCAAATATCTGAGATTAGATCAAGACTATGAGTTCACATCTCATGAATTTAACAATTTTTTTGAGATAAATGGAATTAGGAGACATTTATCTGCACCCCAGACTCCTCAGCAGAATGGAGTAGTGGAAAGGAAGAATAGAACCATTATGATGGAAGCCAAATTGCCTCACATCTACTGGAGAGAAGCAGTGAGTACAACAGTCTGCACATTCAACAAAGTTCATATCAAAGGTGAAACTGGTAAGACTCCTTATGAATTATGGTTTAGACATATGCCTACTGTTAAATATTTCAAAAATTTTGGAAGTAAATATTATATCAAAAGGGATTATTCAATTGGGAATTTTGATCTTAGATGTGATGGGATATTTCTTGGATATTCAATTCAGAGAAAAGCATATAGATGTTATAACAAAAGATTGCAGAAAATTATGGAGAGTACAAATGTGAAAGTGGATGAGCAATACAAAGATCAATCTATATCATATGATAGAGAACCGATAGTGGAAATAATCACAATTGAACCAGAAATGCCTCAACTGGTACAAGACACCGAGATAGTTACACCAGTACAATCAGAAAATTCAACTGTGACTGATGATCAAAATAGTGAAACTAAAGTTCAAAAGACACCAAGGTATGTAAGATTAAATCATTTTGAAGATCAAATCATTGGAGATAGGAACACGGGATTTATGACAAGAATAAGACTGGCAAATGAAGAGGTATGTCTTATTTCTCAAATTGAATCAGCATCTCTTATTAAAGCTTGTAAAGATAAACATTGATTAAAGGCTATGGAAGATGGATTAGATTAGATAGAGAAGAATAAGACTTGGACTTTAGTTCCTTGGCCTAAAAATAAGAATGTTATTGGAACTAAATGGGTTTTTAGAAATAAACTAAATGAGGATGGTCAAGTTATAAGAAACAAGGCTAGAATGGTCTATAAAGGATATTCTCAAATGGAAGGAATTGATTATGGTGAGACATTTGCACCAGTAGCTAGAATTGAAGTTGTTAGACTATTTCTTGCCTATGCAACATACAAGAACTATAAGGTCTATCAAATGGATGTTAAATGTGCATTTTTGAATGGTCAACTTGAGGAAGAAGTATACATTGAGCAACCTGATGGATTTTCACTGACAGATGACAAAGATATGGTTTGCAGGTTAAGGAAAGAATTATATGAATTGAAACAAGCTCCTAGAGCTTGGTTTGCAAGGTTGGATAAATATCTTTTGAAGCTTGGTTTTACTAAAGGCGTTGAGAGTAATTTATATTACAAGATCACTGATGATGATATAATTTTTGGAGGTGAAGATAAATTGTGCATGGAACTCCCTAATAATATGAATAATGATTTTGAAATGTCTATGATTGGTGAGATGAGATTTTTCTTAGGTTTACAAATTACTCAAACTAGCAAAGGAATTTATATCTATCAAACTAAGTATCTAAGGGAATTGTTGAAGAAGTTTGGAATGGATAATTCCAAACCGGGAAGTACTCCTATGGTGACAAGTGATAAATTATCTATCAAAGACACATCTGCACCAATAAATTCGACAAGGTATAAGTCTATGATTGGTGGCTTGTTATATCTAACTCAGACTAGACCGAATATTATGAATGTAGTAAGTATTGTTTCAAGATATCAAAGTAATCCTAAAGAAAAACATGAATGTCCAATTCAGAGGATATTTTGGTATTTGCAAGGAACAACAAAATATGGCTCATGGTATTCTAGAGATGATAACTTCACTTTATGTGTGTATACAAATTTAGATTGGGTAGGAGATACTGATGATAGGAAGAGCACTTCTAGTGGAGCTTTCTTTCTTGGAAATAAATTGGTTTCATGGATCAGAAAAAAATAGTCATACATTTGTTTATCTACTATAGAAGTTGAATATGTTGTAGCAGCAACTAATTGCACTCAAGTCTTGTGGATGAAGCAAATGTTGAAGGATATCAAGGTAAATTGCAGTGAACCAGTAGTTATCTATTGTGATAACTCTGTAGCTATTGACATATCTAAGAATCCAATATTTCTCTCTAAGACTAAGCACATTTTAGTAAAATATAACTTTTAGAAGGAAAAGGTGGAAAAGGAAGTCAAATTGGTTTATGTCAACACTAAAGAGCAGATTGCAGATATATTCACTAAACTGTTGTCTAAGGAATCATTTGAATATTTGAGAGACACATTACCCCTCTGGTAGAAACTTAACTAATGAGAAGAGCATCATTCTGGTATGCATCATCTTCAGATTGATGTAGTGGTGCTACTACTCAGGGGGAGTAGTCATCTTTGAGATTCACAGGATTTTGATATCTATGTCATATATTTGGCATTGATGTCAAAGGAGGAGAGTTATATGTGAAAAATAATGTCATAATATGTCATATGAGAGAGAGTTTCAGATCAGTTTTAGATTGGACTGCACTCCTCAGGGGGTGTTGCTGGGATTATTTTAGTTTTCCATTGTTATATCTTCTATGAGAAATGTTTGGAATTTCTTGGCACTTAGATATTTTCTTTTTCACATCTAGTGTTGCCATCAATGCCAAAGGGGAAGATTGTTGGAAATATGAAGGAATTGATCATGTGTTGCATTGATGTTTTGTCATTGATATCAACACTAGCTGTTATGATTGGTTACCAGCAAATAGATTTTGGTTACCGGTAGAAGAACTAGTGTTACCGGTAGAAGGGACTATCAGTTGGATACTATCGACATGTTTGGATCAATCAAATATGTTTGGTTTGATGTTCTTAGAGTATGTTTTGGTCAATTGGTATTGACTTGATGATTGGATTCTATCATACACTCTAGTAAGCCTATACTGATAAGGGTTTAAGGTTCTACCAACAGAGCTTTTATTGAGAATATTTGATAGGATGCATAAGTGGTGTTGGTGTGGCTTCTAGATGGAATTAAAGATGCAGAAGGTGATCCTTGATCATGCCTCGACTGATTGGAGACATCGCTTTGGCATGGTGGACCCAAATTAGGTTTGGTACCTATCTAGGTTATGGATCGATATCATGTTACATGTTCTCTACACATTACCAGGATGATTTATGGATTGATTAATCTTGTTTTGGTCTAAAGCCAACATGGCATATCATTGTAATATGGATGTATGTAATGATCTTATTGTAATATCTTTTAGGTCACTAACCTAATTGGTTTAGGCCTTAGTGTTTATATAAATTGATGTAAGATCTCATTGTAGACCATGGTCGTGGTCATGGAATGAAAAATCATATGCGAAGGATATTTTGTTGATCATAGGTGATCGAATTGGGTTTATGTCAGAGGTTGAAGGCCTCTAATATTAAGCTGGACCAGGACTGTAATCAGGCATGGTAGATGCTATCACTAGCAGTTCATTTTTCTATATTGTTGTCCAATTATATTGAGGTGGTTATAACCTCTATGTAGTCAGTGAGACTCCTTTGTAATGAACAGTATGCTCTAGGCAGTGTGGCTTCCTGTATGTGCAGGCCTCTTATTATATCACATACTTTCTATAGAAGTATTATCTGAGTGTGGGTAGGCTTCCCACCATGGTTTTTTCCTTTACCAGATTCTCCATGTCCAAATCATGGTGTTATGTGGTATGGTTGCATTGTGTTAATTCTCTGTTTCATTTTTAAGTTTTATTTCTTATCGGTATTTGTTTCTGTTATTCTGGTATTCAATGTTTATGTGCTCCGATTAAACATTATAAAGTGGTTTGATTAAAATAATTCATTGACAACAGATTCACCCCCCCTCTTAGTTATCCAGCGATTATTCTAACACTACCTTATTCCTAAACTGCAGAGCATTTGGATCATTTTCCGGCAAGTTATCGCTACCAATCTCCGAGATAGTTTTCTGGTACCGGTTGCTTGGACCTATTTGCATTAGTGATCTACTCGATCTCTTTCATATCTTGTGGAGTCCTGATCATTCATTACGATGTTCCTTGGCATGTGGGAGACCTTCCCTTTGATATACACTTCATCCTTTGGATTTTCTAGAGGGATTTCTTTGGCGAAGGCCGACCTTGTTGTTTTTACACGTTAGGTCTTGCTCTTCGACATTTGATCCCTTTTTGGGCCAACCAGATCCCTTGGATCATATAAATTATTGTAATTAAGCATTACAATGTAGATCAAAGGTGGTAGATAGAACATAGAAGCTAGATATTAAGATTTGAGGTCCCTCTTGTGACCTGTTTTGTAATTGGGCATGTTTTAGTAGGCCAATGAGCCAGTTTTGTAATTGGGCATGTTTTAGTAGGCCAATGAGCCAGTTTTTGTAACCCCCATGTTACAGGTTGATTGTAATAAGTTTTCATGATATAATTCATTATGTTATGTATTGCCTCCATCATATCCTTGTGGTTCCATTGTGTTTATTCTTACTGACCGGTCTAGATTGATCTCTTTGAGATCCCTCCTAACTAGTGACTGCACCAAAGTGGCAAAATGGGAACTCTAAGAAGAAATGTTTTGGAAACAAGAGTCCAAAATTAATTGGCTACAAGAGGAAAATAGAAATAATACATTCTAATACAACTCATTTAAAGTTAGGGCACATGGGAATTCCATATCCTCTATATTATCTTGTCAGGGAGTTCAGTTAGCCTCTTCATAAGTGTGATGGTGAAAAATGGGATTGGGTAAACTAGGAAATAATCCCACTTTCATTGATACATTGAAATATGAAAGAGCCTAAGCAAGTGATTCACTTTGAATAAATCTTGTGAAAGGGAGTCAAGGAATACTTTTAGTGTTTCGATTCCTTCATTGATGTGAAAGGGAATGTGCTCAATATAAGATGCAAAGTAACTAAGCTAGTAGAAGGATGAGAATAACTAAGATAGTAGCAAATAAAAGATAGAAACAAAATTGAAATTGAGATAAAGAGTATAGAGATAGAAAGGGAATTCTTATATGCCCCTTTCACTAGAATCTGAGCCTGACTGAACCAGACCAGAGCACTGGGCGCTCTAGTCCTTGTTACCAAACTGAGACAAAAATTGGGAATCTACAAATTGAAGTCCTCATAGCCTGAATTGCCAAAACCTACCACAAAATGGGATGGACCAGGATGCTAGGTGCTCTATCCCAAAGTTCTAGGCCTAAACTCTGGATCTAGATTTGTGCCTATTTATTGAGACTTCCCAAAAACTTGCAGCTTTGATGGAAACTTGTACCTATGCCTACAATCTGAAAAATGGTGTATGGGTGGCTATATAGGTTTTTACCTTAGTGAAACCCCTTGTTTTGGTGATTTCCACCTCCACAAATAGCTGATAATGTATTGAAAAGTGTGTGCCATAGAAACTCATATGTTTGTAAGATTCCTATGAGCTAGAATGCAAAACTAGAGTTCTACCCAGTGTTTGGAGTAAAAACCCTAAATGAACATAATGTAAATGCTTCAAATAAAAAATGCAATATGGATCTAAAGAAATAATGTAAATCTAAAAATAGATGATATGTAGATATGAAAATAACATGAAACCATACCAAAACCTAATGAAAAGGTACAAGTCAATCAATAGTTGTTGATCTCCTCATTATTCTTCAACATCTCCCAAGCTTCCCTGGATGTTGAAAAATGTTGATGAAGACTTGACTGATGATTAATTTGTTGATTATAAACATCACATAAAACTGTATCTTCACTTAATTAGAGTCTCCTTCAATTGCTTGATTGCGGATCCTTCAAATGAGGAAAGAAAGGTTATATATATGATACCCTAGCTTTAATTTTAATCATAAGCCAACCTAGAATTGATGAAATTTTGAAAAAAGAAAGATTTAAACATTATAATACTACAAAAACATGATGCTAAAATTTGAGGAGAAAAAGTTAAGACTTTTGTGGTGGTCACACCAATCCAATCGATTTTTTTCCAAATTTCTAGGGATGCAAGGTATCGTGACTACAAAATCAAATCTAGCTTGATGCGTCAATCCTAGGTGTTTAGATGTGTGAAAATGCACTTTGAAGGGAGTAATTAGGATTTTATCATGATTAATTAATTAATTTTAAAAAATGAAACAAAAAGGGGCACACTTAGGGTTAAGGGCCCAATTTTATAATGTGGGTATGTGCAAGATCATGGTGTGCCAAAATTTCAAAATTCCTAGGAATTTTGAAAAAGGGGCTGAGAGGACTATACATGTACTACTTTTCTCAGTCTACAAGTTTAAACTAAGCAGAAGGGTTGTGACCTGCACGAGGGGGTTGCTTCTCTTCATGTGCTCAATATCGAAATACATCAGAAACCACATCACAGGATTATTCCTCGAAACCGCATCAAATATTGGTTTGTGACAGTTTTTCAAGTAGGAAGTAGCAAATAGAGACATCATTTGACAGGTTGTGACCTGCATGAGGGGGTTGCTGCTCTTGCATGTGCTCGATCTTGGGCCTATTTGTTTAATATTTGTTTCCTATTTGTAAGGATAAAATAATCACATACAAACCAATAAAAAAAATATAACCTAATCTTCTTCAAGTACATCAATGGAGGACACAAGTTTGTGTAGGCTGTGACCTGCATGAGGGGGTTGCTGCTCTTGCATGTGCCTGATCTTGGGCCTATTTATTTACTATTTGCGAGCTATGTGTGGGGTTGGGCATTGTCAAGCATATGGGCTGTGGATTTTAATGGCATCTATGTGTATTGGGTGCATAAATCATTATTAGTGTTAAGGATTTAGAAGCACCGCTGTGGTTTTGGCAGACAACACAAGCATGAGGAGTTATTTCAGTAGATGGAAACCAACTAAAATCCAAAAGAGTGTATTGAACTCTAAATTCACGAGCAAAACAAGAAATCCATCTCTAGAGGAAATAAACCACATTACTCCAGAGCTGCAACGCCATGGACCTATGGAAGGAAAAAAAGTGTTCTTCTAGTTTCAGAATGCCACTTGCAGAGATAAATAGAAAAAAGAAAAAGAAGAATCATGTGATAGATGAAAAGAGGAAAAAGCATAATCATATGATGATTTTTCTGAACAGCAAGTGCATGGCACTAGGATTGATGATTTTTAGGAAATGACAGCACCGGTCCTTCCTCACAAGCAGATGCAATGGGCAGATGTGTCATTTGACGACCATGATTTGGCTCAATTACAAACTTATAATCATTCTCCTCAATGGGTTGTCAAGGATGGTCACTGGCGTGACTTGGCTTATGTCAAATTCCCGTCGGCTTCGTCATATTTTTGCAAATTTATAAGTAATTGTGTTCCAAAACCTTTGTGTTCTTATTATAAATCTTCTATTCCCAAGGCATTAATATTTCAGGGCATTCTGGGTCCTCCTCCTGTTTATCACCCAAAGATTCCTTTTAACTGTTTTCATTCCTTTTTTGGTTCTAAAAAACCTAGGAAGCATAGATCTGTTTTGCCTCAACTGCCATTCGACATTTGTGATGGCTCCCCATGTTCTAATGGTTTTTCCCCATTAGCTACTTCTGGATCTCCCTCCCAGGATTGTAATCCTTCCCTCCCATCTTATGTCACCTAGACAAATAACACTTTGGTTTCTAACCCTCACTTCCTTTCTTCCCCGAATGACATCCTTGTTGCTAAATGAGCTCCCTTCCATCCAAATCCACTTCCCCATAACTCTCCCTCTGCATTTTCTGATTTGATAAGGGGTAATCCACATTCTTCTATGAAGTATAAGGTTATATTCCCCGATTACATGATTCAAGACTCTGTGAAGTGATTGCGTTCTACTACCCTCATTGGTAAGCTTCTTTCTTTGGCTTCTTTTCGTAAATTGTTAACATGGGAAAAGTCTAATTGGGATGGTATGAAGGATTTATTTCTATTTGATAAAGATTCTCTATATTTCACTATGATTTTCGATTCTGAAAAGTATAGGGATTTTGTGCATAGATTTAAAGGGTGGTTTTGTTTTGGGATAGGAATTTTTGCCTATGCTTGGTCTACTCATTTTGATATTCAATCGGCGAAGCCATAGTTTATGCCCTTCTAGGTAACTTTCCTAGGTCTTCCTTTGGAGTATCGTGATGTGTATATGGTTGAAATCCTGGAAAACAAATTGGGCATCTTTATTAAGCATGATTTAGTTCCTTTTGAATGGCCTCATCTTCCGGTTAGGGTTTGTTTGTTATTAAATTCTGTCTAAATTCATTCCCTCTGAGATTATTATTTTCTCCAAATATGGTGTGTGGATTCATCCTGTGGTAATTCAAGATTTGATCACTATTCATTCTTGTGCTTTGTTACTTGGCCATTTCACCTCTCAATGTTGTGGTGATTCTGATGCACCTTCACAAGTTTGTTCAAATTTTTCATTTGATTTTCGCCAATGTTCCTTTTTTAAAAGTAAGGATCGTTAGTCTTTGAAGGATCATAATGTTAAGGATTATGCTCCTTTACTTCTTTCTATTACATCTCTTGTTCCTTTTTCTAGATATACCGTATGTGATGTGCCTCTGATGGATTTTACTTTTCTTTGCTCTTTGGCCGTGTTCTTCTTTGTTCTGTCTACCATTCATCGATTTTGTTCTATTTCTTCACACTCAGTTAACTTTCTTCCTAGTCCTTTCAAGGATTATTGGTCTTTTGAATTTCGTTTTGAACCTTTTATGTTCTCCTCTACGATTTTTTTCCAAATTTCTTGTCCTTCGGTTTCGTTTCCAAAATTGTTGTTACCTTCTAATGGTTGCACAAATCACTACTCTGTTAATTCTTCTCCTCGTTCTTCTTTTGTGGGTCTAGCGGATGATACCAAAATTGTTCATAGTTTGATTTTTAATAGTAATTATTTTTTGCCCATTCCAAGGTCTCCTTCTTCTCTTTCCATTTCTGAAGAGAAGATTCATCTTATTGCTTCAGATATTTTATTTTCAATTTCTTCTGATCTATTTGATGAGATTGTTGCAAAGGAATTTCCCAAATTTTCTTTTTCTTCTACATCTGCCTCTTCGAGGCTTGTCCATGATGGTTGTCAAGTTTCCTCTTCTCAGCCAAATTCAGTTTAAGGTGTGGATGCAGATCTTATTGATATTCCTTCTTTAGCTATTTCTAATTTGTATGGATTTGATTTCTCTCAGAAGTTAACCTTGGAGCAATCTTCTTTTGTTTCCCCCCTATTGTTAAAATTTCTAAGAAGGGTCAGAAACCAAAATTGGCTAAAATCAAGGAGGAGATTGCGACTGGTATTCAATCCACTATTGTAGAGAAATTTTCTTCCCAAGTCAAAACAAGGAGGGCATGTTTCTCTCCTTGTGATAAATGAGGATTTTATCTTAGAATGTCAAGGGCTTAAATTCCCCTGACAAAAGGGTGAATATCATCTTATTGAAAGAGTCTAAACTTTCTCAGGATTCTTTTGATAACATAATTTCCAAATGGTCCCTTTGGAAAGTTGTTCATGTTCCTTCTCTGGGTGCTTTTGGTGGTCTTATAACTTTATGGAATCCTAAATCAGTCAAAGTTGAGATGTTATCTTTTGCTTCTCATTGGCAGTTGTTAAAGGTTGACTGGTTTGAAGTCTCTTTTGTTTTGTTTAATATTTATGGTCCAACTTCTCCTTCAGATAAAACCGACTTATGGGATTCCTTATCTGAATTAATTTTATGATATGATGATTTTTTTATTGTGCTTGGGGGTGATTTTAATGCTCTCCTTTCCCCAGATGAAAAAGAGGGGGTAATCCTACAGCTCAAAAGGTTATTGATGACTTTTCTTCCTTTGTTCAAAACAGTGCATTATTCAATATTTTCCCTTCTAATGGTTCTTTCACTTGGACTAATAGGAGATCTAAATGCCAGATTGCCTCTCGCCTTGACAAATTTTTTATTTCCCTAAACCTACGTTTGAGCAACTTTTCCTTTTCTTCTGAGATTTTTACCTCCTCAAATTCTGACCATTTCCTAATTTTGCTCAATTTTGATAAATTGGATCATGTTTCCTCTATTAGACCTTCTTTTAAGTTTCATAAAATGTGGTTCACTCATCCTCATTTTATTTCTTTATTAAAGCAATGGTGGATAAGTGCTCCATTTTGCAAAGGTACTAAGATATTTCAATTTTATTCCAAACTGAAATTTGTGAAATCTCAAATTATGGCTTGGAATAAATTGGTCTTTAAGAATATTTTTCAATAAAAAGAAGCAGTTTCCAATGATTTGAAGGTTGTTAATGAGGAGATTATTAGACATGGAACTAATTCCTCCACTAATGATGCTCAAAATAAATTGCAAGCTTACTAGGAGATCCTTTGCTCCCGGGTTGAAATCTATTGGCAGCAAAAGTCTCGTGAGGTTTGGCTTAAAGAAGGTGACAAGAATACTGCCTTCTTTCAAGCTACAACCAAGCTTAAATAAGTTGCTTCTACATTTTTTAGTATTAAGGATTCTATTACTGGTTATATCCTTAATTCAGATTAGCAAATTAGAGAGGAGGGGGTGTCTTTTTTTAAGGAACTGTTATCTCCTCCTTTTTCTTCTTCCTCTATGGATCATCATGTGGAGTTGATTTTAGATTCTATCCCCTCCCTTGTTTCTCATGAGGATAATTACTTTCTTATGAGGCCTTTTTCTTTAGATGCACTTCATTCTTTTGTTTTTCCCATGTCCCCTGAGAAAGCTCTGGGTCTTGATGGGTTTACTATCTTGCTCTTTCAGAAATGTTTGGATTTTATTGGTTTTGAATTATTAATGGCTTTGGAAGAGTCTAGGAGGGGTGGGTATATCCTTAAAAAATTTAACATCACTTATATTGCCCTTATCCTAAAATCTAAGAATCCCCAAACTTTTGCTGAATTTAGACCCATTTCTTTGTGCAACTCTATTTACAAAATCTTCACCAAGGCTATTTATTTAAGACTTAAAATTATCCTTCTTTGTATCATCTCTCCTCAACAAGGAGGTTTTGTTGCGGGTCAAGAAACTCACAAGGGAGCAATTGTTGCTCATGAAACTTTACATTCCATATATTAATCCAATATTCCATCTTTTGTGGTCAAACTTGATATGATGAAGGCTTATGATAAAGTTTGCTGGGCTTTTTTGCTCAAAGTTTTGAGAAAATTTGGTTTCTCTAAAAGCTGGTGTAAATGGATCAAGAGTTGTATTTCTACTACTTCATTTTCTGTCATCATTAATGGAGCTCCCTCTGGATACTTTTCTTCAACCCAGGGTGTTAGACAAGGAGATCCTCTATCTCCTTTCTCATTTATCATTATGGCAGAAGCTTTTAGTCGATTGGTTATTAAGAAAAGGGATTTGGGCTTTTGGCAAGGGGTGTTAATACCTAATTCTGATATTTCGGTCACTCGTAACCTTTTTGCTGATGATACACTTTTATTTGGGTCTTCTTCTATTCAAGAGGCTACTCATATTAAATTTATTCTAGATACTTATACTATTGGATCTGGCCAACAGATTAGCCCCCATAAATACAAGATCTTCATTTTTAATACTCCTCAGTTGGTGGCCAATAGACTTGTGAATCTATTAGGTTTCCCAGTAGACTCTCTTCCTTCTACGTATTTGGGGATTCCTTTCTTTATGGGAACTGCTAAGTCTTCTTTTTGGAATTCAGTTATTGAGAGACTTAAATCTCGTATTTCTGCTTGGAAGGCTAGGTGGTTGTCTCTTTCAGGTAGGATACTTATCATTAAAATGGTCCTATCTGCCATTCCTAACTACTATATCTCAGTTCTTCAAGCTCTCAAATCAGTCATCTCCCAATTTGAAAAGATTATTCGATCTTTTCTTTGGAAAAATAACATGATAGAAGATAAAAAGATTCCACTGATTTCTTTGACCAAGATGTCTCTTTCCATGCAAGTTGGTGGTGCTAAGATTCAGGACTTATCTAAAATAAATAGGGCTTTTGGGGGAAAACTAGTTTGGTCTATGTATACTAAGCCCCAATCTTTGTGGTGCCAAATTATGCAGGCTAAGTATTTGGATTTCCAGAATCCTACTAGGATCTTCACAATTTCTAATCCTCCATAGGGGTCTGCTATTTGGAACTTTATGCTCTCATGTAGGGAAGTGGTCTCTAATTTTCTCTCCTGGTAGGTCCATTCAGGGGAGGATATTCTTTTTTGGAAAGACTCCTGGAATGACTTTCCCCCTCTTTCACAACATGATTCTCATGCTTCTGTTTCAGTTGTTCTTTCTCAATCATGTGGAGTTAGATTGGTTGATTATGTAGATAGTGTTGATCTATTTTCTCACAAGGTCTCATGGAAGGATCCCTCTACTCTTCCATTGTCCTTGCAGGAAATTCAAAATTTTAAATCTGTTTTGCAAGACCGAGTGGCTTTCCTTTCTAAGATCAAAGATCAATTTATTTGGTGCCTTTCTAAATCAGGAAACTACTATGTTAAAGAAGGATATTTTGCTGTTCAACAATTGGCCAATCAAAATGCTCCTCATCGCGCCTTTTTTTCTATTGGAATAATTCAGTATTACCTAAAGCTAGTGTTTTTTCCTAGCTCGTGATGCAAAATAGAATTTTGACTAGTGATCGTTTAGTCAAATTTAATATTGCAGCCTCCTTTTCTTGTGTCTTATGTGGTAAAACTCTTGAAGACGTTAATCATCTTTTTCTTCATTGTGAGTTTGCGAGTAGTTGTTGGCATTTTATCCTCCAAAAGTTATCTCTTTCATTCACTTTGCCTTTATCTTTATGGGACATGTTTCAGTCTTGGCCAGTTTTATATTCATCTTCTCTATTTGCTTGTATGTGGTTTATAATTCCCTCTTCAATCATATGGGCCATTTGGTGGGAAAGAAACAAGCACATTTTTAGATGTGACTCATCGGATTTATTTGTTGTTCTTGGGATTTTGGAAAGAAGTATTATTGAGAAAGTTAATGCTCATGTTCAGAAATATTTTAATATGAATTTAGAGTTCTCTTCCTGAGACAATCTTATGATTTCTTCTTGGAAAAGTATCATTATTCCTGTATCACCCACCTTTCCAAGGATTCAGAAAACACATGTAGACAGAAATTCCATAAAATGGCATCCTCCTAATGCCCCTTTTTGTAAATTGAATTTTGATGGATCCTCCCGTGGAATTCCTGGTGATTCAGGAATAGGGATATTTTTTGTGATTATTTGGGTTCTTTATTAGCATTAAAAGCTATGCCAATCTCTTCTAGCACAAATAATATGGCTGAGGCTTGTGCTCTTTTAGAAGGTCTTGTTATGGCTAAGGATTTGAATTTCAAATACCTTCATATTGAAGGTGATTTGACTATTGTCATTAATGCTTGCAAGGCAAGAAAAGATGATAATTGGCATTTCCAGTATATTCTTGAAAAAATATGGACTCTTCTTGATACGTTTGAGAACCGCATCATCTCACATGTTTATCATGAAGGTAATGCATTGGTTGATTGCCTCGCTAATATGGGTTGTGACAAAACTGTTATTGATTCCTCTAGATTGGGGTGTGATTTGATGAGCTTCCCAAACCTATTAAGTATAGCCTATAGAGAGTCAAGTATTTAATCTTTCTTATTATATGATTTCTCATTTATACAAGTTGATATTCTCTTCTCTTGGTGAGGTATTCCTTTTCATAATTCCATTTGGTTTTGATTTGAGGTACTTTGCTTTACTCAACCATCACTCGTCATTCATTAATGATGAGTTGGTTGTTATTGATGTTGTTCGTGTGTTTGGTACTCTCTTCTGGTGTGAAATTTGGAGATATTTATTTTTGCATTGGGAATCTATCCTTCATATGCCATTTAAAGTTTGGTGTGGCGTTGTTTTCATGATTATCTTTGTACGTCGCTTCTTTTGGTTTGTCAGATTTTTTATGATATATCTCCTATTTCTTTTCATTTACGGCATAAAAATTTTGGGCTTCATTTCTCTCTAGCATTTCTACATTCACCTCTTCTCCTTTAGCGTTTGTCTATAATGGTGGACTGTAAATCTCATGCCATTGGTGTCAGTCATGTTTTGGACCCTTATGTTTCTTGTAAATTCTCTATGTTCTGTAGTATATATATTTTTTGGTTGCAGGTGTTTTTGGTGCAGCGACATGTCAATTTTAGTTGCAGGGCCTTCAAGATATCCCATGAAGATGGATCTATCCTTCGATGCTGGTTTAGTCCTCTTGCTTTTTGGAGCTCTCTTCTTCATTCACTGGGCAACCTATGTTATTTATTTTTCATGTTCTTATTTTGTAAACAAGCTTGCATGCTCCTATTCTGTAAAATGAGCTTGCATGCTCCTATTTGTAAATGAGCCTGTATGTTCCTTTATTGATCTCTATTTTGAAACTAGCTCTGGCTAGAGGATTGTTCACTACTTCTCTTCTATAGTCATGTTGATGAGAAATGACCAGAGTTTTTCTTGCTAGTTCTTTTCTCTGGGAGCTCAGTTTGAACCATTTTTTAAATATATTGTAAAAATTATATATTATTAATAAAACATATCAAGTGACATTGCCACCTTGATTAAATATATATATAGAAATGTATATATTAAATTTTTTATCATTAATATTTTCATTAGTGGTGATATGGTATTTGGAGGGTTCACATGGTGTCGTTAGGTGTCATATGGGGTCGTAATGGGTAACACATGTGTTAGAATAGCATATGACCCCTTAGGATACCATCTGACACCTAAGAACACCATATGGTGTCCTAAGGCATCATAGAACACCATATATCCCCTTAGGACACAATATGACACCTAATGACACCATATGGTGTCCTAAGGGGTCATAGAGCACCATATGACCCTTTACAACACTATATGACCCCTAACGAGACTATATGATGTGCTAAGGGGTCATATGGTGTCCTAAGGGATCATAAGACACCATATGACCCCTTAGGACACAATACGACCCATAACAATACCATATGGTGTCCTAAGGGGTCACCAGACACCATTGACCCCTTTAAGACACAATATGCCCCTAAGCACACCATACAACCCCTAATGACACCATATTTTCTCCTAAGGGTTCATATGTTGTCCTAAGGGGTCATAGGACACCATACGACCCCTAACAACCCCATATTGTGTCCCAAGGGCTAACATGATGTTCTAAGGGGTCACGAGACACCATATGACCCTTTAGGACACAAAATGACCCCTAATGACACCTAAGGGGTCATATGGTGTCATTAGGGGCCATATGGTGTCCTAAGGGGTCATAGGACACTATATGACCCCTCAGGACACCATACGACCCCTAACAACACCTAAGGCTTTATATGGTGTCCCAAGGGGACATAGGACACCACATGACCTCTTAGGACACCATACAACCCCTAACAACTGTTAGGACATGAAGGCAACTGAGAAGGGGGTGAATCAATTGTCAGTTAATTTTAACCCAAATATAACTCAATCAAACTTGATACTTAATACCAATAAACCAAACTTGATGCCAATTGATAGATTAGTAGTTAATATTAATACCGGTGAAACTCAATGCATAAAACAGAAAGAGAACAACATCCACAACACATAACACGGAGATTTGTATGTGGAAACCCTGTAAGGGGAAAAACCACGGTGGGAAACCTTACCCATAATCAGATGATACTACTACAGATAGTATGTGTATACAAATGGGGTGTGCACATGCAGAAAGGCCAACCGCTTAGAGCTCACTGCTCAATCACAAAATAGGAGTCACACTGACTACAATTGGATGGTTAAATCCAATGATAATGTACTTCTTAAAGTAGCATCTCGAATGTTGGATTCAATACTGGTTAAGCTCTGATAATCACCTTCAATCCTTCCTTGAACCTTCTCTATGGGCTACTCATATGATCTTCAATATTCACACATACCATGTTACAAAACCTTATACCATATATCATTATATTCCTTCTCCTTACTTACATTATCTCACAAATGAGATCTTACATATATACCAAAGCCTAAGACCAAATGTGTAGGTCAGCTTACCAAGAATATTACAAATAAACCAATTACAAATGAGTCAAGATGCGATGCATAATGTCAGCTCAATACATTTACAATAATATCTAATAAAATCATCTCCATAACGTGTCATGCTGATCTGGAATAGATAATGCATGTCGGTCCATAACCTAGACCAATTTATCGGTAACAACAAATATGTCAACCCGACTAGACCAATAACCAAAATACCAAAACCAAGTGTCTAAATCATGTCTTCGACATAATAAAGTTATCTCTAGATGATAACAAGTCATCTTCAGTGCCAGTGAACAATATAACCTTTTGGTGAGTGATATATCGATGACTGTGTATAAGTCATTGAACTTGTCGGTAAACATAATGTGTTGATTCAACATAACCAAAGATCTCCAGAAGGATAAGTGTTGACATCAATGACAAAACCAATTCAACACATCCATAATACCAACAATCTCCCCCTTTGGCATTGATGGCAACACAAGATGGAAAAACATCTAACTGCCAAAACAGAATGCGAAAAAACAAAAACCAACAATCTCGAGAATAGATCAATACCAGAAATAAAAATAAAAATGCAGAGAGTATATATCTTTCCCCCAATGAATAATCTCTCTCCCCATAGGATAATGTTTTTCCATAGATATCTCTCCCCCTTTGACATCAAATGCCAAAGCAATACAAATAGCAGAACATACAACCAACTTATAAAAGCAATTCCAATAGCCAATTGTTTTAATCAACTACTCCCCCTGAGAAGTATCTCTCCTCCATCAAAGACGCAAAAATGTTTCTCTATTAATTATATTGGTTTGATCCTAATCATCAACTATCTAAGTCTCTATCGATGAGGGTATTACCCCAAGCTTCTCTCTAAGATATTCAAAAGTTTCCTTAGGAAAAGGCTTAGTAAAGATATTTGGAATCTGCTCTTTAGTATTCACATAAACCAATCTCATTTCTTTTGCTTCAACATTCTCTTTCAAAAAATTATATTTGATAATAACATGTTTAGTCTTAGAGTGAAATACTGAATTTTTAGATATATCAATTGTTGTTGAATTATCACAATAAATTATTATAGGTTCTTTGCATTTTACCTTTATGTCCTTCAACATTTTCTTAATCCATAATATCTGAGTACAATTAGTTGTTGCTGCAACATATTTTGATTCTACTGTTGATAATGATGTACAACTCTGTTTCTTCCTCAACCATGAAATCAATCTACTACCAAGAAAGAATGCCCCGTCGGTGGTGCTCTTTCTATCATCTACATCTCCTACCCAATTTGCATCGGTGTATGCACACAAATCAAAGTTTTCTTCTTTAGGATACCATAAACCAAGATTTATTGTGCCTTGTAGATATCCGAAAATCCTTTTCATTGCTGATTCATGATTTTCTTTAAGATTACTCTGAAATCTTGAAACAATACATATTGCATTCATTATATCAGGTCTTGTTTGTGTCAAATATAGTAAACCTCTTGTCGTACCTGTGAAGTGTATATATGTTCCTGCAAAACAAACTACTCAATAGATCATTACAAGCATGGTTAATGAATTTAAAGCAAAGAAAGATAAAACCATAACTAAGCGATCTATCACCTCCTAGTAAATGCGAGTATGAATTTTGCTCTCAGATTTGGTCATGCAAATTCTAGTGACTTGACTACACTTGAATGAAGGATTTAAATGATAAAGATGCATGATCTAGCAATGATAATGATTAAGATACATGATTCCATGATTATGCTAGAAAATAAGACCTAAAATGATAAACTAAGATTGCATATGCCTATAGTAACAATTCTTGAATGCAAATGAGATGGGATCATTATTGCTCCAAAATGGGGTCTATTTATAGAATTTCCAAGGCCAGGGGTGAGGTGGCAGGAATCAATGGTCAAGATTAAGTTTGAAGATATCAATGGTGAAATTGGAGGAGGTTGGAAAAGAGGTTGGATGAAAGGGAACATTTTCCATCTCTATGGTGACAAGTGTTAAGAAGCTTCTATAAAGGTTGGATGAAAGGGAACATTTTTCATCTCTATGGTGACAAGTGTCAAGAAGCTTTTCTCATGAGAGAGCAAGTGTCTAAGGAAAGGAGACAGGGTTGTTAGGATGTGCAAGCTAGGATGGTTGATTAAACCCAGGGTTAGATGGAATGAGTTAGATTTAGAAGGGGTTAGGTTAGGTGGTTAGAAGTTAGGAGAATTTGAATTTAAAAATTCAAATAATAGGAAAAGACTAATTAATCTCAATAACTCATAAATTGGTTTGTTTTAATTAATTAGGGGATTTAGACGAAATGAATTTGATGGGGGAATTAATTAATTTGAATTAATTAACTAAAGGGGATTATGAAAATGAACTTATTAAATAAATCCTTAGATATATTAATAAGTACATGAAAAGGGAGAATTTAATCAAATTGCTTAGTGAATTCAATTAAATTGGGAAGGGAGATTAATTAAATAATTGCTTATTCAATTAATTATCTTCAAACCATTTTTAGATGTATACACCTCCAATCATAGATTTATATCTTGTCGGATTAACAAGAGTTGAATCATCCTTCAATGTCAATTTATTAGTTGTAGTCATAGGAGTACTTACCGGTTTAGAGTTTTCCATACCAAATTTCTTCAACAGTTCCTTCAAGTACTTTGTTTGATATATGAATATACCTTTATCAGTCTGTGAAATCTGCAATCCTAAAAAGAATTTTATCTCCCCAATCATAGACATTTCAAATTCTTCTGGCATCTTATTTGCAAAGTCTTTACATAATCCATCTTCTCCTCCAAAAATGATATCATCAACAAAAACTTTAATAACTAGGATGTCATCATTAGTCACTTTGAAATATAAGTTGTTTCCAACATTACCTTTGGTGTAACCAAGCTTCAAAATATATTTGTCCAATATAGCATACCAAGCTCTAGGAGCTTGCTTCAATCCATACAAAGCTTTCCTTAATCTGTAAACCATATCTTTATCATTTGTCAATGAAAATCCATCAGGATGTTCAATATAAACTTCCTCTTCAAGATCACCATTCATAAATGCACATTTTACATCCATTTGATATACTTTAAAGTTCTTGTGGGCTGCAAATGCAAGAAATAATCTGACTACCTCAATTCTAGCTACTAGTGCAAAGGTTTCATTGTAATCAATTCCCTCTTTCTGTGAATATCCTTTACACACTAATCTTTCTTTGTTGTTTATTACCTTACCATCTTCATTAAGTTTATTTCTAAATACCCACTTAGTTCCAATTACATTTTTGTCTTTTGGTCGGGGAACTAATGTCCATGCATTTTTTATTCAATTTATTCTAATTCATCTTCTATAGCTTTAATCCAATGTTGATCTTCACATGCCTCAATAACAGATGTTGGTTCAATTTGAGAAATTAAACATACCTCTTCATTTTCTAGTCTTCCACTTGTCATAACACCTTGATACTTATTCCCAATTTATAACACCTTGATACTTATTCCTGATTATTTGACTTTAAGAGTGATTCAGTCTTACATACCTGAGTGTGTTCACTTGTTGTTATACTTCAGTCACTGTGGAATTCTCTGATGATGCTGGTGTGACTGGATCCACATTTTGTACTGGTGCACTCTATATAGGATCATTTATGATCATCTCAACTTCTAGTTTATAATCCATAGACCTTGAATTTCCTCTAAATTGTTGATCTATCTTCACATTTGCACTCTCAATGATTTTCTGCAATCTTTTATTAAAACACCTATATGCTTTGCTCTTAGATGAACAACCAATAAATATTCCTTCATCACTTCTAGGATAAAATTTACCAATATACTCATCTCTCCTAATATAGAATTTGCTTCCAAAATTTCTGAAATATTTAAGAGTAGGAGTATTACCAAACCATAGTTCATAAGGGGTCTTACCGATTTCACCTTTGATGTGAACTCTGTTAAAAGTGTAAACCATTGTATTCACTACTTCTCTCCAGTACACATGAGGTAGATTTGCTTCTAATATCATGCTTCTAGCTACATCCAGAATAGTTTTGTTCTTCCTTTCCACAACTCCATTTTGTTGAGGTGTCTGGGGTGTTGTAGTTGTCTTCTAATTCCATTCACTTCACAAAATGTATTAAACTCCTTAGATGTGAATTCACCTCCTTGATCTGATCTTAAACATTTGATTTTATTACCAGTTTCATTCTCTACCATTGCCTTAAATAATTTGAATTTCCCAAAAGCTTCTAATTTCTCCCTCAGAAAAGTAACCCAACACATTCTAGAATAATCATCAATGATTAGCATAAAGCATCTATCTCCCTTTAGACTTATTGTTCTTGCCAGACCACACAAGTCAGTATGGATTAAATCAAGAACATTATTGTATTTCTTAGAAATACTCTTAAAAGTTGTTCTAACTTGATTTCCCATTTGACATTCCTTACATACTAGATTATGAGGTTTTAAAATCTTAGGTAAATCCCTTACTGCCTTAGATGAACTGATCTTTATAATGCAATCAAAATTCACATGGCAAAGTCTTTTATGTCATAACCAACTTTCATCAATATGTGCAATCAAGCATGTCTTTTCATTGTTATTTAAATGAAAGATATTACCTCTAGTCTGATTACCGGTTGCAATCTCCAAACCAGTTCTATTCATGATTTTGTATTTACCATTCTTGAACTATAACTGAAATCCCTTTTCAACTAATTGACCAACACTCAAAAGATTATGCTTCAAACCTTCAACATAATAAATGTTGTTAGTATTGTGCTTACCATCAAAAGATATAGTAAATTTTCCTCTTATCAAACAAGCTTTATCATCCCCAAATCTTACTAGACCTCCATTGTATTCTCGAAAAGATAAGAATTTACTTTTATCACCAGTCAGATGATGTGAACATCCGAAATCTATAATCTATTCATCCTTTTCATCAATTTTAGTTTACAGGGCCTACTCTACCAGTGGAACAGTAGGTGCCAGTTGATCTTCTTTTATTGCAACAAAATCCCATCCATTGTCTATCGTTTCTTCATCAGGATCATCAGTAACTCCTTCATCAGCATACTAACGTGATTTATCTCTATTCTTCTTAAATCTGTATCTCTGATATTCACGGTTAGGTTTATATGTCCTTTTAGCTTCTTCTCTCAATCTTTCATGTCTATCAAGATATCTAGATGCCATATGACCACCTTTATTGTAGTTAAAACATTTAAATGGTGCTTTACCTTCATACTTACTACCAATAGGACCTTTAGGCATTTTCCTTGCAAATAGTGCTTCAAGTTCTTCCAATTCTTCATTTTCCTTTCTGATATCTTCAAGTTCTCTTGCATAAAGTGCTTTCCAATCAGATTTGTTAGATGATGATGATGATGTTGCAAATGATGATTCTTTGAAGGCTAAATCTATTTTAATTGTAGCAGCATGACAAATTCCTCAAGCTCAAATACTGAAAGTTTTCCAACCAAGGTATCTCTAGATACTGATGTATTAGGCATTGTTCTCAACTCATTAATAGTAGGTACTCTCATTTTGTTTGCCACTCGCAATTCTCTTAAAACTTTAGAAACAATTTCATCTTCACTCAAGGATCCTCCACAACATTGTAATCCCAAAATAATTTCATTAACCCTTTCCATAAAAGCAAAATTCTTTCATCTTCTTCCATTTTCAGATTTTCATACCTGACCCGGAAGCATTCCAGCTTTGCAATTTTGATCCTTACCCAATGTTGGTGGATTAGGTTTATTCGGTGTAGGACCAACATAGCCATTATTTATAACATCCCATATGCCTCTTCCAATGCAATTCAGATGTGTCTCCATTCTGATATTCCATATACCATAGTTAGTTCCATCAAGTTTCAGACTATCCTTCCTAAACAAGTTTGTTGCCATATAATCTCCTCAAGTTGTTAAACTTCAACAAAAAGAGCACTTAGCTCTGATACCAATTGTTAGGATGTGAAGGCAACTGAGAGGGGGGGTGAATCAGTTGTCAATTAATTTTAACCCAAATATAGCTCAATCAAACTTGATACTTAATATCAGTAAACCAAACTTGATGTTGGTTGACAGATTAGTAGTTAGTATTAGTACTGATAAAACTCAATGCATAAAATAGAAAGAGAAACAACATCCACAACACATAACACAAATATTTGTACATGGAAACCCTGTAAGGGGAAAAACTACAGTGGGAAACCTTACCCTCAATTAGATGATACTACTGCAGATAGTATGTGTATACAAATGGGGTCTACACATGCAGAAAGGCCAACTGCCTAGAGCTCATTGCTCAATCACAAAATAGGAGTCACACTAACTACAATTGGATGGTTAAATCTAATGATAATGTACTCCTTAAAGTATCATCTTGAATGTTGGATTTAGTACCGGTTAAGCTGTGATAATCACCTTCAATCCTTCCTTGAACCTTCTCTATGGTCTGCTCATATGATCTTCAATATTCGCACATACCATGTTATAAAACCTTATACCATATATCGTTATTGTCCTTCTCCTTACTTACATCATCTCACAAATGCGATCTTACATATATACCAAAGCCTAAGACCAAATGTGTAGGTCAACATACCAAGAATATTACAATTAAACCAATTGCAAATGAGTCAAGATGTGATGCATCATGTCAACTCAATACATTTACAACAATATCTAATTAAATCATCTCCATAACGTGTCATGTTGATCTGGAATAGATAATGCACGCTAGTCCATAACCTAGACCAATTTGCCGGGTAACAACAAATATGTCAACCCGATTAGACCAATAACCAAAATACCAAAGCCAGTGTCCAAATAATGTCTTCGACATAACCAAGTGATCTCTAGATGATAACAAGTCATCTTCAGTGGCGGTGAACAATATAAATTGTCGGTAAGTGATATACCGGTGAACGTAATGTGGCAGTTCAATATAACCAAAGATCTCCAGAAGGATAAGTGTTGACATCAATGACAAAACCAATTCGACACATCCATAATACCAACAACAATAATATGTGGTGTCCTAAGGGTCATAGGACACCATATGACCCATTAGGAAACAATATGACCCCTAATGACACCTAAGGGGTCATATGGTGTTGTTAGGGGTAATATGGTGTCCTAAGGGGTCATCAAACACCATATGAACCCTTAAGACACCATACGACCCCTAGTGACACCATATGGTGTCCTAAGGGCTCATATAGTGTCCTAAGGCATCATAGGACACCATATTAGCCCTTAAGACACCATACAACCCCTAACAATACCTAAGTGGTCATATGGTGTCATTAGGGGTTGTATGGTGTCCTAAAGGGTCATAGTACACCACATGACCTCTTAAGACACCATATGACCCCTAACGACAACATATGGTGTCCTAGGGGGTCATGTGGTATCCTACAGTGTCATAGGACACGATATGACCCATTAGGACACAACATGACCCCTAACAACACCTAAGGGGCCATATGGTGTCCTAAGGGGTCATAAGACACTATATGACTCCTTAGGACACAATATCACCCCTAATGACACCATATGGTATTCTAAGGGCTCATATGGTGTCCTAAGGGGTCATAGCACAACATATGAACCCTTAAGACACCATACGACACCTAATGGTGTTTTTAGGGGTTGTATCATGTTCTAAGGGGTAATAGGACACCATATGAGTGCTTACGACACCATACGAACCCTAGGGACACCATATGGTGTCCTAAGTGCTCATATGGTGTCCTAAGCACTCATATAGTGTCCTAAGAACTCATAAGACACCATATGGCCCCTTAGGACACCATACAACCCCTAACAACACCTAAGGGATCATAAGATACCATATGACCCATTAGAACACAATACGACCCCTAAGGACACCTAAGGGGTCATATGGTGTTGTTAGGGGTCATTTGGTGTTCTAAGGGGTCATATAACACCACATGACCTGTTAAGAAACCATATGACCCCTAACGACAACATATGGTGTCCTAAGGGATAATGTGGTGTCCTAAGGGGTCATAGGACACCGAATACCCATTAACACACCATACGACCCCTAACGACACCTAATGGGTCATATGGTGTTGTTAGGGGTTGTATGGTGTCCTAAGGAGTCATAGGAAACCATATGACCCCTTAGGGCACCATACAACACCTAACGACACCATATAGTGTCCTAAGGGCTCATAGGAAACTAAATTGTGTCCTAAGGGGTCATATGGTGTCCTAAGGGGTCATAGGACACCATATGACGCCTTAGGACACCATACAAACCCTAACAACATATAAGGGGTCACATGATACCATATGACCCGTTAGGACACAATATGACCCCTAACAATACTTAAGGTCTCATATGGTGTCATTAGGGGTCATATGGTGTCGTAAGGGGTCATATGGCACCACATGACCTCTTAGGACACCATACAACCCATAACGACAACATATGATGTCCTAAGGATTCATAAGACACCATATGATTTGTTAAGACATAACATGACCCCTAACGAAACCTAAGGGGTCATACGGTGTCATTATGGGTTGTATGGTGTCCTAATGGTTCATAGGACACCATATGACCCCTTAGCATACCATATGACCCATAACGACACCATATGGTGTCCTAAGGGCTCATACGGTGTCCTATGACCCTTTAGGACACCATATGACCCTTAACGACACCTAAGGAGTCATATGGTGTCGTTAGGGGTTGTATGGTGTCCTAAGGGGTCATAGGATACCATATGACTCCTTAGGAAACCATACAACCCCTAACGACACCATATGGTGTCCTAAGGGCTCATATAGTGTCCTAAGGGGTCATAGGACACCATATGAACCCGTAGGAAACAATATGACCCCTAATGATACCTAAGGGGTCATATGGTGTTGTTAGGGGTTGAATGGTGTCATAAGAGGTCATATGGTGTCCTATGACTCCTTAGAACACCTCATGAGCCCTTAGGACACCATATGGTGTTTTATGGTCTCCTAAGGGGTCATAGGACACCATATGAACCCTTAGGACACCATACGGCCCCTAACGACACCATATGGTATCATAAGGGCTCATATGGTGTCCTAAGGAGTCATAGGACACCATATGATCCATAAAAACACCTAAAGGGTCATATTGTGTTGTTAGGGGTCATATGGTGTCCTAAGGGGTCATAGGACACCATATGACCCCTTAGGACACCATACGATCCCTAATAACACCTAAGGGTTAATATGGTGTCGTTAGGGGTTGAATGGTGTTCTAAAGGGTCATAGGACATCATATGACCCCTTAAGACACCATACAATCCCTAATGACACCACATGGTCTATTAAGGGCTCATATGGTGTCCTAAGTGGTTTGATTTATTTATTTTATTCTATCTCATTCAAAAAATATGGCCCCCCTAGACACCATATGACCGCTTAGGACACAATATGACCCCTAATGACACTTAAGGGGTCATATGGTATTGTTAGGGGTCGTATGGTGTCCTAAGGGGTTATAGGACACCATATGACCTCTAAGGACACCATATACCCCTAAAAACACCATATGGTGTCCTTAGGGCTCATATGGTGTCATAAGGGGTCATAAGACACCATATGACCCCTTAAGACACCATACAACCCCTAAAGACACCTAAGGTGTCATATGGTGTCGTTAGGGGTCATATGGTGTCCTTAGGCGCCATAGGACACCGTATGACCCCTTAGGAAACCATACAACTCCTAACGACACCATATGGTGTCTAAAGGCTCATATGATATCCTAAGGGGTCATAGCACACCATAAAACCACCATATGATCCTTGAGGACACCATACGACCCCTAATGACACCATATGGTGTCCTTAGGGCTCATATGATGTCATAAGGGGTCATAAGACACCATACAAACCCTAATGACACCTAAGGTGTCATATGGTGTCATTAGGGGTCGTATGGTGTCCTAATGGGTCATAGGACACCATATGACCCCTTAGGAAACCATACAACCCCTAACGACACCATATTGTGTCCTGAAGGCTTATATGGTGTTCTAAGGGGTCGTAGGACACCATATGACCCCTTAGGACACCATAAAACCCCTAACAACACCATATGGTGTCCTAAGGGGTCATAGGACACCATATGACCCCTTAGGACACCATACGACCCCTTAGGACACCATACGACCCCTAACAACACCTAAGGTGTCATATGGCATCATTAGGGGTTGTATGGTGTCCTAGAGGGTCAAATGACACTATATGATCACTTAGGACACCATACCACCACTAACGACACCATATGGTGTTCTAAGGGATTACATGGTGTCTTAAGGGGTCACATGATAGCATATGACCCCCTAGGACACAATATGATCCCTACTGACACCTAAGGGGTCATATGGTGATGTTAGGGGTTGTATGGTGTCCTAAGGGGTCATAGGACACCATATGACCCCTTAGGACACCATATGAACCCTAACGACACCATATCGTGTCCTAAGGGCTCATATAGTGTCCTAAGGGGTCATAGGACACCATATGACCCCTTAGGACACAATACGACCCCTAACAACACCTAAGGTGTCATATGGTGTCGTTAGGGGTCATGTGGTGTCCTAAGGGGTCATAGAACACCATATGACCCCTTAGGACACCATACGACCCCTCATGACACCATATGGTGTCCTAAGGGCTCATACGGTGTCTAAAGGGGTCATAAGACACCATATGAATCCTAATGACACTTAAGGGGTCATATGGTGTCGTTAGGGGTTGTATGGTGTCCTAAGAGGTCATAGGACACCATATGACCCCTTAGGAGACCATAAGACCCCTAATGACACCATATGGTGTCCCAGGGGATCATATGGTGTCCTAATGTGTCACGAGACACCATATGACCCCTTAGGACACAAGATGACCCCTAATGACACAAGATGAACCCCTAGGGCTCATATGATAGCCTAAGGGGTCATATTGTGTCCTAAGAGGGGAAGATGAACCATTATTACAATATAAAAAGTAGTGCCAATACTGCTTACATAATAAGTTGAGATCACACCCTGAGAGCAAGCATGAGGTTCAAGGATGAAAATAATAAACATATATATGCTCCCCTTCTCTCCCTCCCTCAGCCCTTTTACGTCTCTATCTCTCTCTCTCTCCCTCCCTCTCTCTCCCCCTCCATGTTCCTTTGTCCCTTGATCACTCTCCCTCTATCTCTCCCTCTCTCCCCTTCTTTGTCTTTCTCTCCCTCTCCCCTTCTCTGTCTCTTTGTCTCATTCACCGACTCTCTTTATCTTCCCTTCCCCCCTTCTCTCTCTCTCTCTCACTCTCTCTCTCTCTCTCTCCCTTTCCCCTTCCCCCCTCTATCTCCCTTTCTCCTTCTCTCCCCCCTCTATCTTTCTCTCTCTCCCGTTCTCCCCATCTCTATCTTTCTCTCCCTCTCCCCTTCTATGTCTCTCTGTCTCACTCTTCATTTCTCTCTCTCTCTCTCCCCTTCCCCACCTTATCCCTCCCTCACTCTCTCACCCTTTCCCCTTCCCCTCCTCTATCTCCCTTCCCCTCCTCTATCTCACTTTCCCCTTCTCTCTCTCTCCCTTTCCCCTTCTCTCTCTCTCTCTCTCTATATATATATATATATATATATATATTCCTCTATACATCTCCCTAAAGTATCTCTCTCACTTTTGTTACATGTAAAGAAATCAAATATTGGATATAATCCAATATCTGATTTTTTTGCATTAGGATGCCAACGTTCAAAAAATGGGCACCAATGGGAATTTTTTGTAGGGCTAGGGAAAAATATGTATAAAAATCGGATATCCGATTTTTGTACCATACAAAATAGGCTTGTGGGTTGTTTTGTGCATTCCAACAACCCACACATTTTTTTTCAGGCAACATTCATGGGTTTTTAGACAAAAAGTGACAAAATACAACTTTTGAGAGATCTTGTGGATAAATTTGACATTGTCAATCATTTAGGAGCATCTTTTTGCAGGTATAATAGGGAGAAGTAGTCATCAAAAGCATAAACATAAAAGAAAGCTTTCAAATGACCAAATAGAAGTTTATAGACAAAGAGATAGAGAAGGTCATAGAAGGAGAAGACAACACATGTCAAATATTGGTGAAGAATTTGCAAATGTTACTTCAAGTGAAGAAGAAATTGAATTTGAAAATGTTGAGCAAGTTATTGAAAATAAAAATGAAAATGAAAATGTAGATTTTGATATTGAAAATGTTGAACATGATATTTAAAGTGGGAAAGACAATGTTGAAATAGATATTTAAAATGCTCAAGATGATATTGAATTTAAGAATGAAAATGTGGGAACTGAAAGTGTAAATGTGGTAGTTGACAATGAAGGTGAAAATGTGGGTGTTGACATTGAAGGTGAAAATTTGGGAATTGACATTGGAGGTGACCATTTGGGAAATTTTGACATTGAAGGTGGAATTGTTCAACCAAGTGGGTCATATGTAACACCGAATTACATGAGTAATGAAGACCCTTTGATGGATAAAAGACAAATTCCAAATTCAAGACATTTGAGGACTCCAGAATGGTTACGTGAAATTGATGAGAATATTACTTTTAATCTTGAAGGCAAGAGGTCAATAAGAATCGTTTGATTTTGGACTACACAAATTTTCAACCAATATTTTAGAAATAAGACATTGACCGAGCAATGCCAACTTTTTGTTCAATTGCTAAAGATTCAAAAGATGAGACCATTGCCAACCAAATTGAAGATTCGTATGAACAAGAAGATGGAGAAAAATTCTTTTATTGTAAAAAATCTTTTTGATGCTCTCAATTGTATTGGAAAGAATAGAAAGGAAAAAGATAAGAGAGTTGCATGAAGAGTGATTAAAACCTTCTCTATATATCCTCATCATGCTTAATTCAATGTGACAGATTATGATTATGTTTTGTCTACTGGTTAAAGAATATGGGGCTGAAGTTCCAATGTATGAACATGAGAAAAGAACTGACAAAGTGGCCACTTGGAACCCTTCGTCTCTACCAAATCTTTCAAAATTAGGGTTTACATTCTCGGATGAGATGTTTGTTGAGTTCGACAGGCCTTGGATGAGACAATAATTGGGTCCAAGCCAATGAAAATCCTCTTCAGTCATCTGGGTAGCTGAGCTATTAGAAGTGTGCTTGCTTCATACAATCACCCACCTCGGCAACATCATATAGATAAAAAAAAATATAAAGGAACTCACTAGGTAGGTGTAACTAACATCCTTCGAGATCAGAAAAACATGGCTACCCTAGGGGTATGGCCCTAAGCATTCGACAAAGTGGGGGGATAAAATAGGAGCATGCCTAGGGTAAGAATTCCTAACCGGACGTGCTGGGACCAATGGTTCGCACCCACGATGACCAAAACAAGAAATTTGCTTCATGGCAACATTTCATTGAATGAAACTAATGATTTTTTTGCCAACTAAAAAATCATTGTCCTAAAAAGACCACTCCAAATCCTATAAATCTAGGACAAAATTTTGTAGGTAGCCCTCATATGACCCTATAGGTTCAAGCAAATCATTCGCAGGTGCCACGATTTTCGAGATACGGCTTGTCAAATTTTGACAATTTTTTGCACTTAGGGCACTGAAGGAACAACACCGATGGGGTATGACCTTGAGCATTAGACCGAGTGGGGGGTAAAATAGGAGCATTCCTAGGGTAATAATGCCTAACCAAACATGTTGGCACTGATGGTTCGCACCTACGATGATCAGAACGATAAATTCGCCCTATGGAAATATTTCATTGAATGAAATTGATGATTTTTTGCCAACTGAAAAATTCGTTGTCATAAAAAGACCACTCCAAATCTTTTAAATTTGAGACATAATTTTGCAGGTAGCCCTTATGCAACCCTATAGGTTCAAATGGATCATTCGTAGGTGCCACAGTTTCCAAGATACGGCCTATCAAATTTTGAAATTTTTTTGCACTTAGGGCACTCAAGGGACGACACCACTAGGGTTGGCCTTGAGTGTTCGACTGAGTGGGGGGGTAAAAAAAGAGCATTCCTAGGGTAAGAATGCCTAAATGAACGTGCTGGGACTGACTGTTTGCACCCACGACGATCATAACGAGAAATTCGCCCCATGGCAACATTTCATTGAAGGAAATTGACAATTTTTTTGCCAACTAAAAATTCGATGTCCTAAGAAGACCGCTCTAAATCTTGTAAATATGAGATAGCCTTTTATAGGAATCCCTCACACAACCCTATAGGTTCAAACAGATCATCGCAAGTGCCATGGTTTCTGAGATACAACCTGTCAAATTTTGACATTTTTTTGCACTTAGGGCGTTCAAGGAACGACATCAGTAGGGTAAACCAGGAGCATGCCTAGGGTAATAATGTCTAATGAGATGTTTTGGGACTGATGGTTCACACCCATGATGAGAAGGACAAGAAATTTTCCTCATGACAACATTTCATTGAATGAAAGTGATGATTTTTTCGCCAACTAAAAATTTGTTGTCCTAAAAAGATTGCTCTGAATCTTGTAAATTTGGGATATGATTTTGTAGGTAGTCCTCACACTAAACCTATAGGTTCAAATGAATCATTCATAGGTGTCATAGTTTTTGAGATACTACCTGTCAAATTTTGACATTTTTTCACACTTAGAGTGCTCAAGGGACAACGCCGGTAGGGTATGACCCTAAGTGTTCGACCGAGTGGGGGGGTAAAATAGGAGCATGCCTAGGGTAAGAATTCCAACCAAATGTGTTGGGACCAATGGTTATCACCCGCGATGAGAAAAATGAGAAATTTGCCCTATGGCAACATTTCATTGAATGAAACTAACAATTTTTTTTCCAACTAAAAATTCACTGTCCTAAAAAGACTGCTCAGAATATTGTAAATCTAGAATAGGCTTTTGTAGGTAGCCCTCATGCAACCTAGTAGGTTCAAACAGATCATTCACAAGTGCCACAATTTTTGAGATACGGTCTGTCAAATTTTGATAATTTTTCACACTTAGGATGCTCAAGGGATGATGCCGATAGGGTATGGCCTGAGCGTTTGATCAATTTGGGGGGTTAAAAAGACCATGCCTAGGGTAAGAACGCCTAACTAGACATGTTGGGACCAATGGTTCACACCCATGACAAGAAAAACAAGAAATTTGCCCCATGGCAACATTTCATTGAATGAAACTGATGATTTTTTTGCCAACTGAAAATTCGTTGTCCTAAAAAGACCACTTTGAATCTTATAATTCCAAGACAAAATTTTGCTGGCAGACCTCACATGACCCTATAGGTTCAAACAAATCATTTGCAGGTGCCACAGTTTTTGGGATATGGATTGTCAAATTTTGACAATTTTTCGCACTTAGGGCGCTCAAGGGACAATGTCGGTAGGGTATGGCCCTGAGTGTTTGACCAAGTGGGGGGGTAAAATAGGAGCATGCCTAGGGTAATATTTCCTAGCTAGACATATTGGGACAGATGATTCACAACCACGACATGGAGAACAAGAAATTCTTCCCATGTCAACATTTCATTGAATGAAACTAACTATTTTTTTGCCAACTGAAAAATTGTTGTCCTAAAATGACCGCTCTAAATCTTGTAAATCCGAGACAATTTTTTTTAGGTAGCCCTCATGCAACCCTAAAGGTTCAAATAGATCATTCACATGTGCCATAGATTTTGAGATATGACCTTTCAAATTTTGACAATTTTTTGCACTTAGGGCGTTCAAGGGACGACGTTGGTAGGGTATGGCCCTGAGCATTTGAATGAGTGGGAGGGGTAAAACATGAGATAGTGTTGTTAGCATTTTGATGATGTTTTGATTGTCATTAATGGACACACACTTTCTTGATGTATGAGTTATGCTCAACCGGTAATTGTTCCAACTGGTATTGTGTATTATTGAATGTATAGTCTTTAGACTATCGGTATTTTGCAGAAGATGTTTACCAATCACAGATTGACTGAAGAGATCAAGCAGTATGGAGATCCCAAGCGGTTTGAGGATCATAAGCGGTACGAAGGACCCAAGTGGTAGTTAACTTTTGATTGGAACACTAGGTTCTACCAGTCTTCATTTTTGACAACTGGTAATCGGTATATTGTATTAATCGGTATCACTCTGTGATGAGTTACCAACTAGTATTACTGTAATGTGTGATGAGTTATCATCCACTGACACTTTGGCAGTGATTTTGTGTCATGTTACCAAATGTGTCCAGATGCACTAAACCTAGGAACTTGTAGTCTAATCCTATTGGACCGACATGAAATCAGTTTCCTTTATAAGGACATCATGTCTAGGTTTCCTATGTATGAGAGATGTGTGATAAAAAGGTTATGTGTGATCATTGAAGAGAAGATTAGGTCTATGTGAAGAGATAGAGTATGGAGATATTGAAGATTGAAGTAATGCTGAAATGCATTAATGATGAGCTGTCAAGGATCTAACTAAGCATATTGTGCTATTATCTAGATCATTCACTTGTTGATTACTAATATCTTCGACAAGTCTGAAACCCTTAACTGGGTAGGCCCAACAAAGCCTTCGTAAATCCTCTAACAAGGTGGTTCACAACTGTGGATCTGAAATTCTTTCACAAGATAGTCCTTAACAGGACTTATAGAAATCCTTTCACAAGGTAGTATTTAATAGGACTTATCCCCTAACAGAGATCTAGATTCCTAATAGGATCTATTCTGGTGAAGAACATTGTATGACCTTAACCGATCTGGTTTCTATTCTGTAGATAGTTACTTGTGAGTTTCTACTCACCATGGTTTTTCTCATTTGGGTTTCCACATCAAATATCTTGTGTTATGGTGATTGTGCTCTTGTGGGTGAATGCTTTGTTTTCTATTTGGTTTGCATTTATCTTTAACCGGTCTATTAGTGAATCTATTGTATCGATTATCTGCTAAACTATTCAAGAGTTTGTTTACAATATTTTTTGGTATACTAATTCACCCCCCCCTCTTAGTATTCATCAAGTGTATCTTTCAGTAGCTAAATGATAATAAAAACAATTTTATTTTAAGTGTTCATATATTCAGATCTTAAATTTAATGGGCAATGTTTGCAAATGGACCTCTTCACAATATCTCCATGTTGAGACGACTTTAATGATGGTGGATTGTTGCTAAATGTAACCAATCGATTATGAAAAAATTGCATTCTATTGTAGAAGATGCTTTGCAACTTTTTATTTGTCATTACTAAGTACATCCATGTTATCATTATTACAAATACCAATATGGTCATTAATTCTGGTGAAGTTGCCAAAGGCAACCAAATTTAACACTCAGGATTTAGATGAGACATATTATATACAATCTCAAGGCTATACAAACAACATTGTATTATTCATTAATTAACCATTTTTAATTATTGTATTGAAGATTAAATTTTAAACTAATGACGCCATGCACATGAGGAACAAGTTATATCATGTCTCAAATTCTATATATATCAAAATGTCAGATAATTAAAAGTGTATGTCCTTATACAAAAATGACATAAATGCCAACTCAAACAAAATATATGTCAATATATGTAAATATATGTCCATATACAAAATATACATGCCAAATAGACATGTGAGTATCCCAAAATGATCTATAACATCCTAAACTATTGATGGATCATAAAAAATGATCCTCTTTGCCACACTGCTCCTCTCTGAAGAATCCTGCACAAGAAAAATCAAACCACAATTAAGATTAGTTATATTATATAATTCACATTAGAAAAGTTAACATAAAAATAAATATACATTGAACTATAATTGAAATCTAAAATTTAATTCTTGTTTACCTCATCTCCACATTTCCTCTTCATCTTTGGAGGAGTCTTAACATATGCCTTCTCTAGAGGAGGTATGCCATCAATATTTTTAAACACAACCTACATATGTTCACAAACATCAAATTGATACAAGTTAGCATATAAATATCACTGATAAAAATGAATTATATCTACTAAACACAAAATAAAATAGACACATGTACCTGATGCATCTCTTCTTCTTCTTCTTCGGGTATAATGGACACAGTCAACAAGAATGTAAAGCCAATAATTTTTTGTACATAAAGACAACAAGTATGTGAAACTGTTAATCTATGTAGACATGTATAATCATTATAAGTTATTGTAACTCTTAATTCAATCATGTTTGCATTCAATTACCTTTCCCTTGTCTCCAACTGCACTAGAAGAGCCTAAATCATGCGGCACTGCACTCCCACTACTTGTGTCCTACAAGAGTAAAATAAGATAAAATGCAAGTTACTATATAATTTAATTAATGCCAATATAAATGATAAGCATGTATGTACAATAAAAATGTAAATGACTAGGTACAATAATATATGTACCATATAGCTGTCAAGGCCAAATGAAATGGTTGTCAAGGTGCCATCATGGACCTGTGTCAACTCCTCCCCTATCATCAACTGTTAAATAGACCATGTATATAAAAATTAGTACTTAATACTATCTAGATTATAAATATTCATTTAAAATAAAATGCACTGTGAAAATACAACTCTTACCACTACATCGTCAGTGTATGATGAACTTACCTCCTTGCCTCTAGCATGTGAGGACTCTCCAGGGTATCCTGCACTCCCCATTGTCACATCTAGTGCATCATGCATTTCATGCACCTCATGATATGCAGTGTCTGTGGGAGGATCAATAGGATCTTCAACTGGACCCAAGCATAGATTCCCACACATAGCACAACTATGTGGCACACAAATATGTGGAGTCGAAGAAGATGTGTAAACACCATCGGATCCATTGCTACCATAACTAAAAGGCTGAGCTAGTGCCCCAACCTTAGAAACCAAAAGGCTAATCAAAAAGTGAATAGCCGATACAATCTGTGATGCTGTCTCAATAATAATATCTAGATGTTGCACTGAAGGTGTGGGATCAACATGAGGAGGGGGAACATATGGGCCCTGTACTACTCAAACTGCCCCAGGTCTATCTTGAGGCATACCTACACCCATACCCTAGAAAGGTTTGATGTCAAAGTAGTTGACATGCTTGCCCAAAACAAACTCAGCATACAATTTTTTAATGAAATAGAAGGGGACATAGAGATTGTTGTTGGGTGGTTTATCAAAAACCATCCACCAATGATCCCAAAAATTATTCACCATATCATCATTTGTACACTAATCTACAGAAAGTTGTTTTTTTCACATCTACGGGTTATCTAGTGTGGGGATTGACAAACAATGCAAAAATATCAGCTTTCGAAATCTCAAGCTCCTTGACTTGGTCATAGGTCAAGCCATTCACATATCTATCCCTCATGGAATCTCTCCACAAAAGAGAGACATTGTGCTCCTCAATGACAGTTTGTAAATTGTTTATTATAGCTTTGAGGGGATCTAACATTGGGGCTAGACGATGGATTATACTATAAACATCTACAATGCCCCTCAATTGGTTCAAATTTTGAGCAATTAAATCTTGAATTGAGGGGGAGTTTGGTAATGGAGGGTTTGGTGGTTGTGGAAGTTGTGGTAGTTGTGGTTGTTCACGATTTTCATTGTTATCCCCCATTTAACCTGATTGAATTTGAAAATTTCAATTTAATCAACAAATTTGAAGGAAAATTGTATTTCAATTAAAAAAACCTAGTTTCAATGAAAAAGCCAAATAAATAAATAAAAAATGCGAAAAATTTGATAAAAACAACAAAATGGCATGAAATCCTACCCAAGATGAGAAAATCATAATTTTTAATACCCAAAATTTGATATCCGCTATTACCCAATATCAGATTTCTCTCCTGTAGTCCAGCCCATGGGTGAAAAATGACCCATAGGCTATCATAGTGGGTATAAAAATACCCACAAAAATTGGATATCTAATTTTTTTAAAGGTTTTTGCATTTTTAATATTATATATCATATATAATATATAATCTAATATATATTATATAATACATAACATATATTTTTTTTGAAAGTTTGTTAATTCATCTTAAGAAGCGAAAATGTGCGAAAAAAAGCAAGGAAGGCATTGAGTGATTTTTCATCCCAATTTCCTCTGAGGAAATCTCCAGAACTTCTCCACCAAAAATGGTTTTTTGAGTGGACTAAATATGTACTTAGATATGGCAACTTGGGGATTAGGGCTCCCCTGCCTCAGGAGAAGATGGAATGGCAAGTGGTGAAACCTAGGTGGGCTCGCAAGGCAGCCATGAAAAACCCTACAAGGGTTGTGAATGGTAGGGATTACGGCCAAGGCAATTCCAGGCTGACCACTTCCAATAGGTTCAATCAGCTACAAAATCTTGAGGAAGGTTATTTAAAACCAGATCCTTGGGCTACCCTTTTTTCAGAAAATAATAGTAGAAGCAAAATTAATAATCCCAGAAGGCCAGTTCAAACTTAATCTGCACCTAAGGCTTCTTTAAGCAAGGGCAAGACAACCTTGTTGCCTCCTAAACCCTTAACGACAGGATCGGATTCAATCAGGGACCCTAACTCAGACTTGGTCAATGTTTTAGAGATTAATGAGAATCTAGTTAAGAAGATTCAACATTATTGCAAGGCCTTTGGAGTTTTTGCGAGATGGCAGGGTCTTAGAATTTCATCAGAGGCTATTACAGATTGGTTTATGCCATCCTTCAATTGGATAGTAAGTATAGCTATCCTATCTGAAGGTTTTCTATATATTGATTGTGGTAATTCAAGACACAAGAAGGAACTCTTAACAGGTAAATCTCCGACTTTCAAAGGTTTTGATTTTTGTTTTTCAGATTGGATTCTGAATTTTAACCCTAATAATATGCAATCTCTAAAGATAGATAGACCGGTATTGATACCTAACCTACTAGTTGAATTAATGGATATTGAAATTATTAGGAAAATTGGTAATCACATTGGCAAATTTGTAGAAATTCATGATAAATATAGGAAGTATGCGAACTGTGTGATAAATAATTAATAGGAAATTAGTGTTAAAACCTTAAAACCTATTGAGATTAAAGCAGGGGTGTTGTCCTTCCTTATCTATCTTGAATTATTCAAAGGGATTCTCGATCTAGACCCTACATCGACTCTAGTTCTGCCTCCTTCTCATTTGAGATCCAGTAGGACTCTTGGGGTCGACATTAGTTTCATTCTAGAAAAGGGGGGGTTTGTGGTTGAGGAAATCCCTTTTCCATCTAGGCAAATTGAGGAAACTAAGGATGTTGAGGATATTGAAGAAGGATAATTTATCATTAACAAGAGACAAGATGATTGTACGATCCCCCTAGGGATTTCAACAGAAGTAAAAGTATTCCCTTCAGAGTAACCACTGGTGAAGGATTTGTGTCCCCCTATTAACGATAAAGGATCTGAGCATGAACTATCGACAACACAAGATAAGGACAATGAGGAAAGTGGGGGAGAAAAGGAATATAGTCCATCCTAGAATAGTGATCCAGTGGTGGTAGAAGCGGAAGAGAAAGAACAAGTGGAAATAGAAGTCAACATTATTGCCAACTTTATTGGGGAAGAAGTAGTTAATGACCTAATGGAATAGTTTGTTGATGAGGTTTGTGACTTCAAATAATTGGAAAGGCAGAGGGAGCTATATGTGAAAAACTTATTGGAACGTACCAAAGTTAATATGGAAATAGAAGAACATTGACCTAGATAATTTGGAAAAAGAGAATCCAAACATTCTAGGCATCCATAATAGAGAGGAGAGAAAGACTCTCCTGACTGCGCCAAGCCCATTAAAAGGAGAGGTAGGAGATCCCTTGCTGAATTAAGAGCCAAGGATGGGGAAGCTATGGGCTAACCCAAAATTTCATCACTATTTAATGTAGGGGAGGGGAAGTTCCTCCCCACTGAGCCATGAAAATCTTATCATGGAATGTTAGGGGCATGAATGCCCCTAACAAGTAGTATATCAGAAAACACTGTATATTTGAATCAAATCCAAACATTATTTTAATCCAAGAAACTAAAATGAACTCAACCAAGATAGACCTCTTTGAGAAGAAATTAGGTTTTAGAAAACTAAAGTATTCCCCAACTCATGGGGCTTCAGGAGGCTTACCATGTTAGGGTTCCCACAGATACTGAGAGGGGGGGGGGGTGAATCAGTATTTGACCAGTAGTCAAATTTCCTTAAGTTAAAACATACAGAACATAAAGTAGCAGTGTACCGGTATGCAAGAATTAATGTAATAAACAGAATAAAAAACATCCACATGAAAAGAACACCATAACACAAGATGTTTAACAAGGAAACCTGGTGTGGGAAAAACCTCAGTGGGATTTGTGACCCACAATATTCACTTACTGGCCAATAAGAGAATATTACTTACAATAGGGGCCTACACATGCAGGAAGGCCAATTGCCTAGAGCTCACTACTCAATGAGAAGTCACACTAACTTACAATAAGGATTATACTAATCCAATGACTTGTACTGCTTTACAATAGCATCTCCAATGCCAGATTCATTATCGGTTCTTGCTCTATTCTTTACATATACCCTTAACCTATATTTTGCACATTAGGTCTGCCTAATAATTTTCCTTTTTTGTTCGCTTACTTACCTTTTTAAAATGTCTACAATGATCTCTTTTATATACAAGAGTCATTTTACAATTTGCCAAGTCAGCTTGCAATAATAATCAAAATATTACATATCAAAAATCCTATTGGCCTTTGTACTGGTATACATCTTTTCTTCTGTGCCAGTGCCGATGCCAGTGTAGAGTGATCTTGTTGATGCTGGTGCACTGTCTTGCTTGAATAATGCTTTGCCAGTATGATGTCTTGCCGGTGCCATAGGATTGCAAGGTTGCCATCAATGACAAAGCCTTCAATCACACATAATGTCTCATTGGAGTGTCCATATGCCAACATACCAATAATCTGGGATCCTAGATACTCCTCTTTTACACCATCAGAGATAAAATATAATTGGATAGGCGGAAAGGTAAACTGCTATAATAATAAGTTAATATTTAACCTGGTCAATGTATATGGTCCTATTTAGAATAGGGATAAAGCTCAACTCTGGTTGGAACTTGAGACTTTCTTAAGAAACAATCTGAATGAGTTGTGTATTATTGGAGGAGATATCAATGCCATCACTAAGGCATCAGACAAAAGAGGAAGTAGTGACAAGCTACCTACCACGGCATTGGACTTCAATGATTAGATCAATAGGAATTCTTTGTTGGAAATACAGACAACAGAGAACACCTTTACATGGAACAATAGAAGGAAAGGCTTTAGCATTATTTTTGAAAAGCTCAATAGATTTTAATCCATGGGGGGCTTATGAATTTTAATTACACTATGGAAGAAAAGATCCTACCTTTATCTGGTTCTGACCATTATCCACTCCAACTTAACATTATGGCAAATCAAGGACCAATAAACTGCCCATTCAAATTCAAGAACATGTGGTATAAGGATGATAACATCATCAACCTGATTGAACAATGGTGGAGTGAATCATTATTTTCAGGCTCAAACATGTATATTGTTGCAAACAAACTAAAGTTAATCAAAAGGAGGCTCTTGGAGTGGAATAGAGAGCACTTTGGTAACATCTTTGATAAGAAACTGTTAGTAGAAAAGGACATCAAGGATGTTAATAGGGAAGCTTTGGATCGAGGGATGGATGAACCGCTCTTTTTAAAGGAAAAAATATTACTAACAGAGTATGAAAAGATTCTGGCTAAAGAAGAAATCTTCTGGAAACAAAAATATAGGGAAACATGGTTGAAAGATGGAGATCGCAACACAAAGTTCTTTCATAACAACACCAAGCAAAAAAGATGTGTAAACCAAATCTCTAAAATTAAGAACTACTAAGGAGTAAACTTGGAAGACCCATTAGAGGTGGCAACAGAAGTAGTAAGGTTTTTTGAAGGCATCCTTAACAATATTGTTGGTTCCAACCTTAGAGGCCAACATAATATAATTAGAAATATTCCAAAACTCATTGATGCAGAACACAATAGATGTCTACTTGAGAAATTTATAGAGGAGGAGGTCAAATCTGCCCTCATGAAAATGAATCCAGATAAGGCTCTGGGCCCAGATGGCTTTCCAACTAGTTTCTTCCAAAAATGTTGGGGATTTATGGGTCCAAAGATCATGGAGGCCTTAAAGAGTGTTAGAAACTCAGGTAAGATATTGAAGGAGATCAACAATACTTTCTTAGTTTTGATTCCGGAAAAAGAGAAACCTGATAGCTTTAATGAATAGGCCCATAGCCCTGTGTAATACCCTTTATAAACTACTTACCAAAACTCTAGCAACTAGACTTCAGAAACTTCTCCCTATCATCATTAGCGAAGAACAAATAGGCTTTATGCTCGATAGATCAATCTATATTGGGTAGTCATAGCTCATAAAGCTATACATTTGGTCTAGCTTAATGGAGCACCAAGCATGCTAGTAAAATTAGATATTAGTAAATCTTATGACAAAGTGGATTGGAGATTTTTATGCAAATTCTCTGTCATGGTCAATGGCACACCTGAAGGTTTTTTTAGTAGCTCTATGGGACTTATGCAGGGAGACCCTATGTCTCCTTTCCTCTTCATCATTATGGCAGAGGCTCTTGGTAGGTCTATCTCAAAGGCTAGGGAAGAGGGGGGAATCATAGGTTTACCCATTACCAGTGGTCTAACTCCCATTACCCACCAGCAATTTGTAGATGATACAATTCTTTTTGGGCGAGGTGACATTAGGGAAGAAAGGGCCTTCAAAGGCATCCTCAAATCCTACATGGAAGCCTCGGGTCAAGAGGTCAATTTGGAGAAGTCAGTTGTGTTCATGTTCAACATAGAAACCACATCCAAGGAAGAGATATGCAAGGTCTTGGAGATCAAGTTGGGTCTCCTCCCTTGCAAATATTTAGGCATCCCTCTGGATAAACGAAGTAGGACATCTAAGTCTTGGGACCACTTGGTGGAAAAAATCCAGATGCAAATTAACACTTGGAAAGGGAAATGGCTATCCTCTACAGGTAGAGCAACCTTGGTCAAATTAGTTCTGGCAGCAATGCCCATTTACCAGCTTTCTTGTCACAATTTATCGATAAAAAAATGGGATGAGCTAAATAAAAACCTTAGGAATTTCTTTTGGCAAGGTGCTACTGAAGATAAGAAATTATCACTTCTATCTTGGGACAAGATTTGTAGACCAAAAGAAGAAGGAGGTGTCAGCATTAAAAATATCTATGACCGAAGAAGGAGGTGTCAGCATTAAAAATATCTAGGACCGAAGAAGGGCCCTTGGAGCAAAGTTAGTATGGAGAATGTTCAGACATCCCCATATAAAATGGGCAAGAATCTTGTACCATAAATACCGTAATGAAGACAACCCTATCCAAATATTTAGAGAAAACAATCTACCAAGAGGCTCTCGCATATGGAACTTTATACAGGAATGTAGAAATATTATCACATATAAACTCACTTGGAACCTAGGGTTAGGGGAAGATGCCTTGTTTTGGTCAGACTCTTGGGGAGGGTATAAGGAAATTGAGGAAATCTAGGACTTCGGGCCTACAAGAGCACTCTTAGAATCAAATAGAGGGAAATTGATTGGGAACTAAATTTTCCCCTCAAAGGATGGAGCGGGATGGCAATGGATAGTCAGAGAAATTAAGGATATCCCTATAAGGGATAAAAACAAACTCATGGCAATTCTAAGAGAAAGAAACATCTCCTTTAGTCTAGGAAAGGATAGGCTTGTGTGGGATGGCTCCATGAAAGGGGAATATAACTCCAAGGATGGGTATTATCATATCACTAAAGCTCATCTTAGACCCAAGACTGAGCTGCCTTTGAAACTCTGCTGGAACAGGTATTGCCTACCCAAGGTTGGAGTCTTCACATGGCTTGCTCTCCAGAATAAGCTCTTGACTGCTAAAAAATTCAGGAAGATGGGGTATGAGGGACCTAGTAGATGCCCTCTTTGTGAAAAGGATGAAGAAGACACAAACCACCTCCTCCTCAATTGCAACTATGCAAACCAATGCTGGGCATGGTTTACCTAGAAACTAGGCTGGTCCTCTGCCTTTCCCCAAACTATTTTAGGAATGCTCAAAGCTTGGCCCATCCTAAGAAGAGACTATCTATTTGAAGGCTTATGGATTTATCTTCCATCTTCCATAATTTGGGAATTGTGGAAGGAAAGGAATAGGCATCTTTTCAAAAATGAAAAATTAGAGGTGAATTGAGTAATCAGTAAAACTGAGACTGCTATGATCGAAAAAATCAACAGTTTGATCAACTTCAGTCTAGAGAAGAATTCTACAATAACTTATTGGGATGAGAAGATGAAGGGGATATGGGAGGGACCATATATCCCACCCTTTATTGGGGATGGCCCTGAAGTAAATCTAAGGTAAAGAGCTGAATGTAAGTGGCAGCCTCCAGGTGAGGGATGGCTGAAGCTAATATTTGATGGGGCCTCTCAAGGCAACCCAAGGGTGGAAGGGATAGGATGCTCTATCCATAAATGGAAAGGAAAGGAAATTGTCGTTAGGGTTTACCCAATAGGTAACAAGACTAATAATTGGGTTGAATTGGTTGCCCTGCTAGAAGGCCTTAATCTTTGCAAAAAGATGGAAGTGAAGAATTTGGATATTGAAGGGGACTCAACAATTATTATCAATACTCTAAGAAAAGGTAGTATGCCCAATTGGAGACTCAACTCTCTATTGACATGGGTCATTGAGTTATGCAAAGGTTTTGAGAGATTTATGATCAATTACATCTATAGGGAAGGCAACAAAAGGGCTGACTTGTTAGCTAACTTGGGAGCGGGTGGCATTCATATTCCCTAAAGCTCTATCTTAGGCCTTCTCTTAAATGTCTGACAACATAACATGTAAACAAGGAAACAACAAAACAACTGAGCTTTCTTACTTAGGAGAAGCTGACGTGGAATTCAAATTTATATACACACATATATACATATAACTACATATATATGCATTTATATGCTGATATTCTTAGGAGTCAGATTTATATACAGTCATACCCATACAAATATATACAGGTACATGTATTTATATATACATATAAATTTATATATTCTTATCCACTCATACGTATATATATGTATATATATATATATAATAATCAAACACACATATATATATATAGATATATACCTATATCTATATATATGGCTACTCTCACAATATATGGATATACAATTAACATCTATTATTTGATTAGCAGTTTATGTTATATATATAGATATGCATTTAAGACATAATCCAAAACATATATATACCCTGCTAGATATATAAATATGGGTATATACTTAAAGTATAGTGTTATATGTATATGTATAAACCATGAATATTATACATATATATATGTATATGTATATACATATATATATGTATATGTATATACATATATATATGTATATGTATATACATATATACATATATATATATATATATATATATTGATATAAAGTACTAGATGATATATAAGATTTTATGACTAGTAGTATGCAACGATATATAGGAATATGCATATGTATATAGACATGCATTCATATATATCATTTCAACTAAAATATATATACATGGATATATAGGTATTAATATTTACATATACATTGCATACTAAAAGGAATAAAATATTATTAATCCCTTCAGAGTTTGCCTTATCTTCTTCTCTAAGCCTTCTAGGCTTAGTATAGCCTTTTTTAGCTTAAGCTTTGGCTATTTTAGCTTAATCTTTGGCTTTTTAGCTTAATATTTGGCTTTTCTTTTTTGGATGTCCTTCATCAGCAACTCCTCCTCGATTAGTACCAATGTGACGATACTCTAGTAATGATGATGTGACACTCCTTCTACGATTGAAGGCATAAGTACCCTTTACTTGTATGCTTTAAGGTGGCGGTAATTATTTCTTAGATCCTTGAGATAGCTCCATTTGCATCATGACCCTTCGATATTGATCATTTATCTGCATTCTTCTTTCCTCTATGGCTACATGAGTTGTCTCTCATGAAGCATTAATACTCCTGATATACTTAGACCATTTGGTCGAGGTCCCAGTTTATCTTCCATTTAGCTCAGATGGATACTCCGCTAAGACTTCTAGGGCTTAAATGGCAGATGGCCTTTGTAGGGGAAATCAAAGAGGAGATATTGAAGGGCATTCTGGTTCACTCGAATCCCCTAGTTATTAGTGTTATTATGAAAACCTTGGGGAGGGATTATATATTAAATGAGGACCAGACTAGAGCTAATCTAGACATCATAGCGATGTTATTAGAAATAGCTATGCATCTTGAGAAAGACAGAAATGTTATGGTGAAGCTTTGCAAAAAGGTCTTCAAAAAGGAAATGTTGGGCGAATTGGAGAGGGTGGTGGTCAACATTGATGAAGAACTTTCTACTCCAAAGCCTCAGGATTATGATATCCTTATCAGGATGAATAAATTAGTGCCACAATTCCCCATTCTGGCTATAGAGGATCTTTAGGCCTTTGAACCTTATAGCCCTATCAAGAGCGGGAATTTTTCCTTCCTTTTATGGCTCTTGTAGGTTAAAAATCCCCCACACGACAAATGGTTTATTAATTAACTCAAAGCTAAGAACATCACAGTGATCCCAGACGATATGCCAATTCCTACCTCTCCTGCCTCCCCCTCTTCAATAAAACCAGAGTGCTTGGGAACCAGGGGCCCTCATAAGAAGGGAAGGAAATAATGAGGCTTCTATTGAAGGAGGGGCTTTCTTTTGTTTTTGGTTCCTTTTTGTCTATCAGAGCTATGGGCATGGAAATGTTGGACCATTAATGAGGGGTTTGTCTTGGGTTTTCCCTTTCATTACCTTTTTAACTCTCAAGCATTCTGTCTTGCTTTCATCGTATCTCAGACTTATATTTTAAAGACTTATGGGTGCTTAATCTATATACTCTCTAGACTTAGTTATGATTTTCTCTATCTAGCTCACTAATTTCTGCTTATGGTTTTAGCTGTTTCATTTGTCATCTTAGCCGTTATTCCACTCTCTTAATTTATGGTCAAATCAGCTCCAGAAAGATATACATAAATATACATATATATAGATACATATGTTTATATATATATATATATATATATATATATATATATATATATATATATATATATATATATATATATATATATATATATATATAGTTATCTTCCTTTATTTGTACTTCTATTTGCAGTATACTATCCTTAAGCATAGATGGTATTCCATCTAGAGGGAAGATTTTCAAATTCTTAGAGCCTTTTGACGAAAGCATTTTTCATCATGAAGCTCTTTCAGCTCATGGCTAGATATTATAATGCTCTGCTCTCTGCTTTATCTTTTTTAAATACTTATATCTAAAATCATATATATACATATACATATACATATACATATATATACATATATATATATACATACATATACATATATATATATGTGTGTGTGTGTGTGTGTGTGTGTGTTCTAATATAGATATATGCATATATATACATAATTACATATATTTATGTAGAGAGTTACACACATATATATAGTCATCTACTGGTAATAACACTTCTATTGGCAGGATTTTATAAGAAAAAAGGTTTGTATCTTATGAAAGGAAGGTTTTCCAAATTAAGATGGATGACCGCTCTATTTTAGATTTGTGATGGTTGGTAGGTTTCTCTCTTTTTAAATCCTTAGTGTTTTATATGGGTGGCCTATCTGGAAACAAATCTCTCTATTTGCATATAGAATTGTCTTCTCAATAGAATTATCTCTGATTGCATATCCTTCAATATTGGATGTGAAGATAGTGCTATCAACTCTTAAGCTATTTAGTGGATATTTTTGTATAGGATGGGCATTATGGATGGGGGTATATTTTTCGGCTAACATTTTTTGTAGTATTCTATTGTATGGCAGGAATGAGGGTTCTTGCAGGTATTATCTCAACAAGTTTTAGGGTTCGATATCTGTTGAGGGAATTTGTCTTTAATAATCAATTAGAATGTTATGTTTCAAGGTATTGACTTTTTTTAGAGTTTGTAATTATTGTAAAAATTCTAACGTTGATCTGGGCTATAAGGTGCAATTAGGTTCTTATGCAGAATAGGGGAATACTTAGATCCAAACCAGGCAAAGTAACAATTCAGGTTAGAGCTGTATTGATAATCGTGATCGAGGTTATCATTTTCAAGGAAGAATTGAAATGCAACACTAAGGAAAAGTGTGGATGATCCTTAAGCTTTCTTTCAAATAGATTCACCTGGATTTACATTATCCAAGGATTCATGTATCATGTTCTTTATTATCAGCTTTCTCTAGCATCAACTTTATGATCCATTAATGGATCTGGGCTAGACTAGAGGTTTTCTTCCCTCCATTCTTTCCTACCAGTGCCCACACTGAATGGAGTTGTAAATATTATTTTTATTAATAAAATATCTCTGGCTTCGGCCTTTTACCGATCAATATATATATATATAACATATATTATATAATATATTATATATTATACAATATAAATAAATGCATGATGATCCGAAGTTGTTTCTATTCCCTTTTTTTCTTTTCCAAAAATTATCTTCTGAATGCAATAAATATCAATAGAATGCCAGAAAAGCAAGTCAGCTTGTCTTCCTCCCTGCTCTTCACTAGAGATTATTCACAATATCTATTCTATTGAATATTATTATATCTATATAATATTATATATTATATAATATATAATATAATATAATATAATATATATTATATATTATATATATGATATAATATATATATTTTTTAATATAATATCCCATTAATATCGGATATTTGATTTGCTTAGGTTTTTGCCATGGCAAGATGTACTGACATCCAGGCCAACCAAAAAGTCAACACAAATTTTTTGGGTTTTTAGGCGAGTGGAGAAGGCTATTTTTTTCATATCGCCACTTTTTGGACCCCCATGATCCTGCACATACCCATGTGTGGAATGATAAGAGAGGAGCTTAGATTAATTAAGTTAATAATTAAATGCATAAAGGTTTTGAATATCTAGGCAACTGAGAGGGGAGTGAATCGCTTGACAATAATTTTTTTTTTAAACTTTCATTCACATATCTAGGACAACTAACAAAATTAATCAAAACAGATAAAGCATGAAAGCATGTGCACATAATAGATCAGACACAGAGAACACAAGAAATTATGTGGAAAACCATGGAGAATGTTGATTCTCAATTTAGAAACACCAGTTAAGTTGATTTTTACAAATAATGACTCACTGCTAAGATGCTCACTATAGGTGGGCTCACTACCTAGAAAGGCTCACTATCGAAGGGGTCACTACCTAGAAGGGCCCATTGTTGGAGAGCTCACTTCCCAAAAAGGCTCACTATTAGAGGGCTCACTACCCAGAAAGTCTCACTACCAAAGGGTTCACTGCTGAAGAAAGAAAGATAAAGAGAATCCACCACTGAAAAACACAGTCTACACTGTCAGAACTTCTTTTGGAAACTATCTGCAACACAACACTCACACATCAACTAGATTCTTCCAATCTTGCATGTCTTCAACACAAAAAGCCACACTTCAACTCATCCAGATCATACTCTATATACTATCTCTAGAAAAACATAATCTTCAATGTCAGTCAAGACAGATATCTAAAATAGGTCATCACTAAACATTCCAGTGGTGGGAAGGAATGATAAGTAGACCAAACTATAACATTCCCCATCAAACACATCAACATGCTACTTACATTGCCAATGCTGGACCCAAAATATTATCCACACACTATACAACTGTTCTTACACAAATTCAATGTCTGAACTAAAAACCTCGACTTCTGGACCAATCCAAACCCAAGAATAGCATTGAATAATATTAGCAACATGTCTTCCAAAAAGCCAAGACATCTAGGAAACCTCTAAACACTCAATACCATCTCATACATATATTGCTGCTCAACATACCACATCTAGACCCAATCCGGACTATAAGATTTGACATCAATGACAATATATAGCATAATTCTAACAATATTCCCCTTTGTCATTGATGGAAACATCCATCAAGACAATAAGAAAACATTATATTCTCTCTCCCCCATTGACAACAATGACAAAGGCAAGAAAAAACTCCCCCTATGAATCTCACTCTTTCTCCCCCTAAGAGGAAGCACCCAAGCATTAGTCCAAAAAAGCATATGCAAGTTGCTCACTGGACCAATGCACATCAAAATGCATATTAGTTCAAACTAGAAAGTGGTAATACCGCTATCTTTTGCTGAAGATACTCAAAAGTATCCTTGCACAATGGTTTAGTGAATATATTTTCAATCTATTATTTTGTAGCTACATACTCTAGTCTAAATTTAGTGACAATGGTTTAGGAACATACTCTAGTCTAACTTTAGTGACGAACACTTTTTCCCTCAAGAAATGGTACATGATAGATATATGCTTTGTTCTATAATTCTATACCAAATTCTTTGAAATATTTATTGCACTGATATTGTCACACATGATTAGGATAGGGTCATCAAATTTTACACCAATTTCCTTCAAAGTTTTCTTCATCCATAAGATCTATGTGCAACATAAAGATGTTGCAATGTATTATTCTTTTGCTAATGATAAGGACATAGAGACTTGCTTCTTACTTGACTAAGCAACCAACTAGGAGCTAAGAAAGAATGCTCCACCACTAGTACTTTTTTTGTCATGAACACTTCCAACCCAAACTGCATCTATATAAGTTGTCAAGGTAAAATATATGCTCCTGGGTACCACAAACCAAATTTTTCTACACCTTTCAGATATTTTAAAATCCTCTTTACTGCCACAACATGTGATTATTTTGGTTCTTTTTGGTTCTTTTTGAAATCTGGCTACCAAACATATTGCTTACATAATATCTAGTCTGGTAGTAGTTAAATATAATAGTCCTCCAATCATTGACTTGCACTAACTTGCATCTTCCTTAGGAGATTTGTCATCTTTGGTTAATTTACATCTGGTGGTCATAGGTGTACACACTGGTTTGGAGTTCTCCAACCCAAACTTCATTAACAATTATTTAATGTACTTGGACTAAGAAATAAAAATTCCTTTATTATTCCGATTGACTTGCAAAATAAGGAAGAAATTTAACTCAACAATCATAGACATCTCAAATTCTTTCTGCATCTCTCTAGTAAATCTTCTCCACATATCTTCATTTCCTCCAAATATTATAACATCAACATATAGTACCACAATTAGGATTTTACCTGAATCAATCTTGAAGTGTAGATTGCTAATAATCGAACCCTTCTAAAATACTTGATCAGTTAGATACTTGTCTAATCTTCCATACCAAGCTCTTGGAGCTTGTTTTAGTCCATACAAAGCCTTCTTCAATTTGCAAACAATGTTTGGATCATCTTTCAATCTGAAAAATTCCATTTGTTCAATGTAAACTTCTTTCAATTCTCTTTCAAAATGTTGATTTTACATCCATTTGATAGACCTTGAAGTCCTTGAATACTGCAAACACCAAGAACATCTAGATTATCTCCATCTAAGCAACTAGGGCAAAATTTTCATCAAATTCAATTCCTTCGATCTAAGTACATCCTTTGCAAAACAACCTTGCCTTGTTTCTTACAACCTTTCCATCTTCATCCAACTTTTTCTAAAATACCCATTTTGTTCCAACCATATTCTTATCTTTCAATCTATTGACTAAATCTCATGTTTGATTTTTATTAATCTGATCTAGCTTTTCTTTCATTTCCTTCATCCAATTATCATCATTACAAGATTATTATACTATCTTAGACTTAGTTTCAGATAATAAACATAACAAAACTTGTTCTTAATCCACTTTGATTCTTATGATGATACCTTTGCTCTTATCTCCAATAAGCTGATCATCTAAATGATTCCTCTGAATATACCTTGGGGTTTTGTATGTATATGTCAGAGCATCTTGATCATTCCTTTCTTCACTTCTATTTTATTCTTCCTTTTTCCTTTCTACGGACTCATGAGATTCATATCCTACTGCTATTTCTGACTATTTTGACATACTTTCATCAACTCTCACATTTTCACTTTCAACAATCTTATTTAGTCTCTTGTTGTAACACCGGTATGCCTTGCTCTTTGTTCAATAACCCAAGAATATGTCTTCATCTGCTCTATTGTCAAACTTTCCAATATTATCCTCATCTTTCTGGATATAGCACTTTCTTCCAAATACTTTTAAATATTTCACTGTCAGAGTTCTATGATACCAAAGTTCATAAGATGTCTTCTCATATTTTCACTAGTATAAAATTATGTTAAGAGTATATGTTGTTTTATGAACTACTTCTCTCTAGTAGACTTCTGGTAATTCTGCTCCCTTCATTATAGTCCTAATTGCCTCTTGTATAGTTTGGTTCATCCTTTCCACTAGACCATTCTGTTGTGGTGCCCAGGGGGTAGATAACTGTCTCCTAATGCCATGTTTCTCACAAAAAATATTGAACTCATCAGAAATAAATTATCCATATTTGTCAGATCTTAAACACTTGATTTTCCTATCAACCTCGTTCTCAACCTTTACCTTGAATATCTTTAAATTATCTAATGCCTTAGATTTCTCTCTTAAAAATGCAACCCAAGTCATCCTTGAATAATCATCAATTAGTAACATGAAATACCTCTTCCCTTGCAATCTCCTTATTTTGGTCATACCACATAGATCCGTGTGAACCAAATCAAGTAATCTAGTAGATGAGTATTCTTTTACTCTGAATGTGCTCTTTGTCTATTTTCCCACTTGACATTCCTTGTTGATGTTGCTCTCCGGTTTAGTCAATCTCGGTAAATATCTCACTACACTCCTTGAACTGATCTATACCAAGTTGTCAAATTTGATATGACACATCCTCTAGTGCCATAGCCAGATGTCATCAAGTTGTGATATTAAAAACAATGTCTTGTAGCTCCTTCCAACTAATACATATTTCCATTTGTCCTTCTTCCAATTGTAATAACCATTCCGGACTCCTTCCAGATCTAACATCCATTATCCTGAAAAATAACATTATATCCATTTTTGCACATATGTACAACACTCAAAAGATTATGATGCAAACCCTTCACATGGTAAATATTATCAGTGTTATGTTTTCCATCAAAAGTAATTGAACCAATTCCAAGAATTTGTGTTGTCTGATCATCTCTAAACCTAACATAACCTCCATCGCACTTTTCAAGCTTTATAAACTTAATCTTATCACCAATCATATGATTTGAACATTCACTATCAATCAACCATTCATTCTCATCTCTTCTAGCATGAAATGCATTAGCAACAATCTTAGAAATATCAAACTTAGGAACATCATTTTCTACCATAAATAAACAATCACCTTCCTCATAGTCTGATTCATCATCTAAAATGCCAACATCATCATTAACATAATAGGCTTTCTTATTGGATTTTCCCTTGTTTTCCCTAAACTTTTGTCATGTTCCCTTTTTCGGACATCTAGTAGCTATATGATCAATCTTTCCACATCTATAACATTTAAAGGATAAAATACCTTTGTATTTTCCGGTGCCTTTCTTTAGTTTCCTCACAAAGTTTGCTTCCATCTCATTTGAGATCTCATCATCATCTGGACCATCTTCAGATGCTTTGAATGTTGTCTCTAATTTGTCTTTGTCCTTTCCAAAATTTCTCACTTCAAATGTAGTCAAGGTACCAAATAGATTCTCTCAAGTCAACTTCTATGGATCATAGGTTTCTTCAATAGCTGAGATCTTATCATTGTAACTCATCGGTAAAGTCGTCAAGATTTTATCAATCATATCTTCATCATTCAAACTGCCTCTGAGTTCTCTATTTTCATTCACAGTACTGTCAAACTTTTAAAAATAGCTTACAATGTCTTCTCCTTCTTCCATATTTAGGTTTTTGTACCTTCACTTAGTTGTTAGCCTTTTTATCAACTTAACTCTCTTATTTCCTTCATAGATATCTTTCAGCTTCTACCAAACCTCATAAGCAGTATTCAAAGAGATAACTTTTGTCAATTTAGTTTTTGACTATGCACTAAAGATAACATATCTTACCTTTTCAATTTCTTCATAGGCTTGAACTTTTTCTAGAGTAGTAAGACCATTCACTGGTTGAAAATAATTAGTCTCCATAGCCTTCCAAGTGTTGTAACCCAGAGAAACTAGATAACCTCTTATCTTCACTTTCCAAAAACTATAATCAGATCCTTCAAAGATAGGAATAGATAACTTGTGTGCCATCGGATCAAGATCTACCTCAAGTGATTAAGCTCTATATCAAGGAACCAAAGCTCTTATACCAATTGTTAAATATCCAAGAAACTGATGTTAGGTCCTAGAGACAACTGAGAGGGGGGGGGGGTGAATCAGTTGTCTAACAATTTTAAACCAAAAACACTTTAACTAATTTACTGTTTAATACTAGTAAACTAGTCTTATATGCCGATAGACAATTTTAACAATTAATTGCAATACTGGTAAGGATTAATGCATGAAACAAAAATATAAAGTCATCCACAACACATAACACCAATATTTGTACGTGGAAACCCTATAAGGGGAAAACCACGGTGGGAAACCTTACCTACAATCAGATAATAGTAACTGTACATAAATGGGGTCTGCACATGCAGAAAGGCCAAGCGCCTAGAGCTCACTGTCACTGATTACAATTGGATGGTTAAATCCAATAAGAATGTATTGCTCAAAATAGCATCTTCATATGCTGGATTCAGTACCAGTGTATTTCTGATATGCTTTCATAAAAACCTAGCTTCACCTTCAAATGATGTCTGCGTGTTTAGCTCTGCTTAATCTCGCATATACCTTCTTACAATTCCTTTTCACATTGCCTCAACAATCTTGCAAATAAGATCTTACATTTATACCATAACCTAAGACCAGTTTTAGTAGGTCGGCTCTACAAGATATTACAATAAAAGCATTTTACAAACAATACAATATCTGATGCAATAACCAATTCAACATGTCGCCTTAATGCATTTGGAACAATAATTAATCATCTCCATAGCGTGCCATGCTGATCTGGAAAAGATAAACTTGTCGCTGCATAACCTGGACTTATTTGCCGGTAACAACAAATATGCAAACATGAATATACCAATAAAAAATTCCTCAAGACAAGATGTCCAAATGATGTCTTCAACATTACCAAGGTTTTCCATGCCATTCCAAGTGCCGATGATCATTATATCCTGCTGGTGTACCACATACCGGTGACTGTGCAAAAGTCACTTGCTTGTCGGTGAATATTTGTTGGATCTCCAAAGTACTAGAGCTTTAGTAGGTGTTGACATCAATGATAAAACCATACCAAAATACCAACAATCTCCCCCTTTGGCATTGATGGAAACACAAGATGGAAAAATCATCAAAGTGCCAAAATAGAAATGCCAAATACCAAAATACCAACAATCTCCAAAGTATAAGTAAACTCTCCCAAAGTATCAATCTCTCCTCTGAGAGTAAAATGTGTTTCCTTTGTGTACCATGCTTTATATTATGTTTTTCCATACCAATCTCTCCCCCTTTGACATCAAATGCCAAAGTTACAACAAGACTAAGTTCATATGCAAAATACCAACCAATTCAGTATACCAACTACTCCCCCTGAGAAGTAGCTTCCTCATCAATGTCAGAAATAAAAGATTTCTCTGTTAATTCTGTTGGTTGATGACAATCATCAACTATCTAAGTCACTACCGGTGGGGGTATGACTCCAAGCTGATCTCTGAGATATTCAAAAGTGTCCTTAGGCAAAGGTTTAGTGAAAATATCTACAATCTGTTCTTTAGTATTCACATAAACTAGTTTTATCTCCTTTGCCTCAACATGTTCCCTTAGAAAATTCAGTTTGATAGAGACATGTTTGGTTTTAGAATGTAATACTGGATTCTTAGATATATCAATTGCTACAGTGTTATCACAATAGATAGTAATAGGTTCCTTGCATTTTACTTTTATGTCTTTCAACATTTGCTTAAACCATAGTACCTGTGTACAATTAGTTGTTGCTACAACATATTCTGATTCTGCTGTTGATAGAGATGTACAACTTTGTTTCTTACTCAACCAAGAAATCAATCTGTTTCCAAGAAAAAATGCTCCGTCGGTGGTACTTTTTCTATCATCCAAATCTCCTTCCCAATTTGCATCTGTATATGCATATAATTCAAAGTTTTTATCTCTAGGATACCATAATCCAAGATTTGAAGTGCCTTGTAAGTACTGGAAAATCCTTTTTACTACTGATTCATGCTTTTCTCTAGGATTACTCTGAAATCTTGAAACAATACATATTGCATTCATGACAGTAAACCTCCTATCATAGATTTGTACCTAGTCGGATTAATAGGTGTAGATTCATCCCTTAGAGATAATTTGTCATTTGTAGTCATAGGTGTGCTTACCGGTTTAGAGTTCTCCATCCCAAATTTCTTTAGTGGCTCTTTTAAGTACTTGGATTGACTCAAGAATATACCTTTATCAGTCTGTGAAATCTGCAATCCTAAAAAGAATTTTATTTCTTCAATCATAGACATTTCAAATTCTTGCTGCATCTCATTAGAAAAGTCTTTACATAATCCAACTTCTCCTCCAAATATTATATCATCAAAAAAAAATTCTATAACCAAGATGTCATCATTAGTCACTTTATAATATAAATTAATGTCTACATTGCCTTTAGAAAAACCAATCTTCAAAAGATACTTATCTAACCTTGCATACCAAGCTCTTGGAGCTTGTTTCAAACCATACAATGCTTTCCTTAACCTGCAAACCATATCTTTGTTATCTGTCAAAGAAAATCCATCAGGTTGTTTGATGTAAACTTCTTCTTCAAGATCTCCATTCAAAAATGGACATTTAGTATCCACTTGATATACTTTGTAGTTCTTATGTGCTGCAAAAGACAAAAATAATCTAACTACCTCAATTCTAGCTACCGTCACAAAGGTTTCATTGTAATCAATTCCTTCTTTCTGAGAATATCCCTAACACACTAGTCTTGCTTTATTTCTGATAACCTTACCATCTTTATTAAGTTTGTTTCTGAATACCCATTTGGTTCCAATTACATTTTTATCTTTAGGCTGGGGAACTAATGTCCAAGTGTTGTTTTTCTCAATTTGTTCCAATTCTTCTTCCATAGCTTTAATCCATTATTTATCTTCACATGCCTCATTAATAGATGATGGTTCAATTTGAGAAATAAGACATACCTCTTCATTTGCCAATATTCCTCTTTTCATAACTCCTTTATACTTGCTTCCAATTATCTGATCTTCAGAATGATTCAGTCTTACATACCGAGGTGTCTTTGTTTGATGTTGTTCTTCATTTAGTGTGGAATTTTCAGATGATACCGGTGTAACTGGATCTTCATTTTGTACCAATGGATTTAGTGTAGGTTCATTTGTCAAAATTTCTATTGTCGGTTCAGAGTCTATATACCTTGAAGTTCCTTTGAATTGTTCATCAATCTTCACATTTGTACTCTCAACAATTTTCTAAAATATCTTGTTAAAACATCTATATGCCTTGCTCTTAGATGAATATCCAATAAATATTCCTTCATCACTTCTAGGATCAAATTTGCCAATATACTCATCTCTTCTAATATAACATTTGCTTCCAAAAATTCTGAAATATTTAAGAGTAGGAGTAATACCAAACCATAGTTCATGAGGGGTCTTACCAGTTTAACCTTTGATGTGAACTTTGTTGAATGTATAGACCATTGTACTTACTGCTTCTCTCCAATATATATGTGGTAGGTTTTCTTTTGATAACATCCTTCTGGCTGCATCCAAGATAGTTCTATTTTTCCTTTCAACAACTCCATTCTGTTGTGGTGTCCAAGGTGCTGATAGCTATTTTCTGATTCCATTCACTTCACAAAATGTATTAAATTCCTTAGATGTAAATTCTCCTCCTTGATCTGATCTAAGACATTTGATTTTCTTACCAGTTTCATTTTCTACCATAGCTTTGAATAGTTTGAATTTTCCAAGTGCTTCTGATTTTTCTCTGAGAAAAGTAACCCAACACATTCTAGAATAGTCATCAATGATTAGCATGAAATACCTATCACCTTGCAAGCTTTTAGTTCTAGTTGGACCACATAAATCAGTATGAATTAAATCAAGAGAATTATTGGATTTTTCTGTAATACTTTTGAAACTAGCTCTAACTTGTTTTCCAAATTGACATTCCTTACATACTGTATTGTGAGGTTTGACAATTTTAGGTAAATCTCTAACTGCCTTAATAGTACTGATTTTCAACATGCAATCAAAGTTTACATGATAGAGTCTCTTATGCCATAGCCAACTTTCATCAATTTGTGCAATTAAGCATGTCTTTTCACTATTATTCAATTGAAAGATAATACCTCTAGTTTGATTACCAGTTGCAATTTCCAAACCGATTCTATTCATAATTTTCCATTTTCCATTTTTGAATTGTAATTGAAATCCTTTCTCAACTAATTGACCAACACTCAAAAGATTATGCTTTAATCCTTCAACATAGTAAACATTGTCAGTATTATGCTTACCATCAAGAGATATTGTACCCTTACCTTTGATCAAATAAGCTTTGTCATCTCCAAATCTCACTAAGCCTCCATTGTATTCTTGAAAGTTCAAGAATTTGCCTTTGTCTCCTGTTATATGATGTGAGCATCCTGAAACAATGATCCACTCATCCTTTACTTCAACTTTAGCTGCCAAGGCTTGTTCTACCGGTTGAGCAGTAGGTGTCGGTTGATCTTCTGTTATAGCAACAAAAACCCATCCATTGTCTATCGGATCCTCATCAGAATCATCAGTCACACCTTCATCAACAATGTAATAAGATTTGTCTTTATTCTTCTTAAATTTGTATCTCTGATATTCAGGGTTAGGCTTCTATGTTCTTCTAGCTTCTTCTCTTAGTCTAGCATGTCTATCAGGGCATCTTGAAGCCATATGACCAATCTTATTGCAGTTAAAACATTTAAAAGGTGCTTTACCTTCATACTTGCTTCCAACTGGACCTTTAGGCATTTTCCTTGCAAATAGTGCTTCAAGTTCTTCATTTTCTTTCTTGCTTTCTTCAAGTTCTCTTGTATAAAAGGTTTTCCAATCAGATTTGTCAAATGATGATGCAGATGATGTTGATGCTTTGAAAGCTAAATCTATCTTTATAGTAGCAACATGACCAAATTCTTCAATTTCAAAGGCTGAAAGTTTTCCACTCAATGTATCCCTAGTTACTGATGTATTAGGCATTGTTCTTAGCTCATTTATAGCAGTGACTTTCATTTTAAATGCCAGTGGAAATCCTCTTAAAAATTTTGAAACAATTTCATCTTTACTTAAAGTACCTCCACAACATTTAATACCCAAAACAATTTCATTTACTCTTTCCATAAAAGCAGAAATCTTTTCATCTTCTTCCATTTTCAGATATTCATACCTGACCCGAAAGCTTTCAAGTTTTGCAATCTTAACTGTGGAATTTCCTTCATTCAGTGTTTCCAAATGATCCCAAATAGTTTTAGTAGTAGACCTATCTGATAATCCCATGATTTGTTGATCTAATAATGCGCTCAAAAGTGCTTCTCTTGCTTTGCAATCATTTTCTTCATCTTTAGTCAAGTTAGGTGGATTAGGCTGACTCTGAGTTGGAGTAGTATAGCCATTCTTTGTAACATCACAAATGTCCTTTCCAATGCAATTTAGATGTGTCTCCTTTCTGATCTTCCATATGCCATAGTTGGTTCCATTAAGTTTAGGACTATCCTTTCTGAAATAGTTAGTAGACATTTGATCTCCTCAAGTTGTTAAACTTCTGCAAAAAGAGGACTAGGCTCTGATACCAATTATTAGGTCGAAGACAACTAAGAGGGGGGGGTGAATCAGTTGTCTAACAATTTTAAACCAAAAACACTTTAACCAATTTACTGCTTAATACCGGTAAACTAGTCTTATATGCCGGTAGACAATTTTAACAGTTAATTTCAATACCGGTAAGGATTAATGCATGAAACAAAAAGATTAAGTCATCCACAACACATAACACCAATATTTTTATGTGGAAACCCTATAAGGGGAAAAACCATGGTGGGAAACCTTACCCACAATCAGATGATAGTAAGTGTACATAAATGGGGTCTGCACATGCAGAAAGGCCAAGCGCCTAGAGCTCACTACTCAATCACAAATGGGATTCACATTGACTACAATTGGATGGTTAAATCCAATAAGAATGTACTACTCAAAATAGCATCTTCATATGTTGGATTTAGTACCGGTGTAGTTCTGATATGCTTTCATAAAAACCTAGCTTCACCTTTAAATGATGTCTGCGTGTTTAGATCTTCTTAATCTTGCATATACCTTCTTACAATTCCTTTTCACATTGCCTCAGTGATCTTACAAATAAGATCTTACATTTATACCATAACCTAAGACTAGTTTTAGTAGGTCGGCTCTACAAGATATTACAATAAAAACATTTTACAAATGATAAAATATCCAATGCAATAACCGATTCAACATGTCGGCTTAATGCATTTGCAACAATAATTAATCATCTCCATAGCGTGTCGTGCTAATCTGGAAAAGATAAACCTGCCAGTGTATAACCTGGACTTATTTGTCGGTAACAACAAATATGCAAATATGAATATACCAATAACAAATTCTTCAAGACAAGATGTCCAAATGATTTCTTCGACATTACCAAGATTTTCCATGCCATTCCAAGTGTCGGTGATCATTATATCCTACTGGTGTACCACATACCGGTGACTGTGCAAAAGTCACTTGCTTGCCAGTGAATGTTTGTTGGATCTCCAAAGTGCTAAAGTTTTAGTAGGTGTTGACATCAATGACAAAACCATACCAAAATACCAACAAATGAGAGGGAGGATGAATTAGTTGACAATAATAATTATTTAAACTTTCATTCATAGATCTGGAACAACTAACAAAATTAATCAAAATAGACAAACCATGAAAGCATGTGCACATAACAAATCAGACACAGAGAACACCAAAGATTATGTGGAACACCCAAGAAGGGAAAAACCAAGGAGAATGCTAATATTCAATATAGAAACACCAATTAAGGTGACAATAGTTAAGGTGATTTTTACAAATGATAGATCACTACCAAGATGCTCACTGTAGGTGGGCCCACTACCTATAAAGGCTCATTGTTGGAGGGCTCATTGCCCATAAAGGATCACTATCGAAGAAAGAAAGATAAAGAGAATCCACCACTAAAAACACATTCAGCACTTCCAGAACAACTTCCATTAGCTATCCACAACACAACACTCACACATCAACTAGATTCTTCAAATGTCACATGTCTTCAACACAAAAAAGACACACTTCAACTCATCTAGATCATACTACTATATACTGTCTTTAGAAAAACATATTCTTCAATGTCAGCCAATACAAAGATATAAAATAGGTCACCACTAAACATTCTGGTGGTGGGAAGGAATGAGAAGTAGACCAAACAATAGCGTTCCTCATCAAACACATCAACACGCTACTTACATTTCCAAAGCTAGACCCAAAATATTATCCACATGGTATACAACTACCATTACACAACTTCAACATCTGAACCAAAAACCTCAACTTTCGACAATCTGGACCCAAGAGTAGAACTAAATAATATTAGCAAAATATCTTCTGAAAGGCTAAGACATTCAGGAAATCTGGGGAACCTCTAAATGCTCAATATCATCTCATACATATATTGCTGCTCAACATATGATGTAGCCATAACCAATAAAACCTGTTAATCCTATGATGATCCGGTTAATACTGAGAGTGGGGGGTGAATCAGAATTAACACCAATTGAAACTTTAAACCCAAAATAAAACTTATATCAAATCTAAAATCATTTAACTTTTTTTGTTAGATCTAACAATCTCTTTATCAAATTTTCTTAACACATTATTCAAATCATTTACCACATCTATCAATTATTTCACCACTTAAGCAATCATATAGATTTGATCATTTACCAACTTATCTTATCAGATCAATCACTTTTCTCTATTAACTCTTATCAGTACCAGTAACCTTTGATAAACTTCTGATAAAATATCATAACTGGTGTCTCAGAAATAAAGCATGAAATGTAACATAAACAAGAACATCACATCAAAAATATTCCACACATGAACACCATAAGTTTTTGACATGGAAATCCAAATAGGGAAAAACCACTATGGGAGTTGGCACCCATAAATATTTGTTCTGTTTTGAAGTACGCCCTATTAGGAGCTTAGCCCTGTTAGGAGCTTACAATATGCCTCGTTAGGAGTAGACCCTGTTAGGAGTCACTCGATTAAGGGATTTTCCTAGCAACCTGGTTAGGAGCTTGATGATCTATTAGGTTCAACCTCATGAGAGGATTTAACACTCTTTTAAGAGTTGTCCTGTTAGGGGACTTAAATGTTTAAGTCTTGTTAGGACCTACCTGGCTAAGGGATTGAACCTGCTACAACTGTTAGGGAACAACAGTGAATAAGTGATCTTTTACTTGCACTTCTCTACTTGCTTGATCCGATCCAATTATGCACAACACTCTACAACCCTCAAGCAGATCTCACACTTCTCTTGGATGGCTTAACACATTCTCTCAAGACCACCGACATAAAAAACATCAACTATGTCATCCTAAATAGCCATCTCAAGTAGGTCGGCCACTAAACCCTAATTACATCATGAATTTATAATACAAATCATAAGAGATCATCATATATTGATATACAGATCATTACAACAAATTACAATGCAATATCAACCTTTGGTTGATCATAACCCATCACAAAAATCTGATCTGTACCAAAGTTAAAACCTCAAAACACTCCACTAAGCATTTTGTTGATTCCCAAGCAATTTTTGCTTGAATCATGCCAAAATAGTAATCAAATCATTCCACGTGGGTTATACCATGTTACCAACTTCATGTAGACTCACCGTCGATCACCGTCACAACAAAAATCCTTACTTGTTTGATGATTTATTCATCGGTCTTAAACCCTACTAAAACCTTAGCAAAACTTCATCAAAAATTTGAAACATACCTTTCGGTAGACATTACAAGTTCCAGTTTCGGTCAGATACAACTTTCCATGATACAAGCTCACCATCCAAACTGCTAATCAGCAATCATTGTCGATCATCCAATTGAATCAAAACATCTCTACTTTACCAGTTAAAGTCCTATTTCATAGACTTCAATTTTATGCCGATAAACTTTGTCTTCCGGTAAACCAATTCACTTAGATGATAAAACAAAACATTAGGAACATCATTTGATATAAGTTGTCATCAATAACAACACAAACAATTGATCAAGTCATCTAATCAAAAAATCTCAATCTCTTCATCACAAATAGACTTCTATCCTTTATCGGTGCAGTCATCAGTCTTCAACTATATCACCTCATCTATATCAGTTATACCAAATGCCAACAATCTCCACCTTTGGCATTGATGGCAACACTAATCAAATATAAAATCAGAGTAACATCATTATCTACAACTTGCTTATCGGTATCACATCATCTGATGGTTCTCCTCCTTTTGTCTTCTCCCCCTTAACCAATGCTTCTCTCAATTTGATATTCAACTTCTCCCATATGATTTATTTTTTTCTCCCCCTTTGACAACAATGCCAAAGGTGTAAATGCATCACTTGTCTTCAATTTTGATGTTGCCTCTTCCATCATCTCTGCAAATTAAATCAGAAAATTACATCAGAGCATTAAATTAGAACTTTACATCAAACTTGCTCCCCCAAAGGAGTAGCCTGCACCTTCATCAATCCTTAATGAAAGATAAACATGAAATCCACAGGATTGATGCATCTCCATCATTCTAGCTCTTTCAGTGTAGGGGTCTAACCCCTAGTTTACCTCTAAGAAACTCAAAGGTAGCCTTCAGTAAGGGCTTAGTAAAGATATCAGCTAACTGATCTTTACTCTTCACATATTCCATCTTCACCTCTTTTTCTTGAACTCTTTCCCTTATGAAATGATACTTCAATTCAATATGCTTGGTTCTAGCATGAAGTATAGGATTCTTAGAAATATTTATTGGACTTGTATTATCACAATAAATAGTCACCGGTCCAGACATATCCATCTTGAATCCTTCTAGCACATGTCTCATCTAGATTGTCTATGTGCAATTCATGGATGTAACTACATACTCTACTTCAGATGTAGATTGAGAAACACAAGTTTGTTTCTTGCTCGTCCATGCCACTAATCTTCCACCAAGTAGAAAAGCTCCACCAGTTGTTCTTTTTCGATCATCCACATTACTTTCCCAATCAACATCAATAAAGACATCCAAAGTAAAATTTCCTTTATAGGGATACCATAAACCATAGTCTATTGTGCCTTTGATATATCAAAAAATTCTCTTCACAGCCACCATGTGACTCTCCTTAGGCTCTTTTTGAAATCTAGCCACTAATCCAAAAACATGACCAATGTCTGGTCTACTCTGAACAACATAGTGTATCTTGCCAATCATAAATCTATACTCTTTTTGACTAACAATAGGGGAATCATCTTCCTTTGACAACTTGCAGCCTGTCACCACCGGTGTTCCTATCGGTTTGCAGTTTTCCATGCTGAATGTCTTCAACACCTCTTTGATATAGTTGGTCTGAAAAATAAAGATACCACTGATGAATACTAAGAGGGGGGGGTGAATTAGTATGCCAAAAACCTTTGCACTAAAACACTTACACAATCTAAAGATAAACCGGTAAAGCAGTCTGACAATCAAACTGGTTATCACACATATAAACCAAAATGTGAATAAAAAATTCACCCACAAAAGCAATACAACCATAACACAAGATATTTGACGTGGAAACCCAACTGGGAAAAACCACGGTGAGATGGAACTCACAAGTCACTATCTGCAGAATAGAAACCAGACTGGTTAAGGTCAGACCGGTTAAGGTCTTACAATGTTCTTCACCAGAACAGATCCTGTTAGGAATCTCAATCTTTGTTAGGAGATAAGTCCAATTAAAGACTACCTTGTTAGAGGATTTTAGATTCACATGTGTGAACCACCTTGTTAGAGGATTTTACAAAGGCTTTGAGGCCTACCCGGTTAAGGGCTACAAACTTGTCAAAGATGTGAGTAATCAACAAGTGTTTGATCTATCTACTAACACAAATTGCTTGGTTAGATCTAGTATTGCTCACAGCTAATGCATTCCAGCATTACTTCAGTCTCCTCTATCTTTCTCAGTTACAACTCGATCTTCTCTAATAAGATCGCTCTCCACTTCTACCTTAAACCCTAGCTCAACATAAACCCTATTCGCAACTTCTTCAACAACTTAAAAAACCTAGACATGATGTCCTTTTAAAGGAATCTGATTTCATGTCGGTCCAATAGGATTACATTACAATTTCCTAGGTTCAATGAATCTAGACATACTCAGCAACACGACACAAGAATCACCGTCAATGTGTCGGCACCATCAAACAATCGGTGGATTGGTAACTCATCACAAAATGTCGGTTGGTAACTCATCACAGAGTGTTACCGGTTCATACAAAATGTCAGTTGCCGGTTTGACAAAAATGAAGACTGGTAAGAATGTGTTGAGCCACTTTGCTTCCTCATACCGCTTGTGATCTGCGAACCGCTTGGGGTCAACATGCCGCTTCAGACCGGGAAACACAATCTGCAAAATCACCACTAATCTAAAGACTAGAATACAACATACCGGTTGGAACAAATACCGGTTGAGCATGAGCTCATACATATAAAGGGGATCTCAATACAAGTGTGTGTCCATCAATGACAATCACAACATAAACATCAAAAATGCCAACAACCACCATCCAGTTGCTGGACCTATAAGCCAATAAAGAAATTTATTTCAACGATTAGAGACATTTCAAATTCCTTTTTCATTATATCAACAAAATCCATACACATATCATCATTTCCACCAAAGATTATGTCATCTACAAACACTTCCGCTATCAGTATCTTGTCTCCATCAGTCTTCAAATAAATGTTGTTTTCCTCACTGGTACGTTGGAATCCAATTTTGATCAAATGTGCATGTAATCTCTCATACCATTCTCTCGGTGCCTACTTTACACCATATAGTGCTTTATGCAATTTATACACCTTGTCCTTATCATCGATCAAGGAAAATCCATCTGGTTGTTCAATGTATACTTCTTCTTCTATAATTCCATTTAGAAAGGCTGATTTGACATCCACTTGATAAACTTTGAATCCCTTATATGAAGCAAATTCCAGCAGCATCCTTACACCTTCTAATCTAGCAACAAGTGTAAATGTTTCACCATAATTGTTTCCTTCTTCTTGAGCATGCCCTTTGCAAACTAACCTCACCTTGTTTCTTACAATTCTTCCTTCATCCAATTTATTCCTAAAGACCCATTTTGTTCCAATTACATTCTTATCCTCCGGTCTAGGAACAAGTGACCATATCTGATTCTTCTCAATTTGATATAATTATTTATTCATTGCTTTCACCCAATCATCATCTTTTAGTGCTTCCCTAACTGTCTTGAGTTCAATTGTAGATATCAAACATGATTTCTCTCAGATCTTTCTCCTAGTTTGCACACCTACATTCTTATCACCAATTATCTGCTCTTGTGAATAGTTCAGTCTGACATGTCTAGGTATTGAATGTGCCGGTTTTGCATCTTTTGCATCAGGTTCTCCATTTTCTTCCTTACTATCATCTCTTACCAGTTGAGCATCTAATTTTGCATTTTTCAGTTCTTCATTATTCTTTGCCTCGAGTTTAATGATTACAAACGTTTCCTCATTATCATCCATTTTAGGTTCTGATTTGCTTGTACCTTCAAACTTATCAGATAGATCATCAACTTTTACGTTAGCATTTTCAATAATTTTCTCAATTCTCTTATTGTAACATTTATTACTCTTAGCAGAGTAACCAAGAAAAATTCCTTCATTAGATTTTACATCAAATTTCTTAGTGTAGTTATCTCTCTTAATAAAACATCAACTTCCAAATTTTTTGAAATAACTTACAAAAGGAGTTTTTTCATACCATAGCTCATAGGGTGTCGTATTGTTACCTATCTTTACTAGTACTCGGTTTAAAGTGTATACAATAGTTCTGACCGCTTCTCTCCAAAACATTTTGGATACATCACCCTGGAATAACATGGTTCTTGCAACTTCAACTATTGTTTTGTTCGTGCTTTCTGCTATGCCATTCTATTGTGGTTTTCTCAGAGCAGACAACTGTCTCTTGATACCCTGTTCATCACAATACTTAACAAATTCATCAGATGTGAATTCACCTCCATGATCTGATCTTAAACACTTCAAGCTCTTACTAGTTTCATTCTCAACCAGAGCTTGAAATGATTTAAATTTACTAAAAACTTCTGATTTCTCCTTCAAAAATGTCAGCCACATAATTTTAGAATAGTCATCGGTGAAAATCATGAAATACCTATCACCGTAATAACTCTTTGTTCTCATAGGGCCACAGAGATCAGTATTTACCAAATCTAAAATATTCTCAAAAATACAATTCTTGCTCTTGAAAGAAATAGAGGTCATCTTACTGATTTGACAATATTTGCATATCATACTATCCAGTTTGACAAGTTGGGGTAATCCTCTTAAAACACTTGACTTCCTTATCTTAACCAAATTATCAATATTTAACATGACAACATCTTTTATGCCATAACCAACTGTCTTCCATTTTTGCAACTAGACAATTATTAATATTACTATTCAAAAGAAATAAGTTACCTCTAGTTTTCTTCACGCTAGCAATCAGTTCACCATTACCTCCAAGAATTCTCCAGACTCCAGTTTTAAACTCAAGAAAATAACCTTTATTATTGAGCTGACCAATACTTAAAAGATTATGCTTTATACCATCAACCCAAAATACATCATCAACATTACTCGTCCCATTTAGAGAAATTGAACCTTTACCTTTCACCATGCAGGGAGAGTTATTTCCAAATCTAACAACACCTCCATCAAATTCATCAAGGGTTGTGAACTTACTTTTGTCTCTGTTCATGTGGTGTGAGGAAACACTATCTATAATCCATTCATCACTATTCTCCATATAAGATACTAGTTCCTTTTCATCTGATAGTTCCTCCTTCATGGCAACAAATACAATTTCTTCATTGTCATCTTCATCTTCAGACTCCTCATCGGTCACACCTTCATCTACTATAACATAACAATGTTTCTTTCCCTTTCCTTTGAATCTTCTAAACTTCTCTTTCTTATCAGTGTTAGGGCAGTTAGCAGCAATATGACCAATTTTACTACAAGAGAAACACTTCAAAGGTAGCTTTCCTTTATACTTATCGGCGCCTCTTGGAAATTTTTTTGCTAACAGTGCCTCAAGTTCCATCACTTGATCTTCATTGTCTTCATTTCCCCAATTACTTCCATGACTTGACCCGCACTCATGATTTTGACATATATCTTTTCCTTTTGTAGCAGATGAATCGGTAATAGAAGCTTTAAAGGTAGATTCAGTAATTTTTGTCACACTATTGTCAAAACTATTTAACTCAAAAGTTGTAAGCTTACCAATCAATGAATCAACAATTACCTTATCCTTTGAAATAGATCTAAGTTCTTGGATTGCAGATACTCTTATACCATACAAAGGTTGAAGAGTTCTAATCATTTTACTTAATATTGCATCATCTTCCATTTTGCCTCCAGCACTCTTTATGCTGCCAACAACTTCATTGATTCTCTGACCATATTGTGCAATATTTTCTCCTTCAATAATTCTCATGTCATCGAACTTTCCTCTCAAGCTTTCCTCTTTGGCTCTTTGAACATGCTCATCTCCTCCATAGATTGTATCTAACTTTTCCCACACCTCACCTACACTTTCCAGTCCTTGAACATCAATATATTCTGAATCAAATAAAGTACTTACAATATCTTATAGGGCTTGCATGTTATCTTGCTACTCTCTAAGTTCATTCGGTGTCAAGGGAGTAGTAGTAGGAGAAACATATGTTGTTTCAACTTAGTTCCAATATTATGCACCAAGACCTTTGATGTAGATATTCATTCTGTCTTTCCAGATCTTGTAGTTGTCCTTGTTGAACTTAGGACCCTCTTTATTCATCATCTTGACTTCCTTAGAATCTTTCCCTCAAGCGGTTAGGCTTTCTACACACAAAGGACCAAAGCTCTAATACCAATTATTAATCCTATGAGGATCCGGTTAATACTGAGGGGGGGGTGAATTAGTATTAACACCAATTGACACTTTAAACCCAAAATCAAACTTATATCATATCTAAAATCATTTAACAACTTCTTTTATCAGATCTAACAATCTCTTTATCAGATTATCTTAACACATTAATCAAATCATTTACCACATCTATCAATTCTTTCACCACTTAAAAATCATATAGATTTGATCATTTACCAAGTTATCTTATCAAATCAATCACTTTTCTCTATCAACTCTTATCAGTAGCAATAACCTTTGATAAACCTTTGAGAAAACATCATAACCGGTGTCTCAGAAATAAAGCATGAAATGTAACATAAACAAGAACATCACATGAAAAACATTCCACACATGAACACCATAATTTTTTGACATGGATACCCAAATAGGGAAAAACCATGGTGGGAGTTGGCACCCACAAATATTTGTACTCTTTTTAAGTACGCCCTCTTAGGAGCTTACAATACACCCTGTTAGGAGCAGACCTTGTTAGGAGTAACCTGGTTAAGGAATTTGCCTAGCAGCCCATTTAAGCGTTTGATGATCTATTAGGATCAACCTCATGAGAGGATTTAACAATCTTTTGAGAGCTTCCCTTTTAGGGGACTTAAATGTTTAAGGCATATTAGGACCTACCCAGTTAAGGGATTTAACTTGCTGCAACTGTTAGGAAACAACAGTGAATGTTGGCATTTGATCATTTGATCTTAACCAGTAATTGTTTGTTTTCTTAATGCAAGTGGTACATGTTTGATTAGATTATTCATGTTCTTGTTGATCGGTGGTGTTGGATTTGGGTCTGAACCTAATGCTATCTTATTCAGCTAGGTTATCGATCGATTTATGTAATGTGTTGGTGGATGATCTTGATGCATTACCGGTTGGTTTTATTGATTGGATTATGTTGTTTCAGTCTTAGGCTGACTTGGTTGATCATTGGATTACAGGTTTATGTTATGAATTTATTGTATTATCTTTTAGGTGGCTGACCTAATTGTTTAGGTCCCAGGTTGGTATAAATATGATGTAAGATCTCTTTGTAGATCATGGGATTATGGTTATGGGATGGTTATATGATTACCTATGTGTGAATAATGTTGTAATAATATGTAGGATTTTTTGTTAATCATAGGTGATTGAATTGGGTTAGTAAGAGAGGCTTAAGACCTTTGGTACTGAGATTAATCAAAATTGTACTCAGGCATAGGAGATGCTATCTTTGCAGTTCACTCTTCTTTTTGGATTGTAGTCTAGATTTATTTTGTAGTCAGTGAGGCTTATTTTGTGATGACAAGTGCGCTCTAGGCCATTGGCCTTCCTGCATGTGCAAGCCCCTCATTTGTAATCACATACTTACTGCAGAAGTATTATCTGACTGTGGGTAGGCTTCCCACCATGGTTTTTCCCTTTACCGGGTTTTCCAAATACAAATCTTGGTGTCATGTGTTCTGGATGGATGATAATATTGTGTGATTTATGTTTATTCTTAATTGCTATATCAATTATTCTGATATTTGGTTTATGCATTCTGATATTGGGTTTATGTGTTTTGGTAATAAGGATTTGAATGCTTAAAGTTTTGTAATCTATTGACAACTGATTCACCCCCCCCTCTTAGTTGTCCTCTAGTTATCTGAGTTGTCTAAAAATTGGTATCAGAGCTTGTTCCTCTTTGAAAAAGATTAACCACTTGAGGAAGATCCTATAGAAACTAATAGTTCAAGTTCATCAAATACATCTGCAATTGTTTTTCGGAGAGAAATTCCTAGGCTTGATGGAACAAATTATAGGGTATGGAAGATTCGAATGGACAATCATTTGAGATGTCTTGGAAAGAAAATTTGGTAGATCACTGAGAAATCTATTACCCCTTTTAATCCGACATCTGAAAATCCTCCTCTAGTAGGCTTGGATAAGGATCTTAAGAATGATTGTAGAGCAAGAGAAGCCCTTTTGTGGGCACTTTCTGATCAACAAATAATGGGACTAACTGATAAATCAATTGCAAAGGCTATATGAGATTAATTAGAGACTCTGAATGAAGGTGAACCTACTATTAAAATTGCTAAACTTGATGGTTACTGGGTGAGGTATGAGAATCTAAAGATGGAAGAAGATGAAAGGATTACTTCTTTTATGGAGAGAGTTAATGAGATTGTTATGGTAATTCAATGTTGTGGTGGATCTCTGAGTGAACATGAAATAGTTTCTAAAGTACTGAGATCTTTTCCACCATCTTATAAGATGAAGGCTACTACAATTAATGAGCTGAGAACTATGGCAAAAACCTCTATTAATAGGGATACCTTGGTTGGGAAGTTATCTACTTTTGAACTTGAGGAATTTGGAGCTTCTGGAGCTATAAAATCTGAACCTGCTTTTCATGCATCTACATCATCTACTAACAAGAGTTATTGGGAAGCTTTATATGTGAAGGAACTAGAGGATATGAAGAAAGAAGATGAAGAGTTTGAGCAACTTGAAGCCTTATTTGCTAGAAGAGTACCTAAAGGACCAGCGGGAAGTAAGTATGAAGGAAAATCACCTTTTAAACTCTTTGCATGTAATAAGATAGGTCATTTTCCATCTAGATGTCCTAAAAGAAATTCAAGATTTGAAGAAAGATCTAGAATATCTTTTAGGACTAACCATGATTATCAGAACAAGCATAAGTATAGGAGGAACAAAGACAAATCATGCTAATTTGTTGATGAGGAAGGTGTGACTGATTCTTATGATGAACTGACAGAAGATTCAGCTAGTGGATCTGGCAATGGAAAGGAATGGGTATTTTTGGCTATCAAGGAAGGTGATCCAATACCTAAAGAGAAGACCCTTGATGCTTAAATTGAAGACAAGGATTAATGGGTAATTGATAGTGGATGTTCACATCATATGACTGGAGATAGAAGGAAGTTCTTATCTTTGCAAGAATTTGATGGTGGTCTGGTTAGATTTGGAGATGACAAAGAATGCATCATCAAGGGAAGGGGAAAAATATCATTGAATGGTAAGCATAACACTGATAATATCTATTATGTTGAAGGTTTAAGGCATAATCTTTTGAGTGTAGGATAGTTAGTGGATAAGGGATTTCAGTTACAGTTCAAGGATGGAAAATTCAAGATTATCAACAAATCTATATTAGAGATTGCAACTCATACACAAACTAAAGGTAAAATATTTCATTTGAACTCCAGTGAGAAGACACGTTTGATTTCACAAATTGATGAGAGTTGGCTATGGCATACGAGGTTGTGTCATGTGATTTTGATTGCATTGTGAAGATCAGTTCTAGTAAGGCAGTTAGAGATATACCTAAGATTGTAAAGCCCTATAATCTAGTATGTAAAGAATGTCAAATGGGAAAGCAAGTTGGATATTCTTTTAAGAGTATACAAGACAAATCTAATGATGTTCTTGATCTTATTCATACTGATTTGTGTGGTCCTTCTAGAATCAAAAGTTTTCAGTATGAGATATTTCATGCTAATCATTGATGACTATTCAAGAATGATGTGAGATACTTTTCTAAGGGAGAAGTCTGAATCACTTGAAAAGTTTAAAATCTTTAAAGCTAAAGTTGAGATAGAGATAGGATTGAGGAATAAATGATTAAGGTCAGATCTAGGTGGAGAATTCATATCCGGTGAATTTAACAGATACTATGAGAAGAATAGGATAAGGAGACAGTTGTCTGCACCTCGAACACCTCAGTAGAATGGAGTTGTGGAAAGGAAGAACAAAACTATCTTGGATGCAGCTAGAACTATGATAATGGAAGCTAATCTACCTCATGTCTACTGGAGAGAAGTTGTAAGCACAATGATATACACATTCAATAAAGTGCATATCAAAGAGACACTAGTAAGACACCTTATGAGTTATGGTTTGGTCATACACTGACAGTTAAGTATTTTAGAATATTTGGTAGTAAATGCTATATCAAAAGAGATGATTCCATTGGAAAGTTTGATCCTAGATGTGATGAAGGAATATTTCTTGGCTATTCTAATGAAAGAAAAGAATATAGATGTTACAACAAAAGATTGCAGAGAATTATGGAGAGCACAAATGTCAAGGTGGATGAGCAGAACATAAGTCAAATCAGAACTTATGAGAGAGAACCAGCAGTAGAAATGATCATAACTGAACTAGTAGCACCTACACTTGAACAAAATATTGAACTAGTTGTTGGTATTAACCGGTGACTAAGAGAGGGGTGAATCAGTAAAAATAGTTTATAAACAATAATATTCTAAATTGACCGGTCTGCAATTACCCTTTTTAAATTAACATAAAACATTGCATTAATCATGAAGGTAAGAATATTGACGGAAAGATATTTGCATGCATCAAATAAACATCACATAACACAAACAATTATATGTAGAAACCCTCAATTAGAGGGAGAAAACCATGGTGGGATAACTTGTTAGGCCCAATATGGAAAGCTAATGTACTGAGAGGGGAGGGGTGAATCAGTACTTCAAAAAAATTCTTCAACAATAACTTTACTGTTATATATAAACCAAATAGTGCAGTAACATAATATAAAGCTAAAACAAATAGATAACAATCATACATGATTCACTCCATAACACATATATTTTGGTTATGCAGAAACTCTTGGTTAGAGAGAAAAACTGTAGTGGGGATGGCACCCACAACTTCACTACTGCAATAATAAAGGTTGCTCGGTTAGAGCTACATGTTTAGCTATTTCTGATAGCTTACCCTATTAGGAGTATCAAGATCTGTTAGATCTATCTTGCTAAAGGATTTTATAACACTTAAACTAAATGTTTCGCCTAGTTAGAGGCTTTACAATTTATAGACTTGATTAGAGTCTTTTAACCTGTTAAAGGTTTCTCTTACAACTTCAAAATATTACATTAAAATCATTACAAATACCTGCAACTTTATATCTAGAATGTTATAGCAGATTCTATGTGCTCAGAATAAGATTACCTTGCTTATAGCATACCTCGATAACCCATATAGTAACTCGGTAAACCCTTTTGTTTACTCTGTTCTTTGACTGTTCTCTGAAATCATTCTTGGTGACCTCTGTGTCTCTGTAACAGTCATAACACTTAGTTCTTTCACATGTCTTGCTTCATATATTTCTTTATCTTCCTTTTTGTCATAATACATGTATATTTTTTATCTTAATCCATGTTGTATAAATAGATCTCTTATGTCGGTGATCCATTCATTGCTTCGATCTTACAAACATTTTTTATCGAATGAATAACCATGCAAAATATTTCATTGGTTAGATGACCTCAAAATCATACACAATCTTTAAGTGCAATTTCCAATGAGATAACGATTCTATGTGCCTCAATCTTGTAACACATTTCCATATGTATGTCCAGGTTCAATGAATCTGGTAACACATTTCACTCAGTGTATATCAACTTGGTGTGTCATCTTTGCTGCTCAGTAGACATGGAATTATACTCGGTAGACAGCCCGGTGTATACTACGCTCTGAGACTACTTTCTTCTATAACTGACTAGACTGTGCATACCGACTGAATATTTCGGTAGAGATAACGGACTAGACTATATAGAATAACTTTGAACATAAAACTAATGGCAACTTGATAAGTAGTAACAATCTCCCCTTTTGACATTAGTTGAGATGTTTGGCAAAAACTACTTTCAAAGTTATAACTCAATAATCTATATACTTGCAAAATTTGACTATACTGACAGTATATACAATAGTCAATGAAATAGTAAATCCAGATATACTCCCCTTATCGATATACTGTACAAAACTCTGATTTTGCATGCTCAGTGATCAATGTTCTGTGTGCTGCACTTGTGCTTTGCTTACTATTTTGTTCACTGCTCTTGGGTACTCTGCTTACTCTGCTCGGTATACTCCCCTGTATACTATACTCCTTTTGTTTGATACTATACTTTGATACTTTGAATACTATATCACTCCCCTAATACTGTATCACTCCTCCTTTTTGACAAACATCAAGACTTAATTACCATTCGGTGGTGGCAACTAGAAAAATGGATTTGTAGTTGGTCTGTGCTTCAGTGAGAGCAACAGAGAGTGCATCCTTTACACCGTCCATTAAAGAATTCTGGGCTTGAATGTTCTTCCCTCTTGTGTAGTAGATAGGTATGTGGCTCAGTTGATCTATTCTTGGACAGATGAAAGATGAGGAAGGAATAATGTCTGAAGTGTCATTATGTCCATCCTGATCTTGTGCTCTTCATTTCTTAGGTCCAATTGTTGAGCCATGAGCTGTTGTAGCTTTGTATAAAAATTCTGAACTGAATTTGGCTTAGTGGTCAACTTATTTGAGAGATCAGTGATCTCTTTCTCAATTGCTTCTGTTTTATTTTTGATGTCTTTAATGAATAAAGAAAATGTACAGAGTTTCTAAAATAAATAATGAATGTGCTTGAGTTGAGGGGACAACTCAGAAATAAATTTGACAAGTTTAACTTTGCCAATAGCTATAGCTTTCTATACCTCTTCTATCATTTTTGCAGTGAGCTCTTTGTCTTTTAGCTTGCTCAAATATTCTGATGCATCTACTCCAGATGTCTCTATCTTTGTTAGGAGTTCATCCAGTTGAATGTGGATGGCTACATCTGTTGACACTGTAGCTTCAGGTAGCATATCTATTAAGAGTGCTTTCACCTTCTGAAGTACTTTATTTTTCTTTTGAATCGCCATTTGCTTCTCTTGTTCGGCCTTTTCTTTGCATAGTTCACCAAAATCAATGAGTGCTTGCCCCTTTAATTTTGATATGTCTACATTGGGCAACACTATTGGTTTTGACAAATCAACTTTAAAACTATGCTTTTTCATCTTCTTTTCTTTACCTTTCACCGATACAACTAAGACAATGGCTTGTGAGGCTTGATGACCCTCGGTGGGTTGCTCGGTAGAGGCAACACTTTGGTCAGTTTCTTTAGCCTCTATAGAGTCCTTTGGTGTCTCGATACTCGGTGTCTCAGTTGCAACATTTTCAGTACTAGAAGGTGCTTGAGACGCCTGTTCTTGAGTAGTACCTTATCCTGCTATAGACTTATGTCCTTCGGTGCCTTGATCTGTATCCTGAGGGGTTTTGGTTGAGATAGGTTGATTAACCGGTGGCTAAGGCTAAACTTGTTCCAAGACCGATTCACAGGATACAAGTTTTGCATATGCATTTCCTTCTATCATTTCCTATTCCGGTGCCTCTGTATCCATAATATCTTCATCTATTTGAATGGTGTCAATAGGGTCTTGCTCGATAACATCATGATCTTGCTCGGTGACATCAACAATTTCAACTTCATCTTGTTCACCAACATCCTTGATTTTAAAGATTTCCTACCACTTTTCTTTTGTCTCATTTTCTACTTCAATATACAACCCATTCATCAGTTTTAAGGCTCTTTGTTTGACAAGAAACTTTGAGTTGTAGGTAGTCAGATGTTCTTTTATTTTAGCTACCGACATGTCTGGAAAGAGATGTACCAAACTTCTTTCTCTGATCTATTTCTCTGTGTCCATTGCATACTTCCACCTATTGTCAATATGTAAATATAATTCATTTGGAAGTGACTTAAATAGTTCCAATGGAGCCAACCAAAATTTTAGAAGTGTGCAAATGACAACTTCTTCAATTTGTCTCTTTTCATCATTATTTCTGGTTTCATACTTAACATATCTAAATCCTCCAAATCCACCATATTCTTTTAGATTAGCACATAAATTTTCAACACTATGTACATTTACCTTCTTGCTCTTGACAATCTAAAAATTTTCTTGCATCCTCAAATTCAGTGTCACTAGACTCTTTTGCCAAAATGAGTCTTTGAGTAGATTTCTTGTAGGTTTTTGTTAGCTTGGGAACAATAACACTCTTTGTTTACTTACTCAGTGAAGCTGCAGATGCTCTAGTGTTAGGTCACTTTACTGGAGTAGTCGGTGAGCCCTTTGATGAATCCAGTTTCTTTCTTTTCAACACTTTTCCCTTAGGCAGTTCAGTGCTCAGTGTTATAGCTGCCTCTTGGGCTTCAGATTCCTCTTTGGTAATGGCAATAGTGCCTTTGATAGGTGTGGAGGAAGAATCTTCTCCGAATTTCTCCGATAATACCTTTATCATCTTTGTTGCCTTTCTTGTAGCTTTAGGTACTACAATGCTCATTTTTACCTTTTCCTTTACTTCTTCATAGGTTCCATACCTCATCTCGGTAGCATGCCTTGGCAATGTGAGAAATGCATCAATTTGTTGTTGTGTGATATCAAAATCAATCTCGTAACCCATTGGTGACAAAGATTGAGTTCTTGGTTCCACAACATTCACATAACAATAATTAGTGTCTACTTCAAAACATGTCATTTTTGTATTTCTCCACTAGCTGGGGTGGAATTCTATACCTATTATGCATTTTCTCTTGGAAATTACTAAAGTAATCATCCATAATATCATTGAAATTATCACCTAACTTCTTAATGAAGTCATTGATCTGATGGGTGATTGGTCGGTGTAGTTCCCAAACAACTTTACCGACTGATGGAAAGAATTTTTCAAAATAGAAAAACATGCATACAAGTAGTGATCCAAACTTTAGTGTATTAGCCGAGTTGTTCTTCTTCGGCTTCTTGATGGTGTTCAGATTCTCAAACAGGTTTTTCAGCAACACCTCACAAAGATCAATTTTCATTCCCTTTTTCACAATTTTATATGCTAGGTCTACTGCTGCATAGGGTACACTGTTTTCCCTTGCCAATTGGAAGAAATAGTAACCTATTACTCTAATGGCAAATTTTAGTTCTACATCAGTGACATTGTTCAATTTCAATCCTCTGCAATCTGATTCCACTCCAGTTAAACTGATCAATTCCTTCTGTGATATCATCTTTTGGGCTCAGGCATGATCATAAATAGGATAACCGGTAATCAAATGAATGATTTCCTTCGTAATTTTAAATGGTTTCTCCTCTAACCACATGAAATCATTGTGAACTCTACTCAAAACAAACTTGACCCACTGGGGTTTGAACACACAGGGATAGGTTAGGGCTTCAATTAATCCCTTGATCTTAATGTGCTCATACTTGCTATTCAATTTACCATCTATGCATAATTCATCATAGGTGTCTTTGATTTCAACATGACCGAGTTCTTCAACATGACATTTGGTGAAGAATCTCACATCCTCGACTAATAACACTCTATCCAGGATGAGTGAAAATGTGGTTTTGTCATCCGGTTCAGATGCAACTTTGGGAGTCAAAGAGTATTTTAGTAAGGGCTTTTCAACATTCTTGACAACAATGGGATCTTGGATCTTAGGTTCCATTTGTAGATTTCAGATAAAAACTAACAAAAGATCCTTAGGGTTTTAGGATTTTCAAACGGCGGACGCTTCACACTTACCAGATAATAGCAACTTGATAAGATCGGTAAGCCAACTTAACAATGCATTGAAATTGATGTAAATACCATGAATTTTCTTTGTAGGAGGTTTGATCGCCTTTGAATCACTTTTCTTTGCTCTCTCGAAAACTTGGTAAGTAAAAATGACCGCGAAAATTCTTTAAGTACACAGAATACCTTATCGGGCTCCGTGCGGGTTAGGTCAAAAACATTAAATGCACTCAGTTCCATTAAACTTTCTTTCCTTTTTTTTCACTTTAACCAAGTAACCAAACTTCCTTCATTTACCGACTTGACTGGTTTCCTATAAAGTGATCTAAAAGACTTTGATAGAATTTCAAAATTACTAATACATCTTTAACTATGCAGATTTTGAATTAAGTACATAATAGAATAGGAACTGTTAAAATTTAACCTTGAGAGAATGTAGTCCCTTCATACCTTTACTAATTAATTTGGAATAGGAGCACCTAACTTGGTAGGTAAGGTGCTTTCATTAATTGACACAATTTCCTTCTTTTTCCAAATCATCTTTAATTTTTCTTTTATTTCCTCAGTGTCTTTTCTAGGTTGATCTCTGCAATCTCCAGCCAAGTATCCAACTTTGTGACAATGAAAACATGCCATACCAGGATTTCTCCATGATTTTTGGTTGTTCATCCCAAACCTTATAAAGAAATTGGCACTTATATGTCCATATCTTTCACAACATTCACAACATATCCTTGTATTGTAATCCCATGGTACTGCAGAATACTATCGGTAAGGATTTGTGTGAGCTCGGTAACCTCTAGCATTTGCTCAGTGTGTAGACCACATATAGTTCTTTTGCTTAAAACAACACTTCTCGGTACTATGTCCATATCTATTGCAGTTTTTACAAAACCCTTTGAATTTTCTATTCTAATAATTGTTAACAGACTTTGTCCTACATTGATTAGATGTGTGACCATATTTATTGTAGTTGTAACAATAACCATTGGACTTAGTGACATTCGGTTGCTTACCTTTTCTAATTTGGCACATGTTGGCAGTGTGACCTTGATTTCCATAGTAGTTGCAAATAGGCTTCTTTCTTTTGAAGTTCTTCTTGATTCCATCTTGCTTTGATGATTCTCCTCTCTCAGTAGTATGAATTCCCTTCTTGGTAGAGTCTTTTCCTTTGTAACCGAGTCCTGCATCTTTGTTGGGTCTTCTTGTATTCAGTTGCTCATCCAACATCTTTGATGCTTCATAACTCTTCTTTAGTGTTTCTTTGGATTTCTTCTCTGTTTCAAGTTCATTGGTCAACCTTGATACTTCAAGTTTCAATGCTTGATTCTCATCATCTTTCAGATTTGCTTCATGATGTGCATAACTTAGTTGATCTGATAGGTTTTGTTGAATTCCAGTCATCCTTGTGATTTCATCATTCTTATCAAATACTAAGACTTCAAGTTGTTGTTTCTCTCTTTCTAGATCTCTTACTTTATTCTCGGCTATCCTCAATGCATCAAGACTTTCAGTCATCTATGTGCTGAAATGTTCATGTTCTCTTTTCATTGCTTTTAGTTGATCAACTAGTGCTTTGTTCTTTTCTTTCAATACTCCAATCATTTCTTCAGTCTCTTTAGATATACTGTTCTCTGATGATGTCTCAATTTGTTCCACTAACTCTTGAGAGTCCTGCAAATCATCAGATAATCTTCTTCTCACTTTCAGAGATTTTTGCATTTGCCTTTGCATATCTGCAATCACTTGATTAACATGATCCAGCTCTTCTTGCAGATACACAATCCTCCAAGATTGTCTATAGCCTTCCATTGATAAGATCTTTCTCTTTAGGTAGTTAAACCCTTTTCCAAGATTGAAGCTCTGATACCAATCGTTAGGCCCAATGTGGAAAGCTAATGTACTGAGAGGGGAGGAGTGAATCAGTACTTCAAAACTTTTCTTCAAAAATAACTTTACTGTTATATATAAACCAAATAGTGCAGTAACATATTATAAAGCTAAAACAAATAGATAACAATCATACATGATTCACTCCATAACACAGATATTTTGGTTACGTAGAAACTCTTGGTTAGAGAGAAAAACTGTGGTGGGGATGGCACCCACAACTTCACTACTACAATAATAAAGGTTTCTTGGTTAGAGCTACATGTTTAGCTATTTCTGATAGCCTACCCTGTTAGGAGTATCAAGATCTGTTAGATCTACCTTGCTAAAGGATTTTACAACACTTAAACTAAATGTTGCACCTGGTTAGAGGCTTTACAATTTATAGACTTGATTAGAGTCTTTTACCCTGTTAAAGGTTTCTCTTACAACTTTAAAATACTACATTAAAATCATTACAAATATTTGCAACTTTACATCTGGAATGTTATAGCAGATTCTATATGCTCAGAGTAAGATTACCTTGCTTATGGCATACCTCGGTAACCCATATAGTAACTCGGTAAAGCCTTTTGTTTACTCTGTTCTTTGACTGTTCTCTGAAATCCTTCTCGGTGACCTCTGTGTCTCTATAACAGTCATAACACTTAGTGCTTTCACATGTCTTGCTTCATATATTTCTATATCTTCCTTTCTGTCATGCAACATGAATATTTTTGATCTTAATCCATGTTGTATAAATAGATCTCTTATGTCGGTGATCCATTCATTGCTTCGATCTTACAAACATTTTTTATCGAATGAATAACCATGCAAAATATTTCATTGGTTAGATGACCTCAAAATCATACACAATCTTTAAGTGCAATTTCCAATGAGATAACGGTTCTATGTGCCTCGATCTTGTAACACATTTCCATATGTATGTCCAGGTTCAATAAATCTGGTAACACGTTTCACTCAATGTATATCAACTCGGTGTGTCATCTTTGCTGCTCGGTAGACATGGAATGATACTTGGTAGACAGCTCGGTGTATACTATGCTCTGAGACTACTTTCTTCTATAACCGACTAGATTGTGCATACCAACTGAATATTTTGGTAGAGATAACCAACTAGAGTATATAGAATAACTTTGAACATAAAACTAATGGCAACTTGATAAGTAGTAACATAATCCACAATCTCTTTTACTGCAGTAAAAAGAGTGCCCAGTTAAGAGCTTACAATCCTATTCCTTCTGAGAACATCACCCTGTTAAAGATGATTGGTAAGTTGGCTTTACATGAAGATTGCATTGATGAAGTATAGTGTTGTCATTTATTTCAATAGTAACCAGTAATGGAGTTGTATTGCAACCGGTAGTGATGCAGTAATGCAACTGGTAGATGAGCAGTGAAGGAAATTGGTATTGTTATTTGAAGCAGAGTGATAAACCGGTAACCCTAACCTGTTGATACGTCGAACCCTAACTGATGGAGCTTGGTGAATCAGTTGTGTTGATCTATGATCAAATGGTGATCAGAGATGGAGATACCACATATGCATGATGCACGTGATGAGTTTCAAAGTGGTTTTGGTGTGTGAAGATAATTGTTTTATCTTGGAAATGAGCAAATGCATAGCATGAAGTGAATAACATGTGATGAGGTACATGATCCAATGTGCGGTGATCCAGGAGCGGTCAAAGTTGTCTTGAATAATGTGCAGTTGATTGCTATGTAATCCAACAGTCATGTTTGAACCGATATGTTTGTATTCTCTATGATATCTTATGTTTTTTGCTATGTTACCGACCAATTGTATTTCTTTTTAAGGTTGATGAGTTGTTTGCAATTGTGTTGGCAATTTGGTTAAGTGTGGTAGTGTGATTGATTGCCGAACCAAAAGAAGTAACTGTAGAATGTTTTGAAGGCAGATAGAAGCATAAGTAGAGTAGTGCTATTACCAGATCAACACAGACCCTATTGTTCTCTAACCATTACAATAGTTAAATCCCTTAACTGGGTAATCTTTATCAAGCTTGGTGCTTTCTAAATCCTCTAGCCAGGTGATCCATTATATTGCATTTTAAATCCTCTATTGAGGTTACTCCTAATAGGGTATTGCCTTTAATAGGGTATTGTAGTCAATCCCTTAACCGGGTTGTCCTTAACCACATCTGTTCCTAATAGGACATTTTTGTAAATATTCTTACAAGGCTTGGCTCCTAACAAAGTGAACTTCAGAAGAGTTTAGAATACTTGTGGGTATTCATCCCTACCATGGTTTTCCCCATTTGGGTTTCCACGTGAAAAAACATTGTGTCAAGTGCTGAATGATTTTGTGGATTATGTTTTGATATGGTTCATATGATTTACTCTTAAAGCCACTTAGATATGTTTAGATGATCGAAAGTGATCTAAAATGTGCTATGACTAATGCTAGTAAAGTGGTTTGAAGTTTTGACTAAATGGTATGTGAGTTTCATATCTGTTACACTGTTATATTGGTCTTCTAGTCAATCAGTAAACTTGACAGTGCAGTTGCAGTTTTTGATACATAGTCTAAACCAGTTAGTTTTGCAAGTTATTTATGAGTTGGGATTAAGTTTGGTGAAATTTTAGTGTGTTTTCTATCTACTGATTCACCCCCCCCCCCTCTTAGTATTTTACTAGATCCCTATTTATTTATCATATCATCATGATATCATGTTAAGAATACCTTAGAATCTATTAGGATTCACCTTGCAAAATGATTGTACACTTCCTTCATGGAGAGACCCTGTTAGGGGATTTTACAAATAGAACTAGTTAAGGTTCACCCTGTTAAGGGATTTAATATGTTGTAATGATTAGAGAGAAACAAATAATTGATCTGATGTTGACACTTTTCTATCGAATAGATCCGCTCTGTATCTACTTCAATCTATGCTTGGTGATGACTTTGCCGATTCATTAAGGAACCCTTCTACCCTTAGCTCATTCTTCACCTTACTTTGATTTTCAATCTCTGCTCACTCACAACTCCCATGAAACACTTAAAAAAAATCAAGATGAAAAACATGTATATAGTTGTATTCAATCTTGGCGCTAACTTTCCCTCCAAAATTTGAAATCCAAAATCAATCTATGCGCCAATCTGTTTGTTCCACAAATCTCGCTGATTGTATCGATGAGACTATCCGTTCATGCCACAAATCTCACTGGTTCTCTAGCAAGCACTTCGGCTTCAACTAGCTCTTTCTAAATTTGTTGGATGCATATGTTAGCAAGCCAAACATGCTAATGACTACGCGTGCTTATCCTTTTCCCTCTGCATGCTTATAAATCACCATTATGATTTGGTACCATTTTCTTCCTTTATATCAGTGAACTTGCTTCACTCAACTCAACTACTGGTTGCTTCCTATAAATTGGTCTCTGCTCACCAGTGGAAGTCTTCAGTCCCCTATTTCTTACTAATCCACTATAGCCCTTTTCTGATCAGTTGTGATGACATTAAAGCCGGTATTTTCCATCAATGACAACCTCTAAGTACCTCAAAATTTATTATGCTCACCATGATGCCAACAATCTCCCCCTTTGGCATTGGTGGAAAAACATCTAGCTAGATTGAACTGGAATTCTCCCCCTATTTTGGTTCTCCTCTTATTCTCTTCCTTTTCTACCTCTACCGGTACTACTCCACCTCTACTGATACCTACCTCTACTAGTGGTTCTATGCCTTCTCTTCCTCTACCGGTACTACTCTACCTATTTACATTCTTTTTCTTTGTATACATAGCCCTTCCTCATATGTACAATCCATATTCATTTATTCTCCCCCTTTTTGCAACAATGACAGAGGATAAAAGAATCAAAGTATACAAAATAATTCATAAGGGTGAGAGTAGTTCAAAAAAGTCTTTGAAATTGACCTTAGCAACCTTCAAAGTAGATTCCCATGAAGACTTCACCTGTATCATAGTGTGGATTTGTCCATGCAGATTTGTGACAAAATCCTCCATATCATCTACTGTCTTACAATTGGACAAACTAATGAGGCTTTCTGCTTCTTTCACATTCCCTTGCATTAAATCAATGATGGGTGCAAGGTAACACTGTAGCTCTAACAAGTTGAGAGCTCATTTGTCCTGTTCCTCTTTCAGAAAGTTGATTTCATGAGTCAACTATTTGAGTTTCCACTGAAAGTCGCTACAGAGTTTGTAAGAGGATCAAAAATACCTATCAAATCTTGAATTTCCTTTTGAGTCTGTACTCTTTTATCTTCAATATCTTTGATGAAATCAGTGAAGTTTGATAATTTGACCAATAATTGGCCAACTTCCTTTAAGATAGATTTCACCTCTTCAGTGTTGTTAGAGAGAGCAACTTTGTCAACTGATATTTCTTCCATTAATTTGTCACCTCTCCTAATTTCATACTACCTAGTTGCAACATTCTCCGGATCGGTTGCCTCTGAACCGATTGCTTTGACAAGAGTACTCAATTTATCAATGATGGATGCATTCTCATCAGCAACAATATCAGGAATGAGATCAAATAGAATTGTCTTTGTAGTATTAATAATTCTTGCCTTCTTTTTCTTTTCTCTAACTTTGGCCTTTTCAGCTTGAATTCTCATTTTTTCTGAAACTTTCATTAACTATTTGGGGGTCATCTTCTTGGTATCTATTACTAATTCTTCCTCTTCTTCCTCCTCTTTTTATTCTTTTTCTTCTTCAGCCTCTACCTCAGAGCTGGCTGAGATGGTGAGTTTAGCTTTCTTCTTCTCACTTTCCTTTTCTAAATCTAACTTCCTTTTCACCAGAGGAGTGTCTGTTTTCTTATTGCCTTCAGGTTGAACGGATGGGGAATCCTCTTTCTTCTTGTCCTATTCTAGTTCCTTGGTCTCCTCTGGACCAGTATTAGTTGTTTCTATTTCCTTCCTTTCTATTTTCTTTTCCTCTATTTCCTTCTTCTCTTCTTCCTTCTTTTCCACTTCCTTCTTTTCTACTTCATCAACAAATGGTATTGATAAATTTATCACCTTTGGGGTTTCTTCCTCTGCACCTTTTTCTGGCAAATGAGGTTCATTATCAGTAGGATTTTCTATGGGAGTATTCATTGTCACTGGATTCCTTTGAGGTCTTTTCTCATAAGATATCTCCTCAATTATGACTTCATCTTCTTTGGGATGCTTAGTTTGATCAATTCCCTTTAACGGTGTAACATCAATATCAATAGTTTCAACAATTGATTTTTGTTCAACCGATGGCTTTGTATCCTTTGTCAAATTAGGAATTTCCGACACAACATTACCTATTATATCTTCAACCGTAAATACATCAAACTCATCGATGGTGTCCTTGTCTTTTCTTTTGCTATTTTTTTGAGTAGCTACATCTTGTCCTTGTTTAACTTCTTTTTCTATTTCCTCCTTGGTTTCTTTTTGCTGGCTCAAAATTGTTTTCCACATGGCAATGCCCTCATCATGCACACATTTAATATCTCCAATGGCCACACTCCATGTTTTGTTCCTTATTTTGAAACATTGTACACAAGCTTCGGCCACTACAAATGCTTGATCATAATCTAAATAATATTGCACTTCCATGAGTGCCTTAATTATGTTTTCCTTCTCAATTTCTAGGGCAGTTTTTCATCTCCCTTCAATGAGATTTTGTAGATCTGATGGAATAATTCCATGTAGTTCACTAGGAGTTCTGCATAAATTATGTAAGTTCTAGATAAGTGCATCTTCAACTTTTCTTTTTTCTTCCTCATTGCAGAGGGGATACTTTCTCCTAACACCATCTAAACCTCCATACTCTTTGATCCCATTGACCAAATCATCAATAGTTGGAGCTACATTCCTACAACTTCTTATGCCTTCTTTACTATAATATTAGATTGGGTGTTAGAGTTATCACCCTCCTTTTCATCCTTCTTGGGATTCTTTTTGGACTTTGTGTCAACTATCCTTTCATTCCTTTTCTTTCTTACATATGTGACTCCTACTGGTCTACCTTTACCTTGGGAAGATGTAGGAGTATCTAAGTCCTTTTCTTTCATGTATGTTGTCGGTTTGTTGGATGAAGCAGCCTTGGGTTTTGTCTTGGACATTTTCTTCTTTTCTTCTATTTTTTCTCCATCTTTTCTTGATTTAGCCATTGTTTGTTCACTTGTACCGGTGGAAGCAGTGGCACCGAATATTTCACCTCCATACCTCTTATCTAAGGTGTCAATCATTTTCCTTACTTTCTTTTGTATGATAGACTCCTTGAGTTCCCTCTTTATTTTGGAGCTTACCTCCTTATAAGTTCCAAATCTCTTTGCATTTCTATCTACTGGTTTACATAACAACATTTTTATATATAATTTGGTAGTGTCTACCCCAATCTCATAACCCATAGCAGGTACCTAGAAGGTTCTAGGTTGAACCGCTTGAATAATGCAACAATTTGTATCAACAAGAAAACAAATGGTGTCCTTGAACTTTTGAACTATACTGGTTGGGATTCTCTCTTGTTGATGCATTCTAGTTTGGAAATCTTTAAAATAACCCCACATTGTCTCTCCAAACTTATCACCTAACTCTCTAATCATTTCACCTATCTAAACTATGATAAGTTTATCTGTAGACCACACTACATTGCCCTTACCAGGAAATAAATTTTGCACATAGAAGAAGATACATACCAGTATTGAACCATACTTGAATGATTGTCTTTTTCCCTTCTTGATTCAGCCCATGTTCACTAGGAATTGACTTCTTATCATCTCACAAATGTCGTATGTTGCATCCTCCTTGATGATCCGATAAGCTGCATGGATAGCACCACTCGACACACTGTTCATGCAGATTGATTGATAAACCCTATAGGCTATCACTGTAGATGAAAACATTACTTCTACATCCTCAATGTGAGTGACTGTCATTGCTCTTTTGTCAAATCAGGATTGAGTCAACCAAGTGACATCATCGGATGATAATGTCCTTAGGGTTAGTGCTTCACCTATTTCACTGAACCCTGTTACTCTTTAGATCACCTTCTGTTAGGGGTCCCATAGATACTGAGAGGGGGGGTGAATCAGTATCTAACCAGTAATAAGAATTTCTTAAGTTAAAACATGCAGAACATAATATAACAGTGTACCGGTATGAAAGAAATAATGCAATAAACAGAATCAAGAACATCCACATGAAAAGTACACCATAACACAAGATGTTAACGAGGAAACCCGGTGTGGGAAAAACCTCGGTGGGATTTGTGACCCACAATATTCACTAACTGGGCAATAAGAGAATATTGCTTACAATAGGGGCCTGCACATGCAGGAAGGCCAACTGCCTAGAGCTCACTGCTCAATGGGAAGTCACACTGACTTACAAATAAAGATTATACTAATCCAATAACTTGTACTGCTTTACAATAGCATCTTCAATGCCAGATTCAATACAGGTCTGCTCTGTTCTTTACATATACCCTTTGACCTATATTTCGCACATTAGGTCTGCCTAATATTCTCCTTAATGCTTCTACTTCACTCCTACAAATGTCTACAATGATCTCCTTTATATATAAGATTCATTTTATAATTTGCCAATTCAGCTTACAATAATAAACAAAATATTATATAACAAAAATCCTGTCGGCCTTTGTGCCGGTATACTAAGTGTCGGTGTTGAGTGTGATCTACTGATGCCGGTGCACTATCTTGCTGGTGTAATGCTTTGCCAATATAATGTCTTGTCAGTGCCATAGGATTGCAAGTTTGCCATCAATGACAAAACCTTCAATCACATACAATGTCTCATTGGAGTGTGCATATGCCAACAATCTCCCCCTTTGGCATTGATGGCAACACTCATGAGAAATTTCAAAAAGTATCCAAAAATGTGTAGTCCAAAAATGTTACCAAAAATGTTTACCAAAAATGTGAGAGCTCCCCCTGAGCATATGATTCCTGTGTTTTGAATTTTCTCATCCCACTACTCCCCCTTTGGCATCAATGACAAAGGTTGTCAAGATGTCAGTAGAGTTTGTAGTTTCATCTATCCATAACCTCAACCTTGTAGCTAGGTAGTTATAATCTGAAAAAGATCTCCCAAAATCAAGTTTATACTATCCATAAACTTCTTAGTATCCTTTATTGTTGTCTCAGTTCTCTTCATTGTACCGGTGAGATGCTGCAAATGCTCTACCGGTGTTTTGCTTCCCTGTGTTAATGCCTCAAAAATTTCCTTCCACAGAGATGCTAAATAGTCCAATCTTGGACTTAGTTTAGATCTCAAATGTTTTGCCTTATTTATTATTCTTTCTTTCTCTCTTTCCAATTTGAGTAGTTCTTCCTCAAAATTTGCTATCTTCTCTTCAAAAACTGATAGTGTATCAGGTGAGTCGACAAAGTTGTCTGCAAGTTTATTTATCTCATCCTATGCCTTGCTCATTTTCTTGTCAATATCTACAGTCAAAAAGTTTGTTTTACAGGTATCTTTATACAGATTTTTGTATTCTTTCAACAAATTACATAGTTCCTATAGAAGTGTGTCAAAATCTCTATTACACTTCTTTATTTCCTCATCAAAGAATTTTTGTTTTTCAATTTCTACCTTATCCTTCACTGACTCTCCCTTTATTTTCTCAATGTTTTCTAAGATATATTTACACAATGTATCCAATTGTCCTAAATAATCTTTATTATCTATATTACAATTGGGAGCTATTACCTTCAAAATTGGTATGGAATCATCAATTGCTTTGTAAGCCTGTGAGCTGCAGTCAGTTATTTTCTTGATAGAATCAAGTAATACCTCAGTCACATTTGTTGATTTGAATGCTAAAGATGATCCAACAATCTGAGTACTGATGGAAGTAACCAAGCTTGTATTGACCTCTGGTAGGTCAGTTTGTGTCTGCATTTCTTTAAGCACTGGGATTCCCACTTCACTAGTTACCGGTGGCACTGTTTCCTGATGTACCTATTCCGATTGATGTTGTTCCAAAGCCTTTAGCTCTATTGGTTTCTCTATATGTTGTATTGTCTTAGTCTATGACTCAGTCTCTAACCTTTTCTCTTTATCTTCTGCCGGTTTCTCTATTTCCCCTGCTACCAGAGGCTCATTAGCCATATCTGACTTATCAGTTGTATCTTTGTCTACTACTATGTTGATCTTCTGAGTATCAACATCCACAGCATATAGGACTTCAGAATTAGGATTCTTATCCTCTACATCCATACTCTCAGCTACTAGTTGATCTTTAGTAGTTGTTGTTTTCACTGGTGGAGTATTTAAAGAAGGTGGGGATAGGTTGTCTTTAACTTTGATGCTTGGTGGTCCACCAACTTTTCCTTTCCCCTTGTCTATCTTTTTGATAAAACTTTATAGGTTTGGGATTCCTGTACTCTTCTTGTTTTTCTTTCTCAACTAGGAATATATCCCATCCATCTTTTGTTTCCTCTGTCACTTCATTAACTCTTCCTGCCATTAGTGAAATATGTCGGTGTGCAGTAGAGAATACTGACCTGTTTTCTTGAGCAATTAAATCATCAATTTCTTGTGGATAGTTTACCGGATATACAGCAAGTGGTTTCTCAATTTTTATTTTCTTATCTAATTCTATCACTGCCTATCTTCTTGCCTCAAGTATTTTGAATAATTCATCAGGAATTTCATTGACTACTTCCATCAAAAATTTCTTGTACATATCCATGTGCAATATAACACTATTTTCAACTTGCTCTTTTTCATCAACTGTTAGAGTGTCATAAATTTTCTCTATGTTCTTTCAGTTTACCTTCCTCTATGATTTCATTTAGTAGTATATCAAGAGGGGCCAAGTCTCTATTTGTCCTTTTCTTCTTCTTAGGTGTCAGTTTCTTCTTTGGTGTGGCCTTTCTAACCAGAGATCTCACTGCTTGTTGCTTTTGCCTTGTTCTCCTAGGTGAAGGTGTGGTTGCTGGTGAGGGATCCCTTTTTCTTACAACTCTTTTAAAAGTTGCTGGCATGTCACCTTCCGAAGAAGTACCTACCGGTGATAGGTGAGTTTCAGGCTGTGGAGCTGCTAACTCATCCTTTGTTATGCCAATTTTCTTCAATACATCTTCTTTGATGGCTTTTGCTTGTCTGGAACCTTTTCTTACAAATTCCTCAACCTTCTTTACTCTTTTCTTTGATTGTATTTGGCTTTCTATAGTCTCAGCACTACCAAATACTTCTTCCTTAGGTTCATTGGGGGCTTCCAGAAGTGCTTTAGCATATGTTTCAACCATGTGATCATCTGTTTCATAGCCCATCTTGGTTACCCAAATTGTCCTTGGGATGACTGCTTCCATCCAGATTTCATCTTTCTTAATGACAAAGCATATATCATCTTTGTATTTGTCTACTATTTTCTGAGATAACCTTACTCTTTTCTTCATTTTGGTCTTTAATGCTTGGAAAAAGTCATGAATATTGTTTTCCTTGTTCTCACCCATGTTATTGAATAGTTCAGTCAATTGTTTTCCTACCGGTATGTCATATCCAAGTTCTTTGTAACCTATACTAGGAACTTGTTTTGTTATGTGTAGCATTAGGCATACTAACAAATTTCCAAATCTGAAAGTTCCTTTCTTTTCCTTCTTGATCTTTCCAAGGTTGTCAATTAGTTCATCCTTTAACCACTCACATATGTCAATTTTTGCATTGTTTGTGACCATGTCATAAGCACTCTTAATGCATAAACTTGAAACTGAATTAAGTCTATTAGCATGAGTAGATTTATAACCTAATATCATACTGATGAATCTCACATTGATATCTTTTACATCATTAACCCTTAGAGACCTCTTGTCAAATGTTGCACCAGTTAGGTTTATAACTAGGTCATTGGGAACCTTCTTGGTTTTATCTGGTCTCTTACTGGTGGTCGGTAACCTTGTGATAGCTTTCATAGCTTCCTTGGTGATCTTATGGATTGCATCTAACTAGAAAAATTCTCCATGTACCTAATCACATACTTTGGAAATTCAAGAATGCTAAGGATTTCTGTAAATCCTAGGGTCTCAATGATCTTGTGTTCATCTTTAACATTGTCAGTATTATCACATATCATGGTTTTATACATGGTTTTAATTTCCTCATCTCCTAACTCTTCAATGTTGCAGTGGATGTACATTCTAGGGTCTTCAGCATATACAACTCCCTTAGGAATTTGAGAAAAAGCACCTAAGGTATCATCCTTCTTTGCTATCTCGGGAACTAACTGAAATACGGGCCTAGGTCTTCTTATTACTTCAACAATAGTAGGGTTTGCTATGTATTCAATTGCAGAGGTGGATGCCATGATTAAATACCTTTTACTGCCTTGGATGGATGATTGCTTGGAGTGTGCTTGCTTCTTGCTTGAAATGCCTTAGCTCAGAATCTTCACGCTCTCTGAAAATTTGAAATCACGGTGAAATGAAATGGAGCCAAAACCTTACTTTTATAATGTCTTTTCGCCATCTACCACATTAATTGCATGTTGGTTAAGTATTCACTTAACATTGTTTGCCGGTAATAGATAATTTTCAACTTCTTATCTCTAACCGAGGGAATAATTAGCACATGTATCAATAGATTGCCAAACCCTCAAGGAAATTTTCTTCAATTAGATGAAGAGCTTCCTACCGGTGGAGCAGTGCTCTGTCCTTCCGGTGAAGCATCACTCTGTCCTACCAGTGAAGCATTGGTTTGTTCTACCGGTGGAGGAGTATTCCCAATATTTAGATCAACTTTTCTAATCCATTGTTTTGAGAATTCTTGCTTAACCTCTTCAACTTTTTCTTTACCTTTCAAGCTAGCACTTTTGTTGTCTACCGGTGTTCCTTTACTTCTACAAAATTTAGCAATATGCCCAATCTTGTTACATGCATAACAAGTTACATTATTCTTCTGAATAGCTTTCCCATAACCTATGTCGGTTTGTGTTCTGCATTGATTTGATAAATGTCCAAATCTTCCACAAACATAACATCTCACATTCATTCTGCAGTTTTCGAAGTTGTGACCAACTTTGTTGCATTTTGAACATTGACCAGTGGGTGTGTTGATATTCTGATAATTCCTAGATCTACATTCGTTTTCTCTATGACCATACTTATTATAGTTAAATCATTTTCCATTGAATTTATAAGCATTAGGTTGTCTTACCGATTTGCTGTGATCTTGAGTATTTGTAGTACCAGAGCTTTCACCAACTTCAAAGCCAATTCTAGAAGTGTCAAATTTAGGTTTTTGATTCTTCAGCAAGGTACCAAGTTCCTCTGAGCTTTTCTTGAATTTTTCTTTGTGTTGATTTGCAGTTTCTAGTTCTCTTTCCAAGATTTCTTTTTGTATCATTAGTTCATTTGAGTCATTCTGAGTATGCATCAGATCTATCTTCAACATGCCATTTTCATAGCTAAGTCTTGTGTTCTCATTTGCTGCATCACTTAGTCTTCTAGTCAATTCTTCTTCATTCTTCTTCCTGTCCTCAATCTCTTTGCAAAATCTCATAGTCATATCCTGCATTTCATTTTTTGTTGTCATGATCTCTTGTTTCACCTTGCTTATCATATCATTAAGTGATTCCTTTTCATCATTCTCATTTTGCAATTTTTCACAAAGTTCTCTTCTCTTATTTCTTGCAACAGTAAAATTTTCTTGAAGTGCCTAATGATATCTTGAGGTGCCTTTAAATCATCTTCTAATTTGATATTTTTCAATTTCTTTGCATCATAGTCTATAAGAGCTCCTTCAAGTTGCTTCATTAGATTTTCCATCTTTACCAGTGTCAAGATCTTCCTCAAGTTGTTAGGCTTCTAAAAATAGAGGACCAAGCTCTGATACCAATTGTTAGGGGTCCCACAGATACTGAGAGGGGGGGGTGAATTAGTATCTAACCGATAATAAGAATTTCTTAAGTTAAAACATGCAGAACATAATATAACAGTGTACCGGTATGCAAGAAATAATGTAATAAACAGAATCAAGAACATCCATATGAAAAGTACACCATAACACAAGATGTTAATGAGGAAACCTCGATGGGATTTGTGACCCACAATATTCACTCACTGGCCAATAAGAGAATATTACTTACAATAGGGGCCTGCACATGCAAGAAGGCCAACTGCCTAGAGCTCACTGCTCAATGGGAAGTCACACTGACTTACAAATAAAGATTATACTAATCCAATAACTTGTACTACTTTACAATAGCATCTTCAATGCCAGATTTAGTACCAGTTCCTGCTCTGTTCTTTACATATACCCTTTGACCTATATTTCGCACATTAGGTCTACCTAATATTTTCCTTAATGCTTCTACTTCACTCCTACAAATGTCTACAATGATCTCCTTTATATATAAGAGTCATTTAACAATTTGCCAAGTCGTCTTACAATAATAAACAAAATATTATATAACAAAAATCTTCTCGGCCTTTGTGCCAGTGTTGAGTGTGATCTGCTGATGTCGGTGCACTATCTTACGAGTGTAATACTTTGCCAGTATAATGTCTTGCCGGTGCCATAGGATTGCAAGGTTGACATCAATGACAAAACCTTCAATCACATACAATGTCTCATTGGAGTGTGCATATGCCAAGACCTTCTTTGTGATTTTGATTGGTGCTTCATTTCCAAACCATAGAAACTGGTCATGCACTCTACTTAGCACATACCTGATCCAATTGACATGGAATTAGTTAGGAATATCAACAAAATATGACAAACCCTTGGTCTTCAAATGAATATGTTCTTCCTTCAACAAATCATTGTCACAAAACCTTTTGAATTCATCTTTAATGAATTTGACTCCAAGTTCTTCAAGCTTACGGTGGATGAAATAAGGGATATCTTCAACTAGTAACACATCAGATGGCATAGATGATAGGGCACCAGTCATATCAATCTCTCTGGCATTCATAGGATGCATCTTGAACTCGGGTTGTGGTTCCTTAACTACCTCAACCAACACAGGAGTCGACAAGGAAGCTACCCTAATGAATTAGAACAGAATTCACAGATTGACTTCTTCTACTATTTCTGCTAGGGCTTCCAATCACCAAAACTTCACCCCTTGATATCCAAACTAACTTTGCACATAATGAACTTAATGGATTTAGAAAGCCTTTGAATGCACTAGGAGCTCATGAATGCACAAATGAAAGAAAGGTAAACAAAATGACCTTTCATTTCCTTATTTATTTGTTAAGTTGTTTGGTGCTCTTTTACAACTGTTAAGTTGTACGACCTCAAATGGTAATATTTTATAATTTAACGGTGTTACTTCCCTACCGGTAACAATACAACCTTTAACACCTATACTCTTAATAATTCATTAATGAAGAATAACAAACAATATGCCAACTTTTATACATCTAAATAAGAGTTGCCTCACTTTGGTTTTGGGGAATCAACCATGATTTTCCTTTTTGTTTTAAAAGGCTCCCCTTGAGCATCAGTATGCTTAGTTTGAAGAAGAATTGTCATCATTGGTGGATGATGACTTAGTTTCAGAATGCTTCTCTCCTTCTTTGCTTGATTCCTTCTTAGTCCACATCTTTTTCATTTCATTCTTCACTTCTTTAACTGTCTTCTTTCCTTTCAAATCATTTGGCCCTTTCTTCTTACCAAACTGATTCCTATCTTTAGACCAGTTATAGGATTGGTTCATGCACTCTCTAGCTAAATTATTGATCTTATGGCAAATGAAACATGCCATACTAGTTGTTTTCTATGGTCCTGCATTATTTCTCTGGCCCATTCTCATCCCACAATTCATTGCAACATGACCAAAATTTCCATAAGTGGAACAGGTAACATTGAGCTAATTACTCCTTCTATTAGGGCTAACTGGTTTAGGTGGAGATCTTGATGCATTTGTCTTGAATATGCATTCTTCAGCTTTGTGTCCATATTTATTGTATGTAAAGCAATATCCATTAAAGCTTCTTCTAATGGACATGCTACTTGATTAAGATTTACACTCATAAGCAATGTGTCCATACTTGTGATAGTTATAGCAATAACCATCAAAGGTAAATGACTTCTTGTGACTGATCGGTTGATATTTACAGACATCAAACTTGTGACCCGATTTACCACAATAATTGCAAGAATATTTAGAAAAATTCATACCTTTTATTCCTGATTTGTCCCTTTTATCATCCTTCATCCTCTTGGGATTAGATGATTCTACTATTTCCTATGGACCTGTACCAAAGTAGCCAAGATCAGTTGTCACCTTTGTTCTCTTCTAAGCTTTTAATTGTTCACCTATCTTCTCAGAGATTTCATTAAATTTTCTCAGCTTTTCATTTGTATCTTTCAACTCATTTTTGAGTTGTTCAATCTCCTTCATCATCATCTCCTTTTCCTCTACTTTGTCATGCAGATGCTCTTGCATGACTGTGTTCTCTTGAGTAAGAATCCAGATTTCTTCATCCTTTTCAATAATGATTGCATCATTCTCTCTTAGGGCTTCTTCAGTAAGCCTTTTGGCTCTTTCAACTTTTGATTGTGCTTCATTTGCATTTCTCTTTCTTTCCTCTGATATCCTACTGGATTGTAATATTTCAGTCATTCTCAAGGCCTGACTTTCAAGCCCTCTTTTTTAGATTTGTGATTTCTTCAGTCTGCTTCTTGTTCTTTTCCATCAACTCTGAGACTACATCTTCTACTTCCTCAGATCTAATATGTTCAAAGAGTTGATCTATGATATCCTAACTCTCATTAAGTTGTAGAACGAGTTCTTTCCTTTTAGCAAATTTTTTTTTTAGTCTATCCTTCAGCTGAGCAATCATCTCATTAGCTTCATCAAGTTGCTTCTGATATCGGTATTCTTCCATGATCTTTTCCTCAAGCTATTTAAATTTTATTCAGAGGACCTAAGACCTGATACCAATTGTTGGTATTAACTGGTGACTAAGAGGGGGAGTGAATCAATAAAAATATTTTATAAACAATAATATTCTAAACTGGTCGATCTGCAATTACCCTTTTTAAATTAACTTAAAACATTGCATTAATCATGAAGGTAAGAACATTGAAGGAAAGAGATTTGCATGCATCAAATAAGAATCACATAACACCAGCAATTATATGTGGAAACCCTCAGTTAGAGAGAGAAAACCATGGTGGGTTTAACCCACAATCTCTTTTACTATAGTAAAAAGAGTGCCTGATTAAGAGCTTACAATCGTGTTCCTTCTGAGAACATCAACCTGTTAAAGATGACTGGTATCATGTTAAGAATACCTTGGAATCTGTTAGGATTCACCTTGCAAAATGATTTTACACTTCCTTCATGGAGTGAACCTGTTAGGGGATTTTACAAACATAACTGGTTAAGGTTCACACTATTAAGGGATTTAATCTGCTGCAATGATTAGAGAGGAACAAATCATTGATCTGATGATGACACTTTTCTATTGAATAGATCCGCTCTATATTTTCTTCAATCTCTGCTCGGTGATGACTTCACCAATTCATTAAGGAACCCTTCTTCCCTTAGCTCGTTCTTCACCTTACTCTGATTTTCAATCTCTTCTCACTCACAACTCCCATGGCATACTTAAAAAAAAATCAAGATGAAAAATATGTATATAGTTGTATTCAATCTTGGCGCTAACTTTCTCTCTAAAATTCAAACTCAAAAATCTTTCTATGCACCAATCTATTCGTTCCACAAATCTCGCCAATTGTATCGGTGAAACTATCTGCTCAAGCCACAAATCTCGCCGGTTCTCTAGCAAGCACTCCAGCTTCAACTAGCTCTTTCTAAACTTGTTGGATCCACATGTTAGCAAGCCAAACATGCTGATGACTACACGTGCTTATCCTTTTCACTTCACATACTTATCAATCATTGTTATGATCTACTACCGGTTGCTTCCTTTATATCACTGAACCTGCTTCACTCAGCTCAACTACCTATTGCTTCCTATAAACCGGTCTCTGCTTACCGGTGGAAGTCTTCAGTCCCCTGTTTCTTACTAATCCACTATAGCTCTTTTCTGATTGGTTGTGATGACATTAGAGCTGATATTTGCCATCAAGGACAACCTCAAAGTACTCCAAAATTCATCATGCTCACCATGATGCCAACACCATTTACTCCAGTAGTATCAGAAAATTCAACAGTAACTGAAGATCAGGGCAGAGGAACAAAAAATCAAAAGACTCCTAGGTACGTAAGGTTGAATCATTCAGAAGATCAGATCATTGGAGACAAAAACAAAGGAGTGATGACAAGAAGAATGTTGGCAGCTGATGAGGTATGTTTAATTTCTTAAGTTGAACCAGCATCCGTAATTGAAGCTTGTAAAGATGAATGTTGGATGAAAGTTATGGAAGAAGAATTAGATCAAATAGAAAAGAATAACACATGGACTTTAGTTCCCCAGCCTAAAAATAAGAATGTTATTGGAACTAAATGGGTTTTTAGGAATAAGTTGAATGAAGATGGACAAGTTGTGAGGAATAAAGCTAGATTGATTTGTAAAGGATATTCTCAGAAGGAAGAAATTGATTATGGTGAAACCTTTACACCGATAGATAGGATTGAAGATGTGAGATTATTTCTTGCTTATGTTGCACATAAGAACTACAAGGTTTATCAGATGGATGTTAAGTGTGTTTTTTTTAATGGAGATCTTGAACATGAATTTTATATTGAGAAACATGATGGATTTTCACTTTCAGATGATTTCTGACAAAAACATGGTTTGCGGGTTAAAGAAAGATTTATATGGATTGAAACAAGCCCCTAGAGCTTGGTATGCAAGACTGGATAAATATCTTTTGAAGCTTGATTTTACTAAAGGTAATGCTGACAATTATTTATATTATAAGATCACTGATGATGACATATTGATTATTGAAGTCTTTGTTGATGATATCATTTTTGGAAGTGAAGATAAGTTGTGTATGAAATTCTCGAACAAAATGAAGAATGAATTTGAGATGTCTATGATTGGGGAGATGAAATTTTTCTTAGGTTTGCAAATTACTCAAACTAATAAAGGTATTTTCATTTGTCAAACTAAGTATGCTAGAGAGTTGTTGAAGAAATTTGGGTTGGAAAATTCTAAACCAGTTCCAGTGGTTACAAGTGAGAAATTGACAAAGAAAGATGCATCTGCACCGATAAATCCTACAAGGTACAAGTATATGATTGGAGGTTTGTTATATCTGACTCAGACTAGATCGAATATAATGAATGCAAGTTGTATTATATCAAGATATCAGAGTGATTCTAGAGAAAATCATGAGAGTGCAGTGAAAAGGATTTTCAGGTATTTGTAGGGAACAACTGAATATGGTTTGTGGTATCCTAAAAATGATGACTTTAAATTATGTGCATATACAGATGCAGATTGGGCTGGAGATTTCGATGACTGAAAGAGCATAACTAGTGGAGCTTTCTTTCTTGGAAAGAAACTTGTTTCATGGATAAGAAAAAAGTAGTCATGTACCTCTTTATCTACTATTGAATCTATGTATGTTGTTGTTGCTACTAACTGTACACAAGTTATATGGATGAAGAAAATATTGAAGGATATAGAGGTGGATTGTAATGAACCATTATTTATTCACTGTGATAACTACACTGCTATTGATATATCAAAGAATCTGGTATCTCATTCTAAGACAAAGAACATATCTATCAAGTATAACTTTTTGAAGGAGAAGGTGAAAGAAAATGAAGTCAAACTAGTTTATGTGAACACTAAAGAGCATATTGCAGACATCTTCACTAAACCTTTACGTAAAGAATCATTTGATTACTTCAAAGATAGATTGGGGTTTTCTACTCCTCTAGTAGAGACCTGAGTGATGTTGATTGGCATCAGTCCGGTATGCATTACCAGAGCTATTACTCATTCTAGATTGATGTGGTGGTGTTACCACTCAGGGGGAGTAGTCAGCTGTAAGAATTAGAGGATTTATGACTTTTCTTTGATATTTATGTCAAATCTTTGGCATTGATGTCAAAGAGGGAGAGTTATTCTTGTGAAAAACATAAGGGAGAAATATTTTCATTAGGGGAGTTTGGTTCAGAGCTTCATTGTTGTATCATTTTGTTGGAGATTGTTGGTTGTCTTCCATAGGGGGAGACTTGTTTGGCATTTCTTGGCACTTGGATATTTTTTACATCTAGTGTTGCCATCAATGCCAAAGGGGGAGATCATTGGAAATTTGGAGGAATTGATTATGTGTTGCATTGATGTTTTGTCATTGATGCAAACACCAGTTGTTTTAGTTGTTTACCAGTTTCCGGTTGGTTCTGATAGAGTGGCTGGATTATGATATTGATCTAGTATGCTCTAGTATGCTTTGGTTTGTGGAATTGATTTGGATCTATCATTCATGCTATTCAAATGCATATCACGATCAGTTGGTTCAAGATTTGATGACTTAGATACTATCATTTGTTCTAGTAAGCCTTTTGGTCACCAATAAGGGTTTTATCGACAAAACTTTGTTGAAGATATTTTGATGCACGTGATAAGTGGTGTTGGTGCAGCTTCTAGATGGATTTCTTGATGTTGTTGGCTATCTTGTTCGTGTTCCTATTGATTGATGGTATTGGATTTTGGTTTGGACCTAATGCTATCTTTTTTGGCTAGGTTATGGATTGGTTTATGTAATGCATTGGTGGATGTTCCTGATGTGTTACCGATTGGGTATATTGATTGGATTATGTTGTTTCGGTCTTAGGATGATTTGGTTGATCATTGGATTGTGGTTTTATGTTATGAATTTATTGTATTATCTTTTAGGTGACCAACCTAATTGTTTAGGTCCCAAGTTGGTATAAATATGATGTAAGATCTCTTTGTAGATCATGGAATTATGGTTATGGGATGGTTATACAATTACTTGTGTGCGAATAATGTTATAATCATATGCAGGAGTTTTGGTCAATCATAGGTGACCAAATTGGGTTGGCAAGAGAGGTTTAAGACCTCCAGTACTGAGCTTAACCGAAACTGTACTCAAGCATAGGAGATGTTATCTTTGCAGTTGACTCTTCTTTCCGGATTGTAGTCTAGATTTATTTTTTAGTCAGTTAGGCTCATTTTGTGATGAGAAGTGCGCTATAGGCTGTTGGCCTTCCTGCATGTTCAGGCCCCTCATTTTTTAATCACATACTTACTGCAGAAGTATTATCCGACTGTGGGTAGGCTTCCCATCGTGGTTTTCCCCTTTATTGGGTTTTCCACATACAAATCTTGGTGTCATGTGTTTTGGATGGATGGTAATTGTTTTGTGATTTACGTTTATGTTTAATTGCTATATCAGTTATTCCGTTATTTGATTTATGCATTTCGATAAATTGGGTTTATGTGTTCTGGTAATAAGGATTTGAATTCTTAAAGTTCTGTAATATGCTTACAATTGATTCACCCCCCCTCTCAATTGTCCTCTGGTTATCTAAATTGTCTAATAGAAATGTGATACATCTAGGTTAGGATACAATACATTTGAGGAAGGAGAACCTTCTGATACCAAGAGCAACATGCATGAAGGTAAAACAACTCCTATGGCTCAGAAGCCTACCAAAAATAAATCTTACAAACCTGTTTGTTTTAATTATCATAAACTAGGACATACTTCTAATGTTTGTAGAAGAAAATTTGATGCTAATACTAGTTATAGACCTAATACTAGATATGTGCCTATAAAATTTGAAGGTTATTGTTATACATGCAACATGTATGGGTATAGATCTATTGAATGCAGGTATGCAGATAATTATCCAACACCTCATATGAATCCAAGAACTGATGATGATTGGAGAAGGAATTTCAATGACCGGAGAAGAACTAATTGACAAAGACTTCATGTTAACCAGTCTAGTCCTTATGAGATGGAGAAAAGAATTATTGTGATTTGTGAAATCTGCAAGAACTTTGGACATGTGGCAATGAACTGTCAAAGAAGGATAGGTAGAGGCAATGCATAACTGTGGAAAGCATCTGGAATGGCATGTTATCATTGTAACAAATTGGGACACATTGCTAAGTTTATCAAAACACATAAGAACCAACCGATGAATCATCCTGCAGATCAGAAAGGAAAGCATAAAGTAGATATTGAAGAAAGCAAAGATGAGATGAATAGAACCTAGAAGAAGAAGAGTGATGACAAACCAACTAAGGAATCAAATCCTTCACCTAGTGTGGAGAATCCATCACTGACAAACTAAGTTGTTTCTACAACTTGGGGTGAGCTTATTGTCAAATCTTGAGATGAACACCTAGATGAAGTACTGTAAGTTAAATCTGCATATTCTGATGCATTTTGATATTTATAAGTCTTTTTGAATCATAACCAGTAAATATCATTGAGTTTTTGCAACTGGTAATATGCTTAAGAGTATGTTAAAGCATTTAATGCAATAGTTTGAAAGCAAATAAAAATAACATTTAGAATTTGATTTCACATTGTGATCTTGAGAGCATTTGGTGAGTAAGCAGAGCAAAAGAAAGTTTGTGATTGGAGCATTTAGCGTGTCTAGTGGAGATCTAAGGTAATCAAAAGTGCATTGTGAATCGGTGAACAATGTTGAAGGTTTTGACGATGTGAAACCCTAGTTCAAAAGAAGGAAAGGTATTTATCAGTGAATCTTACTCTTTGCTTCAAAGTTTTGCATATTGTAGTATGGATACTCCACATCTAGTTGATGTGACCAAGAGGCCACGATCGGAGTTTAAATGACATCCTTTCAAGTCAAAGGAAACAGACCCTGTCGGTATCCTACCTAGTGTACTGTATGGAGTTTTGCATGTCAGAGATGTTAGATCTTTTTATCATTGCAAACTAGAGGATATGGGTATTTCAATTATTTATGAACAATATAGATCATTGTGTGATAACAAGGGCATACTGAAAGAACAATTTAAGAGTGTCACCGAGAAAGGGTTCCATCATGAAGTTAACTTCATTAATGATTTTGATAATGAGTTAGTTAGATTTATTTTGAGTCACATTCATGATCAATTTATGTGGTTGGATAGACTGCATAAAATAAATAAGAAATTCATTCATGTAGTAACCGAATTTTGCTCAACCGGTGAAGTACCATTACTTAGATCAGTATCCAAGAGTGATGTTGAGAAGCTAATAGGATCAAGATGGGATGGTAGATCCATGATAGTTAACAACATCAATGATCCAGCTGTGAAATATGCCTCCATGGTAATCGGTTATAGAATCTACTACTCAAGTAGAATGAACAACATACCGGCAACAACTATTCATACTGCCTACTGGATGGTAAAAGAAAATGTTGACTATGATTTGGCAGAGGCACTAAGAAGTCAACTGATGGTAAATCTAGAAGTTATGAAGAAAGATAAGAAGCTGAGATTCAAATTTGGACAATTGATTTTGTGATTGTTCTTCTATTTCCAAAACAATTTCCCTGGTATTGGAGATGTTCAATGGAATGAAGGTACCCCTACTCTACTTCAAATGAAGAACAACATTAGGATACTGAAGGACAATTTTGATAATATTTCATGGGCTTACTTCAAGGAATTTCAAAATAAAATGCATGCTAGAGAGCATATACTGACAAAAGTAGTCAATCAGTATGAGAAAATTTGTTTTATGGTGGATGTTGACACCTATATGATGGAAGCAGTTATCCCTAGAACCACATGGGTATTACTTATGGGATATGAGGTAGACAAGGATCTACTCATTGCTTATGCTAACCATTTGTTAGAGTAACCAGTGGATACCATTACAGAAAGATTTGGGACTTACAAAGAAAAATATCTACAAGTCCACTCTGAGCTGTAGAGACCAGTGATTGCCAAGAAAATAAGGAAGGAGGTTGAAGTATTTGCTAAGTAGGTAGGTTTCACAAATGAGCGGATAGTAGTAGCAAGAGCTAAGTATGTGATAGAGCAAGGTGAAACATCAAGTGTACCTACCGGTACCCCTACCAGTACCCCTACCGGTAAGACTAGAGCTGCAAAAGTCAAAGAAGTAGAGAAGAAGATGGAAGAAGACAAACTAGCTAAATCACAAAGAGGGAAACCATCCAAAATTCAGTTTTGAAGAAAGAAAAAATTTGTTGATCCACCTGTTGAACCAATACAAACTAGAAAGAGGAAGAAGCAACAAGCCCACAAACTAGCAAATGATGAAGAGGCTACTGAATTAGAGAAGGATAAAAGAGCACTTAGAGAAAGTGTTAAGAAGCCTAAGGTAACCGGTAAGGGAAAGTCACCTAAGAAACCATTTACATCAGAAGATTATTTCAATAGAATGGTTCAAATAGTCAAGGATTATGGGATATAAAAAGGTTTGAATACATTGTTTGTTCATTTATCTAAAAGTCAACAACGGGAGATTGAAGATGTAGTTATCTTTAGTATGAATAAATATAGCAGAGCCCTTATTGAGTTGCAAGGGAAGATTCTCAATTCTTTGTATAATCTTATTGATGCAAGGTGGTAGGCTGCCATTAGCCAAGACAAATAATTTGTTGATTATATCTTTAAGCACCTACAATCGGAAGAAAGTGAAGAAGAAATTGAACAAATAAAGGTTAATGCAAAGCCATCATTCAAATCCAAGAAGAGATTAAAACGAATGTTAATAGGAGAGACCGAATCAGTCCAGAAGGAGACTCATATTTTGATCAAGAAGGCTTTAGGTCTCATCTCAGATGAAGATGAACAAAAAGATGAACAAGTTGAGGAAGATAGTTCTCAAAAGCCTAAGGAAGAAGAACTTCCTAAAGGTATTAAGATCACAGATTTTGAACTGGATAACAAGTATATGTATGATGATCCGATTAATACTAAACCGATATTCATTCCTAATGATAATACCAGCGATAATGTTTGATAATACTGTTGATAATATAGATGTACTTGATGTTGATTTTCAAATGCTTGAACAACATGAGCAACAAGAGGAACAAGTGGAGAAGCAAATTGAAGAAAAGCGCTCTGATGAACCACCAGTGAACACATAGCCTACTGATAGTCAAATTCCATCAATAAGTGTAAATGTTGATGACAATGAAAAGGAAAAGACTGATGAGGAAGTACTGGTCAATGAAAAAAGTGTGGAGACATAACCACCACTAGTCAAGGACACCACTGAAGAAGGTAAGACCGAGAAAGAGAAAAAAAAGAAAGACAAGGTACAGAAAAAGGAGTCAAAGGAGAAGAAAATAATTGATGATGATGATGATGACTCAATGAGCATTAAAGGATGACCTCTTGATATGGATAACTTGAGTTCTTCTCAATTGATGGAGATTGCAATAGCAATGCAATCTAAAGCTAAAAATAAAAGAATGAAGGAACAACAGAGAGAGGCGAAGACAATCAAGATAGCATGGCACCATTCTCCTCCTAGGACAAGGCCATGGCACCCCTGTCCCTACCCTATTTTGGGGCAGGACCCTTCCTAGGGTTGCATTGTAGGTTGTGCAGTGAGTAGGAGAACTCCCCCAATTTTGGCCTATGACCAAAAATCAAATTCAGTAACATGATGATCTTGTCTCTCATGCAGTCCTCCTTGATTTTGAGTATCCTCATGCATAGTGTGTGTCTTTTCGCTACTAGTAACACCATAGGCAAAACAGTCCCATTTACACCTTCCATGGTGGCCCTAACCACATGTTGAGTAGCTACATCATACACTCCTTTAGCTATTGTAGCAAGTCCAAAAACTTTATCAAAAGCATAAGTTGTAGATAGATTGTATTCATTTTGAAAGTGCCTTAGACTCTTGTAGAAGCCCTCTCAACTAATCGTTGTTGGTCTATTGTTGTCATGCATTGAACTATATCCATCATTTATTTTGGAAGATGCATGCTTTTCTTTAAGACTATTTCGCCATAAAATTAATGCACAGGCGCGAGCCAGGTCGGGCCCCAAAGTGGGTCTGACTAAAAAAAATTTTGTTTTCATGTAACTGATTTCTGAAATGCTTCAGAAACCTCACGCACGCCTCTGGAAATGATCGACATCATTTTCAAATCGTCAGACTGAATTTTGCAACCTTCGGGCAATTACGCCACATTTTCGCATTTAATTGCGAAGACGTATTTTTCAAGCCGGTCAAATCACATTTCTGGATCTCGCCATCTGATAGGTGTGTACTCTGATATACAAGCATGAACACTGCCAAGCGGTTTTTCAAGATGAATCCCGAGCAAAGAGATATTAAATGGCGAAAATGACCAACTAGCTTTGTCGACATTGCGGACCTGATGAAGTCAATGTTCTGGCAACACATGATGCCTTCCTCAAGAATACCAAACGACCTCTGTAGACCCTCAAATTTGAAGCACAGGTACCTTGAAGTACATACTAAATATTTGAATTCTCATTTTGACCAAAATCCTGACTGGATGCAAATGGCGTGCTCATAAAAATAGCTACTTTAACTGATATAGCGCTGAAAGTACGGATAACTGAAAACGGTGGCTAAATGAACCCTTTTGAAAAGCGATCAAACGGATTGGCAAAGGCTTGAAATTTGAAAAATAGCTTTTCATTTATATCAAAATTAACCCGGAAGAAACATTTTGGCATGACACCCACTAAGGCATCTTTTACACTTGTGCAAAACAGGGCTCTGACTAACTGTCGAAACAGGGACTAGTCAAACCATACAAACTACAAATGTATTGATCTCTGAAAACTGAGCAAATGGATTTGTTAAGACTTGAAACTTTACAAGCTTACTTACATTTATGCATATAATTGAATCCATTTTGAATTTATTCATGAAAATCAACAGGGAAAAAGATATAATCGCTCAAAGTAGGCTACTCAATAAAATCTGCATTTGTGCCTAAAATGCACTTTCAGCTCACCCCTCGAAATGGGTACCTAATAAACTTATCCAAACTGAATTATAAAAGTTACACATCACTGAATAGGCCAAATGAAAAGTGTACAACATATTTCCCGAGCCTTACCCCCTAAAAATCAACTGGCTCCATTTTACCCTCTCTTTAACTAGGCCATTCAAATTGACTCATTTAGGTACTTTTCTGACATGCAGAGCAAACTTTTGAAATGGGCCTCTAAACTTGACTCGAATTTAAATAGTCCCAATAGTGGCTCTGACTGGGGACGGTTGATCGCAAGATCAACACAAGAATCCAAAATCAATGGTTAAGCAGACCACCCAAAAAATGGATCATTCTCTCTTCTCATCTCATTTCAAAAATAGGGCATCCTTCTTCTACCCAAACAAAAGGACACTTTATAGAAAACCACAAAACTTAAACCAAAGCAACTATACAAGATGTACAAACAATGCTTGAAACTGAATAAAAGTTGCTCAATCAATCTTAGCGTTTACCTCTGTCAAAAATATGATTCTCATCACTTGATACCATGATCCAAACAAAGGCACATTTCAATAAGAACTGAGCATAACTTTTATAATCCACCTCTTTTGTCTCATCACTATAACAGCTAGTGTGCATACCTTTTGTCTTATTTTGAACTTTACGGTCACACACTATCTCAACACAAGTAAAAACATGAGACAGTTCACCATAGAGGCCTTCCCACAAGATACCATGCATTTCACTACCCCAACCAATTCTACCATTTGCAAGGACATCATCATGCTAAACTTCAAAAGTAAAACATTCATTTTCAACATTGTAATTCTCATCAGCACATACCTTATTATCATTTAAATCAATAGAATGAGGGACACTACTAACCAGCTGATGCAAACAAGGAACATAAATGTTACAACCCGGATGTGATACTTCACTATGTTCATCACACTCTATACTCTCCTTGTTTATCAAACTCAAAACTTCGGAATTCTCAAGATCCCATTCATGGAAAAGAATGCATACCTCTGGCTGAAGCAAATCTTTAGCTAAGTCTTCCTCTTTCAGGCTTACATCTACCTGAAACACTTCCATTTGTGGTCTGAAATAATCATCACACAACCCATGCCTCTTACCTTCATCATGAAGTAAATTTTTACAACCCATGTTACTGTTGTTCAGAACTTTATTAGCATTACAAACTTGTTCAAGATAAGGGAAAACTTCAGCATTTTCATCAATGAAATCAGCACCATGAACATTAGTATCAAAAGCAAAGAACTCCATATCCGGTTCAAGCATACTATCATCATTTTCATTCTCTTCATGGTACCTTGAATTCTAAAAACATTCAAACATGGGTTTACTTAAATATGAAAATAGAACATTATCAGCACTGTCACATACATTCTTATCTTAAAAAACACTTTCATTTTCAGATTCATAACTAAGGTACATAACTTGGTCTCCTCTTGTATCATCTTCACAAAGAATTCTCATAACCATCATCAGCTGCATGACTGGCATTCATTTGCTGATCAAAAGAAAGTGCAACACTTGTGCCAAGATCATTCTCATTCTGAAATTGATCTTCATTGTTCATTTGCATACCTTCAAGGTGCTGGGAATAGAACTCATTGTCCTCATAATCAGCAACACCACTCCATTCTGAAACACATTCATCACTGGGTATACTTGCATTGAACACATTATCAACATCATTCACATTTTCATTTTCATATTTACCAGACTTAACCAAAATCTAATTTTCATCATATTGCACATCTTCACTTACATAATCAATGACATTTGGTGATCCTTCAGTATTTGGTATTTGAACATCAAATACATGAGAAACATTTAAAGATCGATGGTCGTCACCATCATTGTTTTCATTATTGCTAACCTTAGGAGATGGATGATTTACTTGATAATTTGCAGTCACGTAGTCAGCATAACCAGCATACAAATCAAATGGTACATATCCCTTGTATATATCAATCTACGTATCAGCATTATCACAAAATTGCACACTAATCATTCCATCATTACTGTGAGAGGCAACTGACATTAACAGTAGAGGATCTTGACTCTCATTCAAATTTGAAGCACATGCATCAACAAAACCATTCGAAACTATAGAGCTTGATGCACCTAGACACGGAATGATTTGCTCAACTTCACATGGTATTTCACTATTGAAGGTGCTTTGACAAGAACCTACAACAGACACAAATTTCTTGGCTATCACAAATTTCAAATTATTTTCAATCTCTCTAGTTGTGTCAAAAGTTTCATACAAAGTCTTAGGTTCTTTGTTTCTCAATAGGAAACCCATCTTCTTACCAAAAGCACTCATATAAATATCCAGACATACTTTATTATCAAATTTATACTTTCTAGAAATTTTAGACAAAGCTTGTGAAAATTTGATATTAAATGTTGGTACCAATTCATCTTCCATGATTTGTATATATGTGAGTTCTTTCAGTAAATCAAAATCACTCATTTTTTCATCAAATTGATCCATGAAATCTGAAATCAATTCTTCCCATGAGGTAATAGAATTCACTGGCAAAAAATAAAACCAATCCCTTGCATCTTCTTTCAGTGACTAGATGAATAACTTCATGAACACATCCTCTTGGCAAATTTCAAATTCTCCTATCAAATCTGAAACTCTTTTCACGTGTTGACATGCTAATTCTGATTTCTTCCCAATGAATATGTGCAAATACTTTCTAATTCTATGGGTATGGGATTTGGGTAACCCGGAATACCTTCAAAGTTTAGAGAAGCATAATACTTAATACTGAAACTCTTCCTATTACATGGTTTGTTCTGGTTTACTAGGCATGGTCATATATGGAAATACACAAGGCTGGAAAACTTCACTGCTCATTTTTTCCTACTCCCACAAATGATTATACAATCTTGGATAAAAAACTTCAAACACATATCCTTATTCAAATCTATTCATTAACATTGCTTGCATAAGGTTTTTCAAATTTGCATACTACGGAAGATCATATACACTGGATACTTTAGCATCATAGATATGCAAATTAATTTTGTGATTCCTCTTTCCCTCTAGACTAGTGTTGTTCTCTAAATGGGAAAACAACATTACAAATTCAAACTTTCAGAATAAATATCTTTTGCATTTGAAACCTCTGAAAATACCTCGAGATTTGCAGTTGTAAACTCTTGTAGATCTGAAGATTAATTTCAACTTTCAGCATGGTCTTTTATCACAGAGTTGCCACCTCTTGCATAGAGGACATTTTGAACAGAAAAATGCCATTCAATCACAAGTTTAATTCTCTTTACTCCTTCAATCTCACTGCAATTAACAGTCTTCCAGGCTATTTAAAACTGGTATGAACCATAGAGTTGCCACCCAAATAAGGAATTGGGGAAAAATTTGCAAATAAGAGTTGCAAGGAAATCTTACAACTCTTAACAATGCATTCACTGTTACTCCTTCATAAAATATGAGATGTAACACATATCATTCTGCAGATCCAGAACACAAAGCATTTTCTTCACCATAAAACCACTTTCAACTCTGTGCATATACAATAGACTAACTAACTGGATATGAAATTGACAGGACAAAGAATACATTCCACTTCTAACCATATCAATCAAACATTTAAATCTATTTAATTCCCCAGCAGAGTTGCCATTTTTGTTGTTGACAAAAAGTGATAACCCAAGAACACCTACAATTGATCTATGAAGTAGCCAATTCAATCTATGAAGAACCTCAGGGCTTGGACAACATGACAAGGATATGAATCCTTCTACTCTTCAGGCTTGCAAAACCTAGGTGGTTATACCTTTGATTCTTAGAATTAAACCTATTACACACCTATGAAAGCATCAACATAAACAGATAGATCTAACCAGGGCTCTAAAACAAGTAGTTTATTGTAGATGGGCTACATCTACACATAAAACTCAACTATGCTTGAGCATGAGATAGATGAAACATTTCAAAACATAACATAAACTAAAGATATTCTAATTGGATTTTAAATTGGTTTGAGAACCCCCTTAATTGCAAGATCAGTGCCTTATCCAAGGGCAACAAAGTCATACATCAATCTATAAATGGAAGCTTCGATTGCAAATCCATCTTCATTATTAAATATTCATGCATTAATACCTTGCATAAATGCATTACTGAGATCATTCACAAAATCATCAGATCTTGAAACTATATTCCATTATTCATGATTTATTATAGAATTTAAATCCTTCCTTGAAGAATCCCTACAAACAATCACAACTATCTCCTTAAGATAAAAAATTTCATCCTCCTTGAGGATCTGATTTGATAAAATGGAAATACAAATCTAGAGACAATCTTGTGTGAATTTATGTATGCCTTACATACACAACATACTGCAACAAATAACACCTATAGAATGAATAAAACTCTATTCTATGGAAAAGGACATTGCCCTGTACAATTTTGAAAAGAACTCAGAATTGGATGCGATGAAAATATGGAGCCCTTCTCCAAATTTCTGGAACCCCTACAAATGAGAAGAATTGAGAATAAGAAAAGGAGGGAAAGATCAGATCTGCAACCGAAACTGCCAGATATCTCTTTTTCCAACTGAATTTCAATTCTTCTTCTTTTCCATGGAAACTACTCTCACAAGATCTGATCTTTGTTGAAACAAACTTCATAACTACATTACTCATCTTGAGAGCTTTTTGGTGATGTATGATACTTGCCATTTTGACCAAAAAAGGACCTCTGGGCGAATTAATCACTCAACATGTGCACATCATTTAAATTCTTTAATTTTTCATATAGTCTGCAGTATATATTTAAACTGAATTTGGCTTTGATTTTTGGCTCTTTTTGTGCTCTGATGCCTTACCACATGGTGATCTCTGATTCGCTCGCAGGGTCCACAGGGCGCCACCTCGAATGACACCTCATCACCGCCATGTGTCTGCTTTGTCACTGCCACTTGTTTGTCCACCTATATGCCACATGTGCACCACATCACCACCACTGGGATGGGACTCGCTTGCTGGATGGCCATCTGGACATGCCACGATATCGCCACCTAGCTTTCGCCATTTCGCAGACCTTATCTCGTGTGCATCTTGCCTTCGCGATGTCGCGCGCACCGTCGGATCAACCCGGACTTGCTCGATCTTTACCACTTCGTTTTCGCTTCATTTTCGATCTGAGCGTTTCACCATTTCATAGACCTTAACCTTCATAAATCTCGCCTTCGCGAAGTCATGCCGACCATCAATCCTCTCCAGACCTTCTTGCTGGTTAAGTCCGCCTTTCTCTGGAAAATTTTGCCTGTTTGCCTCAAGAAGCGTGCCTGTGTGGGGTCCACCTATCACCATTTGTCACCTCCTCTAGTCACCTTGGGATCCATGCCCATGTGCATGGGGTCTGCTTTGGGTGCTCAACAGGCACCGTCTGTCAAACGCCTTGATGGCTTTGACATTATACTTGGGTAGAGCATTGCTTATAAATACCAAAATAGTCCACTTCCCAGCCAATGTGGGATAAAATGTTAAGCCTAGAACTTCACCTTTTAAGCTTTCTCTGCAACTTTAATGGCTGGCAATGCATTTGTTTGGGATTTTAGTGTCCTTCTTCTCCATTTCATAGGGATGTATGCTTGCGAGATGCTATTTAATGGAGACTCTATATACTTGCCAACACAATGTTCTTCATTCTAGTTTGCCCCCGTTTAGCTTTTGATACAAATTTTGTTTTTGTGTGAGGATGAAAGCTATGCCACATCTCCAGCCAAAGTTCTCTCATTATCATCGGTGATTGAACAAGATTGTTGTGGTTTACTTTATCAAGCTCCCACACTGTTGTTATTTTTCCAAGAATGCTTTCTCCATCTTCATAAAATATAATGTATTTTGAGATGGCCATCCCTTGTCATGTTTGGAATAAAATCTCTTCCAATATATGTGATATGTACGACAGTATTCTAAGAAGGGAAACATCCATAGCGATGATCCAAATTAATTTCCCATTAGGCGGGATGTTCCCTCTGGGATAGGAAGCCCAAATGTAACACCAAACAATGTTTCTTTTATGGTCTCTACTGCTCCAAGAAAAGGGGCTCCAATAGCAAAGTAAGCATAAATATGATCGTCCAACCATTGGTTATAGAGAGCTTGGGAGCTATTTCGAGCTTCAGCCACTCCAAAAAAATAACGGAAGACATTGTTTCCCATCAAATGTGCAAACACCACTGATGGACCTCCACGAAGCTTGAGTGTTGTTTCAAAAGCCAACTTCAGTTTGTGAAAATATAAATCTCATTCTTCAAGCATTGAAGCTGATAGCCTCCAATCATATGGAATAGCCAAAATAGCATTTGCATAAATTCCATGTTTCAATGCCCCTTTTCAATAGTCACGTGGGAGGCTATTTTCAAAGTTCTGCTACACTCCTTCTCTAGCAACTCATGGAGTTTGGAAGATGTTAGCAGGGGTCAGCGTTTGGGACTACACCAGCCAAGAGTTGTTTGTTGAATGATTACTAGATTCTAAAATGCTCTTGCGACCTAGTGCCAACTCTGTTTCTTCCCTGCATGCAACATTATCCACTGATTCATTGGAACTATTACAAGCTGGAATTTCATTGTTAGGTAACTTTTATGTGTTGAAACTCATAGTGAATTACTCTCCAGAACATGATGATCTTGTCTCTCATGCAGTCCTCCTTGATTTTGAGTATCCTCATGCATAGTGTGTGAATTTTCACTACTAGTAACACCATAGGCAAAAAAATCCCATTTACACCTTCCATGGCAGCCCTAACCACATGTCAGGCAGCTACATCATACACTCCTTTAGTTGTTGTAGCAAGTCCAAAAACTTTATCAAAAGCATAAGCTGTAGATAGATTGTATTCATTTTGACTGTGCCCTAGACTCTCGTAGAATCCCTCTCAACTGATAGTTGTTGGTCTATTGTTGTCATGCATTGAACTATATCCATCATTGATTTTGGAAGATGCATGCTTTTCTTTAAGACTATTTCACCATAAAATTAATGCACAAGCGCAAGCCAGGTCGAGCCCCAAAGTGGGTTCGACTAAAAAAAAAATCGTTTTCATGCAACTAACTTCTGAAATGCTTCAGGAACCTCACGCACACCTCTGGAAATGATTGACATCATTTTCAGATCGTCAGACTGAATTTTGCAACCTTCAGGCAATTACGCGACATTTTTCGTATTTAATTGCGAAGACGTATTTTTCAAGCCAGTCAAATCACCTTTCTAGATCTTGCCATCTGACAGGAATGTATTTTGATATACAAGCATGAACACTGCCAAACGGTTTTTCAAGATGAATCCTGAGCAAAGAGATATTAAATGGCAAAAATGACCAACTGGCTCTGTCGACACTGCGGACCTGATGAAGTCAATGTTCTAGCAACACATGGTGCCTTTCTCAAAAATACCAAACGACCTCCATAGACCCTCAAATTTGAAACATAGGTACCTTGAAGTACATACTAAATCTTTGAATTCTTAGTTTGACCAATATCCTAACTAGATGCAAATGGTATGCTCATAAAAATAGCTACTTTAATTGATATAGCGCTAAAAGTACGAATAACTGAAAACGACGGCTAAATGAACCCTTTTGAAAAGCGATCAAATGGATTGGCAGAGGCTTGAAATTTGAAACATATCTTTTCATTTATATCAGCATTAACCGGAAAGAAACATTTTTGCATGACACCCACTGAGGCAACTTTTACACTTGTGCGAAAGAGGGCTCTGACTAGCTGTCGAAACAGGGACTAGTCAAACCACACAAACTGCAAATGGATTGATCTTTGAAAACTGAGAAAATGGATTCATTAAGACTTGAAACTTTGCAGGCTTACTCAAATTTATGCATATAATTGAATCCATTTTGAATTTATTCATGAAAATCAAAAGGGAAAAAGATATAATCACTCAAAGTAGGCTACTCAATAAAATCTGCATTTGTGCCTAAAATGCACTTTCAGCTCACCCCTCAAAATGGGTACCTAGTAAACTTATCCAAATTGAATTTTGAAAGTTGCACATCATTGAATAGGCCAAATGAAAGGTGTACAACATGTTTCCCAAGCCTTACCCCCTGAAAATCAACTGGCTCCATTTTACCCTCTCTTTAACTAGGCCATTCAAACTGACTCATTTAGGTACTTTTCTGACATGCAGAGAAATTTTTTGAAATGGGCCTCTAAACGTGACTCGAATTTAAATAGTCCCAACAGTGGCTCTGACTGGGGATGGTTGATCGCAAGATCAACACAAGAGTCCAAAATCAATGGTTAAGTAGACCACCCAAAAAATGGATCATTCTCTCTTCTCATCTCATTTCAAAAACAGGGCATCCTTCTTCTACCCAAACAACTAGACACTTTATGGAAAACCACACAACTGAAAGCAAAGAAACTATACAAGATGTACAAACAATGCTTAAAACTGAATAAAAGCTGCTCAATTAATCTTAGCATTTACCTCTGTCAAAAATCTGATTCTCATCACTTGATACCATGATCCAAACAAAGGCACTTTTCAATAACAACTGAGCATAACTTTTATAATCCACCTCTTTTGTCTCATCACTGTAATAGCTGGTGTGCATACCTTTTGTCTGATTTTGAACTTTACAGTCACACACTATCTCAACACAAGTAAAAACATGAGACAATTCACCATAGAGGCCTTCCCACAAGATACCATGCATTTCACTACCCCAACCAATTCTACCATTTGCAAGGACATCATCATGCTGAACTTCAAAAGTAAAACATTCATTTTCAACATTGTAATTCTCATCAGCACATACCTTATTATCATTTAAATCAATAGAATGAGGGACACTACTAACCAACTGATGCAAACAAGGAACATAAATGTTACAAACCAGATGTGATACTTCACTATGCTGATCACACTCTATACTCTCCTTGTTTAGCAAACTCAAAACTTCCGCATTCTCATGATCCCATTCATGGAAAAGAATGCATACCTCTGGCTGAAGCAAATCTTCAGCTAAGTCTTCCTCTTTCAGGCTTACATCTACCTGAAACACTTCCATTTGTGGTCTGAAATAATCATCACACAACCCATGCCTCTTACCTTCATCATGAAGTAAATTTTTACAACCCATGTTACTACTGTTCGGAACTTTATCAGCATTACAAACTTGTTCAAGACAAGGGAAAACTTAAGCATTTTCATCAATGAAATCAGCACCATGAACATTAGTATCAAAAGAAAAGAACTCCATATCCGGTTCAAGCATACTATCATCATTTTCATTCTCTTCGTGGTACCTTGAGTTCTGAAAGCATTCAAACACGGGTTTACTTAAATATGAATATAGAACATTATCAACACTGTCACATACATTCTTATCTTAAAAAACACTTTCATTTTCAGATTCATTACTGAGGTACATAACTTGGTCTCCTCTTGTATCATCTTCACAAGATGAATAATAAGAATTCGCATAACCATCATCAGCTACATGACTGGCATTCATTTGCTGATCAAAAGAAAGTGAAACACTTGTGCCAAGATCATTCTCATTCTGAAATTGATCTTCATTTTTCATTTGCATACCTTCAAGGTGCTGGGAATAGAACTCATTGTCCTCATAATCAGCAACACAACTCCATTCTAAAACACATTCATCACTGGGTATACTTGCACTGAACACATTATCAACATCATTCACATTTTCATTTTCATATTTATCAGACTTAACCAAAATCTGATTTTCATCATATTGCACATCTTCACTTACATAATCAACGACATTTGGTGATCCTTCAATATTTGGTATTTGAACATCAAATACATGAGTAACATTTAAAGATCGATGGTCGTCACCATCATTATTTTCATTATTGTTAACCTTAGGAGATGCACGATTTACTTGATAATTTGCAATCACGTAGTCAGCATAACTGGTATACAAATCAAATGGTACATATCCCTTGTATATATCAATCTACGTATCAGCATTATCACAACATTGCACACTAATCATTCCATCATTACTGTGAGAGGCAACCGACATTAACAGTAGAGGATCTTGACTCTCATTCAAATTTGAAGCACATGCATCAACAAAACCATTCGAAACTGCAGATCTTGATGCACCTAGACACGGAATGATTTGCTCAACTTCACATGGTATTTCACCATTGAAGGTGCTTTGACAAGAAACTACAACAGACACAAATTTCTTGGCTATCGCAAGTTTCAAATTATTTTCAATGTCTCTAGCTGTGTTAAAAGTTTTATACAAAGTCTTAGGTTCTTTGTTTCTCAATAGGAAACCCATCTTCTTACCAAAAGCACTCATATAAATATCCAAACATACTTTATCATCAAATTTATACTTTCTGGAAATTTTAGACAAAGCTTGTGAAAATCTGATATTAAATGTTGGTACCAATTCATCTTCCATGATTTGTATATATGTGAATTCTTTCGGTAAATCACAATCACTCATTTTTTCATCAAATTGATCCATGAAATCTGAAATCAATTCTTCCCATGAGGTAATAGAATTCACTGGCAAAAAAGAAAACCAATCCCTTGCATCTTCTTTTAGTGACTGGATGAATAACTTCATGAACACATCCTCTTGGCAAATTTCAAATTCTCCTATCAAATCTGAAACTCTTTTAATGTGTTGACATGCTAATTCTGATTTCTTCCCACTGAATATGTGCAAATACTTTCTGATTTTTGTGGGTATGGGATTTGGGTAACCCGGAATACCTTCAAATTTTAGAGCAACATAATACTTCATACTGAAACTCTTCCTATTACATGGTTGTTCTAGTTTACTAGGCATAGTCATATGTGGAAATACACAAGGCTGAAAAACTTCACTGCTCATTTTTTCCTACTCCCACAAATGATTATACAATCTTGGATAAAAAACTTCAAGCACATATCCTTATTCAAATCTATTCATTAACATTGCTTGACATAAGGTTTTCCAAATTTGCATACTACGGAAGATCATATACACTGGATACTTTAGCATCATAGATATGAAAATTAATTTTGTGATTCCTCTTTCCCTCTAGACTAGTGGTGTTCACTAAATGGGAAAACAACATTACAAATTCAAACTTTCAGAATAAATATCTTTTGCATAAGAAACCTCTGAAAATACCTGGAGATTTGCAACTATAAACTCTTGTAGATCTGAAGATTAATTTCAACTTTCAGCACGGTCTTTTATCGCAGAGTTGCCACCTCTTGCATAGAGGAAATTTTGAACAGAAAAATGCCATTCAATCACAAATTTAATTCTCTTTACTCCTTCAATCTCACTGCAATAAACACTGTTCCAGTCTATTTAATACTGGTATGAACCACAAAGTCGCCACCCAAATAAGGAATTGGGGAAAAATTTGCATACAGCTGGAAGGAAATATTACAACTCTCAACAATGCATTCACTGTTACTCCTTCATAAAATATGAGATGTAACATATATCATTCTGTAGATCTAGAACACGGAGCATTTTCTTCACCATAGAACCACTTTCAACTCTGTGCATATACAATGGACTAACTAACTGGATATGAAATTGACAGGACGAAGAATACATTCCACTTCTAACCATATCAATCAAACATTTAAATCTATTTAGTTCCCCAGTAGAGTTGCCATTTTTGTTGTTCACTAAAAGTGATAACCCAAGAACACCTGCAATTGATCTATGAAGAACCTCAGGGCTTGGACAACATGACAAGGATATGAATCCTTCTACTCTTTAGGCTCTGCAAAACCTAGGCGGGTATACCTTTGATGCTTAGAATTAAACCTATTACACACCTATGACAACATCAACATAAATAGATAGATCTCACCAAGGCTCTAAAACAAGTAGTTTATTGTAGATGGGCTAGATCTACACATAAAAATCGGCTATGCTTGAGCATGAGATAGATGAAACATTTCAAAACATAACATAAACTAAAGATATTCCGATTGGATTTTAAATTGGTTTGAGAACCCCCTTAATTGCAAGATCAGTGCCTTATCCAAGGGCAACAGAGTCATACATCAATCTATAAATGGAAGCTTCGATTGCAAATCCATCTTCATTATTAAATATTCATGCATTAATACCTTGCATAAATGCATTACTGAGATCATTCACAAAATCATTAGATCTTGAAACTATATTCCATTATTCATGATTTATTACAGAATTTAAATCCTTCCTTGAAGAATCCCTGCAAGCAATCACAACTATCTCCTTGAGATAAAAAATTTCATCCTCCTTGAGGATCTGATTTGATAAAATGGAAATACAAATCTAGAGACAATCTTGTGTGAATTTATGTATGCATTACATACACAAGAACCTGCAACAAATAACACCTATAGCATGAATCAAACTCTATTCTATGGAAAAGGAAATTGCCCTGTACAATTTTGAAAAGAACTCGAAATTGGAAGCCATGAAAATATGGAGCCCTTCTCCAAATTTTTGGAACCCCTACAAATGAGAAGAATTGAGAATAAGAAAAGGAGGGAAAGATCAGATCTGCAACCGAAATTGCCAGATGTCTCTTTTTCCAACTGAATTTCAATTCTTCTTCTTTCCCATGGAAACTGCTCTCACAAGATCTGATCTTTAAACTTCATAACTACATTCCTCATCTTGAGAGCTTTCTGGTGATATATGATACTTGCCATTTTGACAAAAAATGGAGCTCTGGGCGAATTAATCACTCAACATGTGCACATCATTTAAATTTTTCAATTTTTTTATATAGTCCGCACTATATATTTAAACTGAATTTAACTTTGATATTTGGCTCTTTTTGTGCTTTGATGCCTTGCCATGTGGTGATCTCTGATTGGCTTGCAAGGTCCACTGGGCGCCACCTCAGATGACACCTCATCACTGCCATGTGTTTGCTTTGTCACTGCCACTTGTTGGTCCACCTATACGCCACATGTGCGCCACATCACCGCAACTAGGAACGAGCTTGCCTACTGGACGATCATCTAGACCTACCACGTCATCGCCACATAGCTTTTGCCATTTCGCAGACCTTATCTCACGTGCATCTCACCTTCACGAAGTCGCGCGCACCGTCGGATCAACTCGGTCTGAGCCTTTCGCCATTTCATGGCCCTTAACCTTCATGCATCTCGCCTTTGCGAAGTCATGCCGACCATCGATCCTCTCCAAACCTGCCCGCTGGTTAAGTCAACCTTTCTCTACAAAATTTTGCCTATCTACCTCGGGAAGCGTGCCTATGTGGGGTCCACCTGTCTCCATCTGTCACCTCCTTTGGTCGCCTTGGGATCTACACCCATGTGCATGGGGTTCGCTTTGGGCACTCAATGGGCACCATCCGTCAAAATCCTTGATGGCGTTGACATTATACTTGGGTAGAGCATTGCTTATAAATACCAAAATAGTCCACTTCCCAGCCAATGTGGGATAAAACTTTAAGCCTGGAACTTCACCTTTTAAGCTTTCTCTGCAACTTTACTGGTTGGCAATGCATTTGTTTGGGATTTTAGTGTCCTTCTTCTCCATTTCATAGGGATGTATGCTTGCGAGATGCTATTTAATGGAGACTCTATATACTTGCCAATGCAATGTTCTTCATTCCAGTTTGCCCCCGTTTAGCTTTTGATACAAATTTTGTTTTTGTGTGAGGATGAAAGCTATGCCACATCTCCAGCCAAAGTTCTCTCATTATCATCGGTGATTGAATAAGATTCTTGTGGTTTACTTTATCAAGCTCCCACACTGTTGTTCTTTTTCCAGGAATGCTTTCTCCATCTTCATAAAATGTAATGTATTTTGAGATGACCATCCCTTGTCATGTTTGGAATAAAATCTCTTCCCATATATGTGATCTCTACAACAATGTTTTGAGAAGGGCAGCATCCATAGCGATGATCCAAATTAATTTCCCATCAGGCGGGATGTTCCCTCTGGGACAGGAAGCGCAAATGTAACAACAGACAATGTTGCTTTTATGGTGTCTACTGCTCACAGAAAAGGGCCTCCAACAGCAAAGTAAGCATAAATATGATCATCCAACCATTGGTTATAGAGCTTGGGAGCTATTTCGAGCTTCCGCCACTCCAAAAAAATAATGGAAGACATTGTTTCCCATCGAATGTGCAAACACCAATGATGGACCTCCATGAAGCGTGAGTGATGTTTCAAAAGTCAAATTCAGTTTGTGAAAATATAAATCTCGTTCTTCAAGCATTGAAGCTGATAGCCTCTAATCATATGGAACAACCAAAATAGCATTTGCATCAATTTCATGTTTCAATGCCCCTTTTCAACTGTCACGTGGGAGGCTATTTTCAAAGTTCTGCTACACTCCTTCTCTAGCAGCTCACAGAGTTTGGAAGATGTTAGCAGGGGTCAACGTTTGGGACTACACCAGCCAAGAGTTGTTTGTTGAATGATTACTAGATTCTAAAATGCTCTTACGACCTAGTGCCAACTCCGTTTCTTCCCTGCATGCAACATTATCCACTGATTCATTGGAACTATTAAAAGCTGGAATTTCATTGTTTAGGTAACTTTTGTGTGGTGAAACTCATAGCAAATTACTCTCCAGAACGTGATGATCTTGTCTCTCATGCAGTCCTCCTTGATTTTGAGTATCCTCATGCATAGTGTGTGAATTTCCACTACTAGTAACACCATAGGCAAAATAGTCCCATTTACACCTTCCATGGCAGCCCTAACCACATGTCGGGCAGCTACATCATACACTCCTTTAGTTGTTGTAGCAAGTCCAAAAACTTTATCAAAAGCATAAGCTGTAGATAGATTGTATTCATTTTGACTGTGCCTTAGACTCTCGTAGAAGCCCTCTCAACTGATCGTTGTTGGTCTATTGTTGTCATGCATTGAACTATATCCATCATTGATTTTGGAAGATGCATGCTTTTCTTTAAGACTATTTCGCCATAAAATTAATGCATAGGCGCAAGCCAGGTCGGGCCCCAAAGTGGGTCCGACTAAAATTTTTTTTGTTTTCATGCAACTAACTTCTGAAATGCTTCAGGAACCTCACACACACCTCTGAAAATGATTGACATCATTTTCGGATCATCAGACTGAATTTTGCAACCTTCAGGCAATTATGCCACATTTTTGCATTTAATCACGAAGATGTATTTTTCAAGCCGATCAAATCACCTTTCTGGATCTCGCCATCTGACAAGCATGTACTCTGATATAAAAGCATGAATAGTACGAAGCGGTTTTTCAAGATGAATCCCAAGCAAAGAGATATTAAATGGCAAAAATGACCAACTGGCTTTGTTGACAGTGCAGACCTGATGAAGTCAATGTTCTGGCAACACATGATGCCTTTCTCAAAAATAGAAAACGACCTCCGTAGACCCTCAAAATTGAAACACAGGTACCTTGAAGTACATACTAAATCTTTGAATTCTTAGTTTGACCAAAATCCTGACTGGATGCAAATGGGGCACTCATAAAAACAACTACTTTAACTGATATGGCGCTGAAAGTACGGATAACTGAAAACGATGGCTAAATGAACCCTTTTGAAAAGCGATCAAATGGATTGGCAGAGGCTTGAAATTTGAAACATAGCTTTTCATTTATATCAGCATTAACTTGGAAGAAACATTTTGGCATGAAACCCACTGAGACAACTTTTACACTTGTGCGAAACAGGGCTCCGACTAGCTGTCGAAAGAGGGACTAGTCAAACCACACAAATTGCAAATGGATTCTTTAAGACTTGAAAATTTGCAGGCTTACTCATATTTATACATATAATTGAATCCATTTTTAATTTCTTCATGAAAATCAATAGGGAAAAAGATATAATCGCTCAAAGTAGGCTACTCAATAAAATCTGCATTTGTGCCTAAAATGCACTTTCAGCTCACCCCTTGAAATGGGTACCTAGTAAACTTGTCCAAACCGAATTCTGAAAGTTGCACATCACTGAATAGGCCAAATGAAAGGTGTACAACATGTTTCCTGAGCCTTACCTTCTGAAAATCAACTGGCTCCATTTTACCCTCTCTTTAACTAGGCCATTCAAACTGACTCATTTAGGTACTTTTTTGACATGCAAAGCAAAATTTTGAAATGGGCCTCTAAACTTGACTCAAATTTAAATAGTCCCAACAGAGGGAAAGGGTAGTTTTCCTCTTGATCTCTCATTCACATTTCACCACATAACATTTTGGTGAACCCGACGTCTTGCATGCTTTCCTTTGAACAAAATTGCATATTTTTCTTTCACAAGTATAAATTTTTTGTAAACTTAGTGGTTAAATCATTAAAAACCATAGTTTTTCAAATTAAAATTGAACTTGTGATTTGTAAAAATTGCTTGTGGCTATCTTAGATCTAAAAAATTGTCTTGTTTATCAAATTCATTTTTTTCATTGCCTTGTTCAATTTGCAAATCAAATTTACAAAATTAAGAGGTACTTGTTAAAACCCTAATTTTCAAAAATCATCTTGAACTTGTGCAAAAATTGGATTTCCATTTAATTTTCAGATTTTTGATTGTTCTCAGACTTGTCTTCATTCCTACAATTCAAATTTTCAATTTCTCTCCTTTTTCCCAAGGTTCAGATATAAAAATTAAGTGGTTAGGTCATAAAACTCTAATTTTAAAATTTAAATGGATTTTGTGCAAATTTCAAATCATTTTCATTCACATTCAGATTTCTAAACATTTTCCATGGTGTCCCTATCTATTAGGTTTGACCTTTTCCAAAATTGCAATTCAATTCCTCTTTTTCTTCAAAACCCTAGTAGGGTCCTATTTTTACATTTGCACCTTCATTTCGCCCATCTAGAGGTGGTAAAATTTGTCAATTTTGGGGGGTTAGCTTTGAATCATCATAATATTAATCCCTAAAAATTTGGAAAAAAAGTTGGTCGGACCATGTGCATTCTCGCCACGGTCCTCGACTTTTTTCCTGAAATTTTGGGAGACTGTTATGACTGTATTTAATAGACTAAATCTAGAAGATTGCCTGATTTTGTCAATTTTTTATCCCTCTAGAATCATAAATATCTGCAAAATTCAATATTTCAAATTTCAAGAAAATTTTTTAAATTAAGAGGTTAATTATAGTCTGCCCTGATTTTAAAAATTCTCATTTTAAAATTAAGTGGTATTCCCTTGGCCCTAATTTTAAAATTCCAATTTCCTTTCATTTTTGAAATTGTGTCATCCTCTTCACCCAACAAAGTTCAAATTGTGTAATCATTATTTTCTTAAATTTTGCATTAATCAATTTTGTAAGCTTTGTTCCAAAATTCAAAATTCCAATTTTCCCTCTAGTGCATGAGTTTTACCACTATTAGTCCAACCTATCCTATCTGAGTTAGATGAATTTAATTGCCAAGGAGATGGAGCCTAATTTGGGTGACTTCTTTAATGAGGATCATGCTAATTCTTCCCCTCCCTCAAAGAGAGATGAGAATTTCACTATTGATTATACTTCAAGCACTTTTCACCATTACATTAGGGAGATAAGGGGTAATTAACTAGATCCAATCTCCACACAAATATGATAGATTGAATTCTGAATGAATTAAGAATGTTATGATGATCCCCTTATTCCCTTTTGTTTGATTTGGAAAGGAATTGGAATTGATTGAATTATGTAGTGCAAAAGTGACCAAGAATTGATTATAACTTGAGATTTGAATATGGGATGAAGTTGTGCACTTGGATTCAACAGTGAAATGTTGAGACGAAGTCGCCCTACAAATTTGACGAAAGTTGTCCGGACCATGGCGGGAATGTACATGGTCCTCCGAAAAATCTGCAAAATGAAAAGTGTTTTTCTGCCTCTACAAATGAAGCCCAAATTCAAAAGTACAGCTATGCACCTGCAACCTACACACAAAAAAGAGAGGGAAATGTGTTGGGATTTGGGGTTTGCCTTTAGGTCAAACCCCAGTTTTGGAATTAACCAAGTAATGAAAGAAAGTACTTACAAGTAGATGTAAATGAAAGACTGAACTGTAAATCACCTCAAGGGAGGTTGTAGTAGCAATGTTGATAGAAATGTTTGTGTGGATTTGTATGTTGAAATAAATCTACTCTTTAATGGTTGAATCCTTGACTTGAATGCAACACCTAGCCTTGAAGGGACACTTGAGAATGCTCAATGCTGGAAAAGAATGCTTGAATGCTTGATCACTTGAACATATCCAACTTTGACCTATACAAATTTATGGAAATGAGAGCACAAATGTCCCTTAAATACATGTTTGAAGGATTTGAATTTTGTCATGGGCTGACATCGAGGAGATTTCCCACTCACTGCACAACCCACAAGACATGCACTAGAAAGGAGCTGCCCCAAAATAGGGCAGGAATAGGGGTGCCATGCCCTTGTCCTACCCCTGTCTCTGGGGCAAAGTCTGGACAAAGTGATGCAGAGGCTGAGGAAGAAGTAGTTTTCACAAGCCGAGCACTCTCCAGTCTCTGATTAGGCTAGAGGATTTGAGTTCGCATGCGTGAGGACCCTAATGCAGTCATAAATTGCTAGGGTCAATTTTATGACACTACAACATCTAACATTATTGAGATTGTGCCTAATTCTTTCTCTTCTAAATAATTCACCTCCATGGCTCCAAACTTGGTTAATATAGTAGAAACGCAAGATATTCCTAAGGATCCTTGTATTAAATTTGACCCTAGCAAGACCATTAGAGCACCCGATGACCCTTTATACATAGTTGCAAAGGTTAAGGATATCCCTTGCTGTGGTGCCCTTATTGATCCCTCTTGCATGGTTAATTTCATAACTGAGGAGTATATTTTCACTTTATGATTGCATAAACCAATGTATGATGCTTCTAATGTGGTTGTGAAGTTATTTGATGGCTTCTCTTGTCCTACCATTGGTTCTTGTAGGTCTCGGGGACAACTGAGAGGGGGGGGGGGTGAATCAGTTGTCTAATAAATTCAAACCAAAATCTTATTAACCAGCTTAATGATTAATACCGGTAAGACAGTTAAGTGTGTCGATAAACAGTGTTAACAGGAAATGTTGTACCGGTAAGAATTAATGCATGAAACATAAGCACAAAGTCAACCACAACACATGACACAAATATTTGTATGTGGAAACCCTATAAGGGGAAAAACCACGGTGGGAAACCTTACCCACAATCAGATGATACTACTGCAGATAGTAAGTGTACAAAGAGGGGTCTGCACATGCAGAAAGCCCAACAACTTAGAGCTCACTGCTCAAACACAAATGGGAGTCACACTGACTATAGTTGGATGGTTAAATCCAATGAGAATGTACTGCACAAAATAGCATCTTCATATGCTAGATTCAGTACCGGTGTAATGCTGATATGCTTCTACAAAAACCCTCCTTCAATATTCAGATGATGTCTGTGTGTATAGCTCTACTTAATCTCGCATATACCTTCACACAATCCTTTTTTGCATTGCCCTTTTGATCTTACAAATAAGATCTTACATTTATACCATACCCTAAGACCAATTTTAGTAGGTCGGCTCTACAAGATATTACATTAAAACATTTTACAAATAATACAATATCCGATGTAATAACTAATTGAACATGTCGGCTTAATGCTTTTATAACAATAATAAATCATCTCCATAGTGTGCTATGATGATCTAGAAAAGATAAACCTGTCGGTGTAACCCTAGATAACCTGGACCTATTTGCCGGTAAAAGCAAATATGCAAATAAGAATATACCAATGATATTACTTCAAGGAAAAGTGTCCATATGATGTCTTCGACATTACCAAGTGTCTTCCATGTCATTGCAGGTACCGGTGAACATTATATCCTGTCGGTTAACCATATACCGGTGATTGTTTGAACAGTTTACTGATTGCCGGTGAATGTTGTTGGATCTCCAAAGTAGGTGTATTTAGCAGGTGTTGACATCAATGACAAAACCATACCAAAATACCAACAATCTCCCCCTTTGGCATTGATGGCAACACAAGATGGAAAAACCATCAAAGTGCCAAAATAGAAATGCCAAGTACAAAAACCAATTCTCCCCCTGGGAGTAATATGTGTTTATACAAAGATTTATTTACAATACCAATCTCTCCTCAAAAAGATAATGCATTTTTCATATATTTTTCCTTAATGTTTTTCCATATATCTCTCCCCCTTTGACATCAAATGCCAAAGTCACAAAAAGGTCAATTTCATACAAAATACTAACCAATTCAATATACCAACTACTCCCCCTAAGAAGTAGCTTCCTCATCAAATACCGGAATAAAAAATTTGTCCATTTAATTTTGCCAGTTGATGACAATCATCAACTATCTAAGTCTCTACCGGTGGAGGTAAGACTCCGAGCTGATCTCTGAGATACTCAAAAGTTTCCTTAGGCAAAGGTTTTGTAAAAATATCTGCAAGCTGTTCTTTAGTATTCACATAAACTAGTTTTATTTCCTTTTCTTCAACTTTTTCCCTTAGAAAATTCAGTTTGATAGAAACATGTTTTGTTTTAGAATGTAATACTGGATTCTTAGATATATCAATTGCTGCAGTGTTATCACAATATATAGTAATAGGTTCCTTGCATTTTACCTTTATGTCTTCAACATTTGCTTAAGCCAATGTACCTATGTACAGTTTGTTGATGCTGCAACATATTCTAATTCTGCTATTGATAAAGATGTACAACTTTGTTTCTTACTTAACCAAGAAACTAATCTCTTTCCAAGAAAGAATGCTCCTCCAGTGGTGCTCTTTCTATCATCCACATCTCCTGCCCAATTTGCATCTATGTATGCATATGGATCAAAATTTTCATCTTTAGGATACCATAATCCAAGATTTGCTATGCCTTGTAAGTACCGAAAAATCCTTTTTACTGCTGATTCATGATTTTCCTTTGGATTACTCTAAAATCTAGAAACTATACATACTGCATTCATAATATCAGGTCTGGTTTGTGTCAAATACAGTAAACCTCCTATCATAGATTTGTATCTAGTTGGATTAACAGGTGTAGATTCATCCCTTTGAGATAATTTGTCATTTGTAGTCATAGGTGTGCTTACCGGTTTAGAGTTCTCCATCCCAAATTTCTTGAGTAGTTCTTTCAAGTACTTAGATTGACTCAAAAATATGCCTTTATCAGTCTGTAAAATCTGCAATCCTAAAAAGAATTTTATTTCTCCAATCATAGACATTTCAAATTCATGCTGCATTTTAAGAGAAAATTCTTTGCATAATCCATCTTCTCCTCCAAAGATTATATCATCAACAAATACTTCCATAATCAAAATGTCATCATTAGTTACTTTGTAATATAAATTGCTATCTGCATTTCCTTTAGTAAAACCAATTTTTAAAAGATACTTATCCAATCTTGCATACTAGGCTCTTGGAGCTTGTTTTAGTCCATACAGAGCTTTTCTTAATCTGCAAACCATATCATTGTTATCTGTCAAAGAAAATCCATCAGGTTGTTCAATATAGACTTCTTCTTCAAGATCTCCATTCAAAAATGGACATTTAATATCCATTTGATAAACTTTGTAATCCTTGTGAGCTTCAAAGGCCAAGAACAATCTAACTGCCTCAATTTTGGCTACCGGTGCAAAGGTTTCATTGTAATCAACTCCTTCTTTCTAAGAATATCCCTTACACACTAGTCTTGCTTTATTCCTGACAACCTTACCATCTTCATTGAGTTTGTTTCTAAATACCCATTTGGTTCCAATTACATTTTTATTTTTAGGTCGGGGAACTAATGTCCAAGTATTATTTTTCTCAATTTGTCCTAATTCTTCTTCCATAGCTTTAATCCAAAATTTATCTTCACATGCCTCATTGATAGATAATGGTTCAATTTGAGAAATAAGACATACTTCTTCATTTACCAATCTTCCTCTTGTCATGACTCCTTTAAATTTGCTTCCAATTATCAGATCTTCAGAATGATTCAGTCTTACATACCGGGGTGTCTTAGTCTGTTGTTGTTCTTTAATTACTATGGTATCCTCTGATGATACCGGAGTAACTGGATCATCATTTTGTACCGGTGGTTTTACTGTTGGTTCATTTGTCATAATTTCTGTTACCGGTTCAGAGTCTATATACCTTGAAGTTCCTCTGAATTGTTCATCAATCTTTACATTTGTACTCTCAACAATTTTCTGTAATCTTTTATTAAAGCATCTATAAGCTTTACTCTTAGATGAATAACCAAGAAATATTCCTTCATCACTTCTAGGATCAAACTTGCCAATATACTCATCTCTTCTAATATAACATTTACTTCCAAAAATTCTGAAATACTTAAGAGTAGGAGTATTACCAAACCATAGTTCATGAGGGGTCTTACCAGTTTCACCTTTGATGTGAACTTTGTTGAATGTATAGACAGCAGTGCTTACTGCCTCTCTCCAGTACACATGTGGTAGATTTGCTTCTGATAACATACTTCTTGCTGCATCCAAAATAGTTCTATTTTTCCTTTCAACAACTCCATTCTATTGTGGTGTTCGAGGTGTTGAGAACTGTCTTTTGATTCCATTTACTTCATAGAATGTATTAAAATCTCTAGATGTGAATTCTCCTCCTTGATCTGATCTTAAACATTTAATTTTCATACCCGTTTCATTTTCAACCATTGCTTTGAATAGTTTGAACTTCCCAAGTGCTTCTGATTTTTCCCTGAGAAAAGTAACCCAACACATTCTAGAATAATCATCAATAATTAGCATGAAATATCTATCACCTTGTAAGCTTTTAGTTCTAGCCGAACCACATAAATCAGTGTGAATTAAATCAAGAGCATGATTGGATTTTTCTGGAATACTTTTGAAACTAGTTCTAACTTGTTTTCCAAATTGACATTCCTTGCAAATTGTATTATGAGGTTTCATAATTTTAGGTAGATCTCTAACTGCCTTAGAAGTACTGATTTTTACCATGCAATCAAAATTTACATGACATAGTCTTTTATGCCATAGCCAACTTTCATCTATATGTGCAATTAATCATGCCTTTTCACTGTTATTCAAATGAAAGATATTACCTCTAGTTTGATTACCGGTTTCAATTTCCAAACCAATTCTATTCATGATTTTGCATTTTCCATTTTTAAATTGTAACTGAAAACCTTTCTCAACTAATTGACCAACACTTAAAAGATTATGTTTTAATCCTTCAACATAGTAAACATTGTCAGTGTTATGTTTACCATCAAGAGATATTGAACCCTTACCTTTGATTGAACAAGCTTTGTCATCTCCGAATCTTACTAAACCTCCATTGTATTCTTGAAAGTTCAAGAATTTGCCTTTGTCTCCAGTCATGTGATGTGAGCATCCTGAGTCAATAATACATTCATCCTTTGATTCAACTTTAGCTGCTAGGGCTTGTTCTACCGGTTGAGCAATAGGTACTGGTTGATCTTCTGTTATAGCAACAAAGACCCATCCGTTGTCTACTGGATCCTCATCAGAATCATCAGTCACACCTTCATCAGCAATGTAACAAGATTTATCTTTGTTTTTCTTAAATCTGTATCTCTGGTATTCAAGATTAGGTTTGTATATCCTTCTAGCTTCTTCTCTTAGTCTAGCATGTCTATCAGGGCATCTTGAAGCCATATGACCAATCTTATTGCAGTTAAAACATTTAAAGGGTGCTTTACCTTCATACTTACTTCCAATTGGACCTTTTGGCATTTTTCTTGCAAATAGTGCTTCAAGTTCTTCAAGCTCTTCATTCTCCTTCCTAGTTTCTTCAAGTTCTCTTGCATAAAAGGCTCTCTAGTCTGATTTGTCAAAAGATGGAGCAGATGTTGTTGATGCTTTGAAGGCCAAATTAGTTTTTATAGTAGCAACAGGACCAAATTCCTTAATTTCAAAAGCTGAAAGTTTTCCAATCAATGTATCCCTAGTTACTGATGTATTAGGCATTGTTCTCAACTCATTAATAGTAGTAACCTTCATTTTATATGCCAGTGGCAAACCTCTTAATATTTTTGAAACAATCTCATCTTCACTCAAGGTTCCTCCACAACATTTGATACCTAAAACAATTTCATTTACTCTTTCCATAAAGCAGAAATTCTTTCATCTTCTTCCATTTTCAGATGTTCATACTTGACTTGGAAGCTTTCAAGTTTTGCAATTTTGACTGTGGAATCCCCTTGATTCAGTGTTTCCAAATGATCCCAAATAGCTTTTGCAATAGATCTATCTGATAATCCCATGATTTGTTGATCTGATAATGCGCTCAAAAGTGCTTCTCTTTCTTTGCAATCATTTTCTTCATCTTTAGTTAAAGTAATAGGAGCAGGCTGACCAGCTACAGCAGCAATATAACCATTCTTAGTAACTTCCCAGATGTCTTTACCAATGCAATTCAGATGTGTCTCTGTTCTGATTTTCCATATTCCATAGTTGGTTCCATCAAGTTTAGGACTATCCTTTCTGAAATAATTAGTAGACATTGGATCTCCTCAAGTTGTTAAACTTCTGCAAAAAAAGGGGACTAGGCTCTGATACCAATTGTAGGTCTCGGGGACAACTGAGAGGGGGAGGGTGAATCAGTTGTCTAATAAATTCAAACCAAAATCTTATTAACCAACTTAATGCTTAATATCGGTAAGACAGTTAAGTGTGCCGGTAAACAGTGTTAACAGGAAATGATGTACCGATAAGAATTAATGCATGAAACATAAGCACAAAGTCAACCACAACACATGACACAAATATTTGTATGTGGAAACCCTGTAAGGGGAAAAACCATGGTGGGAAACCTTACCCACAATCAGATGATACTACTGCAGATAGTAAGTGTACAAAGAGGGGTCTGCACATGTAGAAAGGCCAACAGCCTAGAGCTCACTGCTCAAACACAAATGGGAGTCACGCTGACTACAGTTGGATGGTTAAATCCAATGAGAATGTACTGCACAAAATAGCATCTTCATATGCTGGATTCAGTACTGGTGTAATGCTGATATGCTTCTACAAAAACCCTCCTTCAATCTTCAGATGATGTCTGCGTGTATAGCTCTGCTTAATCTCGCATATACCTTCACACAATCCTTTTTCACATTGCCCTTTTTATCTTACAAATAAGATCTTACATTTATACCATACCCTAAGACCAATTTTAGTAGGTCGGCTCTACAAGATATTACAATAAAACATTTTACAAATAATACAATATCCGATGCAATAACCGATTGAACATGTCGGCTTAATGCTTTTATAACAATAATAAATCATCTCCATAGTGTGCCATGCTGATCTGGAAAAGATAAACCTGTCGGTGTAACCCTAGATAACCTGGACCTATTTGCCGGTAAAAGTAAATATGCAAATAAGAATATACCAATGATATTACTTCAAGGAAAAGTGTCCATATGATGTCTTCGACATTACCAAGTGTCTTCCATGTCATTCTAGGTACCGGTGAACATTATATCCTACCGGTTAACCATATACCGGTGATTGTTTGAACAGTTTACTGATTGCCAATGAATGTTGCTGGATCTCCAAAGTAGGTGTATTTAGCAAGTGTTGACATCAATGACAAAACCATACCAAAATACCAACAGTTCTATCAACCTTCCTATTGAAGGTCATACTAAATCAATGGATGTTGACATTGCTATCATACCCTCTTTTGAGCAATTCCGTGTGAAGTTGGGTTATCCTTGGCTATCTTCCATGAAGGCTATTGCTTCTCCAATCCATAAGTGTCTGAAATTTCCCCACAATGGAGAAATCATAGTCATGAAGCATATCTTATTTCGTCCTAGTGTTCGTATTGATTTCTTTTGGCCTAAACAATTTCAATCTCTTCCATGAAGGAGAGATTCTCTTTTTCAATCTTATCAAAAATGGAAGAAAGATATGATCTTATCCTTAAGTTAGCCTATATCTCTAACACTTGACGTTCCTATTGTTCTTCAAGATGAAGTTCTTCCCCTCATAGATAGAACTAATCTCCCTCCTAAGGAAGATCATCAACCTATCCCTATGGATGTCACTTTACCTTCTCTTAAGGAGAACAACAATATTCCTCCTAAGGTTAGACCTATACCTCCTCCTCATGATGGATTTGGTCTTCTTCCTACACCTAATATTTCTCCTTTCTATGGCATAGTTCCACCTCCTTCCTCTTATCGAGAGAAGAGCTCTGCTTCTCCTCCTGTTCAACCTAAAAGACCTCAACCTAAACCTTTAACTATCAAGGAGAGAAACATTCCTATTTTTTCAAGTGTTCCTCCTCCCTCTCAGCCTTCCACTAAGACTCGACGGAATCATTGTGCGAGAGAATGCCAACGAAGACATCATGTTTGAACTCATGAAGCTATCCCTCAAAATACTCAATCTCCTCAGACTCTGACAGTTGACATGCTTCCAATTTCTCCCAAGAAAGATGTTCAACCTACATCTCCAAATCATAAGTTGCACAAAACATGGGATGGTTTTACTCCTATTCATGTTCTTTCTTCTCTTTCTCTAAACTTTGATGAAGAAATGGGTGAAAATTTTAGTACAACTCCTAATGCTTCTGGTAGTGAGTATGGATATGTTGATGTGGACAAACATTTATCAACTAAATTTTCACAACCCTAATCCTAGCTCCTAGAATCAAACAAAGTGACTTACCACATGAGCATAGTCCTTGTTTAGATCTTGTGATAGCTCCATCTGCTGTGCTCGATTTCACTCCTCTGGAATGTTGCTCACCTTCCCAAAATAGTGATCAGCAAGATCGAGAGGCAGATGTCATGCTACATTAGAAATATTAGCATTGTAGATCTTCTCTCTCTCTCTCTCCTTTCTTTCTCTTTTGTGACCATTCTTTTATGTGTCTCCCTGTTCTTCTATTATCCCCTTAATGTCTACTTGGGGATGATACAAAGCATTGAGATTATTTTTTGGTCTCTTTCATGTTGACTCAAAAGACATCCTCTCTTCCCTTTCTTCTAAGGTAGTGTCCTTCTTTGGGGAATGATGATTATTATATGCACACACACACACACACACACACACACACACACACACACACACACATATATATATATATGATATACATGAGTTATCATACAAAATACTAACCCTGAGGAAAGTGACACTACCTCATATTTTATGTTCATTATCCTTGGATTTATTCCTCTATTGGGAGCTAAATCCTTACGATAATGTGCTTCCTTCCTTCTCTTTCTCTTGGGTGTATCCTACCTTAAATAAATCGCTCTCGATAAGGTGTGTGTGATCACTTTAATGTGGGGGCATACACTCTGCTCATATTTTCTTTCTTGATACTTAGAATTACTTAGTGAACTTTGTTTTGCTTTGTAATCTTTGGTATCCTTGCTTTCATGACTCATAGTGAATGAAACGTTACTACTTGCAGTCATGGTTCTCCCCTTCTTGATCTTCCCTTTTACTTTGTTAGTCGAATTCGTAAGATCCTAAGCCCACTAGGGGCTTGGCGCATCTTGCCTCCTTGACATGGTAAAAGTCTTTCAATCTTATTTCCTTGTACTTTACCAACAATATTGGTGTATGCTCATACTCCCACTAAAGTCGAGGCTAAAAAAAGTGTCATAAAATTGTGACCCTAGCAATTTTTGACTGCATTCGGGTCCTCACGCACGCAAGATCAAATCCTCTAGCCTGATCGGAGACCATAGAATACTCAACCCTCAGAATCAGCTTCTTTCTTAGCCTCCACACCACCCTGTCTACACTATGCTATGGAGAAAGGGGTAGGACAGGGGCATGGCACCCTTGTCCTTGCCCTTTTTTGGGGCAGGACCCTTCCTAGGGTTGCATTGTAGGTTGTGCAGTGAGCGGGAAAACTCCCCCAGTGTCGGCCTATGACAAAAATTAAATTTAGTAACATGTATTTAAGGGGTATTTGTCCTCTTAGTTGCATAAGTTGGATAAGATTGGACTTGGTCAAGTTGCATAAGCAATCAAGCATTCAAGCATTCTTCTCTAGTATTGAGCATTCTTAAGTCTCCCTTCAAGGCTAGGTGTTGTATTCATGTCAAGGATTCAAACATTGAACAGGAGATTGATTCCAAAATTCAATTACACACAATAATTTCTATCAACATTGCTACCACAACCTCCCTTGAGGTGACTTATGATTCAGTCTTTCATTTACATCTACTTGCAAGTACTTTCTTTCATTAATTGGTTAATTCCAAAACTAGGGTTTGACCTAAAGGAAAACCCCCAATCCCAACCCATTTTCCTCTCTTTTATGTGTGTAGGTTGCAGGTGTGCAGCTATACTTTCAGATTTGGGCTCCATTTGTAGAGGCAAAAAAAACCTTTTCATTTCATGAATTTTTTGGAGGACCGTGTACATTCCCACCATGGTACGGGAAAATTTTCCTCAAATTTGCAGGGCAACTTTGTCTCAACATATTACTGCTAGATCCAGGTGCACAAATTCATCCCATGTTCTGATCTTAAGTTATGATCAGTTCTTTGTCACTTTTGCACTACATAATTCAATCAATTCCTTTCCATTTCAAATAGGAAGACGGGATTAGCTTATCATTCCCATTTCACTCATAATTCTATCTTCATCTTTGGAGGTTGAATCTAGTGAATTCTCCTCTCCTCTTCCAATGTAACTAGTTGAAAAGTGTTTAATTTGAAGGGAAATCCGTAGTGAAACTCTCATCTCTCTTTGGAGGGAAAGGGTATTTTTCCTCTTGATCTCTCATTCACATTTCACCACATTACAATAACAACTAGAAAATTTGGTATTATTGCATAAAATAATTTGAGATACAATTACAGTGAATGAATGACTTTCTTTATAGAAAGCGACAGATGCCCTAATCCTAAAATTAAAAGAACTAAAGCAATGCAAAGTACGAGCTAAATTAAGCTCAACTACAAGATAAAATAGCCAACTAGAAGTGCCTCTAAGTGAACTTAGACTAAAAAATCATAACACCTAGATAAAATAAAGTACTTAAGTTTAGCTTAAGTGAAAAATAAATTAAAGGACCTAATTAATAAATAATTAGATAATTGCCCTAAAATTACTCCAACATTTTTTTCTTTAATACTCCACCTATTATTTACAATAGGATTGTTTAGATTCTTAGGCTTAAACCTTGAACCATTTCTTTGGTGTATCTAGGTATCCCCCTTGCTCAGGGATCTCTTCACAGGGGGACTTCCCAAAAAATGTTGGATAAGTTCTGAGAGAAAGTAAGTCACTAGACCTTCAGGTGGTTATCTTTTGTTGGTAGAGTGGTGCTCTTGAAATCAATGATTCAATCCCTACCAATGTATAGAACTATGGTCCAATTGGCCCCTTCCATTTTTGTCAAGGAATTAGAGGCTCTCTCCCAATATTTTTTATGGGTTGGTAATCTCTTCTCTTCTAAATGGATTTTGGGTAAATGGGATATTGTATGTGTTGGCCATTTGGTGGAATTGATTATGTGGTGCATTGATGTTTTGTCATTGATGTCAACACTAGTTGTTTGGATGCTTTACAGGCACCCTTCTGGTCTCGGTAGGTTGAGTTGATTCTAGTTGTTTTGGATCTGGCATGATCTGGTAGGCTCCAGTATAGTTTGGTGATGGAATTGGCTTGTTCATGATACTCAGGCTCATATTTAGTCATTTGGTTTTGGTCTAGTGATTGGATGCTATCTTGCTTGCTTAGAAGCTTAGTTTCTGATTCCGACGAGGGTTTCACCGACAAAGATTTTGATGAAGATCTTTGATGAATTGCATAAGTGGTGTTGGTGTAGCTTCTAGTGGAGTTTCAGGATGTTGTTGGTGATCATGTTCGAGACTTGGAAGATGGAGATCATTGTTGTAGCGTGTGGACCTATATTGGGTCTTGATTGATCTAGGTTATGGACCAGCTTTAATGTAATGTGTGGATTGGATCTCTTGATGTGTTTCTAGGATGTCTTATGTTTTGGATATTATTTGTTTGGTCTAAAGCCGACATGGTTTGTAATTATGTAATTGGTTTATTATCTGGTGGCCAACCTAATTGTTTATGGTCGAGGGTTTGTATATATAGATGTAAGATCTCATTGTAAATCATCATGGTTATGTTAGAGGTCATGGTCAAGGAATATAATTTGCAAATAATGTAATATCATTCAGGCAGACAATTTGGTCAATCATTGGAGATCGAATTGGGTTTATGTAAGAGGATTCAATCCTTCGGTATTGAGCTTAACTGGAACTGTACTCAGGCATAGGAGATGCTATCTTTTGCAGTTCAACACTTCTTTGCATTGTAATTTGGATTTGTATGTAGTCAGTGAGGCTCCTTTTTTGATGAGCAGTGTGCTCTATGCTGTTGGTCTTCCTACAAGTGCAGGCCTCTCAATTATAATTCACATACTTACTGCAAAAGTATTATCTGACTGTGGATACGCTTCCCACCATGGTTTTGCCCTTTATCGGGTTTTCCACGTATAAATCTTGGTTTCATGTGGATTGTTTTTATTCTATGATTATTGTTTATGCTTAATTGATTTAACTTCTATTCCGGTATTAATGTTTTGGGTTTCGGTATTAAAGTTTTAAATTGCTAATAGTTTCAATAATTTGTAACAACTGATTCACCCCTCCTCTCGGTTGTCTTCCGATTATTTGAACTGTCTAACAATTGGTATCAGAGCATTGGTCCTCTCTATAAAAATCTTAACCACTTGAGGAAGATCCTATGATGACTAATAGTTCAAGTTAATCCAATTCTTTTGGAGCTATCTTTCAGAGGGATATTCTGAGACTTGATGGAAAAAATTACACAGTATGGAAGATTCAAATGGAGACTCATCCGAGATGTATTGGCAAGGAGATTTGGGAGATCACACGGAGTGGTGTCACACCTTATAATCCAGAATCTGTAAATCCTCCTTCGGAAAACCTGGACAAGGAGCTTGAGGATGAATGTAGAGCAAGAGAAGCCCTCCTGTGTGCACTTTCTGATCAACAAACAATGGGATTAACCGATAAATCATCTAGAAAGGCTATATGGGATAAGTTGGAGACTCTTAATGAAGGTGAACCTACAGTGAAGATTGCTAAACTTGATGGTTACAAGGTGAGATATGAAAACCTAAAGATGGAAAAGGATGAAAGGATTACTGCATTCATGGAAAGGGTAAATGAGATTTTTATGGGAATTCAACATTGTGGTGGAACTCTAAGTGAAGATGAAATTGTTTCTAAAGTCCTGAGAGCCCTACCACTGGCTTACAAAATGAAGGCTACTGCTATTAATAAGTTGAGAACAATGGCTAATACACCTATCAACAGAGATACTTTGGTTGGGAAACTATCTTCTTTTGAGCTTGAAGAATTTGGACCTTTTGGAGATGTGAACTGAACCTTCCTTTCATGCATCTACATTTACAACTGGTAAGAAATATTGGAAAGCTTTGTATGCAAAGGAATTAAAAGATTTGAAGAGAGGAGATGATGAGTTCGAGCAACTTGAAGCATTATTTTCTATAAGAATACCTAAAGGACCGGTAGGAAGTAAGTATGAAGGAAAAGAACCTTTTAAATATTTTACATGTAATAAGATTGGTCATTTTGCATCTAGATGTCCTGAAAGGAATTCAAGATTTGAAGAAAGAGCTCGAAGATCATTTAAGCCTAACCCTGGATATCAGCACAAGTACAAGTACAAGAAAATAGAGACAAATCATGGTACATAGCAGATGAGGAAGGCATTACTGATTCTGATGATGAACTGGCATAAGAATCTGCTAGTAGTTCCAAAAATGGGAAGGAATGGGTGTTCCTGGCTATCAGGGAAGATGATCCAACAATGGAAGTGAATGTATCTGAATAGAAGGCACTTGCTACTAAAATTGAAGACAAGGATGAATGGGTAATTGACAGCAGTTGTTCACATCATATGATTGGAGGTAAAGGGAAGTTTCTATCTTTCCAAGAATTTGATGGCGGTCTAGTTAGATTTGGAGATGAAAAAGCATGTATAATCAAAGGAAAATGAACTATATCATTGGATGGTAAGAACAATACTGACAATGTTTATTATGTTGAAGGTTTAAGGCATAATCTTTTGAGTGTAAGACAATTGGTAGATAAAGGATTTCAATTACAGTTCAAGGATGGAAAATGGAAAATCATTAACAGATCTAGTTTAGAGATTGCAACTGTTACACAGACAAAAGGTAATATATTTCATTTGAACTCCGGTGAGAAGACATGTTTGATTACACATATTGATGAGAGTTGGCTATGGCATAAAAGGCCATGTCAAGTGAATTTTGATTGCATTGTGAAGATCAGTTCAACTAAGGCAGTTAGAGATATACCTAAAATTATGAAGCCCTATAATCCGATATGTAAAGAATGTCAAATGGGTAAACAGGTCAGAACCTCTTTTAGGAGTATACAAGATAAATCAAATGATGTTCTTGATCTTATTCATACTGATTTGTGTGAATCTTCTGGAGTTAAAAGTTTTCAAGGTGATATATATTTCATGCTAATCATTGATGATTATTCTAGAATGATGTGGGTTACTTTTCAATAAGAGAAATCTAAAGCATTTGAAAAGCTTAAAATCTTTAAGGCTAAAATGGAAACTGAGACAGAATTGAAGATTAAATGTTTGAGGTCAGATCATGGAGGAGAATTCACATCCAGTGGGTTTAATAACTTTTATGAGAAGCATGGTATAAGAAGACAATTTTCTACTCCACGAACACCTCAGCAGAATGGAGTTGTGGAAAGGAAGAACATAACTATCTTAGATGCTGCTAGAACAATGATGATGGAAGCTAGTCTACCTCATATCTGCTGGAGAGAAGCAGTGAGCACAACGACTTATACATTCAATAGAGTACATATCAAAGGAGAAACCAGTAAGACACCTTATGAATTATGGTTTGGCAGTACACCTACAGTTAAGTATTTTAGAATTTTTGGTAGTAAATGTTATATCAGGAGAGATGATGTCATTGGGAAATTTGATCCTAGATGTGATGAAGGTATATTTCTTGGTTAATTTAATGAAAGAAAAGCATATAGATGTTATAACAAGAGATTGCAGAGATTTGTGGAGAGTGCTAATGTCAAAGTAGATGAGTTGAACAGAAGTCAAATCAGAGTTTATGAGAAGGAATCGACAGTGGAAATGATTATATCTGAACCGGTAGCACCTTTACTGGAACAGAGTGTTGAACCAGTTACTTTGGCAGTATCAGAGAATTCTACGGTAATTGAAGAACATGGAAGAGGAACAGAAAGTCAGAAGTGTCCTAGGTATGTGAGATTGAATCATTCAGAAGATCAGATCATTGAGGATAAGAGCAATGAAGTGATGAGAAGAAGAAGACGGGAAACTAATGAGGTATGTTTAATTTCACAAGTCGAATCGGTATCAGTAATTGAGGCATGTAAAGATGAATATTGGTTGAAAGCTATGGAAGAAGAATTAGGTCAAATTGAGAAAAATAACACATGGACCTTGGTTCCCTGACCTAAAAATAAAAATGTTATTGGAACTAAATGGGTTTTTAGGAATAAATTGAATGAGGATGGTTAAGTTATAAGGAATAAGGATAGATTGGTTTCTAAAGGATATTCTCAGAAGGAAGAAATTGATTATGGGGAAAATTTTGCACCTGTAGCTAGGATTGAAGATGTAAGATTATTCGTTGTCTATGCTGCTTATAAAAACTACAAGGTTTATCAGATGGATGTTAAATGTGCATTTTTGAATGGGGATATTGTTGAGGAAGTTTATATTGAGCAACCTGATGGTTTTTCACTATCAGATGATACAAATATGGTTTGCAGGTTAAGGAAAGCTTTATATGGATTGAAACAAGCACCTAGAGCTTGGTATGCAAGGTTGGATAAATATCTTTTGAAGCTTGGTTTTACTAAGGGAAGTGTTGACAGTAATTTATATTAGGAGATCACTGATGATGGTATACTAATTATTGAAGTATTTGTTGATGACATTATTTTTGGAGGTGAAGATAAGTTATGCATACAATTTTCTAAGAATATGGAGAAAGAATTTGAGATGTCTATGATTGGTGAGATGAAATTTTTCTTAGGTTTGCAGATTACTCAAAATGACAAAGGTATTTTCATCTATCAAACTAAATATGCTAAGGAATTGTCGAAGAAATTTTGTATGGGATATTCTAAACCGGTAAGTACTCCTATGGTTACAAGTGAGAAATTGACAAGAAAAGATGTTTCTGCACCGATAAATCCTACAAGATATAAATCTATGATTGGAGGTCTATTTTATTTGACTAAGAATAGGTCTAACATTATGAATGTTGTTTGTATTGTTTCAAGATTTCAGAGTGATCCTAGAGAAAATCACGAGATTGCGGTGAAAAGGATTTTTAGATACTTGCAAGGTACATCAAAATATGGTTTGTGGTACCCTAAGGATGATAACTTTACTTTATGTGCATATACAGATGTAGATTGGGTTGGAGATATTGATGACCAGAAAAGCACTTTTGGTGGAGCTTTCTTTCTTGGAAAGAAGTTGATTTCATGGATCAACAAGAAACAATCATGCACTTATTTATCTACTGTTGAAGCTGAGTATGTTGCTGCTACTACTAACTGTACACGAGTTTTATGGATGAAGCAAATGTTGAAGGATATAAAGGTTGATTGTGATGCATCGGTAGTTATTCACTATGATAACTCTGATGCTATTGATATATCAAAGAATTTGGTATTTCATTCTAAAATAAAAGCACATATCTATCAAGTATAACTTTTTGAAGGAAAAGGTGGAAGAAAATAAAGTTAGACTAGTTTATGTGAACACTAAAGAGCAAATTGCAGATATTTTCACTAAACCTTTGCCCAAGGAATCATTTGAGTACCTGAGAAACAGATTGGGAGTTTTTGCTCCTCCAGTAGAGACTTGATTGATGTGGTTTGGCATCAGTCTGGAATGCATTATCAGAGACACTATTCATTCTGGCATTGATGTGGGATGCTACTACTCAGGGGGAGTAGTTAGCTTTATGATTCAATGGTTTATATTTTTTCTTTGATATTTTTGTTAGATTTCTGGCATTGATGTCAAAGGGGGAGAGATATTGATATGGAAAAGGCAAAGAAAGAAAAAGAAAAAGTCAAAGGGGGAGAGATATTAATAAGAAAAGTAAAGGAGGAGAGATATTGACATTCAAAGCTATATGTGGGAGATTGTTGGATGTCTTCCATTAGGGGGAAACTTGTTTGGCATTTCTTGGTACTTAGATGTTTTTCACATCTAGTGTTGGAATCAATGCCAAAGGGGGATATTGTTGGCCATTTGGTGGAACTGATTATGTGTTGCATTGATTTTTTGTCATTGATGCCAACACTAGCTATTTGGATGCTTTGTTGACACCCTTCTAGTCCCGGTAGGTTGAGTGGATTCTGGTTGTTTCAGATCCGACATGATTCGGTAGTCTCTGGCATAGTTTGATGATGAAATTGGCTTATTCATGATACTCATGCTCATATTCGGTCAGTTGGTTTTGGTCTAGTGATCGGATGCTATCCTACTTGCTTAGAAGCTTAGTTTCTCGTTTCGGTGAGGGTTTCACCGATAGAGCTTTTGATGAAGATCTTTGATGAATTGCAAAAGTGGTGTTGGTGCAGCTTCTGGTGGAGTTTCAGGATGTTGTTGATGATCATGTTTGAGACTTGGCAGATGGAGATAATTGATGTAGTGTGTGGACTTATACTAGGTCCCAATTGATCTAGGTTATGGACTGACTTTAATGTAACGTGTGGATTGGAGCTCTTGATGTGTTTCTGGGATGTCATATGTGTTGGATATTATTTGTTTGGTCTAAAGAAGACATGGTTTGTAATTATGTAACTAGTTTATTAACTAGTGGCTGACCTAATTGTTTATGGTCGAGGGTTTGTATATATAGATGTAAGATCTCATTGTAGATCATCATGGTTATGTTAGAGGTCATGGTCAAGGAATGTAATGTGCGAATAATGTAATATCATTCAGGAAGAGGATTTGGTTGATCATTGGATATCGAATCGGGTTTATGTAAGATGATTCAATCCTCCGGTATTGAGCTTAACCGAAACTATACTCAGGCATAGAAGATACTATCTTTTGCAGTTCAACACTTCTTTGCATTGTAATTTGGATTTCTATGTAGTCAGTGAGGCTCCTTTTGTGATGAGAAGTGCGCTCTAGGTTGTTGGCCTTCCTGCAAGTGCAAACCCCTCAATTGTAATTCACATACTTATTGCAGAAGTATTATTTGAGTGTGGGTAGGCTTCCTACCATGGTTTTTCCCTTTACTGGGTTTTCCATGTATAAATCTTGGTGTCATGTGGATGGTTTTTAATCTATGTTTATTGTTTATGCTTAATTGATTTAACTTCTATTCCGGTATTAATGTTTTGGGTTAATCTGTGACAACTGATTCACCCCCCCCCCCTCTCAGTTGTCTTCCGATTATTTGAACTATCTAACAGTATGTAAATTGATCCAAGATGGGGGGTTGGGTTTGTGTTACGTTTCTCTTTTAAGTCATGTCATGGTTGCTAAGCTCTATTGGCATTTGTGCACCAAACAAGATCACTGTTGGGCTAAAATTATTTGTCTAAAATACTTGAGGGGAGTGGATCCTAAGGATTTTCCAAGGTATAATTTGTTAGGAAGAGGCTCTATGATTTGGGATACTCTGAATAGAGAGGAAAATCTCATGTTATAGGATCTCTTTTGGATATGTAACATGGGATGTCAGGATCTATTTTGGTTTGACTCTTGGGATGGTTATCCCCCTATTCTATCTACACACCCCCATTGGCAGTCTCTTTCCATGCATTTCATGGAAGCTGGTTGGGAGAGGGTGGAGGATTTTAAACTGTTTAGAGATTTGGACGAGTGGAGTCTTACAAATGGAAGGATCCTAGTGAATGGCCACTTGGAGACTCTATGGATGATTTGATTGAGCTCACTATAATTCTTGCGGGTAGAGCTTTCAACTTCCTAAGAGGAGATGATATTCTAGCTTAGAGTTCGGACCCAAGAGGGATTTATTCTGTGGCTGGTGGATATCGAGAACTTGCTAGATATAAGGATGGGATCAATGTTGTTCCTTGTTGGAAAGTGGTGTGGCATAAGTTTGTGTGGAAAAAGTGTAAGTTTTTCCATTATATTGCAACTCATAACAAATGCCTCACTTGGGAGAATCTCCAAAAGCAAGGTTTTTTAGGGTCCATCAATTTGTGCTCTCTATGGAAAGGATGGAGAGAGCTCTCCCCATCTTTTCCTTTAGTGTGGTTTCTCAAAGTACCTTTGGTATTTGTGGTGGATTACTTGGAAGCAAACCTATGCTCACCCTTCCTCTTTGACAAAGTTTTGGAGGATCCTTGGGAAACCTCGGGCTAAGGCTCTCTTTCTTCAAGTGGCTTGCGAACTAGACCGGCTTGTATCCTTTGGAAAATCTAGTTGGAAAGGAACCGTAGGATCTTTTAGGGAAGGAAGATGGTGGTGCAACAAATTTGGCAATGTATTGTTGGGATGATTCAAGAGACTATCTAGGCCAAATGTGATATGGATGTCCCTCTTGAGGCTCAAGAAGTGGAAGTAATGAAAGTTTGGGTTTAGTTGCAAGTAGCCTAAAGGTGAACTCTTTGATGAGGAGGCAGGTGTGTGGAAAGAAAACTCAAAGAGAAGGAAAGTGGAAACCCTCCTGCCTTGGAGTTATCAAGATCAATATTGATGGCTCATCTAAGGGTAATCTCAGGCATGCTAGAGTTGGAAGTATTGGGAGAGATAGTTTAGGAACAGTTCTTTTTAGTTTCTTTATTTATAAGGGATATCAGACTAACAATCTTAAGAAGGCTTGGGCTATGCTCATTGCTCTGGAGAGGTTGGGTTGGAGAAATGTTACTTGTGAGATAGATTCTCAAACTTTGGTTAATATTTGAAATAGGAAAGAATTTGATTCAAGGAAAATTGTAGTTGTCTTATGTGGCTAGATAGATCTTGTGGTTGAAAAGATCTCTAGATTTTGTTTCTTTTGTTCACATTCTACGAGAATGGAATAGTCTGGTAGATTTCTTGACCAATTGGCCCTCTGAACACATGGGTGATTGGAGTATTGTTGATTGGGATAAACTCCCCTTGGGGTGTTCACAATGGCGATGGGATAGAGAAATGTTATTTGTGAGATAGATTTTAAAATTCTAGTTAAAATTGTAAACAGGCAGGAGCTTGATTGAAGGCAAACTGGCAGTTGGCATCTGTAGCTAGATTGATCTTGTGGTTGAAAATATCTTTGGATTTTGTTTCCTTTGTTCACATTCCACAAGAATGGAATAGTGTGGCAGATTTCTTGGATAAGTAGGCCTCAGAGCACATGGGTGATTGGAGTGTTTTTTATTGGGAGTGATTCCCCTTGGGTATTCATAATGGCTTGAGAGTTTAATTCTTGAGGATAATTAGTGATTGTTTTTTTGTAGCTGGTGGTAGGGTTTCCTGTAGGCTTCTATGTTGATTGGAGGTTATTACTTTGTTGTACTATTGATCTTCCTTGATTAATAAATTTTACCCCTTTTCCAAAAAAACAAAGTGTGACATTGTCATTTAAGTTATTTTATTCAAGATAAAGATTCAATGTTCACATTTTTAAATCTATTTGTTGGGAAAGTAGTCTAACAAACAACTCAACACATTAAAATACACATAAACATAATTTTTTCTTAAGGTAAACTATGAATTGAGAATAAATATCAACTCTCAAACACCATGATAACATGAATTTTGGAATTAGAACTTTTATGTTTTCAAGGCCTATTTAGATATGATGGAAACTCCATTCTACTATGCTAATGTCAACTAGAATATTTTGTAGATTAGAAAAAGTATTCCTAAATAAGTTTATTTTAATTTTCCTAAATAAAGATTTTTATAAAATAAAAGAAGATACACTTGAAAACTGTCTTTTATGTCTCAAAATAGAGATGGTTGTCATAGGTGATCAATATCTCAAGACCCATTGGATTTCATAATAAAGTTCCTTAAATGATTTATTTTTACTTGTTTCACTACTTAAAACACTAACAAATGTGAGATTTACAACTCCTAGAAGTTAGTAGGTTTGTGCAAGGATGAGATGGAAATATATCACTCTATCATCATTTCATATTTGTAATGTGATAAAAATATTTTTTATATATTAAATTGAAAAAAAAAACTTAGAGGCTTTAGTATAGTTAAGGGTTAATTATTTCTTCTTGCCACAATAAGATATCTCAAGAATTGAAAAGTCCATAGAACATTTCAAGAATTTGAAATAAATGTGCCAAATGGAAAGTCTAATGTGGAGTCCTTGAGAGTGGTTGTTTCATTATCTCAACTTTGTTGATTGAAGGACCTTGGTAGAAGCCTTTTAAATCATAACATTTATAAATGTATGGCTTTGAGTATAACATAATCTCAATTACCATAAAAAACTATATCCATTCTTATGCATGTTTGAGTCTGTATATTAAAGTATGTATTTGTAGGTGGATGTTTTTATTAGTTAGCAAATTGGTCTTAATTATGGATGCTTTGAAATGACTACTCAAAACTATATCTACAAATACATTGATATATGTGATTATGGTATGCACACATAGAGATGCAAAATTTAAGTAAAATAAGTGTTTGAAACTAAATAAATGGTATTCTCTATTGAAATTAAAACAACATAGTCAATTATTATAGTATTATAACTCTAATTATTTTAAATGGTACTCTCTATTGAAATTAAAACAACATAGTCAATTATTATGGTATTATAATTCTAATTGTTTTTACAGATTTTACAATTTTTTAGGTAGATTTTGAACAAATGTTGAACTTCATCATGATACTAAGCTCAAACTATTTTGGTTGAAATTGGACAAAGTAAACAAGATGTGAAAGGCTCCTATTTATTTGTATGGCAAGACTTCCAAATAATGACTTAATTAACTAAATACCTATGAAGATTGCAGTTTCAAGGTGGATTGTTTTTATGAAAGGTCAAAATGCCTTGATGAAAATGTAGAATCACCAACATAGGATGTAACCTATTTAATGTAAAACAAGTGTTGAAATTAAATAAGTGGTACAATAAATGGTACTTCTCTCTATTTATGACTGATCTGACATAATCAATTATTACAGTATTATAACTTCAAGTGTTTGTACAGATTTTATGATTTCAAGATAGATTTGAAGCAAATGTCTCACTTCATCATGATCTAATTTCAAGCTATTTTGATTGTTTATAAAAATTAAATAAGGTAAAATAGATGTGAAGACTCTTGCACGATAATAATTTTAAATAATGACTTAATTGACCAAATACCTAAAAAGAATGTGATTTCAAGATGTGCTCTCTAAAAAGTCATAATGCCTTGATAAAAATGTAGAATCACATGTATACGATGCGACCTGTTTGATAGAAATCCTCAGACAAATGCCTAAACCTTTGCCAATATCCTCCATGTATATGTGAAGATGGGAGTTTTGGAAAAAAGAAGGAATGACTGTGAGATAAGGTACGTGGAGTATCGGCAGTGGTTCGTTAAAGCCACTGTAAATCCCCATTCGCTGCATTGATCCGTCATGATGAGAGAGGATGGGGACCAAACCCAACATCAGAGCCTTCCATAGGGTTCGTTAAACAATTTGTCTTTCTTACATTTCGTTGAGGAAATGCAGTCAAATAGTTCTGTAAAAAAGACAAGATATACAATCAATGCGGAATGTGGAGTGTGATATATTCAAGAGTGGTGTCAGGCCAACAATAGCATGAATGCTTACAAGGCATGCCAATAAAAACAAAAATTAAGATAAAAGATTATTCGTATGATGGATAAAGTATTGGCACGGGTTCGATCTATCAATCGATAAAGCTACTGTGAATCCCCAATCGCTGCATTGATCGGTGATCGGTGATCGGTGATCGGTGATGAATGATGAGAAAGGATAAAAGGTGGTGATGATGAGAAAGCACGTACCCACTTCGATGGGGACCAAACCCAGCAACAGAGGCTTCGATAGAATTTGTTAAACAATCTCCTGCCTCCACCTGACTTAAACTACCTATTCATGTACCTTGTACCTCGCCTTTCTTATAGTTCGTGACTGAAATTCTCTCAAACAGTTCTTAAAAGACAAGAAATGTGGAATGTCATATATCTTTACACATGTTATTCTTATATTGAAGAGTAGTGGACCATAGAATGTGGAATATTATCATGCAAATTTCAAGAAGAGGCCAACCTACAAGGCGTGTGTAAGAGCAGACCAATAAATGATAGATGGTGCAACAATATAAAAGATGTGACAGAAGCATGCTCCAAATCCTTGTTAAATATGAAGCTGCTCATCAAATGAAAAACCATCATATGTCGTTTTCTTCAATTTAGATTGATTGGTGGTGTGAACATAATTAACATAGTTTCCAAGTTCTAGCTCATCATCTATGGAAAACAAATGCATGGATTCCTTATAAACTAGAGGTTCAATTTCAATAGTATGCATATTTAGGGGATTAGAGGGAATTTCATGTAGTTTTTATAATTTATGATTAAGAATATATGGTTATAGTGTAGTGACAAGTAGTCTCTTATTTTAGTTGTAAAATAGCTATATAGGCAAATGTCAAATGTTGTGAAAAGTCAATTACAAATATATCCTATAGTATATAAAGGATAGGATAAGCATCAAGGGATAGTGAGAATTCTTTGAAAATTTCAAAAAAACTTAGAGCACTATTTAATTTCATAGCTCCATTGATGGTAGTTTCATAGGATAAGCCAAGAGCATCTAACAATATTTCTAAATGTGATTATCATAACTCCATTGATTGTAGTTTCATAGGATAGGCCAAGAGCATCAACAATATTTCTAAATGTGATTATAGTGCTTCAACCAAAAGTAACCATGCAACTATTTATTATCTCACCCTCTGCTATTGATTCAATTATATATTGGTTCTATTTCCTAGCTAACTTTTACCTCTTGACTAGTTTTTCTATCATCTTCATTTGCTTTAATATTGGGTAAGTGCACCAAGATGGTGAACAAAAAAGGGGTATTAGTGGTCACTTTTTTTTTTCTGGAATCAGCTAAACCTAAATTTGGAGAAGTAATTTGAGACTCGTCCATTGAAAATTTGAATATACCCAAAGAACAAAAATTGTAGAACTCTAAATCTAGTTTCCAAACTACTTATTTTTTTAAAAAATGGATAAGGGGGTCAAATCTTTTGCGCACACAAAAGTGTTCCTATTTTTTTCAGCAAAACATAACATAGTATCTAACGTGCGCATCAAAAAAATTATAGTTGCATTTAGTATTTTAAAAAACCCTTTGCAAAAAGATAGTTAAGAGCTAGCACTAGAAGTTGTGTATTTTTTTGTAATTTTTTGTTGAGTATTTTTAATGATTTTTCAAAGTGGACACATCTAAAAATCAAGTACGTGTTTGTGTGTGTTGCATAACTTGCACCAAAATAATAAAAATTTTATTTTTTTAATAAAAGTGCAAAGAATCAAGTGTAGAAGAATAATATATAATTTGTTTCAAATATGGACAAGAAGTTCAAAAGCTATTAAATAAGTGGTACACCTATGTCTCTAAGAACTCTGGAGACATTGGTAAAAGGAATTAATAATTAATATTTTGATATTGTTCAAATTTAAAAAAAATATATATGCTTAAAAAGATCTGAAGACATTTGAAATTATGGTGGAAATTTTATAAATACCCATTTGATAATGTGTAAACCGAATAAAGAAGAAGTTGAGAAATCAGATTTGAAGAAGGAAACATGTAAAAAGGAAGCAAATAAAACCCCTAAGCCTCATCCCTGCCATCCAAGGCTAATTAAAAGCTATAACCTGATTGATTTTTTTTTATAAATAACCCATTGGGGCTTTATTTATTTAAAAACTTGATTGGGCATTTTATTCATTAAAACTCAATTAGATTAGCCTCATATATATATACACATGTACATATATATACACATGTACATATATATATACATGTACATGTATATAGATATACATGTATATAGGTATATATATATGTACATGTATATATATATATATATACATACATACATATATATGTATATTTGTACATATATAGTTATATGTATATGTATATATGTATACATATGTATATATATATATATATACATATATACATACATACATACATACATATATATGTATGTATGTATGTATATATACATATGTATACATATATGTATATGTATATTTGTATATATGTGTGTGTGTAAGTATATATGTATATATATGTGCGTATATGTATGTATATATGTATATATGTATATATATAGACATACATATATTCATATATGTAGACATAGATATATTCATATATGTAGACATAGATATATTCATATATGTATACGTACATGTATTCATATATGTATACATACATGTATTCATATATCTATCTATCTCTCCCTCCTCTCTCTATCTCTTTATCTCTTCATGTGGTGGTTTGCAAATATTGCAAAGATATATACATTTAGAGAGTACGCATGAAATTAGAAAGGAACTACAAGGCAATCACATATGGGCTTAACGATGAAAAAGAGTTGAACATATGTCAATTGGTGAGTCAAGATATACCTGTAATAGATTTTATGAGTTTATTTTAGGAGAAACTAGTTTATGACTACATAATACATACACATAGAGCTGGGTGGTTGGATGAGAAACTCAAGATATGGAAGGATACATTTCTTCTCAGTACCATCATCTCTATTGTAGATTTTGCAAAGAATCATATGCTACAACCTCAAAATGAATTCCAATCCCAATATAACCATTCTCAACAAGTTACTATTTGTGTACACACAACATTCATGCATGCACATGATAGCACAAAGAAAGATAGAAAGATAGTAATAGAATATCACTTTTAGCATAAGCGATGATCACGTAGTCATTCGATAGAGTTTATGCAAGGATGATTTTAACTCTACTATGAGAATTTAAGGGAAAGGAATATCAAATACAACCAACACATCATATGGTTGGATAATTTCACATCACAATTCAAGAATGCAACGATGTTCTATTGGTTGAGTAGGATGCATATGAGGACTAGTGCACAATATTTTGGAATTTTAGTGAGGTTGTACATGGAAAGGGAGAGCATGTGTAAAAGGAGTCCTGCTAGAGAAGAACTAAAGTATGAAGATGGTGCTAAGTTAAAAGATGCAACAGCCATTGTGAAATGGTGTAACTCGATAATGGGACCAGGTAATCAAAGTAATTCTACTATTTCTAGATATTTTTGGTTGATATGTGAATCTGATGTTGTAGACTATGTAGATTGTAGGATAGTTATAAAGTCGTGTGACTTGCACTCATTTAGAAATTTAGATGAAAGCGTACCAATTATTTATATTAGAGAGAATCTTGTATGTTTTTTCTCTTCGTGTATGAATTTTTTGTGGGAAGAGTGTGAATCACATGAGTGGGTTTATGGATGGTCTTGTAGACCTTTAGTTCCCATTGATACATATCAACTTCCCAAAGCACTATAGTTGAACTAGATTGAAGTTTCTATGGATTTTGACAATGTATCTAACCTAGTGCAACCAAGTATTGTGACTTATTACTTACTTGAAATAAAAAATTTCTTATTTTATTTTATTTTACATTGTTTTCGGTACTAATTTATCATGCAATTAAATCTAGGTCACATGTACGTGGTTGTTGCTAATGAAAACAATAAAGAAGACATGAATTAATTTTTGTGTCGTTGTATTGAGGCAACAAAAAATTGACAACCACAACCATTGATGAAGAGAGTATTGAGTACCCAATAGGGTTTGTTGTTGTAACAACAACATGGCTTAGAAGGTACCCTATCAAGAAATATGATGTTTGGTTGTTTGAGGACATCAACACGTATGGGCATATTCTTCATTACTCTAACCTTCTTGTTGCAATGAATTTTTAGTTAATTAAATATCATGGTAGACCGCTCCATAAGAATTTATGGAAAGTTTGTGAATCTGACCATGAGGAAATACTTGACATAATAAGGGTTAGAGCCAATCCACAAGGTTCATTAGATTGAATTTGGGCAAATCAAAAGTATTTAGTGTGTTGGAAAATTATGGTCAAGAATGATTCTACAAAAGGATAGAATGATTTTGGAAATTTTGTATATATACTTGGCACAATTTTGTATATAGATGACCTTGAGATGATTTGTGATTATTTAGAGGCCAAATTTTGTATATAGATGGGCATGAGCTGATTTGTACCTATTTAGAGGCCAAATTTTGTATATAGATGGCCATGAGCTTATGTGTACCTATTTAGAGGTAAAAGTTTGTATATAGATAGCCATGAGCTGATTTGTACCTTTTAGAGCTCCAATTTTGTATGCAAATGGTCATGAGCTGATTTGTACCTATTTAGAGGCACAATTTTGTATATAGACAACCATGAGGTAATTTGTACCTATTTAGGGGTCAAATTTTGTATATGTAAATGACCAAATGATTATAAATGTACAAATGAAATTTTGTGATAAATTTTCTATCTATGATTCTACATGAAATTCATGCCTTATACTTTTGTCAATGTGTAATTCATGTGTTATTGTTTTGTCAATGTATAATTCATGTGTTATTCTTTTGTAAATGTGTAATTCAAGCATTATTCTTCTTTCAATCTATAATATTTGCATGCTTTTGATGATATTTTCACTACGATAGGGCACTAAACATTAGGGTGACTCGGGAAGTAAACAAAGACCATTCCCAGCATAAACCTACCTACCCGAACATGTTCGCATGAATGGATCATGCCCAAGACAAATAGAATGAAATTTACCCTATATTGCAACTTTCCATTGCATGCATCCGACGATATTTGCATCCAAAAAAAAATTGTTACCCTAAGAAAATGGCTTTATTTATTCAAAATTTGTGATATGTTATTATAGAGGGGACTCATCTAACCCTATGGGTTCAAATAGATCATTCGTATGTGACTCAGATTCAAAGAAACAACTTGTCAAAGTTTTTTTTTTTTCAACTTGGGGCATTCAAGAGATGGCGTTGCAATGGTAGAGAGTTGAATGTTAGAGAAACTTGGGATGTAAACAAAGAACATGCCCAACATAATCCTTCCTACCTATACATTCTCATGCTAACAGTTTGTGGATATGATAAATAGAATGATATTTACCCTTTCTTGCAACTTTGCATTACGTGCGACAAACGATATTTGTGTCAACAAAAAAATTGTTACCCTAAAAAAATGGATTTGTTACTTCAAAATAAGATTTAGGTTATTGTACAGGGGCCTCACGTGACCCTGTGAGTTCAAACATATCATTTGTACATACCTCAAATTCTGAGAAACTACCTGTATGCGGGAAAAGTGGGTTGATAAAACTTAATATGTGAAAATATTGCTAAATGACTTGTCCACACACACACACAGGACTTCTTGGTGCAAGCTATGGAGTAACGACATATTACTTAGCTTCCCAAGGTGGGTCCCATGGTTCTCTATCTCACAATGTCCCTCAAACCAATGTTTTTGCTCTTAGATCTCTAAGCAAAATGGTTCAGGGATGGCAAATGTAAGAATGAGGGATGCTTTGATGGATTTTAGTATGAAAGATGTGTTAAGCTATGTATGATTATAGAAATGCAGTAAACTGGATGATAAGATGACAAGGTTAGTATGAATACTATCCTAGCATACTATATTTAGTATATGATTGAGCTAAATGATATAGAAAGTATTCTAAACATGCATATTTAGACTAATTTCTATTCTAAAGAGAGGCTAAATGATGAGCATAAAAATGATATGAAAGATTGAATGTATTTGAGCATAAGTGTGGTGCTACAAATTTGAAAGATGATTGTTATGGAGGAATGAGAGCTCTATTTATAGCAAGAATAGGGCAATGGATGGTCAGGATTGAATGGTTTAATCAAGGGTTGAGTTTGAAAGTTGGGGATCCATGTTTGTAATTGGCACCAGTGAAATGGTGACAAGTGTCAACATAGGGTTGGGTTGAGAAAAGGGGTTGGAGACATTGAATGCCTGAGAAGACCTCATGGTTATCTAGAGGCTAAGGGTCAAGCTTAAATTAGGATTACCCACTGGATTAAGAGTTAATCCAAGGATAAACCTTTGTGCAAATGATTAAGAGATAATCATGGTCAAAGCATTAAAGGCCTGATGAGACCCTTGGGTTGGATGAAGGTTGAGTCAAAACAAATGTTTTAACCATGTAGGAGGGTTTGAAATAACCATTAATGGTTATTGGAGACTTTGGAGATTAAGTGGTTGAAGGCTGAAAGCCTTCAATGGTTATCAAAGACTTTGAGGATTTTAGTGGTTGAAGGTTGAAAGCCTTTAATGGTTATCAAAGACTTTGAGGTTTTGAGAAGTGACTTCCCTTTGCTTAGGGATGTGACAAAGTTTAGAGGAGGGGTTAGGTTAATTAGAAGCGATTAGAAGATTCTAGAAGGGATTAGAAAGGGGTTTGGGATTTTGCAAGTGGATGGACGGATAATAGGATTTAATTGAAATAAAGTAATTTAATTCAATTTGGTTGCAATTTGGGGAAATTAAATAAATTAGATTTATTCAATTTAAGATAACTATTTAATTAAATTTGAATTTAATTAAAAGTGGATAGGGGGGATTTAATTGAATAAAATGATTTATTCATTAAATGGGTATAGTGAATTTTATTCAAATAAATTGAATAATTTACTTAATAAAATAGAAGAATGTGGATAATTTAATTAAATTGGATTTAATCAAATAGAGAAATGAACATAAAATATTCATTTAGGAATATGGTCATTTTTATATGTCTACATTTTGCCCCTCTTTGAAGTGACGTGTGTGCACATGTTATTTCAAAGAAAATGATGCTTTATCATGATTTATGGTCAAATGCAATTTTTTGTGTCGCTCTTTTGATTTGCCAGTCATGCCCCAGATTTGATTTGATATGTGATGCCCCAGATTCGATATTTGATGGTGATGCCCCCTCGGGATATGAATCAATATTTTGAAATTTTTTGATTTAATTTGATGAGTTGCATATTATGTGTATGATTTCGTGCATGTGAAATGTGGTGAAATTGATTCATCTCCCGATAAGTTACAAATGTTATGGTATAGGGGAGACCGCGACCATATTACAGGTCCATTCGGCTAACCCTAATTTCATTTTCCTCTTATAAAAGGGGAAAAGGGCTTGAATTAGATTCATTTGTGCTTTGTTGACTTTGAAGAAAGAGAATTTGGTCTGCAGAGAAAATGCCTATTCCTTATCATAGACACCGTTTCGAGCGCGTTCGGAGGTACCGAAGACCTGTAGCGCGTGGACCACTAGTAAGTGAACATTTTTGACCCTCTTTTGTTTTTTTATTTTGTCATTTTTAGTCATTTTTTTTATTTTTAAAGTTCGGGTTTAACGTTTTAGCGCGTCTAGGGTGTAGATTAGCGCATACGAAGTTTAGAGTAGCGCATCGACTCGAATTTGAGGGGTCGCGTCCAAAATAGATAGGATAGCGCATAGCAAAAATATGTTAGTGCATATAGGTAGAATAGCGCATGGCAGTCGTCGGGTAGCGCGTCGGGTCAACAGGTTAGCGCATAGGGTAGACCTAGCGCATAGAGGTCGCAGGGGTTCGAATAGGTAAGGGGTTTAGCACGTAGGGTTAACCTAGCGCATAGGGCCAAACAGGTAGCGCCTAGGAGGTGTAGATTAGCGCGTACACAGAGTCTAGCGCATAGGGTAGGTTAGGTTGCACATGGGGTGAAAATTTTAGCGCATCTGGAAAATTTTTGCGAGATGAGCCGATTTGAAAATTTGTTTTGGTCTGTCTGTCATGTTTGTCCAAGATGAGTGTTGATATAACTTGTTTTGATTTGCGATATTTCAAGTTATGTGTAGATATCAATGTGTTGTGTTGATCAAAATATGATTTGTTTTGCGTGGTCTGTTTCAAGTTTAATGTGTGAAGCCTGAGTTGTGTTACAAGCTAATATGGGTTGGAAACTTGAGTTGTGTTACAAGCTGATATGGGTGGGAAACTTGAGTTGTTTTACAAGTTTATGTGATTGTGGAGACTTGAGTTGTGTTACAAGTTTTGATATGGTTTTTGAGAACTTGAGTTGTGTTACAAGTTGATATGAAATGATAGGATTTTGAACTTTGATATAGATGAGCAAATTGTTTCATGTTGTTGATGTAAGTTTGATTTTGATATCTTTGTTTTGATGTGGAAACTGATATTGGATTTGTTTTGCTTGTTTGACAGAAGTGATTGGGTGTGGTTCAGTCGCGGGAGAGATTTCCTAGACCGTGGACATTGATACCGCGGTTGTCACAGGCCGACCTGGACATTATTGAGAGATGTGGATTGACTTCTCTCCTGGATATGCCTCGGTTCACTGTGAACCGAGGGTTATTGATAGCTTTGGCAGAGAGGTGGCACAGTGATATGAACACCTTCCATTTTGCCATGGGAGAGATGACAGTCACACCTGAGGAATGTTACCGGATTTTGTGCATCCCGGTAGTAGGGGCACTACTACCATACGAGCAGTCAGAGGAGGGTGGCACAGAGGCACTGCGCTGCATTTTTCATGATGATACCATCTGCGGCTATGAGATCCCATGGCAGGAGTTTTTGGACTTAGATTATGCACCGCTGCCATCCGTACTAGTAGGGTTCATTGGTGGATTCCTTTGTCCTGATCGTAGGTCAAAGGGATTCTTGGTGGGATGGGGGCTGGTTTTGGAGGAGATGGTCACTCAGGGCCAGAGGTTTGCATGGGGGTCAGCTATGCTGGCTCATTTATATAGGGGTCTGCATGAGGTAGTATACCTCAGTTACGGCAGTTTGTCAGCTGGCGTGACATTATTACAGGTATGGTGCTGGGAGCACATTCCAGTAGCGAGGCCACTAGTAGACAGGGACAGGCCTGTAGGATGTGCATATGCCTACGGATACAGGGGTCTAGTTGTCCAGCATAAGCTGGGCAAACTAGAGCACTGGAGGAGAGTACTAGATGACATTGATACGGTCACCTGGCGACCGTATACAGGATGTGAGGTGTGGGCCGAGGATGGGCTGGAGATGCCCTTTGTATTTATGACTAGGTATCTGATTGGGAGGACCTCGTTCGTGATTGAGCGGTTTGTGGTGACCCGAGTTTTGAGACAGTTCGGGTGCCAGTAGGGTATTCCTCAGGGAGCGTGCTTATATGCACAGCGGCAATAGGATGTGGTTGATTGGGGGCCGACCATTGATAGTGTCGTGGCGGTGGAGGAGTTTGTGGGGTTGGCTGGACAGATATGGGACTATGCCCCGGAGATTCAGGATGCGGGTATGATAGATGAGTTTGCCCGATTGTTTGCTACATGGGCGGTGGCCAGGATATCTGATCCTGAGGAGATGAGGCCAACCTTTGATTCAGATGAGGAGGGAGATGGGGGAGACGACGGAGATGATGGAGAGGATGGAGGAGATAGAGGAGCTAGAGGGAGGCGGGGAGGTAGAGTGAGGAGAGGAGATAGGGGTGTGGAGAGAGCAGTGCGACAGGGGAGGATAGAGAGAGGGAGAGGGGGATTGGCTATCAGAGCCAGTGGAGAGGGGAGAGTGGGGGAGGTGCTAGCTACAGTGGGTGGTACAGAGGAGGCTATGCGACCAGCTCAGAGGAGGAGGACAGATGTGCTCCCACCTCCAGCACCGAGGACAGGCTGAGTAGGAGGGGTTCCTCCAGCACAGGTACCGCTATGGGTTCGGGTCCCAGGGCATATGGAGGATGCTCAGATTCGGACCCTGCAGATTACTATTCAGCAGCTGCAGGCACAGATTTTGACCTATCAGTGGCAGATTTCTCAGTTGACCATTGAGTGAGATACCGAGATAGAGCGATGGGGATGAGTGGAGGAGATAGTGTCCAACATGCAGAGAGTAGCGACGGGTGGTCCTATGAGAGACACCTTGAGAGAGTTGGCGCTGAGAGCCTAGGAGGTAGAGTATTACAGGCGGCACTATGAGGCGGCCGTACCCAGGGACCGACGAGTACAGAGCTTCACGCAGTCGAGATCCAGCCGATCTCGAGCTACTGGGTCACGGTCTGAGAGTTGAGGTGTTACGGGGCCATCGAGACAGGACCCTCCTAGAGATCCACGGGCGGGTGCATCTGGAGCGAGACCATCTCCGTCAGGGGATAGTCATACTTGAGAGACATGGTCTCTGTTGTATTTTTTAGCATTGTATTCTTTTGTACTGGACACAGTTTTGACACATTTTGTACATTTGGATCATTTTTGAGATATATATATATATATATATATATATATATATATATATATGGCACCATTTTTTATCATGTGATGTGTTTATATGGATGCATGTTATGTGGGTTACCTTTTTATGATGATGCAATGCTTTAAAATAATGTATGATGCAGGATGTATGTTTTTATATGCTATGAGATGTATCTTGAAAATGAGATGTATGTTTTGATATGCTGCTAAATGTAAAATGATATGTAAATGATGTTAAAATGATATGCAAACATGTAAAATGATATGCAACTAATTGTAAAATGATATGCATCTAATGTTTGTGAAGCATCCCTCATTCTGTATTTGCCATCCGATACAACCATATGTTATTTGAATTCTTTGTAGGTTTCATCATTGAGCATTGATTTGTGTAGGATATGTTGAAAATTTATACAAGTATAATGGTATAATTGAACCATAATGACCTGAGAAAAATTTACATGATTTTTGATTTTGCAAGATAGCACAATCGTCAAGGTATAATTGAACCAGGACGACCTGAGTGCGTATTGCGTAAACAGACAAGATTTGATCATTTGTATGCATGAAGTGGAATCAGGCCTTCAGTGATATTCGATGTATCATGTCTCAAGGAAAGGATTCACACAGTACAAGTGATCGCCTCCCAGACAGAAGACTAAGAAAATATTGGAAGTTCCTCTTGACTCTAGCTGTGAAGCATTTAGTGAGACAAGGAAGAGAATCCAATAATTCAAAATGTTCAAAATGCAAAACTAGTCAAGACTTCATGTAAGAATACAACATTTAGTACTTCAGAAAATCATCCATCCTTGGTATTTTTGTGAATTGTTTTGCATTGGTTTTTGTGATGAAGCGTAGTTTTTGGTTTGTTGGATGTCATGCTTCTGAGTTTTTGCAAGTAGTCCTGATGTCTTGAGTGGTTGCAATATTGAGACGATTGGAATGCCCCTAGCTGAGTGTGCCTCTTGATATGATCATGTACAATGATTTCCAAGCCATGGTGGAATGTGGTAAGAGGATAGATATAGATGGATAACCCAGGATAGTGACTACGGTAAGTATGTCCTGAATGGATATGGGCTAAGTGTCAGGCGACGGCCAATAGTGTTTGTATGGATAAAATGGCATGGAGATAGATAGAGGAGTCGTTCTTTCACAAGAGCGCCTGTTTACCAGGTTTTCACCATTTGTTTTTATTGTACTTTATGTTTTTGCTTTTTTTTGGATTTTTTGATGTTTTTGCTTATTTTGGTTTTTTCCGTGCACTAGGCCACTTAAGTGTAGTACCTCTTTAGATGGATGCTGTTAGTTGGTTCATCGAGCACATCTCCTTCAGAATTTGTTAGCTGATAGGCACCTAATCCATAGACTGATATGATAACATAGGGACCCAACCAGTTAGGTTCAAATTTCCCTTTCTTTTCTCGATCTTGCTGATTTCTTAGATTTTCTTTGAGGACTAGGTCACCAACTTTGAAGTTTCTGGGAATGACCTTGTGATTGTAGCTCTTGCACATGCGTTGCTGATATGCTTTGAGATGAGTATAAGCATGTTGGCATCTTTCATCTAATAGTTCAAGTTCTTGCAGTCGGTTAACTCGATACTCTTCATCTGGGATTAAACCTTTCAAAGAGACTATGAGAGATGGGATTTCTACCTCCAGGGGTAAAATAGCTTCTGATCCATATACCAATGAATATGGTGTGGCTTCGGTAGGTGTGCGGATGCTGGTTCTGTATGCCCAAAGTGCTGGATTGAGTTATACGTGCCAATCTTTGCCTGCATCATTCACTATTTTCTTGAGGATTTTCAGTATTGTTTTGTTAGATGCTTCCGCTTGACCATTTCCCTGCGGGTAGTATGGTGTAGAAAACCTATGTTGGATTTTGAATTTTTCACATAGTTCTTGGAAATCTTGATTATTAAAAGGTCGTCCATTATCTGTGATGATTGAACTTGGGATACCATATCTGCAGATCAGATAATTGAGGATAAAAGAGGCAATTTGTTTTCCTGTCACTGTGGTCATGGGAACTGCTTCTATCCATTTGGTAAAGTATTCTGTGGCTGTTATAATGAACTTGTGTCCATTTGAAGATGAAGGATGAATTTTGCCAACCAAGTCTAGTCCCCATTGACAAAATGGCCAAGATGTTGTAAAGGGCTACAGTTCCTGTGCTGGTGCATGTATGAGATTACCATGGATCTGGCATTGAGGACATTTCTTGGCGAAATGATATGAGTCTTTTTCCATTGTAGGCTAGTAGTATCCCATCCATAGAAGCTTTTTAGCAAGAGTAGTGCCACTTGAATGTGTGCCACAAATACCTTCATGAAGCTCGTGTAAAGCAGAATCAGAATCATTACGATCAAGGCAACGAAGAAGAGTACCATCGAGACCTCGACGATACAAAGTATCAGCAGTAAGGGTGTAACGGGCAGCTTGTCGGATAAAGTTACGTTTTTGGTTACGGGATTGGTCAATGGGTAAGATATTGTGCTTGAGGTAGTTGTATATCGGTCCATATAACGGAGAATCTGAACTAGTCAAGGCATAAATAACCTGGGATTTAGAGTGGTCATAGGCGGGGGAGAACAATTGCTCTACCAGGAACTCGTAATGACTCCGTTGCTCTGGAATTTGTAGTAATGAAGCGATTGTAGCCATTGCATCGGCTGCTTTGTTGTTCAACCTTGGTATTTGCTCGAAGGTGATGTGCACAAAATACTGTTTGAAGTCATCCACCATTCGTTTGTAGGGTAGTAACTTGTCATCCTTTGTTTGATAGTCATTGTTGATTTGATGGACGACCAGTTGTGAGTCTCCATAGACTTTTAACTCTGTGATTTTCCATTCTACGACCATTTTGATGCCTATGACTAGTGCCTCATATTCAGCCACATTATTTGTGCATGGAAACATAAGCCTATATGATCTTGGTATAGTGTGTCCTTCAGGAGTGATGAACAAAATTCCAGCACCAGAACCGTGTTGTGTATAGGATCCGTCAAAGTATAGGGTCCATTGTTTAGTAGAAAGAGTAAGAACGTCCCTGTCTGGAAATTTGATCTCCATGGTGTGTTTGCCTGGGAGTGGTGCTTTAGCCAACTGATCTGCAATTGCTTGTCCCTTGATGGCTCGTCTTTCTGTGTATTGGATGTCAAATTCACTGAGAATCATGACCCATTTAGCCAATCGGCCTGTAAGAGCTGCCTTGCTGAGTAGATATTTGAGAGGATCAATTTTTGCGACTAGCTTAATGGTATGTGCTAGCATATAATGTCGGAACTTCTGAGATGCGAAGACCACTGTTAGGCAAGCCTTTTCAATGAATGTATAGTTGAGTTCATAGCCATTCAATGTCTGACTGATGTAATATATGGCGCGTTCCTTACCTTGTTGATCTTCTTGTGCCAATAGTGCCCCCAGCGATATATCTGTTGTTGAGATATATAAGATAAGAGGCTTTCCTGCAACTGGTGGGACTAGAACTGGTGGATTCATCAGGTGCTGTTTGATTTGGTAAAAAGATTCTGCACACTTGGCCTCCCATTTGAATGGTACATTTTTGTGTAGTAAATGGTTAAATGGGAGACTTTTATCTGCTAGCTGAGCGATGAATTGCCTGATTGATTGAAGTCGGCCTTGTAGAGATCTGAGTTGACTGATATTCTTTGGTGGTGGCATGTCCATAATGGCTTGTACCTTTGCTGGATCTACTTCAATACCTTTTGCTGAGACAATGTAGCCTAGTAACTTCCCTGATGTTACCCCAAAGACACACTTCTTAGGGTTGAGCCTGACTTGGAATTTCTCCAATCGGTCAAAGATCTTTGTTAGGATGCTGAGATGTTCGGCTTTGGTAAATGATTTAGCTAGTAAATCATCCACATAGTCTTCCATAAATGTGTGCATCATGTCATGGAATATTGTGGTCATTGCTCTTTGATAAGTGGCCCCTGCATTCTTTAAGCCAAAAGGCATAACATTCCAATAGTACGTTCCCCAAGGACAGGTGAACGCAGTTTTATCTTGATCTTCAGGAGCTATTTTGATTTGATTATAGCCTGAGAAACCATCCATTAGTGAGAGCATTGCGTGGCCTGCTGTAAGATCTACAATTATGTTGATACTTGGCAGAGGAAAGTCATCCTTTGGACAAGCTTTGTTGACGTCTCTGAAGTCAGTGTAGATTCTGATACTACCATCTGGTTTTGATATTGGAATGATGTTGGAAATCCATTCTGCATAGTCAATGGGTCGGATGAATGCGACGTCTAATAGTTTCTTTAGTTCAGTTTTGACCATGAGTGCCACCTGTGGATTTATCTTTCATAGCTTTTGCTTGACTGGTTTAGCTTCGGTAGAAATGGACAAGTGATGCATGATTAAGTGTGGATCTACTCCAGGCATATCAGCATATGACCAAACAAAGTTGATTTGTTGTCCTTTAAAGAAGATGATGAATGCCGATCTTTCTTCCTCTGTCAAAGATTCTGCAAGGTGTATGTTTCTGGCTGCTTCTGTGGTACCAATGTTGATTGATTGAGTGGGCTCAATCAAGATGGGTGATCGCTCATGAAAGTGCTTAGGAAGAGTGTCAAGTCTCCCATCGTTAGGTGCCTTAAAAAGGTTTTCACCCTCAGATGCGTCCTTTATTTTTACTTTTTTGTGATCTAGAGCTGCCATTGACTAGTTTTCAGCATCAGATCCTTTATTGAGTTCATTTTTGCGACTGAGAGACTTGGCACTCCCTGATTGACAGATATCATTATTTCGTTCATTGGTAGAGCCTGTTTTTGGATTTACGGTACATAGGTAATGGATAATAGATTCATCATCTGGGAAAATTGGTATATCATGGATTTCAGGTTCATCCCAGTTGATGAGGCTAGGAAAGACAAGCGGTAAGGAATCGTTGGGTGGATCAAGTTCGGCTACTATGAGTGTTAGGATGGAGTTTTCATTGTGATGGGCCTTGGTTTTAAAGAAGTCCAGGATTTCGTCAAGGTCCTCGATGGTATTATCTTCCACATAGACTTGTTCATAATGTTTCTGTTCGCTTTCCTTGGCATCATAGATATTTTGTGGTCCAAATTCAAGAGGTCTATCTTCTGCATTATGTTCTTCTTGAGAAAGGGATATAGAATCAGTATCATCAGGGATATCTGTAGTAGCATTGGAGCAAGTACCCCATTCATATTCATCGGAATCTATCTCATAGGCATCGTCCCAGATTCTATCTGTGCTGTAAACTGGTATGTTGTATGGTGAAAATAAATCTTTGATGAGGGATACCATTTTGATGGTTTTTGTTGATTCTGTATCAGAGCCGTCTTCTACTTGCTGTATTTGTTCATAAAATGTACTTCCTCGGGGAGGAATAATGGTATCTGGAGAGGACATGATTTGTTTTTGAGACATTGGTGTTTGAATGTGAGCTACCGCTGTAGATAGGGTCTTCTTATGACTTAGAAGCTTTCCCTGATGCAACTTCTGATCTTGACGTTCCCGTGCCTTACGGATTGTTTCTGCTGATTCAAAGAGTGCTTCCTACCAGGATTCTTCTTTGTACTTCTTCTTCACCTTCCATTGAGGTTTTGTAATTGTGTGTGGTGGCCGTTTTAATAGGAACGTGAGTTTAGAACCCAATCTTGCTTTGTTTCTACTAGGTTGTGAAGAAAGATCTATAGGTTCAGTGACTCCTTCTTTGCATTTCCCAATAGGTCCTTTACCGCCATATCCCATTTGCTTCATGATTAAGTAGCCTTTTCCATACAGGTGTGTTGGTAGAACAATGTCCAGAGCGGCTGCTTTATGATCTTCTTCCTCATCTTTGTATAACCAGCTAAGAATGTCCTTGTCTTCTGATTCATGTGCTAGAGTACCCAATTGGATGAAGGTACCATCAAATTTAGTGATGCGTTGTGTGGCCAGATGTGTTGATGTAGTAGGCAAACCATGCTATCTAGGTGAAGTTGGCAATTTGGCCAAACATAAAGGTTCTAAAGAGTATTCTCCCATGCCTTGGTCTTTGATTTGCATCTTCTGCTTGAAGTCTCCCCATAAGGAGTTGGGTTTTGCTGTTTGTAAATCTGATGTCAAGGATCGCTGCTTTTCTCTATTATGAGGAACCAAACTGTCTTGGGCTGCCCCCATTGCGTTGCAATGTTGAAATGGATTGTGATCAGCTTATATGGAGATTTCTTGTCCATCATAAGGAAACTTTACACACTGATGATACGTAGAAGGTACTGTTTGCATTTCATGTATCCAGGGTCGTCCTAAAAAGATATTGTAGGTTAGATCAATATCTAAGACCTGACATATATTATCCTTTTGTACTGGTCCTACTTGAATAGGCAATATCACTGTGCCTTTAGAGGACCTTTCCTCATCATCATATGCCTTGATGGTGATCTTTTTGCAGGGATCAATAGATTCTTCTGAGAAGCCTAATGCACGGATAAGCTTTAAAGTACATATATTAAGTCCGGCTCCTCCATCTATTAAGACTCTCTTTACTCGGTGTTTGCAAACAATGACTTCAATATGGAGAGGAGTATTATGCGGATGACTCAAGGAAGTATTGTCATGCTCTGAGAAGGTGAGGTTATGAGGTCCTGTCATATGGGCAACCATGGCTTGAAATCTATCTGTATCCAGATTTTGAGGTACATTTGTTTCCAATAGCGCTTGCTCCAATATGTCTTTGTGCTTTGGTGATAGTTTCAATAATTCCAGGATAGATATCTGAGCTGGAGTCTTGCGTAGTTGGCTAACCAAGTCATATTGGATTTTTGGTGTGGTAGTTGTAGGTGCAGTATGTCCCTTCAAGACATATTTCTGAGTTTGAGTTGTTACATTAACAGATTCATGATCATGCCGATCTCGAATGGTGATGACATTGACTTGATGATCTTTGGCTGATATGTGGTTGATTGTGTTGTTGTAGATGTGATTAATACGAGCTCCGCGTGTATCATCTGAAGTTGATGCTCCATCTTTGTTGTAATTTGGGAGAGGATTTTTGAAGGCTCCGTGATCACCATTTGTCTTGAGACCATCCACCATTAAGTCACCTCGATCAATCATGTCCTGTACTATGTGTTTCAATCTCATTCACTCGTTTGTTCTATGACCTTTGTTGCGATGGAAATCACAATAGTGTGAATCATTCCACCATGGTGGTTTGATTGGGGGTTCATAGTTGCTGATTGGAGGCAAAGAAAGAATCTTGTTTGCCAAAAGTTCTCTAAATGTGGATTCTAATGATTGTGCCAGTGGTGTGAAGATACGCTTTTGGAAATTGTTCGTGTTGTTGCGTGAATTGTTGTTAGGTCCTGGATTCATGTTTTTGCTTTCAGTATCGTTGGTGTTGTTTGTGTTGAGTTGTCCTTGATCAGTGTTTGGTGCATATGTGTTAGCACTGGGAGTAGCATTTTTATGATTTTCGGATAATGCAAGCACCGGTTGCTTAGATTTGGGATCATATGATTCATTGTTGCCTTCGTTTTTGTTTTGAGTCCAAAATTGAGATTTGTCAAGGTTGGTGTTGTTCTGATTATTGTAGTTTGATGAGTTTGTTCCTTCCTTGTAGAATTTGAGTGTTCCTTTTTTGACACATGCTTCCTCTACTTGAATGCCATTTTCAATTAATTTAGCGAAAGATGGTATGCATTGAAGTTTTAGTCTATAACTCATTTCGCCATTCAAGTTATCGATGAAGATTTCCATTTTTTCCTTTTCAGGAATATCGCGAGGATATCGTGATACCATGCGTCGCCAGCGTTGAAGGAACACCATGAATGTTTCGTTGTTCTTTTGTTTGGTGTTACAAACATCTAGCATGGTTATGGCATGTTGGATGTTGTAGGAATAGTGGGTTATGAATTTGTTAACCAATTCATCAAATGATCTAACAGGTGGCAAAATTTTGGATAACCATTCCATGGTTTGTCCTCCCAAGTTTCTGGGGAATAACCTCATCAAATAGGTGTCATCATGAGCGAATTCAAGGCTCAGTGTGCAAAATTCTCGAACATGATCTCGGGGATCACTTTTCCCATCATATTTATCAAATTTGGGAACGTCTGAGTTTGGAGGAAAAGGCACCATGTTCAATCTTCTGTCAAATGGATAAGGACAGATTTCATTTAAAGAGTACCGTACTATTGTCCCTTGTTGCATATCCTGTATTTGCCTTTGCAACATTTGCATTTGTTGAGTAAGAGCAACTAAAGGCGCATTATCTTGCCGAGGAAAGAGTTCTTGCCTTGTAGTGGTTCTCAACTGAAAAGGTGTGGTAAATGTTATATTTTGCTTTGGCGTTTCTAGCTCAGGTATATGCATTTCCGGTATGCGTTGTTCTGGAGTGTGCTGCTCTCGAATATGTTGCTCAGGTATATGCTGTTCAGGTATGTGAGTTTCTTCTTCTCTTTGTTGTTCTTGATATGCATATTGTCGAGACCCAGTTTGAAAAATTTATGCGTCAAAATCTTCAGGAAGTTTAACGCCTTTACTTGTGAGCATGAGCAGATACTTTTCTTTGTCATTTTCCATGAGCTTTTCTACAAGCTTTTGGAATGAAGGGTTTTCCTGACATTCCCGAAGGAGTGCTTTAGTAATTTCAAGTTCTTCTAAGGGTGGAACCTCAAAAGGATTTGATAATCTTTGATTCATACTTGATTCTGCATGTGTCTCGCTTTGTTTGTCTCGTTGAGAGCGAATAACAGGCATTTTAGTAGAAACTTTCAGTGATGAAAGAGACAAAAGCCTCGTTGATGTGTTGCTCGGGTGTTGGTGGTTCTGGCCAAGATGTGTTATATGTGATGCACTCGTCGGGCAAGAATGCTGGATTGATCTTTCCGCCGCAGTTTATTGTTTGATTAAAAGAGGACTTTTGACAGTATGCTCTTGTTTTCAAAGGTTCTTTGTCAAATTCGCTAGATTTGTTTTGGATATACTGTTTGACATGATGAAGGAATACCCGATGAGATTTGAAGAGTTGACGATTGATGTATAAAAACTTATTTCTCTTGATGAATTTGGAAAAACTAGGTTGTTGTTTCTTCAATGTGATGTTACGATAGAGGTTCTTTCTTCTCAGAATAAGGGGATTAGTCATGCATGAGTGATCAATAGTTTCCTTTGATTTGTTTGGATTAAGTTGATTCTTGTTTTTGAAAAGTTCAAATTTTACTCTATTAAAGTGAAGGCTTTTAGATGCCCCTTCATGACAAAGCGTGTCAAATGATATGGATAAAAGCTTCCCGATCTGGAAACTTGATTTGACAATTTGAAAATTCTAAACAAGTGTTTTGAGATAAAAATCCGTAAGATGGTAAAGGATTCTGTTGATACTGATGATGAGATTTCTGGATTATGATAGGAGAGACATCCTCGATTGCATGATTTGTTTAAGATTCTGACAACGTTCGTTTTGACACAAATTTAGCTCAAGAAATAGTTTTTAGTGGTTTGTTTGTCACTCTGGTTTGATGAAAAATGATGTTGATGAAAAATGCTTTGAAAAATGTTTTTGAAAATTTCAAAATTTTTCTCGATTTTGCTCTCTGTTTTTTTGTTTTTGATCACGCGCTAGAACAGAGTCTATATGCGCTATTGAAATTACCTAATGCGCTAAAAGAATAATCACACGCGCTAGGCTGCCCCCGGACACGTGCTAAAGTTCGGACTATTTTTAAAAATTGTTGTCTAACTGTTGAAAAACCTATGCGCTATTCTGGGTCTGTCACGCGCTAACTGTTTGACTTTATGCACTGATGTTTGGTTTCCACATGCTAAGCTATTCTTTCCATGCGCTAGATTGTTTTTTGGATGCGCTAAAGGATGTTTACACTGTTTTGTCATAAGAGGAAAACGCTACTGTTTTAACCCAACGCGCTAATTTGAGGTTTGGATGTGCTAACAAAAGTACTCTATGCGCTAAGATGTTGCTCTTATACGCTAAACTGCCCTGATTTTTCCTTTGATCTGGTTTTTGTGAATTTTGAATTTTTGCTGTAAAATTTTCAAGTGTGATGGATGGTTTTCTGAGGTAATAAATGCAAATACAGCACAAAAAGTACAACCATTTTGCCTAATCTAACAAAAAGTGTATGTTCTGCGAGGATGTGTTCAAATCCCCAATGTTTTAACAGGTTTGGATACAAATAACACACTTCAGAAAGACTCTTTAATCAAAGGTCATAAATAACATCATAGCTCACTAGTCTCGATACTCCGTCAGCTCAAACAGTCGTGTCACCCCCTAAAGGGTGCCCGTTTTTTTGCCTTTTGTCAGAAATTAACTCAAAGTGAATCGCTTCACAGTTGAGTAGTTATCTTGGGAGATATATGGTGAGTAATCTTGGGGGCAGATTCTTCCCCACCCTTGCACTATGATGTTACAAATGTTTGGTTACTGACTCGGTTCAAAGCTTCTATTTCTAGGGTTTGTAATCAGGCTTCCCGTTCGGCCGTCAGTGATAAAATCCCTCAGGAGGCTTCCCAACCTTTAGAACAAAGGCTTTACGTATCTCAAGGATACTGGGGGAAGGCTAATCACTGCGCGCAACCGTTGAAAAGGACTTTCGTCACTCTCCACATTTGATTATAGTGGGTTGGAATTCTTGGCATCAAAGTCGTTCTCCACTTAGGTCATTCCCTTCACACTGGCCATAAATGGCTTTAAGAGTTGATTCCAACTCCTCGGGAAGGAAGACTTGTTAAAGGATGTAAATGCTTGAAATAATGAAAGCTGTAAGAGCGGTCTGGATTTTTGATCACCCAGTTAAGGGGAGAGCATATTCCTTCCACTTTCGAGACAAAATAATCAAATTGTTTATTTTTAGCCTTTCCATTCAGTGATGTACTAAAATCTATGTGGAGATGTTGCTCCACAAAACATGGTGTTTATTTTACCTTTTTAAAGCAATGATTTTCTGATCTAGGAAAAGAAATTTTTGGTCAACAAAGCAAAATTTTTGGTTTTGTGGTCAACAAAAGAAATCATTTTAAAATAAAATTTCCTACTCCACCTACAAGAAACTGTTAGAATCCTACAAAATTGTCACTCCACTAGCTAGAAAATCGGGATTTCGGTGGACTTCCACAAGTCTAGATTTTATTTTTGGTTACAATTGTAAATTTCTTGTTCCTTGTCTGTGATGCGCTATAAAAAGGACTGTATGCGCTAAAATAAAATAGTTATGCACTAAAACAACAGCTTGATGCACTGTACTGCGTTCCGGATGTGCTATTCTGTGTGTTTGAAGTGTTGTTCTATTTTTTTTTCTCGCTCGCACTGAGACCTGTAGGAAAGCGAGTAATTTGATGCGCTGACTTTTTAACTTCACGCACTGGATGATGGTCTACAAGCGCTGAAATATGGACTAGATGCACTAATATGTTAGCCTGATGTGCTACTCTGTTTTGTTTCTGCGCTGAGGCCTACAGGAAAAACTTAATGGAGGTCACGTGCTAATGTTTGAACTGCACACGCTAGATGATGGTCTCCATGTGCTAAATAGGGGATTGGATGCGCTACTCTATTTACTAGATGCACTAAACAGTGACCTGAAAGTGCTACTTCATTTTTCCCGCGTGCCTGCAAAAATGGTTAGTTTCAAAAACCGATTTGTTATTTGGGGTCGGGCCCCACGGTAGGCGCTAAAAATGTATGTGGGAAAAGTGGGCTGATAAAACTTAATATGTGAAAATATTGCTAAATGACTTTTCCACACACACACACAGGACTTCTTGGTGCAAGCTATGGAGTAACGACGTATTACTTAGCTTCCCAAGGTGGGTCCCATGGTTCTCTATCTCACAATGTCCCTCAAACCAATGTTTTTGCTCTCAGATCACTAAGCAAAATGGTTCGGGGATGGCAAATGTAAGAATGAGGGATGCTTTGATGGATTTTAGTATGAAAGATGTGTTAAGCTATGTATGATTATAGAAATGCAGTAAACTGGATGATAAGATGACAAGGTTAGTATGAATACTATCCTAACATACTATATTTAGTCTATGATTGAGCTAAATGATATAGAAAGTATTCTAAACATGCATATTTAGACTAATTTCTATTCTAAAGAGAGGCTAAATGATGAGCATAAAAATGATATGAAAGATTGAATGTATTTGAGCATAAGTGTGGTGCTACAAATTTGAAAGATGATTGTTATGGAGGAATGAGAGCTCTATTTATAGCAAGAATAGGGCAATGGATGGTCAGGATTGAATGGTTTAATCAAGGGTTGAGTTTGAAAGTTGGGGATCCATGTTTGTAATTGGCACCAATGAAATGGTGACAAGTGTCAACATAGGGTTGGGTTGAGAAAAGGGGTTGGAGACATTGAATGCTTGAGAAGACCTCATGGTTATCTAGAGGCTAAGGGTCAAGCTTAAATTAGGATTACCCACTAGATTAAGAGTTAATCCAAGGATAAACCTTTGTGCAAATGATTAAGAGATAATCATGGTCAAAGCATTAAAGGCCCGATGAGACCCTTGGGTTGGATGAAGGTTGAGTCAAAACAAATGTTTTAACCATGTAGGAGGGTTTGAGTTAACCATTAATGGTTATTGGAGACTTTGGGGATTAAGTGGTTGAAGGTTGAAAGCCTTCAATGGTTATCAAAGACTTTGAGGATTTTAGTGGTTGAAGGTTGAAAGCCTTTAATGGTTATCAAAGACTTTGAGTTTTTGAGAAGTGACTTCCCTTTGCTTAGGGATGTGACAAAGTTTAGAGGAGGGGTTAAGTTAATTAGAAGCGATTAGAAGATTCTAGAAGGGATTAGAAAGTGGTTTGGGATTTTGCAAGTGGATGGAGGAATAATAGGATTTAATTGAAATAAAGTAATTTAATTCAATTTGGTTGCAATTTGGGGAAATTAAATAAATTAGATTTATTCAATTTAAGATAACTATTTAATTAAATTTGAATTTAATTAAAAGTGGATAGGGGGGATTTAATTGAATAAAATGATTTATTCATTAAATGGGTATAGTGAATTTTATTCAAATAAATTGAATAATTTACTTAATAAAATAGAAGAATGTGGATAATTTAATTAAATTGGATTTAATCAAATAGAGAAATGAACATAAAATATTCATTTGGGAATATGGTCATTTTTATACATCTACACTACCCATGAAAGTTTGACAATTTTTTGAACTCCAGACACTCAAGAGATGACGCTGTGACAATAATGTGTTAAATATTTAGGCGACCTGGGAAGCCAACCAAGACCATGAATAGCATAAAAGTGCCTACCCAAACATACTCACATTGACAGGTCATGGATATGACAAACAAAATGAAATCTACCCTATCTTGCAACTTTGTATTCCATGCAACTAACGATATTTACATCAAACAAAACAATTGTTGCCCTAAGAAAATGGCTTTATTTTTTCAAAATAAAATATATCTTATTGTAGAGGGGCCTCAAATGACCATGTGGGTTTAAATTGATCATTCAAATGTGCCCTGGATTCTAAAAAATGACCCATCAAAGTTTGACAATTTTTTGAACTCAAGGCACTCAAGAAATGGCACTACAACAATAGGTCATTGAATGTTCAAGCAACTTGGGAAGCCAACCAATACCATGCCTATCATAAAAATTCCTACCCAGACATGCTTGCATTGACGGTTTGTAGATACAACAAACTTAATGAAATCTACCCTGTTTTACAACTTTGCATTGTCTACAATTGACGATATTTGCATCAACAGAAAAATTGTTGCCCTTTTCTTCAAAATTTGACATAGGTTATTGTAGAGGGGCTACACTTGCCACTGTGGTCTTAAATGGATCACTCATATGTACCCTAAATTTTAAGAAATAACCTGTCAAATTTCAACATTTTTTTGAATTCAAGGCACTCAAAAGATGGTGTCGTGATGGTAGGGCGTTGAACATTCGGGCGACCTAGGAAGCAAACCAAGACCATGCCTAGCATAAAAATGCCTATACATACACATACATGTGCTAACAATTTGTGGATATGACAAACATAACAAAATTTACCCTATCTTGCAACTTTGCATTGTGTGCAACTCACGATATTTGCATCAACAAAAAATTGTTGCCCTAAGAAAATGGCTTTGTTTCTTCAAAATATGAGGTAGGTTATTGTAGGAGGGCCTCACATGACCCTGTGGATTCAAATGGATCATTCTTATGTTCCCTATATTTTGAGAAACAACCTGTAAAAGTTCAATATTTTTTTTAACTCACGACACTCAAGAGATGACGCCATGACAATAGGGCACTGAATGTTCAGGCAAACTAGAATGCCAAAAAGGACCATCCCTAGCATAAAGATTCCTACTTGGATATGAACATGGTGGTCATTTGTGTATACAAAAAACAAAATGAAATTTATCCTATCTTGCAACTTTGCATTGCAACTGTTGACAACTTTTGACAAAAATGATCATAAAATTTGGTTAAGTTGCCCAAGGCAACCAAATTTAACACTAGGAATTTAGATAATACTAGTTGTCATTCATAAGTTCCATTCAATTTCAATATCATTAATCCATAACATGCTAAATTATTCATAACTCAACCATTCATAATTAAATATACATTGTTCATAACTTAATAATTCTTAAGATTTTCATAAATTATTGAAAGTGTGAAGATATGCATACAACGAAAAACTTAGATCAAATGTGACCTTTTATATATATATATATATATATCCAAATGTAGAATAAAAGTTACACAAAAATGTGGCATATGTGCCATCTCAACAAAATGTAAAAAAATGATATACGTGTCAACTCAATAAAATGTACAAAAATGACATATGTCCCAAATCAATACAAGTTTTACAAAACAATGGCATATATGCCATCTCAAGATCAATATACAATGGCCACAAGTAGCAATACATAAATCTAGAAAATCTTATTGTTGTGGTGGATCATCAAAATCAAGCTTCTTTGAAGTACTATGTGGCTCTGTAGATGCTTGTGAATGAATAATTCAAACAACAAATTAGATTACTTATGTCAATAATAATTTATAGTTGTCAAATTAACATCAAAATAACTATATTGTACTATTATTTCTCTACAATTGAATTGTTTAATACCTCATGTTGTGTCTTTTTTCCTAAAATGCATTCTAAAAATGATTGTCCCCTTTGATGATCAGGAGTCCTACCAAATCGGTAAGGTAGAGGATATGTTTTATGCTCATATTGAGAAGGGGGCTACTCCCGTTAAAATGAAATTTTGATACAACTGGAAAAGAAATATAAACTATAAATATATCTACTTCTATCTAAATGAATATTTACAATATAGAATAAATGTGTATCGGAGGCTCTGATGGTTCTCTTCTTGTCCTAGGAGGGGTCAATGCGGAATGTTAGACTCGATCAATATAGATGAATGTGTATAATCATAATACATTTGAAAAAAATAAATCTAAATCATGCTACAATAACTTGTCTAAGCTCGTAAAACTATTATATCTTGATTAAAATTGTGCTCAATTACCTTTTTCTGATAAGGTGTCCTCAAGAATGACCTTTGCAAAGGAGGAATCTCAGCCACATGTGACATACCCTAAAAGAGTAACATAATTAATATTCACCAACATATAATGTTATCATGTAAGTTAACTAACCACAATTCAAACTAGATGCATATTCAATACAAAGTATAAACAAGATGTGTATAAAGAAGATTATCGTATAGCTTTGTAGGCCAAATGAAATGGTCATAATGGTCGCATCGTGAACTTATGAAATATGGTCCACAGTCAACACCTATCAAAACCCAAAAAAACATTAGAAGGTTAATATATATTATAAAACATTAATTTGAATTCAAGTTCCTAATCTATTTTGACATGAATTGTAAATTTTTTACCTCTGGTGAAGATACATATTTGTGCTTTTCTTATTTCTTTATTTTTCACTACATCATATGAGAGACCCTATGCATAAAAGTTGCGACATGAATTTCTATATGCATCCCATTCAATCACTTGTTTTGAAAATTTGTCAAAACTCTACACCATTGTTTCTAGGGTTGTGGCAAGGTTTGCAAGGTGTTGGTGTTCTGATGCCTTCATTCTAGACACTATATTGCAAATGGTAACTTTATTTTTTGTCAGATGACTTATTAAATCCTCCTATGTCATTTGGGATGGGTTTATCGAAGAATTAGGAAGCATATTTTATTGAGGGGGATTATTTTGTTGAGAATCTGATATCAAAACTTAAAAAATAAAATAAAATAAATCAAAAACCAAAAAAATAAAATGAAATTTAAAAATATATATATATATATAAATGCACAAATGAATCATAAACTTACCTTTGCAATGATGTGGCATCTTGATTTTCCTAACAAAACTAAAATCATGATCAGGTTTGGTAAACTTTAGCTTAGGTTTTAATATTGTTAGATAGTTCAAATAACTGGAAGACAACTGAGAGGGGGGGGGGGTGAATCAGTTGTCACAAATTACCAGAACATTTAGCAATTAAAACTCTAATACTAGAACCCAAAACATTAATACCAAAATGCTTAAACCAAATATTAGAATAGCAATTAAACCAATTAAGAATAAACAATAATCAGAGCATAAACACCATCCACATGACACCAAGATTTATACATGGAAAACCTAGTAAATGGAAGAACCACAAAGGGAAGTCTACCCACAGTCAGATAATACTTTTGCAATAAGTATGTGAATTACAATTGAGGGCCCTACACTTGCAGGAAGGCCAACAACCTAGAGTGCACTGCTCATCACAAAAGGAGTCTCACTGACTACATAGAAATTTAGACTACAATCCAGAAGAATGAATGAACTGCAAAGATAACATCTCCTATGCTTGAGTACAGTTCTCGTTAAGATCAATACCAGAGAACTAAATCCTCTTACATAAACCCAATTCAATCTCCAATGATTGACCAAATCCTCTACCTGAATGATATTACATTATTCACATATTACATATCTATTTCCCATTCCCTTATAACCCCATCATGATCTACAATGAGCTCTTACATCATATATATACAAACCCTTGACCATAAAGAATTAGGTTGGCCACTAGACAATAAAACAATTACATAATTACAAAACATGTCGGCCTTAAACCAAACAAATAATATCCAACACCTAAGACATCCTAGAAACACATCGAGAGGTCCAATCCATACGTTACATTAAGTCGGTCCATAACCTAGATCAACTGGGACCCAATATAGGTCCACACGCTAAAGCAATGATCTCCATTCCCCAAGTCTCAAACATGATCACCATCAACATCTTGAATCCATACCAGGAGCTATACCAACACCACTTATGCATATCAACAAAGATCTTCAACAAAGCTTATGTCGATGAAACTGTCACTGGAACCTCAAACCAAGCTTCCAAGAAATCAAGATAGCATCTAATCACTAGAACAAAACCAACTGACTGAATATGAACATGAGTAAGCCAATTCCATAACCAAATCATAACGGAGCATACCAGATCATGCCAGATCCAAACCAACTAGAAACTACTCAACCTATCGGGACTGGAAGGGTGTTGGTAAACCATCCAAAGAAGCTAGTGTTGACATCAATGGAAAAACATCAATGCAAGACATAATCAACTCTGGGCCAACAATCTCCCCCTTTGGCATTGATGGCAACACTAGATGTGGAAAACATCTAGGTACCAAGAAATGCCAAACAAGTCTCCCCTAATGGAAGACAACCAACAATCTCCCATATAAAGATATAGAAATGAAGTTATAAAACAAAGACCAAACTCCCCATGTGAATAATATCTCTATAATGCTCTGAATTACACATATATCTCTCCCAATAATGTATACAACTCCTTAAGTTTTTCTTTTTCACATCAATATCTCTCCCCCTTTGACATCAATGCCAGAAATCTGACAAAAATGCCAAAACATAAACATAAACCACTAAAACACAAAGATGACTACTCCCCCTGAGTAGTAGCATCCCCACATCATTGTTAGAATGAATAATATCTCTGATAATGCATACCAGACTGATGCCAAAAAGCATCAATCAGTTCTCTGTCAGAGGGGCATAAACCCCTAACCTATCTCTCAGATACTCAAATGGTTCTTTAGGCAAAGGTTTAGTGAAAATATCTACAATCTTCTCTTTAGTGTTCACATAAACCAGTTTAACTACATTTTCTTCCACCTTCTCCTTCAAAAAGTTATACTTGATAGATATGTGCTTTGTCTTACAATGAAATACCAAATTCTTTGATATGTCAATAGTAGTAGAGTTATCATAGTGAATAACTACCAGTAAAGTGCTATGCACTTTGATATCCTTCAACATTTGCTTCATCCATAGAACCTGTGTATAGTTAGTAGCAGGAACAACATACTTAGCTTCAACAGTAGATAAATAAGTGCATGATTGTTTCTTGCTGATCCATTAAGCCAACTTCTTTCCAAGAAAGAAAGCTCCACTGGAAGTACTTTTCTGGCCATCACCATCTCTAGCCCAATCAGCATCTATATATGCACATAAAGTAAAGTCATCATCTTTAGGGTACCACAAACCATATTCTGATGTACCTTGTAAGTATCTAAAAATTCATTTCACCGCACTCTCATGATTTTCTCTAGGATCACTCTGAAATCTAGATGCAATACAAACAACATTCATTATGTTAGGCCTAGTCTTAGTCAAATAAAGTAGACCTCCAATCATAGATTTATATCTTGTAGGATTTATCGGTGCAAAAACATCTTTCCTTGTCAATTTCTCACTTGTAACCATAGGAGTACTTACTAGTTTAGAATCTCCCATATCAAATTTCTTCAACAATTCCCTAGCATACTTAGTTTGACAGATGAAAATACCTTTGTCAGTCTGAGTAATCTGCAAACCTAAGAAAATTTTCATTTCCCCAATCATAGACATTTCAAATTCTTTCTCCATATTTTAAAAAAATTCCATGCATAGCTTATCTTCACCTCCAAAAATACTGTCATCAATAAATACTTCAATAATCAGTATATCATCACCAATGATCTTATTGTAGCATCCTAAAATTGTGACACTTGCAATTTCGACTGCATTTTGGTCTTCACGATGGCGACGCAACACGCAACCTGAATGGAGACCCCGAAACCTGATTATGACACTGAAAACTGCATTTTCTTGCACCCTAGCCTGAACCTCCTTTGCACCCTGCTGTCCCGAGAGGTGGGACCAGAAGGACCAGGGCGCCTAGCGCCCTGGTCCCCCAGGACCATGGTGCCCAGTGCCCTAGTCCCTGGCCCTATTTTGGGCCCGGTTTCCTATGGGGCTTCGGGTCCTTTTGTTTGCAATTTGGAAAATAAACTTTCCTGGTTGGCCTAAGGTCGGGAAAATTAGTCTATTAACCCTAATTGGCAAGTATATAAACTACATTTGCCTCTCCCATTTGAGGAAGAAGGACATATGTGTACAAGCGTGGAAACTATACTCAAGCATTCAAGCATTCCTTCAAGCAATTGATCATTTCAAGTCTCCATTCAAGGCTAAGTGTTGCATTCAAGACAAGGATTCAACCATTGAAGAGGAGATCACATACTACAACATACAACATACAACATACAACATACAACAAACAACAACATCTATACCTTCGCATATAAGGATACAAACATCCTTACAACAAGGTATTAGTACTTGTTTTACATTACATTTACAACATTTCTCATTTCTTGGTTAATTCCAAAACCGGGGTTTGACCTAAGGGCAAACCCCTAATCCCTAACCCTCCAATCGTCTTCGCTTTTCTGTGTGTAGGTTGCAGGTACGCGGCTGAAATTGAAGATCTGGAATCCTTGTGCAGAGACGAACAAATCCCCCTTCGTTTCGCAGATTTTTCGGAGGACTGTGTTCACGCCGAGCGCCATCATCCTGTCAACTTTCGCTCAAATTTGCAGGACAGTGCCGTATCGACATTTTATAGCTAATTCCAAGTCCGCAGCTTCATCCTATATCCCTATCTCAGTTTATAAGCGAATCTTTCTCACTTTCTATGCATTCTTAGCTTAATTCTTCTATCAACATTCTTTACAAAAGAGGGTAGCCTTGCTGTCTTAACCCTTGAAACTCATTTAGCATCCAACCTTGCCTTGTGTGGGATTGGATCTTGTGGGTTTCAACCCCTCTTTTGAATGTAAAGTCTCTCCCCTAAGTGAAAACCATCAACCCTAGAGAGACTCTCCCTTCTCTCTCCTCGGAGTTGGAAGAGGGGAGAGCAACTAGGGTTCGATCGTGATTTTCTGCTTTACATTTTGGTGAACCCGACGTGAACATCCTTTCTGATTATTCATAATTAGATCTGAAAATTGGATTCCTTGATTACATTTCCATGTTTGATCTTTTGCAAAATTTTAGAGGTTAATTGCATAAAAACCCTAAATTTTCTTTTTAAGTAATTAAACTTGTGAAATATTTAATTGTTGATGCTTGTTTCAGATCTACCCTTCTATTACAAATTATCAATTCATATTTGTGCTTTAATTTTGAAAATTAAGTGGTTGTGTCAAAACCCTAATTTTTGAAACCCTCTTGATTCAACCTTTGTCCGACAATTTCACTGATCAAAACATCTCCAAATCAGCTATAACTTTGGATTCCGCAATAAAATCATAATATCTTTCATCCCTGAAAATTTGGAAAAAAGTTGCGAGGACCGTGTGCACCCCGAGTGCCATCGTCCCTGACATTTTTTTTTGAAATTTCGGGAGCTAGATCTTACTGTATTTTTCTGCTAAAATCCAGAATTTTGGCTGATTTTATCAATTTTAACACCTTCAAAATTACAGTCAAAGTTGGTCTAGCGATTGCTTGGATTGAGGCTTCTAATCATTCAAAAATTGTTGAAATTGAAATTTGTGTCAAAATTGTGTTTCTTACAGTCCTAAATCTGAAAAGTGTGTTATCATTCATTCGAAATTTTAGTGATTTATTCAAATTTTTGCAATTTGTGACTTTTGAAATTAAGTGCTTAATTACAACAACTTTGATTTCCGCTTTCAAAATTGAATTTTGCATGAAATTGAGTCAACTTTCAAATTTCAAAACTTGCATTGCTTTTGGTATTCCCTCTAAAATCATAAAATTCAAAATTTCAGTTTCCCTCTCTTTTTCAAAATTCAAATTTTGCATTTTTTGACAATCTTGGTAGGGTTCAATTTTGAGATTGCAACTTTAATTTGGCCTATCTACAGATCGTAAAACCACTCAATTTTTTTAGGTTAGCTGTAAAATCATCATAACTTTCATCCCTGCAAATTTCGAAAAAAGTTGCGAGGACCGTGTGCACTCCGAGCGCCACGGTCCTGGACATTTTTTTCGAAATTTTGGGAGATTGTCCTGATTGTATTTAACAGCTTAAATCTAGAAGATTGGCTGGTTTTACTGAAATTTGCTACCTCTAAAATTCAAAATCTTCTCTTCCTCTCTAGTGCATGAGTTTTACAACAATAAGTCCTACTTACACTATTCCCGTTAGACGAGGCCTTAGAATTAAGTCCTTCCAAGGTTTAATTACTGAGGAGATGGAACCTAATTTGAATGGCCTTTTTAACGAGGACATGGGTAATTCCCCTAATCCTCCTAATGATGAAGAAGCTCTCCATGAGGTTTTTGTAGAACAACTTTCAAAATTGGATAACCAATTTGACGATTTTTGACAATGGATGTCTCAAGAATACCCTGATAGTCAAGCTCTTCCTTTAATTGAGGGTCTAAAACGTATGCTTCAAAGTGATAAGAATGGAATTGATATTTTGCGTGGTATTGCACACATTGTGGATTCAAATGTGATGCCTATGAAAAGTTGTGTCGAAACCTTAGGTTATACACAACCTCCTACTCAAGACAATCATTCTATTCCTTTGACGACTCCTATTGCTAGTATACCTACTTTTACATCAAACATAATGACTACTTCAACACAAGACATTCCTCCTATGATCACTAGTCATGGGGGCAATCCCTCTTCTTCAATTAACCCTCTTCCTTCATTCAATCCAACTTCTTCATTCATTCCTTCAATGAGTGTTCCTATTACATCTCCACAAATAAACATGACGCAAGGGGGCAACTCATTTAATCATTCCATTCCTCCTTGTAGTGTTCCTCCTGTCCAATCATCTCCTATGACTAACTATCATAGTGTCCCACCACCTTACTCTCTACCTTCTTTCAATAACATAACACATCCATCACAATCCAACACGTCTAATATGAACTCTTCGACTGAAGCGACCATTAACAATCTTGCACAAACTGTCTCTTCTTTACAGCAACAAATTGCCTCTATGAATCAATCTAAGTTTAGTGTGCCCACATTTGATGTTGCGAGCCCACTTTCTCTTGACATTGTTCAAGCTATCCCCCCTAAACATGTTGAAATTCCACATTTGGAGCTTTATAATGGTAAGGGTGATCCTCTAACACATGTTAAGACCTTTCAAACAATATGTATTGATTTTGCTTATGACCAAAGGTTGCTTGCAAAATTGTTTACTAGAACATTAAGAGACAAAGCCCTACAATGGTATTGCTCATTGCCTTCCTATTCTATTACTTCTTTCGAACAACTTGCAAATGCTTTCATTCAACAATTTCAAAACAATATAAGTCCTAAAGTTACTTTGATTGATTTAATGCATTGTAAACAAGGTGTTAAAGAAAAAGTGACTGATTTCATTGGTAGATATAAGCATTTGTATGCTCAAATTTCTTTTCCAGTGCCTGACAATGATATTCAAAGAATCTTTATTTCTAATTTACAAAAAGATATTCGAGACAAACTCCTATTTTCTGAGTTTACTTCTTTCCAACAGTTGTGCGCAACTCTTCACAATTATCAACTGACTGTGAGTCAAATGGAACAATCACATCCTATGGCTCCGAGTGATAAGGGTGATAGTAGTCAACAACCATTTGGGAAGTTTAAACCAAACAGAGAGTCCATTAAATTCAATGAAAACATCATCAACAACAATGTGAATACAGCATCAGGTGTGTCTCCTATTTCTAAGTTTTTCAAGAGAGAAAGAAAGTTTACTCCTTTGAATGAATCATTGCATAGTATTATGAATAAGTTATTGGAACAAAATGTGCTTACTCTTCCTCCTATAAGGCAAATTGATCCTGCAAAGATTACTTCACCTTATTTTGATAACAAATCTTTTTGTCAATTTCATCATCAACCTGGGCATGATACTGAAAAATGTTTTGCTTTAAAGAGGAAAATTCAAGATTTGATTGATAATAATACTATCTCTGTTTCTAGAGTGAATGATAAAGGCAACACATCTATAGCTCTTCCTAACCAAAATCTTCAGATTTTTACTGATCCATTGCCTTCTCATACCTCTAATGCGATTGATGCTACTGATTCCTCTGTCTCACCTGATGATCTCGTATCTATGACTCCGAATGTGATTAACTTTGTGGAGCAGCAGAAAATCCCTAAAGAACCTTCCATCACATTTGATTCCAGTGAAACTATCAGGGCACCTGATGGTCCTTTATATATAGTTGCAAAAGTCAAGAACACACCTTGCCGTGGAGTGCTTATTGATCCTTCTTGTATGGTTAATGTCATTACTGAAGAATTTCTTTTTACTTTGCAATTGAATCAAGTGATCTATGACAAAACAGATGTGATTGTGAAATTATTTGATGCATTTTCTTCTCCTGCAATTGGTTCTATTACATTACCTATTGAGGTCCGTAACAAATCCCTTGATGTGAACTTTGCTATTATTCCATCTTCCGAACAATTTCGTGTGAAGCTTGGCTATCCTTGGCTATCTTCCATGAAAGCTATTGCTTCTCCTATTCACAAGTGTTTGAAATTTCCCCATAATGGTGAAGTTGTTACTGTCAATCATAGTCCCTTTAAACCAGCTGAAAGAACTTCTAGCGTTCCTATTGATTATTTTTGTCCTAAACAATTCCAATCTCTTCCTCCATGAAGTGATCATCTTTTCAAATCTTATCAAAAGTGGAAAACAGATATGATCCTATCTCTAAGTGAACCTAGAACACCCAAACTTGACATTCCTATCATTCTTGAGAAGGAAGTTCTTCCTTTGAAAGATAAAACTAATGTCTTTCCTCAAGAAGATTCCCAACCCATCCCTATGGATGTGACTATGCCTATGACTAATAAACTTCCTAAAAGTAGACCTATCCCTCCTCGTCATCATGGACTTAGTCTTCTTCCAAAACCAAATATTCCTCCCTTATATGGAGCAGTTCCTCCTCCTTCCTCTTATGGAGAGAAGAGACCTTCCTCTTCTCCTATTATTCAACCTAAGAGACCACAACCTAAACACCCAAGTGATAAGGATGAGAACATTCCTCCTCCTCAATCTTCGCAACTTCCTACTAAGACTAGACGAAATCGTTCTGCACGCAAACGCTGACGAAAGCGTCATCTTAGAGCTCAAGCAGCTGCTTCTCAAACTTTGCAATCCCCAAAAACACCTTCAACAAGTATTATTCCATTTTCTCCTCAGCCGACGATTGAGCCAAAATCTCCTAAAAATAAGATGCATGATGGTCTTGATCCTGTGCGAGTTAAAGATCCTATTTTTATAAATCTTGATGATGATATAGATGAAAATGTTATTCATGATGCAAATGTTACTCCTGTTCATTCTGATAGTGAATATGAACTTGTTGATGTTGATAACCATTTATCTAATGAATTTTCTAAAGCACTTATCCTAGCTCCTAGACAAGAACACCGTGGCTTGGGATATGAACATAGCCCTTGTTTGGATCTTGTGATAGCTCCATCTACTATGTTGGATGTTCCTCCTCTAGCGTGTTCCCTACCTTCCCGAAATATTGATCAGCAAGATCGGGGGGTAGATGACGTGCTAGACTAGTTTCATTAGCATAGCAGATTCTCTCCTCCTCTCTTTTGTTACTTCTTCTATATGTTACTCTCATTCTTCTATTTGTTGTCCTTAGTGTTGTCTACTTGAGGACGATGCAAAGCATTGAGATCTCTCGATCTCTCTCATGTTGACTCAAAAGACACATGTGTTCCCTTCTTCTAGGTGACCTTCCTTGATTGGGGAATGAAGAACAATTATGCATACATACATATGATATACATGAATTATCATACAGCATATTGACCCCGAGGAAAGCGAAGTTACCTTGTGCTTTGTGTTTTGTATCTATTATCCTTGGGCTTATCTCACACTTGGGGGCTAAATCCTTGTGATAATGTTCTCCTTTCCCTTCTCATTCTTATATGTATCACTACCTTAAAGCAATCACCCCTGGTGAGGCATGTGCGATCGCTTTAATGTAGGGGGGCATACATCCCGTTCATATCTTTTCAAGATACTTGAAAATTTCTTGGCAAATTTAACCTTGCCTTGAAAATTTTTGATATCTTTCTTGCATGACTCATAGTGAGGGAACCTTACTACTGACAGTCATGGTTCTCCCTCCTGATCTTCCCTTTTACTTTGTCAATCAAAGTCGTAAGATCCTTAGTCCACTGGGGGCTTGGTGTATCTTGCCTCCTTGACGTGGTGAAAGTCTTTCAATGTTGTTTCCTTGTACTTTACCGGAAGTATGAGCATACGCCTATACTCTCGCTAAAGTGGGGGCTAAATGTAGCGTCCTAAAATTGCGACACTTGCAATTTTGACTGCATTTCGGTCTTCACGATGGCAACGCAACACGCAACCTGAATGGAGACCCCAAAACCTGATTATGACACTGAAAACTGCATTTTCTTGCACCCTGGCCTGAACCTCCTTTGCACCCTGTTGTCCTGGGAGGTGGGACCAGAGCACCCAGCGCCCTGGTCCCCCAAGACCATGGCGCCCAGCACCCTGGTCCCTGGCCCTATTTTGGGCCCGGTTTCCTATGGGGCTTCGGGTCCTTTTGTTTGCAATTTGGAAAATAAACTTTCCTGGTCGGCCTAAGGTCGGGAAAATCAGTCTATTAACCCTAATTGGCAAGTATATAAACTACATTTGCCTCTCCCATTTGAGGAAGAAGGACATATGTGTACAAGCGTGGAAACTATACTCAAGCATTCAAGCATTCCTTCAAGCAATTGATCATTTCAAGTCTCCATTCAAGGCTAAGTGTTGCATTCAAGACAAGGATTCAACCATTGACGAGGAGATCACATACTACAACATACAACATACAACATACAACAAACAACAACATCTATACCTTCGCATATAAGGATACAAACATCCTTACAACAAGGTATTAGTACTTGTTTTACATTACATTTACAACATTTCTCATTTCTTGGTTAATTTCAAAACTAGGGTTTGACCTAAGGGCAAACCCCTAATCCCTAACCCCCCAATCATCTTCGCTTTTCTGTGTGTAGGTTGCAGGTACGCGGCTGAAATTGAAGATTTGGAATCCTTGTGCAGAGACGAACAAATCCCCCTTCGTTTCGCGGATTTTTTGGAGGACCGTGTGCACGTCGAGCGCCATCGTCCCGTCAACTTTCACTCAAATTTGCAGGACAGCGCCGTATCGACATTTTACAGCTAATTCCAGGTCCGCAGCTTCATCCTATATCCCTATCTCAGTTTATAAGCGAATCTTTCTCACTTTCTATGCATTCTTAGCTTAATTCTTCTATCAACATTCTTTACAAAAGAGGGTAGCCTTGCTGTCTTAACCCTTGAAACTCATTTAGCATCCAACCTTGCCTTGTGTGGGATTGGATCTTGTGGGTTTCAACCCCTCTTTTGAATGTAAAGTCTCTCCCCTAAGTGAAAACCATCAACCCTAGAGAGACTCTCCCTTCTCTCTCCTCGGAGTTGGAAGAGGGGAGAGCAACTAGGGTTCGATCGTGATTTTCCGCTTTACACTTATAATATAAATTATTGTCAACATTACCCTTAGTAAAACCAACCTTCAAAAGATATTTATCCAACCTTGCATACCAAGCTCTAAGTGTCTGTTTCAATCCATATAAAGCTTTTGTTAACCTAAAAACCATGTTTTGATCATCTCATAGTGAAAAACCATTAGGTTACTCAATATAAAATTCCTCATCAAGATCCCCATTCAAAAATGCACACTTAACATCCATATGATAAACCTTATAGTTTTTATGGACAACATAGGCAAGAAATAATCTTATAGCTTCAATCCTAGCTGTAGGTGCAAAAGTCTCACCATAATCAATTCCTTCCTTCTGAGAATATCCTTTACAAACTAATATAGCCTTATTCCTTAAAACTTCTCCATCTTCATTCAATTTGTTCCTAAAAAACCCATTTAGTTCCAATAACATTCTTATTTTTAGGCTGGGGAACCAAACTCCATGTTTTATTCTTCTCAACCTGATCTAATTCTTCTTCCATAGCTTTCAATCAATATTCATCTTTACATGTTTCAATTACAGATACCAGTTCAACTTGAGAAATTAAACATACCCCATTAGTTGCCAGTCTTGTTCTTGTAATAACTCCATTGTTCTTATCCCCAATGATTTGATCTTTTGAATGATTCAATCTCACATACCTAGGAGTCTTTTGACTCTCTATTCCTCTTCCCAATTCTTCAGTTATTGTTGAATTTTCTGATACTATCAGAGTAACTAGTTCAACACTCTGTTCTGGTAAAGATGCCACCGATTCAAATATAATCATTTCTACCGCCAATTATTGCTCATAAACTCTGATTTGACTTTGATTCAGCTCATCCACCTTGACATTAGAACTCTCCACAATTATCTACAATCTCTTGTTATAACATCTATATTTCTTTCTTTCATTAGAATAACCAAGAAATATGCCTTCATCACATCTAGGATCAAATTTGCCAATAATATCATATCTCCTGATATAACATTTACTACCAAAGATTCTGAAATACTTAACTATAGGTGTATTGCCAAACCATAATTCATAAGGTATCTTATTGGTTTCTCCTTTGATATTACTTTGTTGAATGTATAAACCATTGTTCTCACTGCTTCTCTCCATTAAATATAAGGTATACTAGCTTCCATCATCATTGTTCTAGCAACATCCAAGATAGTTTTGTTCTTCCTTTCCACAACTCCATTCTACTTAGGTGTGCAAGGAGTAGAAAATTGTCTCCTTATACCATGCTTCTCATAAAAGTTATTAAACTCACCGAATGTGAACTATCCACCATGATCTGACCACAAATATTTAATCTTCAATCTTGTCTTAGTTTCCACTTTAGCTGTAAAGATTTTAAACTTGTCAAAAGCCTTAGATTTCTCCCTTAGAAAAGTAACCCACATCATTCTAGAATAATGATCAATGATTATCATAAAATATCTATCACCTTGAACACTTTTAACTCTAGCAGGGCCACACAAATCACTATGAATAAGATCAAGAACATCATTAGATTTATCTTGTATACACCTAAAAGAGGTTCTGACTTGTTTACCCATTTGACATTCTTTACATACCGGATTATAGGGCTTCACAATCTTAGATATATCTCTAACAACCTTAGTTGAATTGATCTTCACAATGCAATTAAAATTCACATGAAAAACCTTTTATGCCATAGCTAGCTCTCATCAATTTGTGTAATCAAACATGTCTTCTCACCAGAATTCAAATGAAATATATTACCATTTGTCTGTGTACTAGTTGCAATCTCCAAACTAGATCTGTTAATGATGTTGCATTTTCCATCCTTGAACTGTAATTGAAATCTCTTATCGACCAATTGTCCTACACTCAAAAGATTATGCTTCAAACCTTCAACATAATAAACATTATTAGTATTGTTCTTACCATCCAATGATATGGTTCCTTTTCCTTTTATCATACATGCTTTGTCTTCAATTTTACCTGCAAGTGCCTTCTCTTTAGGTACATTATCTTCCAATGCCAGAACATCTTCCTTGATAGCCAGAAACACTCATTCCTTATCATTGTTAGAACCACTAGTAGAATCTTCTATTGGTTCATCATCACAATAAAAAATGCCTTCGTCATCCGCTATGTAGCATGATTTGTCTCTACTTTTCCTGTACTTATACTTGTTTTGATATCCAGGGTTAGGCTTAAAAGATCTTCTAACTCTTTCTTCAAATCTTGAATTCCTTTCATGACATCTAGATGCAAAATGACCTATCTTATTACATGCAAAACATTTAAAAGGTTTTTTTCCTTCATATTTTCTTCCTATCAGTCCTTTAGGTACTTTTCTAGCAAATAGTGCTTCAAGTTTCTCAAACTCATCATCTTCTCTCTTCATATCATCCAAATCCTTTGCATATAAAGCTTTACAATCTTGCTTACCGATTGCTCATGCAGATGCATGAAAAGCAGGTTCAGTTTTCACAGCTCCAGAAGGTCCAAATTCTTAGCATAGTTATAGAGTCATGTGACCTGCACTCATTTAGAAATTTAGATGCAAGTGTACCAATTATTTATACTAGAGAGAATCTTCTATGTTTTTTCTCTTCGTGTATGGATTTTTTGTGGGAAGAGTGTGAATCACATGAGTGGGTTTATGGATGGTCTTGTAGACCTTTAGTTTCCATTGATACATATCAACTTCCCAAAGCACTATATTTGAACTAGATCGAAGTTTCTATGGATTTTGACCATGTATCCGACCTAGTACAACCAAGTATTGTGACTTATTACTTGAAATAAAAAAATTCTTATTTTATTTAATTTTACATTGTTTTTGGTACTAATTTATCATGCAATTAAATCTAGGTCATGTGTATGCCGTTATTGCTAATGGAAACAATGAAGAAGGCATGAATTACTTTCTGTGTCATTGTATTGAGGCAACAAAAAATTGACAACCACAACCATTGATGAAGAGGGTATTGAATACCCAATAGGGTCTATTGTTGTAACAACAACATGGCTTAGAAGGTACCCTATCAAGAAATATGATGTTTGGTTGTTTGAGGACATCAACAAGTATGGGCATATTCTTCATTACTCTAACCTTCTTGTTGCAATAAATTTTTAGTTAATTAAATATCATGGTAGACCGCTCCATAAGAATTTATGGAAATTTTGTGAATCTGACCACGAGGCAATACTTGACATAATAAGGGTTAGAACCAATCCACAAGGTTCATTAGATTGAATTTGGACAAATCAAAAGTATTTAGTGTGTTGGAAAATTATGGTCAAGAATGATTCTACAAAAGGATAGAATGATTTTGGAAATTTTGTATATATACTTGGCACAATTTTGTATATATATTTTGTATATAGATGGCCATGAACTGATGTGTACCTATTTAGAGGTAAAAGTTTGTATATAGATGGCCACGAGCTGATTTGTACCTTTTAGAGCTCAAATTTTGTATGCAAATGGTCATGAGCTGATTTGTACCTATATAGAGGCACAATTTTGTATATAGACAACCATGAGGTAATTTGTACCTATTTAGGGGTCAAATTTTGTATATGTAAATGACCAAATGATCATAAATGCACAAATGAAATTTTGTGATAAATTTTTTATCTATGATTCTACATGAAATTCATGCATTATACTTTTGTCAATGTGTAATTCATGTGTTATTATTTTGTCAATGTATAATTCATGTGTTATTCTTTTGTCAATGTGTAATTCATGTATTATTCTTCTTTCAGTCTGTAAATTTTGCATGTTTTTGATGATATTTTCACTACGATAGGGCGCTAAACATTGGGGTGACTTGGGAAGTAAACCATGACCATTCCCAACATAAACCTACCTACCCGAACATGTTGACACTAACGGATCATGCCCAAGACAAATAGAATGAAATTTACCCTATATTGCAACTTTCCATTGCATGCATCTAATGATATTTGCATCAGCAAAAAAATTGTTACCCTAATAAAATGGCTTTATTTATATAAAATTTGTGATATGTTAATGTAGAGGAGACTCATCTAACCCTATGGGTTCAAATAGATCATTCGTATGTGACTCGGATTAAGAGAAACAACCTGTCAAAGTTTAATTTTTTTTTTAACTTGGGGCATTCAAGAGATGGCGTTGCAATGGTAGAGAGTTGAATGTTCGAGAAACTTGGGATGTAAACAAAGACCATGCCTAGCATAATCCTGCCTACCTATACATTCTCATGCTAACAATTTGTGGATATGACAAATAGAATTAAATTTACCCTTTCTTGCAACTTTGCATTACGTGTGACTAATGATATTTGCATCAACAAAAAAATTATTACCCTAAAAAATGGATTTGTTACTTCAAAATAAGAATTAGGTTATTGTAGAGGGGCCTCACGTGACCCTATGGGTTCAAACATATCATTTGTACATACCTCAAATTCTAAGAAACTACCCATGAAAGTTTGACAATTTTTTGAACTCCAGACACTCAAGAGATGACATCGTGACAATAATGTGTTAAATATTTAGCCGACCTGGGAAGCCAACCAAGACCATGAATAACATAAAAGTGCCTACCCAAACATACTCACATTGACAGGTCATGGATACGACAAACAAAATGAAATCTACCCTATCTTGCAACTTTGTATTGCATGCAACTAATGATATTTACATCAAACAAAAATATTGTTGCCCTAAGAAAATGGCTTTATTTTTTCAAAATAAAATATATCTTATTGTAGAGGGGCCTCAAATGACCATGTGGGTTTAAATTGACCATTCAAATGTGCCCTAGATTCTAAAAAATGACCCGTCAAAGTTTGACAATTTTTTGAACTCAGGGCACTCAAGAGATGGCACTGCGACAATAGGGCATTGAACGTTCGAGCGAATTGGGAAGCCAACTAATACCATGCCTATCATAAAAATTCCTACCCAACCATGCTTGCATTGACAGTTTGTGGATACAACAAACATAATGAAATTTACCCTATTTTGCAACTTTGCATTGTCTACAACTGACGATATTTGCATCAACAGAAAAATTGTTGCCCTAAGAAAATGGATTTGTTTCTTCAAAATTTGACATGGGTTATTGTAGGAAGGATACACTTTCCACTGTGGTATTAAATGGATCACTCATATGTGCCCCAAATTTTAAGAAATAACTTATCAAATTTCAACCATTTTTTGAATTCAAGGCACTCAAAAGATGGTGTCGTGATGGTAGGGTGTCGAACATTCACGCAACCTCGGAAGCCAACCAAGACCATGCCTACATAAAAATGGCTATACATACACACACTCATGCTAACAATTTGTGGATATGACAAACATAACAAAATTTACCCTATCTTGCAACTTTGCATTGCATGCAAATTACGATATTTACATCAACAAAAAATTTGTTGCCCTAAGTAAATGGCTTTGTTTCTTCAAAATCTGAGGTAGATTATTGTAGAAGGGCCTCACATGACCCTATGGATTCAAATGTATCATTCTTATGTGCCCCGTATTTTGAGAAACAACCTATAAAAGTTTAATAATTTTTTTAACTCACGACACTCAAGAGATGACGCCATGACAATAGGGCACTGAATGTTAAGGCAAACTAGAAAGCCAAAAAGGACCATGCCTAGCATATAAATGCCTACTTGGATATGCTCATGGTGGTGGTTTGTGTATACAAAAAACAAAATGAAATTTACCCTATCTTGTAACTTTGTATTGCAACTGTTGACAACTTTTGACAACTTTGGACAATTTGTTGTTCATCAAAAATGATTAACCCAAGTTCACCTGCAATCCTTCTATGAAATGGCCAATTTCAGTCTATGAAACACATTAGGGCTTGGAAAACATAACATAGGACCCTAATTGATCCTCCTGCACTTCAGGTTCTTCTAGACTTAGGGGGGGACACCCTTTTGATGCATGAAATTAACTCATTACACACTTATGAAAGCATAAAATAATAAGCAGATAGATCATTTCACAAGCTCAACAAGTTAGGAAACACTACAGATTGGCTACATATGTACAAACAATAGGATGAAATATAGCTTGGAAAGAATAGAAAAAAAACCCCTAAACAAAAAGGGAAAATATTTTCTTTAAATGAATTAATCTGAAACTATCCCCAAATCTGCAAGACCAGTGCCTTGTTCATTGGGCATGGAGACACACAAAGAATTACAAATTTGTATCCTAGTTACAAATTGGTTTTCCTTAAACAATATTCCTACATTAACACCTTATACTAATGCAATACTCAATTCCATTCATAGAATTATCAGATCTAGGACACATTTCATTTATTCATGACTGATTACAGAGTTTAAAACCTTCATTGAAGGATACCTATAAACAATCACACAATCTCCTTGAAATTGACAAATTTCATCCTCCTTAAGGATTCAATTCATAATAATGAAATACATACACAGAGACAATATTGTGGGAAATTTACTTATGCCTGACACAAGTAAGATCTGCAACTAGAAAACAATCAGCCATCGGGCAATGTAATCTTTGTACCCTGAAACAAACCAAAGAGCTTTACACATTTAGGCCAAGCAATTCAGAACTGGAAGCCATGAAATTTGGAGCACTTCCTCCAAAATTCTGGAACCCTTACAATGAGAATAAAATGGGAATAAGAAGAGGAGGGAAAAATATCAGAATTCATCAGAATTTGCCAAGTGTCTTTTTTTTTCAGCTAAATTTCATTTTCCTTTCTCTTTCCCATGGAATCTGCTCTCAAAATATCCCAAATTTGTTAAAATTAACTACATGATTCGATTTCTTATCCTGGGAGCTTTTTGGTGATATATGATACTTGATATTTTGGGCAAAAATGCACCTCTGCGCGAATTAAATCCTTCATATGTGCACATCATTAAAAATTTTCATTTTTTTCTATAGTCTACACTATATATTTAATTCTGATTTTTCATCCATTTTTTGGCCTAACACCGTGCCACGTGGCAGCCTCTGATTTGCTGATAGGGTCCACTGTGTGCCACCTCAGATGACACCTCATCAATCTACCACATGTCCACTTCGTCACTACCACTGGGCTGCTTGCTTGTTGCCACCTCATCACCACCTCAGCATCACGTCAGCGAGACCCGCGAGCTGGACCTCCACCTAGACTTGCCACCTGTATGCCATGTGTCTTTCACCATTTCACAATGGCTAATGAACGTGCACCTTCGGCTCACAAAATCGCGCTGGCCTTCGATCTTGCTGAACTTGTAGGCTCTTTAACACTTCGCCATTTCATGAAGCTTAACTGGCGAGCATCTCCGCTTCGCGAAATCGCATGCACCGTCGATCTCCTTGGAACATGCTCGATCTTAAACTCTTTTCGTTGTTTCCTCCTGATCTTTTCACCATTTTGCGAAGGGTAAGTTTCGATCATCTTCCATTCGCGAATCAATGCATAGCATTGATCTTCTCTGAACTTGCTCACTAGCTAAGTCTCCCTTTCTTTGCAAAACTCGCCTCGGGATCCATGCCTGCATGGGGTCCACCTAGTCGCCACTCAGCGTCCTTGGTCACCTCGGGAAGCACGCCCGTGCGTGTGCGGTCCTCTTAGGCCCAGCCAACACCATTCGTCAAAATCCTCATGAGGATTTGACATTATGAATGAGTGGAGTTTTACTTTTAAACACTAAAATATCCCTTCGCCCAACGAATGTGTGATAATGGCATTTAGCCTGGAACTGCAATTTTTGAGAATTTCTGAGAGTTTTAATGGCGTTTTCTTGAAACTTATTTTTAACCCCTCTTTTACCAGATATGTGCCAATTCGAACATTCTAACGAAATTATTTGTTGCCTCTTGCTAGTGCATTGATGTGAACATTTAAACAACGAAACATAACCGCTTCAAAAGCTTTTGATGCATTATTACAACATGGTAGACTCCACCATACAGCTCCATTGTCTGTCGAAGAGAGTGTTGAGCGTCTTTAGAAAGCTTATCGACCTCATTGAGAACCAATACTTTATAACCATTATCTCCATTTATATCGATGGGCCTACTCTGTTTTTTGGCAAAGGAGGATGCTAACAAGGGTTGTGGATATTGGGAAATAGACCTATCAAATGCATTTTCTTAAGCTTCAATGGTTCTCATAAACCACGCAGGAGGAGAAATTCACCATAGTTGATAGTAATTCTGCAATGTCTCCTCCACCCCACGCGAAGGGAGGATGCTGGCAATGGAGGAACAAGTCTAGTTTTGAAACTACCGATTGCCATTATTTCCAACCTTCTCCACCACACACACATAACAGGGAGGATACCACGCTGAGGACTGGGAGATGGTGGTTTTGAAATTTACTTCCTACAAATTTTAAAACATGCATGGGAGTTTCATGGCCCACGTGACCTGCCAATTGCATTTGGTTAAAAGGCTCTGCCACTTCAGATCTCACATAGGAGGAGTTTAGGGAGGCATTTACCATTGTTTTCCATGTGGAGAGAGGGGTATGCTTGGTAATGGAGCTCCACACTACACTTCAGCTTACCCACCATGCAAACTTTTATGCCTGCCAATGCACATTCACTAGGAGTTCATTGCCTCTTTTAAATGCTGCACTAGTGGTGCAAGATATGCTAGAGTCTCTCCTGAACCATTTTGTTTAGCAGTTATGCAACTCTGTCCATCAAGGACATGTTCGGATGCAAATATGTTTCCCCTCTCCTGGCTTCTCTTGAAGTATTGACACTTTTACCCCCACGTTCTTGATGAATACTCTTTAAATCTTGATTGCTCTTTATTTTGATCATTTGATCTTGCACAATGCTTCATGACAGAAGTTGTCATGATGAACTATCTTTGTGTGCTTTTGTCAAAATAATGAAAACTCTTCTTTATCTCATTCTATCATTTACAATGATGTTTTCACTTATGTTTTTCTCATCCACGCCGAAGGAGGGGGTTTTACACTTCTACACTTTATACTCACATTCGCCAATGCTACTGTAGATTGCATAAAGTATGAGATTTGTTGCATTTATATGATAAAACCTGTCACATTTCCTCAAAATAAAAGTGACAAAGATGCACTGCCTCTATACCCAACTTGGTTCTGGAAGATACATGCTTTTCTTTTAGACCATTCCCCCATAAATTTAATGCATGGGCATGAGCCAAGTCGGGCCCCAAAGTGGGTCCGACTAAATTTTTTTTCATTTTCATTCAACTGACCTTTAAAATGCGTCAGGAACCTTAAACATACCTCTGGAATCGATTGGCATCATTTTCAGATCATCAAACTGATTTTTGCAACTTTCAGGTGCCTGCACCATATTTTCACATTTAATCGCGAAGACGTAATTTTCAAACCGTTCAAAACACCTTTCTGGACCTCGCCATCTGATAGACGTGTAATCTGATATACAAGAATGAACTCTACCAAACGGTTTTTTGAAGACGAATCTCGAGTGAAAAGATATTAATGGTCAAAGATGACCAACTGGCTTTGTCGGCACTGTGGACCTGATGAAGTCAATACGCAGGCAACGCATGATGCCTGTCTTAAAAATATTAAACAATCTTCGTAGACCCTCAAATCTGAGACATAGGTACCTTGAAGTACATATCAAAACTTAGAATAATCATTTCAACTAAAAGGATGACTGGGTGCAAATGGTGCGCTCATGAAAATAGCCACATTAACTGATATAGCAATGAAAGTACGTATCACTGAAACAGATGGCCTAAGAAACCCTTTTCAAAGCCGATCAAACAGATTGGTAGGAGATTGAAACTGGAAACATAGCTTTTCATTTATACCAAAAATAGCTTAGAACAAACATTCTAACATGACACTCACTGAGGCAACTTTTACACTTATGCAAAATAGGGCTCTGATTAGCAGCTGAAACGGGGACTTGTCAAACCATAAAAACTGCAAACAGATTGAGCTTTGAAAATTGAGTAAATGGATTCATAAAGACTTGAAAATTTGTATGCTGACTCACATTTATGCATACAATTAAATCCATTTTAAAATTCTTTATGAAGATCAATAGGGCAAAAGATATAAGCACTCAAAGTAGGCTACTCAATAAAATCTGCATTTATGCCTAAAATGCACTTTCAGCTCACCCCTTGAAATGGGTACCTGATAAATTGATCCAAACTGAAATCTGAAAGTTGCACATCATTGCATAGGCCAAATGAAAGGTGTAGGACATGCTTCCCAAGCCTTACCCTTTTGGAAATCACCTAGCTCCATTTTACCCTCTCTCTTACTAGGCCATTCAAACTGACTCATTTTATGATCATTTGGAAATGGAGACCAAAATTTTGAAATGGGCCTCAAAACTTGACTCAAAATTAATGAGTCCCAATAATGGCTCTGATTGGGGATGGTTGATTGCAAGATCAACACAAGAATCTAGAATCTATGGTTAAGCAGACCACCCAAAAACTGAATCACTTCTTCTCTTCTCAAAAACAGAGGGCTTCCTTATTCTCGACCAAAACAGCAAGGCACTTTATTGAAAACCACACAACTCAAGCAAAGCAACTGTACAAGATATACAAACATACTGACAACTGAATACAAACTGCTCCAAACATTCTCAGCATTTACCCCTATCAAAAATCTGATTCTCATCACTTGACATCATGATCCAAACAAAGGAACCTTCCAATAACAACTGAGCATAATCCTTATAATCAACCTCTTTCATCTCATTCCCACAACAGCTGGTGTGCATACCTTTTGCCTGATTTTGAACTCGTTAATCACACACTATTTCAACAAAGGTAAAATCATGAAACAAAACACTATAGAGGCCTTCCCACAAGCTGGCATACATTTCGCTATCCCAATCAATTCTATCATTTGCAAAGGCATCATCATGCTGAACTTCAAAAAATAAAGCATTCAATCTCAACATCATAATTCTCATCAACAGATGCCTTATTATCATTTAAATTCATAGAATGAGGGGCATTACTAACCAATTGATGCAAACAAGGAACATAAATATCACGATCCAGATGTGATACTTCACTATGTTGATCACACTCTATACTATCCTTGTTTATCAAACTCAACACATCTGCATCCTCAATATCCCATTCATGGAAAAGAATGCATACCTCTGGCTGAAGCAAATCCTTAGCTAAATCTTTCTCATTCAGACTTGCATCCACTTGAAAAACTTCCATTTGTGGTCTGAAGTAGTCATCACACAACCCATGCCTCTTATCTTCATCATGAAATAAATTTTTACAACACATCCTACTGTTGTTCGGAACTTCATCAACATCACAAACTTGTTCACCACAAGGGGAAACTTCAGTATTTACATCAATGAGATAAACACCATGAACATTAATATCAAAGGCAAAAAACTCCATATCCGGTTCAAGCATACTATCAACATTCACATTCTCTTCATGGTACTTCAAATTCTGAAAGCATTCAAATATGGTTTCATTTAAATCTGAAAATAAAGCATTATCTGCACTGTCACATATATTTTTATCTTCAAAAACAGTTTCATTTTCAGATTCATGACTGAAATATATAACTTGGTCTCCCTTTATATCATCTTCACAAGAAGAATAATAAGAATTCTCATAACCATCATCAACTGCATGATTGACATTCATCTACTGATCAAAATAAAGTGAATAACTCGTGCCAAGATCACTCTCATTCTGAAATTGCTCTTCATTGTTCATTTGTATACCTTCAAGGTGCTGAAAATTGAGCTCAGTATCCTCATAATCAGCAACACCACTCCATTTTGAAACACATTCATCACTGGGTATACTTGCATTGAAAACACTATCAACATCATCCACAATTTCATTTTCAGTTTTATCAGACTTAATCAAAATCTGATTTACATCATATTGCACATTTTCACTTGCATAATCAACAACATTTGGTGATCCCTCAGTATTTGGTACTTCAACATCAAATACATCGGCAACATATAAAGATTGATGGTCATCACCATCATTACTTTCATTATCATTATCCTTGGGAGATGCATGATTTACTTGATAATTTGCAACTACATAATCAGCATAACCGGCATACAAATCAAATGGTATATATCCTTTATACAAATCTACCTTTGTATCAGCATTATCACAATATTTCCCACTAATCATTCCATCATTACTATGAGAGACAACCGACATTGACAATAGAGATTCTTGACTCCCATCTAAATTTGAATCACATGCATTAGCAAAACCATTTGGAACTGCAGAGCTTGATGCACCTAGACAAGGAATGATTTGTTTAGCTTCACATGGTATTTCACCATTGAAGGTATTTTGGAAAGAAACAACAGTAGACACAAATCTCTTTGAGATCCCAAATTTCAAATTATTTTCAATGTCCCTAGCTATGTTAAAAGCTTCATGCAGAGTTTTGGGTTCTTTGTTTCTCAATAGGAAACCCATCTTCTTACCAAAAGCACTCATATAAATATCCAGACATACTTTATCATCAAACTTATACTTGCAGGAAATTTTAGACAATGTTTGTGAAAACGTGATATTAAATGTTGGTACCAATTCATCTTCCCTGATTTGTATGTACGTGAATTCTTTCAGCATATCATAATCACTCACCTTTTCAGCAAATTGGTTTATGAAGTCTGAAATTAATTCTTCCCCTGAGGAAATACAATCTGCCGGTAAGAAAGAGAGCCAATCTCTTGCATCCTCCTTCAATGACTGGACAAATAACTTCATGCACACATCTTCTTGACAAATTTCAAACTCTCCCATCAAATCTGAAAATCTTTTCAAATGTTGACATGCTGATTCTAATTTCTTCCCACTGAATATGGGCAAATACTTTCTAATCTCTGTGGGTATGGGATTTGGGTAACTCGGAATACCTTCAAAATTTAGAGCAACATAATGGTTCATACTAAAACCTTTCATGTTACATGGTTGTTCTAGTTTACTCGACATGGTCATATGTGGCAATACACAAGGCTGAAAAACTTCACTACTCATTCCTTCTTACTCCCACAAATGATTATACAACCTTGGATAAAACAATGAAACACTTCAAGAACATATCATCATCCAAATCTATTCATAACATTGCTTGACACAAAGCTTTTCAAATTTGCATACTACGGAAGAACATATATACTGGATATTTTAGCAAAATAGATATGGAAATAAGTTTGTGATTCCTCTCTTTCCCTCTCTACTAGTGTTGTTCACTTAATAGGAAAACTATTCTACTCATTCAAATTTTCAGAACAAATGTCTTGCATTGAAACTTCAAAAAATACCTGGGTGTTTGCAGTTGTAAGACTTATAGATCTGAACATTTACTTCAACTTTCAGCACAGTCTTTTATCTTAGAGTCACCACCTCTTGCATAGAGGATGTTTTGAACAGTAGAATACCATTCAACACAAATTCAATTCTATATTTCCTCCTTCAATCTCTCTACAACCAATTCACTCCAGGCTATTTAACACAAATCTAGAAATGCATCAAACTTATGTGTGAACTGAAATCTTTTACTGCACTTTTCTTTTCAAGATTTTATGATGAAAGCACCATGTTTGAGCATACAACTAATTTAATTATCTGCATCTTAATATGACTCATCAAATTATCTACTAATCTTGTGAAAATCTTGGAATACAAACTTCCTACAAGCACCGGTACAGAGACTAGAGTCACCACCCAATTATGACATTGGGAAGAATTCATAAACAGCTGAAGGACTTCTTATAACTCTCAACAATGTATATTTTTTCTAATTCTTCACAAGAAACTTTCTCTGATAGCAGACAACACCATTACAAACTCAGAACATAATACTAAATCCCTTAACCATAAAAGACATTTTCAACTCTGTGCAATCTCAATGGATAGACTAACTGGATGAAATTAGGCAATTTCTATTCACCTTCCCCAGTAGAGTCGCCATTTTTGTTGTTCATAAAAAATGATTATCCTAAGTTCACCTGTAATCCTTCTATGAAATGACCAATTTCAGTCTATGAAACACATTAGGGCTTGGACAACATAACATAGGACCCTAATTGATCCTCCTGCACTTCAGGTTCTGCTAGACCTAGGGGGGGACATCCTTTTGATGCATGAAATTAACTCATTACACACTTATGATAGAATCAAACAATAAGAAGATAGATCATTTCACAAGCTCAACAAGTTATGAAACACTACAGATTGGCTAGATCTATACAAACAATAGGATGAAATAGAGCTTGAAAAGAATAGAACACAAACCCCTAAATAGAAAGGGAAAAAATTTCTTTAGATGAATTAATCTGAAACTATCCCCAAATCTGCAAGACCAGTGCCTTGTTCATTGGCCATGGAGACACACAAAGAATTGCAAATGTGTATCCTAGTTACAAATTGGTTTTCCTTAAACAATATTCTTGCATTAACACCTTATACTAATGCATTACTCAATTCCATTCACATAATTATCAGATCTAGGACACATTCTTTTTATTCATGACTGATTAAAGAGTTTAAAACCTTCATTGAAGGATACCTATAAACAATCACACAATCTCCTTGAAATTGACAAATTTCATCCTCCTTAAGGATTCAATTCATAATAATGAAAAAAATACACAGAGACAATATTGTGGGAAATTTACTCATGCCTGACACAAGTAAGATCTGCAACTAGAAAACAATCAGCCATCGTACAATGTAATCTTTGTACCCTGAAACAAACCAAAGAGCTTTACACATTTGGGTCAAGCAATTCAGAACTAGAAGCCATGAAATTTGGAGCACTTCCTCCAAAATTTTGGAACCCTTACAATGAGAAGAAAATGGGAATAAGAAGAGGAGGGAAACATATCAGAATTCATCAGAATTTGCCAAGTGTCTTTTTTTTTCAACTAAATTTCATTTTCCTTTCTCTTTCCCATGGAATGTGCTCTCAAAATATCACAAATTTGTTAAAATTAACTATATGATTTGATTCCTTATCCCGAGATCTTTCCGGTGATATATGATACTTGATAGTTTGGGCAAAAATGGACCTCTGGGCAAATTAAATCCTTCATATGTGCACATCATTTAAATTTTTCAATTTTTTCTATAGTCTGCACTATATATTTAATTCTGATTTTTCATCCATTTTTTGGCTTGATGCCTTGCCATGTGGTAGCCTCTGATTCTATGATAGGGTCCATTGGGCACCACCTCGAATGACACCTCATAAATCCACCACGTGTCCACCTCGTCACTGTCACTGGGCTGCTTGCTTGTCGCCACCTCATCGCCACCGCAGTGAAACATCAGCGGGACACACGAGATGGACCTGCCACCTGTGCACCATGTGTCTTTCGCAATTTCACAATGGCTAATGAACGTGTACCTTCGGCTCACGAAATCGCGTTGGCCGTCGATCTTGCTGAACCTCAAGCTCTTTAACACTTCGCCATTTCGTGAAGCTTAACCGGCGAGCATCTCCGCTTCGCGAAATTGCATGCACCATCGATCTCCTTGGAACATGCTCGATCTTTAACTCTTTTCGCTGTTTCCTTTTGAGGTTTTCACCATTTTGCGAAGGGTAATTTTCGATCATCTTCCCTTTGCGAATCAACGTGTACCATTGATTTTCTCTGAACTTGCTCACCGGTTAAGTCTCCCTTTCTCTGCAAAACTCACCTCGAGATCCATGCATGCGTGGGGTCCACTTGGTCGCCACTCAACCTCCTTGGTCACCTCAAGAAGTGCACTCGTGTGCATGGGGTCCACTTGGCCCAACCAACACCATCCTTCAAAAGCCTCATGAGGCTTTGACATTATGAATGAGTGGAGTTTTACTTTTAAACACTAAAATATCCCTTCGCTCAGTGAATGTGGGATAATGGCTTTTAGCCTAGAACTACAATTTTTGAGAATTTCTGAGAGTTTTAATGGTGTTTGCTTGAAACTTATTTTTAGCCCCTCTTTTACCAGCTATGTGCCAATTCAAACATTCTAACAAAATTATTTGTTGCCTCTTACTGGTGCATTGATGTGAACATTTAAACAATGAAACTTGACCGCTTCAAAAGCTTTTGATGTATTGTTACAACACGGAAGACTCCACTATACAGCTCCATTGTCCATCAAAGAGAGTGTTGAGTGTCTTTAGAAAGCTTGTCAACCTCATTGAGAACCAATACTTTATAACCCTTATCTCCATTTATATCAATGGGCCTACTCTATTTTCTAACAAAGGAGGATGCTAACAAGGGTTGTGGACATTGGGAAATACACCTATCAAATGCATTTGCTTAAGCTTCAATGGTTCTCATAAACCACGCAGGAGGAGAAATTCAACATGGCTGAGAGTAATTCTGTAATGTCTCCTCCACCCCACGTGAAGTGAGGATGCTGGCAATGGAGGAACAAGTCTAGTTTTGAAACTGCCGACTGCCACTATTTCTAGCCTTCTCCACCATGTGCACATAACAGGGAGGATACCACGCTGAGGACTAGGAGATGGTGGTTTTGAAAGTTGCTTCTTGCAAATTTTAAAACATGTGTGGGAGTTTCATGGCCCACGTTACTTGCCAATTGCATTTGGTTTAAAGGCTCTGCCACTTGAGATGTCACGTAGGAGGAGTTTAGGGTGGCATTTACCATTGTTTTCCACGTGGAGAGAGGGTTATGCTTGGCAATGGAGCTCAACACTACACTTTGGCTCACCCACCATGCAGAGCTTTATGCCTGCCAATGCACATTCGCTGGGATTGCCTCTTTTAGATGCTGCACCAGTGGTGCAAGATATGCTAGAGTTTCTCTTGAACCATTTTGTTTAGCAATTATGCAACTTTGTCCATCAAGGACATGTTCGGATGCCAAAGATGTTGCCCCTCTCTTAGCTGCTCTTGAAGTATTGACACTTTTACCCCTGCGTTCTTGATGAATACTCTTTAAATCTTGATTGCTCATTATTTTGATCATTTGATCTTGCACAATGCTTCATGAAAAAAGTTGTCATGATGGACTATCTTTGTGTGCTTTTGTCAAAATAATGAAAACTCTTCTTTATCTCATTCTATCATTTACAATGATGTTTTCACTTATGTTTTTCTCATCCATGCTGAAGAAGGGGGTTTTACACTTCTGCACTTTATACTCACATTCACTAATGCTACTGCAGATTGCATAAAGTATGAGATTTGTTGCATTGATGTGATAAAACCTGTCACATTTTCTCAAAATAGAAGCGACAAAGATGCACGGCCTCTATACCCAACTTGGTTCTAGAAGATACATGTTTTTCTTTTAGACCATTCCACCATAAATTTAATGCACGGGCATGAGCCAAGTCAGGCCCCAAAGTGGGTCTGACTAAAAAAAATTTCATTTTCATTCAACTGACCTTTAAAATGCCTCAAGAACCTTAAACATACCTCTGAAATCGATCGACATCATTTTCGAATCATCAAACTGATTTTTGCAACTTTCAGGTGCTTGCACCACATTTTTGCATTTAATCACGAAGACGTAATTTTCAAACTAGTCAAAACACCTTTCTGGACCTCGCCATCTGACATGTGTGTACTCTGATATACAAGCATGAACTCTACCAAATGGATTTTCAAGACAAATCCCGAGTGAAGAGATATTAATGGTCAAAGATGACCAACTGGCTTTGTCGGCACTGTGGACCTGATGAAGTCAATGCGTAGGCAACCCATGATGCCTATCTCAAAAATATTAAATGATCTCCGTAGACCCTAAAATCTAAGACATAGGTACCTTGAAGTACATATCAAAACTGTTCAACCAAAAGGATGACTGGGTGCAAATGGTATGCTCATGAAAATAGCCACATTAACTGATATAGTAATGAAAGTACAGATCACTGAAACAGATGACCTAAGAAACCCTTTTGAAAAAGGATCAAACGGATTGGAAGGAGCTTGAAACTGGAAACATAGCTTGTCATTTATACCAACAATAGCCCAGAACAAACATTCTGAAATGACACTCACTGAGGCAACTTTTACACTTATGCAAAACAGGGCTTTGATTAGTAGCTGAAACAGGGACTTGTCAAACCATTCAAACTGCAAACAAATTGAGCTTTGAAAACTGAGCAAATGGATTCATAAAGACTTCAAAATTTGCATGCTGACTCAAATTTATGCATACAATTCAATCTATTTTAAAATTATTCATGACGATCAACAGGGAAAAAGATATAAGCACTCAAAGTAGGCTACTCAATAAAATCTGCATTTGTGCCTAAAATGCACTTTCAGCTCACCCCTTGAAATGGGTACCTGGTAAATTGATCCAAACTGAAATTTGAAAGTTGTACATCACTGCATAGGCCAAATGAAAGGTGTAGGACACACTTCCCAAGCCTTACCCTTTGAAAATCACCTAGCTCCATTTTACCCTCTCTCTAACTAGGCCATTCAAACTGACTCATTTTATGATCATTTGGAAATGGAGAGAATTTTTTTGAAATGGGCCTCAAAACTTGACTCAAAATTAATGAGTCCCAGCACAACTATTGACAACTTTTGACAAAAAATGATCATAAAATTTGGTTAAGTTGCCCAAGGCAACCAAATTTAACACTAGGAATTTAGATAATACTAGTTGTCATTCATAAGTTCCATTGAATTTCAATATCATTAATCCATAACATGCTAAATTATTCATAACTCAACCACTCATAATTAAATATACATTGTTCATAAATTAATAATTCTTAAGATGTTCATAAATTATTGAAAGTGTGAAGATATGCATACAACGAAAAAATTAAATCAAATGTGACCTTTTATATATATATATGTATATAAAAAAAAATGACATACATGGCAACTCAATAAAATGTACAAAAATGACATATGTGCCAAATCAATACAAGTTTTAAAAAACAGTGGTATATATGCCATCTCAAGATCAATATACAATGGCCACAACTAGCAATACATAAATCTAGCAAATCTTATTGTTGTGGTAGATCATCAAAATCAAGCTTCTTTGAAGTACTATGTGGCTCTGTAGATGCTTGTGAATGAGCAATTCAAACAACAAATTAGATTACTTATGTCAATAATAATTTACAGTTGTCAAATTAACATCAAAATAACTATATTGTACTATTATTTCTCTGCAATTGAATTGTTTATTACCTCATGTTGTGGTTTTTTTCCTGAAATGCATTCTAAAAATGTTTGCCGCCTTTGACGATCAGGAGTCCTACCAAATTGGTAAGGTAGATGATATTTTTTATGCTCATATTGAGAAGGGGGTTACACTAGTTAAAATGCAATTGATATAGCTAACAAAGAAATATAAACTATAAATATAGCTACTTCTATCTAAATGAATATTTACAATATAGAATAAATGTGTACCGGAGGCTCTGATGGTTCTCCTCTTGTCCTAGGAGGGGTCAACACTGATGAAACATGTATCGATGTTCCATGTATGTAAAATGATATAATTGTAATACAATGAATGCACATGTGCATATAATCATGAAATTGAGTACAAGATAAAAAAATGTTAGACTTGATCAATCTAGATGAATGTGTATAATCACAATACATTTGAAAAAAAAAATCTAAATCATGCTACAATAACTTGTCTAAGCTCTTAAAACTATTATATCTTGATTAAAATTGTGCTCAATTACCTTTTTCCGATAAGGTGTCCTCAAGAATGACCTTTGCAAAGGAGGAATCTCAGCCACATGTGACATACCCTAAAAGAGTAACATAATTAATATTCACCAACATATAATGTTATCATGTAAGTTAACTAATCACAATTCAAACTAGATGCATTTTAAATACACAGTATAAACAAGATGTGTATAAAGAAGAATATCGTATAAATTTGTAGGCCAAATGAAATGGTCCTAATGGTGGCATCATGAACTTGTGAAATATGGTCCAAAGTCAACACCTATCAAAACCCAAAAAAACATTAGAAAGTTAATATACATTATAAAACATTAATTTGAATTCAAGGTCCTGATCTATTTTGACATGAATTGTAAATTTTTTACCTCTGGCGAAGATACATATTTGTAATTTTCTTATTTCTTTATTTTTCACTGCATCATATGAGAGACCCTATGCATAAAAGTTGCAACAAGAATTTCTATATGCATCCCATTCAATAACTTGTTTTGAAAATTTGTCAAAACTCTACACCATTGTTTCTAGGGTTGTGGCAACGTTTGCAAGGTGTTCGTGTTCTGATGCTTTCATTCTAGACACTATATTGCAAATGGTAACTCTATTTTTTGTCAGATGACTTATTAAATCCTCCTGTGTCATTTGGGATGGGTTTATCGAAGAATTAGGAAGCATATTTTATTGAGGGGGATTATTTTGTTGAGAATCTGATATCAAAACTTAAAAAATAAAATAAAATAAATCAAAAACCAAAAAAATAAAATGAAATTTTAAATAAAAAACAATAAAAATGCACAAACGAATCATAAACTTACCTCTACAATGATGTGGCATCTTGATTTTCCTAACAAAACCAAAATCATGATCAGGTTTAGTACACTTTACCTTAGGTTTTTAACATTGTTAGATAGTTCAAATAACTGGAAGACAACTGAGAGGGGGGGGGGGTGAATCAATTGTCATAGATTACCAGAACATTTAGCAATTAAAACTTTAATACCGGAACCCAAAACATTAATACTAGAATGCTTAAACCAAATATTGGAATAACAATTAAACCAATTAAGCATAAACAATACTCAGAACATAAACACCATCTATGTGACACCAAGATTTATACGTGGAAAACCCAGTAAAGGGAAGACCCACAAAGGGAAGTCTACGGTCCATAGTCAAATAATACTTTTGCAGTAAGTATGTGAATTTCAATTGAGGGGCCTGCACTTGCAGGAAGGCCAACAACCTAGAGCACACTACTCATCACAAAAGGAGTCTCACTGACTACATAGAAATCCAGACTACAATCCAGAAGAATGAATGAACTGCAAAGATAGCATCTCCTATGCCTGAGTACAGTTCTAGTTAAGCTCAATATGGGAGGACTGAATCCTCTTACATAAACCCAATTTGATCTCTAATAATTGAACAAATCCTCTACCTGAATGATATTACATTATTCACACATTACATATCCATTTCCCATTCCCTTATAACCTCATCATGATCTACAATGAGATCTTACATCATATATATACAAACCCTTGACCATAAACAATCAGGTTGGCCACAAGACAATAAACCAATTACATAATTACAAAACATGTCAGCCTTAGACCAAACAAATAATATCCAGCACCTAAGACATCCTGGAAATACATCAAGAGGTCCAATTCATATGTTACATTAAGTCGGTCCATAACCTAGATCAACCGGGACCCAATATAGGTCCACACGCTAAAGAAATGATCTCCATTCGCTAAGTCTCGAACATGATCACTATCAGCATCCTAAATCCATACCAGAAGTTGCACCAACACCACTTATGCATATCAACAAAGATCTACAACAAAGCTTCTACCGGTAAAACCCTCACCAGAACCTCAAACCAAGCTTCCAAGAAATCAGGATAGCATTTGATCACCAGACCAAATCCAACTAACTGAATATGAACATGAGTAAGCCAATTCCATAACCAAATCATATCGGAGTATACCAGATCATGCTGAATCCAAACCAACTAGAAACTACTCAACCTATCAAGACCAGAAGGGTGTCTATAAAGCATCCAAAATAGCTAGTGTTGACATCAATGACAAAACATCAATGCAAGACATAATCAATTCTAGGCCACCAATCTCCCCTTTTGGCATTGATGACAACACTAGATGTGGAAAACATCTAAGTACCAAGAAATGCCAAACAAGTCACCCCCATTGGAAGATAGCCAACAATCTCCCATATAAAGATATAGCAATGAAGTTCTGAAACAAAGACCAGACTCCCCCTGTGAATAATATCTCTATAAAGCTCTAAATTACACATATATCTCTCCCAATAATGTATACAACTCCTTAAGTTTTTCTTTTTCACATCAATATCTCTCCCCCTTTGACATCAATGCCAGAAATCTGACAAAAATACCAAAACAAAAACATAAACCACTAAAACACAAAGTTGACTACTCCCCTTGAGCAGTATTTGTAGGCGTATAAAAATGACCATATTCCTAAATGAATATTTTATGTTCATTTCTCTATTTAATTAAATCCAATTTAATTAAATTACCCGCATTCCTCTATTTAATTAAGTTATTCAATTTATTTAAATTAAATTCACTATACCCATTTAATGAATAAATCATTTTATTCAATTAAATTCCCCCTATCCACTTTTAATTAAATTCAAATTTAATTAAATAGTTATCCTAAATTGAATAAATCTAATTTATTTAATTTCCCCAAATTGCAACCAAATTGAATAAATCATTTAATTCAATTAAATCCTATTATCCCTCCATCCACTTGCAAAATCCTATATCTCCCACTTGCCTTCCTAAACCCCTTCCTAATCCCTTCTAGACTCTTCTAATCGCTTCTAATTAGCCTAACCCATCTTCTAAACTTTGTCACATCCCTAAGCAAGGGGAGGCCACTTCTTAATTCCTCAAAGTCTTTGATAACCATTAAAGGTTTCAAGCCTTCAACCACTTAATTCCCCAAAGTCTTCATAACCATTAATGGTTAACTCAAACCCTCTTACATGGTTAATGAATTTCTTTTAACTCAACCTTCATCCAACCCAAGGGTATCATCAAGCATTTAATGCTTTGACCATGATTATCTCTTAATCATTTGCACAAGGGTTTATCCTTGGATTAACTCTTAATCCAATGGGTAATCTTAATCTAGACTTGACCCTTACTTTCTAGATAACCCTAAGGTCTTCTCAGGCATTTAATGCCTCCAACCCCTTCTCTCAACCCAACCCTATGTTGACACTTGTCACCATTTCATTGGTGCCAATTACAAACATGGATCCCCAACTTTCAAGCTCAACCCTTGATCAACTCTTTCAATCCTGACCATCCATTGCTCTGTTTTTTGCTATGAATAGAGCTCTCATTCCTCCATTTTAAACATCCTTCAAATTTGTAGTATCATACTTATGCTCAAATACACTCAAGCTCTCATCTCTCATTTTATGCTCATCATTTAGCCTCTCTTTAGAATAGAAATTAGTCTAAATATGCATGTTTAGAATACTTTCTATTATCATTAGCTCAATCATAGACTAATATATATCATGTTAGGATAGTATTTATACTAACCTTGTCATCTTATAACCTAGTTTATTGCATTTATAGGATCATGCATAGCTTAGGATGCATTTTATACTAAAATCTATCAAAGCATCCCTCGTTCTTGCATTTGCCATCCCTAAACCATTTTGCTCAGTGATCTGAGAGCAAAAACATTGGTTTAAGGGACATTGTAAGATAGAGAACCATGGGACCAACCTTGGAAAGCTGAGTTATACTTTATGACTCCATAGCTTGCACCAAGAAGTCCTGTGTGTGGACAAGTCTTTTGAAATATTTTCACATATTGAGTTCTATCGACCCGCTTTTCCTGCATACATTTCTAGCGCCCACCATGGGGCATTACCCCATAATCAAATTGGTTTTTGAAATTAACCATTTTTGCAGGCACGTGGGAAAAATGAATTAGCGCATTAAGATCACTATTTAGCGCATCCGGTTAACAGCCTAGTGCATCCAGTTCATTGTTTAGCGCGTGGAGTCTATACTCTAGCACGTGAAGACCTTTCTTTAGCGCATGACTTCCACTAATATTTTTCTGTAGGTATCAACGCAGAAGAAAAATAGAGTAGCGCATCTGAAAAATAGTTTGGTGCGTCAGGTCTGTTAGATAGCGCATTCAGTTCACAGTCTAGCGCTTGGAGTCCATCATCGAGCGCGTGAAGTCCATCTTTTAGCGCATCAAATCACTAATTTTCCTATAGGTCTCAGCGCGGAAGAAAAACAGAGTAGCGTTGTCGACGCACAGAGTAGCGCATCCAGTAAATAGTGTAGCGCATTGGGACATTATTTTAGCGCATATAGGTTATATTGTAGCGCGTACAGACCTTTCTGTAGCGCATCACAGACAGAAGGAAAAAATTAAAATTGTAACCGAAATTAAATTTAGACTTGTAGAAGTCCACCAAAATCCAGATTTTTCTAACTATTTGATTGGAATTTTTGTAGGACTGACAATTTCTTGTAGGTGGAGCTGGATTTTATTTGTAGAATTACAAATAGTTTTAGATTTTTGCTAACTTAGTTAAGTTAGTTAAAATTTAGAGTCATTTTAATTCTTGTTGAATAAAATTGAACTCACCTTACTTTGGGCTGTAAAACGAACCACAACAACAATCTTTTCTTACTTTTTCTAGGAAAAACTTTCTCAATTTGGGTTCTAAAAAGAACAAAACAATCTTCATTATTGAAAGAAAGGGGTATAAAGAATATCACCATCCTTTGGTGCTTAAAAGGATCAATTTTACATTTTGCAAGAAAAATGAACCTCACTTTAATTTTTTTTTGTTTAAAATCAAAGAGGGAAGTCCTTCCCCTTTTATCGATTTCTTTTGTTGACCACCGAGATCGAAATTTTATTTTGTTGACCAAATTATTTTCCTAGATTAGAAAATCATTGCTTTGAAGGAAATAAAAAGAACACCATGTTTTCATGGAGCAACAATCTCCTTATAGATCTTAGAAAATCATTGACTTGAAAGATAAAAAGAACCTTGTTTGCCTTGTCTCGAAAGTAGAAGGTATATGCTCTCCCTTTAACTGGGTGATCAAAAAGACAGCCTACTCTTACGCTTTCAATCATACTGCATTTAAATCCTTTAGCAGGCCTGCCTTCCCGAGGAGTTGAAATCAACTCTTAAAGCCGTTTATGGCCGGTGTGAAGAGAACGACCTAAGTGGGGAACGACTTTGATGCCAAGAATTCCAACCCACTATAATCAAACGTGGAAAGTGACGAAAGTCCTTTTCAACGGTTGCGCACAGTGCTTAGCCTTCCCCCAGTATCCTTGAGATATGTAAAGCCTTTGTTCTAAAGGTTGGGAAGCCTCCTGAGGGAGTTTATCACTGACGGTCGAACGGGAAGCCTGATTACGAACCATAGAAATAGAAGTTTTGAACCGAGTCAGTAACCAGACATTTATAACATCATAGTGCAAGGGTGGGGAAGAATCCGCCCCCAAGATTACTCACCATATATCTCCCAAGATAACTACTCAACTATGAAGCGATTCACTTTGGGTTAATTTTTGGCAAAAGGCAAAAAAACGGGCGCCCTCTAGGGGGTGACACGGCTGTTTGAGCTGACGGAGTATCTAGACTAGTGGGCTATGATGTTATTTATGACCCTTGACTAAAGAGTCTTTCTGAAGTGTATTATTTGTATCAAAACCTGTTAAAACATTGGGGATTTGAACACATCCTTGCAGAACATACACTTTTTGTTAGATTAGGCAAAATGGTTGTACTTTTTGTGCCATGCTTGCATTTACTACTTCAGAAAATCATCCATCAAACTTGAAAATTTCACAAAAAAAGTTCAAAATTTGAAAAAATAAATAAAAAAAATAATAATAATAATAAAAAAAATCTAGCAAAAGCAAAAACAAAGTACAATAAAAACAAATGGTGAAAATCTGGTAAACAGACACTCTTGTGAAAGAACGGCTCCTCTATCTATCTCCACGCCATTTTATCTGTCAAAACACTATCGGCCATCGTCCGACACTTAGCACATATCCATTCAGGACACACTTAGCATAGTCACTATCCTGGGTTATTCATATATATCCTCTTACCACATTCCACCATGGCTTGAAAATCACTGTACATGATCATATCAAGAGGCACACTCAGCTAGGGGCATTAAATTGTTCAAAAACTTGCAAACATTCCAAACATCAAAACTACTTGCAAAACTCAAAAGCATGACATCCAACGACCAAAAACTACGCTTCATCGCAAAAAAAAAACAAAACAATTCACAGAAATACCAAGGATGGATGATTTTCTGAAGTACTAAATGTTGCATTATCGCATAAAAATCTTAACTAGTTTGGCATTTTGAACTTTTTGAATTATTGGATTTTCTTCCTTTTCTCACTAAAAGCTTCCAAGCTAGAGATCATGAGGAACTTCCAATATTTTCTTAGTCTTTTGTCTAGGAGGCGATCACTTGTACTGTGTGAATACTTGCCTCGAGACATGATACATCGAATATCACTGAAGGCCTGATTCCACTTCATGCATACAAATGATTTAATCTTGTCTGTTTACGCAATACGCACTCAGGTCGTCCTGGTTCAATTATACCTTGACGCTTGTGCTATCTTGCAAAATCAAACATCATGTAAATTTTTCTCAGGTCATTATGGTTCAATTATACCATTATGGTTGTATAAATTTTCAACATTTCCTAAAAAACCAATCAATGCTCAATGATGATATCTACAAAGAAAGCAAACAAATGGCTATATTGGATGGCACATACAGAATGAGGATGCTACCAAAAACATAGTTGCATATCATCTTACAATTAATTGCATATCATTTTAACATAATTGCATATCATCTTACAATTAATTGCATATCATTTTAACATAGTTGCATATCATTATCATACATCTCATTTTCAAAATACATCTCACAGCATATGAAAGCATACATCTTGCATCATACATTATATCATACATTTAAAGCATTGCATCATCATGAAGAAATAACCCACATAACATGCATCCATATAAACACACCACATGATCAAAGAAAAGGGTGCCGTATATATATATATATATATATATATCTCTCAAAAATGATCAAAAGGTACAAAATGTATAAACACTGTGTCCAGTACAAAGAATAACAATGATCAACAAATACAACAGAGACCACGTCTCTCAAGTATGACTATCCCCTGATGGAGATGGTCTAGCTCCAGATGCATCCGCCCCTGGATCCCCAGGAGGGTCATGTCTTGGTGGCCCTATAACACCTCGGCTCTCAGACCGCGACCCAGTATCTCGAGATCGACTAGATCTCGACTGTGTAAAGCTCTGTACTCATTGGTCCCTGGGTACCACAACCTCATAGTGCCGCTGATAGTACTTCGCCTCCTGAGCTCTCAATGCTAGCTCTCTTAGGGTGTCTCTCATCGGACCACCTGCCGCTGCTCTCTACATACTGGATACCACCTCCTCCGCTCACCCCCTCCGCTCTATCTTGGAGTCCAGCTCAGTGGTCAACTGTGCAATCTACCGCTGATATGTCAAAATCTGTGCCTGCAGCTGCTGTATAGTCACCTATGGGGTCCAGATCTGTGCATCCTCAACATGTGTAGGGACCCGAACCCGTAGTGGTACCTGTGCAGGGGCAACCCCTCCAACCCTGCCTGTCCTCGGTGCTGGAGGTGGGAGCACATCCATCCTCCTCCTCTATGCTGGTCGCCTCGCCTCATCAACACCCCCCACCATAGCTAACACCTCCCCCACTCTCCCCTCTCCACCAGCTCCAATCGCCAATCCACCTCTCCCCCTGTCTATCACCCCCTATCTCACCACTCTCTCCACACCCCTATCTCCTCTCCTCCCTCTACCTCCCCGCCTCCCTCTGGCTCCTCTCCCTTGTCCATGTCCTCCATCCTCTCCATCATCATCATCATCTCCCTCTCCCTCCTCCTCATCGGAATCAAAAGCTGGCCTCATCTCCTCCAAATCCGATATCCTGGCCACCGCCCGCGCAACAAACAATCTAGCAAACTCATTGGTCATGCCCGCATCCAGAATCTCCGGGGCATAATCCCATATCTGCCCTGCCAACCTGACAAACTCCTCCACCGCCACTGCACTATCAATGGTCGGACCCCAATCCGCTACATCCTATCTTCGATATGCATATAGGCACGCTCCCTATGGAATACCCTGCTGGCGCCTAAACTGTCTCAAAACTTGAGTCACCACAAACCTCTCTATCACAAACAGGGTCCTCCTGATCAGGTATCTGGTCATAAAAATAAAGGGCATCTCCAGCCCGTCCTCTGCCCACACCTTGCATCCTGTATGCGGTCACCAGGTGACTGTATCAATATCATCAAGCACTCTCCTCCAATGCTCTAGTTTGCCCAGCTTGCGCTGGACAACTAGACCCTTGTATCCATACGCATATGTGCATCCCACGGGCCTGTCTCTGTCTGCTAGTGGCCTCGCCGCTGGAATGTGCTCCCAGCACCATACCTGTAACAGTGTCACGCCAGCTGACAAACTGCCGTAACCAAGGTATACCACCTCATGTAAGCCCCTGTACAGATGGGCCAGCATAATTGATCCCCATGAAAACCTCCGGCCCTGTGTGACCATCTCCTCCAAAACTAGCCCTCATCCCACCGAGAATCCCTTTGACCTTCGATCAGGACAAAGGAATCCACCAATAAACCCTGCTAGTACAGATGGCAGGGATGCGTAATCCAGGTCTAAGAACTCTTGCCATGAGATCTCATACCCACAAACTATCTTGTCATGGAAGATATGGCACAGTGCCTCTGTCCCACCCTCCTCCGACTACTCGTACGGTCGTAGTGCACCTACTACGGGAATCCGCAGGATCTTGTAATAGTCCTCTAGTGTGACTGTCATCTCTCCAGTAGCAAAATGAAAGGTGTTTGTGTTGCTATGCCACCTCTCTGCCAATGCTGTCAGTAGCCCCCGGTTCACAGTGAACCGAGGCATATCCAAAAGGGAGGTCAATCCATCTCTCTCAATGATGTCTAGATCAGCCTAGGTCAACCGCGGTATCAATGTCCACGGTCTCGAAAATCTCTCCTGCAACTAAACCACACCCAATCACTCCTATCAACAAGCAAAACAAATCCAATATCAGTTTCCACATCAAAACAAAGATATCAAAATCAAACTCACATCAACAACATGAAACAATTTCCTCATCTACATCAAGTTCAAAATCCTATCATTTCATATCAACTTGTAAAACAACTCAAGTTATCAAAAACCATATCAAAACTTATAACACAACTCAAGTCTCCACAATCACATAAACTTGTAAAACAACTCAAGTTTCCCACCCATATCAGCTTGTAACACAACTCAAGTTTCCAATCCATACCAGCTTGTAACACAAATCAGGCTTCACACATTAAACTTGAAACAGGGTACGCAAATAAATCATATTTTGATCAAAAAACCACATTGATATCTATACATAACTTGAAATATTGCACATCAAAACAAGTTATATCGGCACTCATATTGGACAAATCCATAAAATCATAATAGCAGACACAACAAATTTACAAAATGCCTCATCTTGCAAAAATTTTTCCAGATGCGCTAAAACAGACTCCCGCTGCGCTAAACTTTATCCACGCGCTAGGTTGTCTTTCCTACACGCTAATCTATTTACCCTATGCGCTAGACTGCCTCTACGAGCTAACCTTTTCCCCCCATGTGCCAGCTAACCCACCATATGCACTAAACCCTACACACGCATTAATCTATACCTCTCGGGCGCTACCTGTTTGACCCTATGCGCTAGGTTAACCCTACGCGCTAAACCCCCTTACCCATGTGAACCCCTGTGACCCCTATGCGCTAGGTCTACCCTACACGCTAACCTGTTGACCTAACGTGCTACCCGACTATTGCCATGGGCTATTCTGTGTCTATGCGCTAACCTATATTTCCTATGCGCTACCCTATTTTATTTTGGACGCACCCCTAAAATAAACTTGATGTGCTACTCAAAAGTTCGTATGTGCTAATCTACGACTTTGACACGCTAAAACGCTAAGACCGAATTTCAAAAATCAAAAAATGACAAAAAACAACCAAATCAAAAATCAAAAGAGGATCAAAAATGTTGACTTACTGGTGGTCCATACGCTGCAGGTCTCCGGTACCTCCGAACGCGCTCGAAACGGTGTCTGGAATATGGAATAGGCATTTTCTCTTCATACCAAATTCTCTTTCTCCAAAGTCAACAAAGCACAAATGAATCAAATCAAGGCTATTTTCCCCTTTTATAGGAGGAAAATGAAATTAGGGTTAGCCAAACAGACCTGTAATATGGTCGCGGTCTCCCTTATACCCTAAAAATTGTAACTTATCAGGAGATGAATCAATTTACCCACCTTTCACATAGACGAAATCCTACACATCACATACAACTCATCAAATCAAATCAAAAATTTTTAAAAAAATTGATTCATCTCCCGAGGGGGCATCACGCATCAAATCAAATCTGGGACATGACTTGCAAATCAAAAGAGCAACACAAAAATGGCATTTGATCATAAATCATGATAATGCATCATTTTCTTTGAAATAACATGTGCACACGTCACTTCAAAGAGGGGCAAAATGTAGAAATATAAAAATGACCATATTCCTAAATGAATATTTTATGTTCATTTCTCTATTTAATTAAATCCAATTTAATTAAATTACCCGCATTCCTCTATTTAATTAAGTAAGTTATTCAATTTATTTAAATTAAATTCACTATACCCATTTAATGAATAAATCATTTTATTCAATTAAATTCCCCCTATCCACTTTTAATTAAATTCAAATTTAATTAAATAGTTATCCTAAATTGAGTAAATCTAATTTATTTAATTTCCCCAAATTGCAACCAAATTGAATAAATCATTTAATTCAATTAAATCTTATTATCCCTCCATCCACTTGCAAAATCCTACATCTCCCACCTGCCTTCCTAAACCCCTTCCTAATCCCTTCTAGACTCTTCTAATCGCTTCTAATTAGCCTAACCCATCTTCTAAACTTTGTCACATCCCTAAGCAAGGGGAGGTCACTTCTTAATTCCTCAAAGTCTTTGATAACCATTAAAGGCTTCAAGCCTTCAACCACTTAATTCCCCAAAGTCTTCATAACCATTAATGGTTAACTCAAACCCTCTTACATGGTTAATGAATTTCTTTTAACTCAACCTTCATCCAACCCAAGGGTCTCATCAAACATTTAATGCTTTGACCATGATTATCTCTTAATCATTTGCACAAGGGTTTATCCTTTGATTAACTCTTAATCCAATGGGTAATCTTAATTTAGACTTGACCCTTACCTTCTAGATAACCCTAAGGTCTTCTCAGGCATTTAATGCCTCCAACCCCTTCTCTCAACCCAACCCTATGTTGACACTTGTCACCATTTCATTGGTGCCAATTACAAACATGGATCCCCAACTTTCAAGCTCAACCCTTGATCAACTCTTTCAACCCTGACCATCCATTGCTCTGTTTTTTGCTATAAATAGAGCTCTCATTCCTCCATTTTAAACATCCTTCAAATTTGTAGTATCATACTTATGCTCAAATACACTCAAGCTCTCATCTCTCATTTTATGCTCATCATTTAGCCTCTCTTTAGAATAGAAATTAGTCTAAATATGCATGTTTAGAATACTTTCTATTATCATTAGCTCAATCATAGACTAATATATATCATGTTAGGATAGTATTTATACTAACCTTGTCATCTTATAACCTAGTTTATTGCATTTATAGGATCATGCATAGCTTAGGATGCATTTCATACTAAAATCTATCAAAGCATCCCTCGTTCTTGCATTTGCCATCTCTAAACCATTTTGCTCAGTGATCTGAGAGCAAAAACATTGGTTTGAGGGACATTGTAAGATAGAGAACCATGGGACCAACCTTGGGAAGCTGAGTTATACTTTATGATTCCATAGCTTGCACCAAGAAGTCCTCTGTGTGTGTGGACAAGTCTTTTGAAATATTTTCACGTATTGAGATCTATCGACCAGCTTTTCTCGCGTACAGTATCATCCCAACATCAATGTCGAAATGAATAATATCTCTGATAATGCATACCGGACTGATGCCAAAAAGCATCAATCAGTTCTTTGTCTGAGGGACATAAACCCCTAACCTATCTCTCAGATACTCAAATGGTTCTTTAGGCAAAGGTTTAGTGAAAATATCTACAATCTGCTCTTTAGTGTTCACATAAACCAGTTTAACTATATTTTCTTCCACCTTCTCCTTCAAAAAGTTATACTTGATAGATATGTGCTTTGTCTTAGAATGAAATACCAAATTCTTTGATATGTCAACAACGACACAGTTATCATAGTGAATAACTACCGGTCTAGTGCAATGCACTTTGATATCCTTCAACATTTGCTTCATCCATAGAACCTGTGTACAGTTAGTAGCAGCAACAACATACTCAGCTTCAACAGTAGATAAAGAAGTACATGATTGTTGCTTGTTGATCCATGAAACCAACTTCTTTCCAAGAAATAAAGCTCCACTAGAAGTACTTTTCTAGTCATCAACATCTCTAGCCCAATCAGCATCTGTATATGCACATAAAGTAAAGTCATCATATTTAGGGTACCACAAACCATATTCTGATGTACCTTGTAAGTATCTAAAAATTCTTTTCACCGCACTCTCATGATTTTCTCTAGGATCACTCTGAAATCTAGATGCAATACAAACAACATTCATTATGTTAGGCCTAGTCTGAGTCAAATAAAGCAAACCTCCAATCATAGTTTTGTATCTTGTAGGATTTACCGATGCAAAAACATCTTTCCTTGTCAATTTCTCGATTGTAACCATAGGAGTACTTACGAGTTTAGAATCTTCCATACCAAATTTCTTCAACAATTCCCTAGCATACTTAGTTTGACAGATGAAAATACCTTTGTCAATCTGAGTAATCTACAAACCTAACAAAAATTTCATTTCCCCAATCATAGACATTTCAAATTCTTTCTCCATATTGTTTAAAAAACTCCATGCATAACTTATCTTCACCTCCAAAAATAACATCCTCAACAAATACTTCAATAATTAGTATATCATCATCAATGATCTTATAATATAAATTATTGTCAACATTACCCTTAGTAAAACCAAGCTTCAAAAGATAATTATCCAACCTTGCATACCAAGCTCTAGGTGCCTGTTTCAATCCATATAAAGCTTTTGTTAACCTACAAACCATGTTTTTATCATCTCATAGTGAAAAACCATCAGGTTGCTCAATATAAACTTCCTCATCAAGATCCCCATTCAAAAATGCACACTTAACATCAATATGATAAAACTTATAGTTTTTATGGGCACTATAGGAAAGAAATAATCTTACATCTTCAATCCTAGCTACAGGTGCAAAAGTCTCACCATAATCAATTCCTTCTTTCTGAGAATATCCCTTACAAACAAATATAGCCTTATTCCTTACAACTTCTCCATCTTCATTCAATTTGTTCCTAAAAACCCATTTAGTTCCAATAACATTCTTATTTTTAGGCTGGGGAACCAAAATCAATGTGTTATTCTTCTCAATTTGATCTCACTCTTCTTCCATAGTTTTCAATCAATATTCATCTTTACATGTTTTAATTACAGATACCGGTTCGACTTGAAAAATTAAACATACCCCATTAGTTTCTAGTCTTCTTCTTGTCATCACTCCATTGTTCTTATCCCCAATGATCTGTTCTCCTGAATGATTCAATCTCACATACCTAGGAGTCTTCTGACTCTCTGTTCCTTTTCCCAGTTCTTCAGTTACTGTTGATTTTTTTGATATTACCGGAGTAACTAGTTCAGCACTCTATTCTGGTAAAGATGCTACCGGTTCATATATAATCATTTCTATTGCAAGTTCCGTCTCATAAACTCTTATTTGACTTCAATCCAGCTCATCCACCTTGACATTAGCACTCTCCACAATTCTCTGCAATCTCTTGTTATAACATCTATATGCCTTATTTTCATTAGAATAACCAAGAAATATGCCTTCATCACATCTAGGATCAAATTTGCCAATAATATCATATCTCCTGATATAAAATTTACTACCAAAGATTCTGAAATACTTAACTATAGGTGTATTGCTAAACCATAATTCATAAGGTGTCTTACTGGTTTCTCCTTTGATATGTACTTTGTTGAATGTATAAACTATTGTGCTCACTACTTCTCTCCAATAGATATGAGGTATACTAGCTTCCATCATCATTGTTCTAGCAGTATCCAAGATAGTTTTGTTCTTCCTTTCCACATCTCCATTCTGCTAAGGTGCTCGGGGAGTAGAAAATTGTCTCCTTATACCATGCTTCTCACAAAAGTTATTAAACTCATCGGATGTGACTTATCCACCATGATCTGACCTCAAATATTTAATCTTCAAACCTGTCTCAGTTTCCACTTTAGCTTTAAAGATTTTAAAATTGTCAAAAGCCTTAGATTTCTCCCTTAGAAAATTAACCCACATCATTCTAGAATAATGATCAATGATTAACATAAAATATCTATCACCTCGAAAACTTTTAACTCTAGCAGGGCCACAAAAATCAGTATGAATAAGATCAAGAACATCATTAGATTTATCTTGTATACTCCTAAAAGAGGTTCTGACCTGTTTACCCATTTGACATTCTTTACATATCGGATTATATGGCTTCATAATCTTAGGTAAATCTCTAAGAGCCTTAGTTAAACTGATCTTCACAATGGAATTAAAATTTGTATGACACAACCTTTTATGCCATAGCCAACTCTCATCAATTTGTGCAATCAAACATGTCTTCTCACCGGAATTCAAATGAAATATATTACCTTTTGTCTGTGTACCGATTGTAATCTCCAAACTAGATTTGTTAATGATTTTGCATTTTCCATCTTTGAACTGTAATTGAAATCCCTTATCCACCAATTGTCCTACACTCAAAATATTATGCTTCAAACCTTCAACATAATAAACATTATTAATATTGTTCTTACCATACAATGATATAATTCCTTTTCCTTTTATCATACATGCTTCGTCATCTCCAAATCTAACCAGACAGCCATCAAATTCTTGCAAAGATAGAAACTTCCTTTTATCTCCAGTCATATGATGTGAACAACCACTATCAATTATCCATTCAGCCTTGTCTTCAATTTTACCTACAAGTGCCTTCTCTTTAGGTACATTCTCTTCCCATGCTAGAACATCTTGCTTGATAGCCAGAAACACCCATTCCTTCCCATTGCCAAAACCACTAGTAGAATCTTCTGTCGATTCATCATCAGAATAAAAAATGCCTTCGTCATCCACTATGTAGCATGATTTGTCTCTTCTTTTCCTGTACTTATACTTGTTATGATATCCAGGGTTAGGCTTAAAAGATCTTCTAACTCTTTCTTCAAATCTTGAATTCCTTTTAGGAGATCTAGATGCAAAATGACCTATCTTATTACATGCAAAACATTAAAAAGGTTCTTTTCCTTCATATTTTCTTCCTGCCGGTCCTTTAGGTACTCTTCTAGCAAATAGTGCTTCTAGTTGCTCAAACTCATCATCTTCTCTCTTCATATCATCCAATTCCTTTGCATATAAAGCTATCCAATCTTGCTTACCGGTTGCTCATGCAAATGCATGAAAAGCAGGTTTAGTTTTCACACCTCTAGAAGGTCCAAATTCTTCAAGCTCAAAAGAAGATAATTTACCAACCAAGGTATCTCTATTGATAGATGTATTAGCCATTGTTCTCAACTCATTAATTGCAGTAGCCTTCATCTTGTAAGCTGGTGGTAGGGCTCTCAAAACTTTAGAAACAATTTCATCTTCAGTCAGAGTTCCACCACAACATTGAATTCCCATAATAATCTCATTTACCCTTTCCATGAATGCATTAATCCTTTCATCTTCTTCCATCTTCAAGTTCTCATATCTCACCCAGTAACCATTAAGTTTAGCAATCTTCACAATAGGGTCACCTTCATTATGAGTCTCCAAATTATCCCATATAGCCTTTCCAGATGATTTTTTGGTTAATCCCATTATTTGTTGATCAGAAAGTGCACACAAGAGGGATTATCTTGCTCTACAATCATTCTCAAGCTCCTTATCCAAGTTTTACAAAGGAGGATTTATAGATCTATCAGATTATGAGGTGTATCACCATTCTATGTGATCTCCCAAATCTCCTTGCCAAGACATCTCAAATGAGTCTCCATCTGAATCTTCCATATTGTGTAATTTATTTCATCAAGCCTAGGAATATCTCTCCCAAAGATAGCTGCAGATGAACTAGGTGAACTTGAACTATTAGATGCCATAGGAACTTTCTCAAATGGTTAAGCTTTCTGCAAAGAGGACCAGAGCTCTGATACCAATTGTTAAACAGTTCAAATAACTAGAAGATAATTGAGAGGGAGGGGGGGTGAATCAATTGTCACAGATTACCAGAATATTTAGCAATTAAAACTTTAATACTGGAATACTTAAACCAAATACCAGAATAACAGTTAAACCAGTAAAGCATAAACAATAGTCAGAGAATAAACACCATCCACATGACACCAAGAATTTATATGTGGAAAACCCAATAAAGGGAAAGACCACGGTGGGAAGCCTACCCACGGTCAAATAATACTTTTGTAGTAAGTATGTGAATTACAATTGAGGGGCATGTAATTGTAGGAAGGCCAACAACCTAGAGTGCACTTCTCATCACAAAAGGAGTCTCACTAATGACATAGAAATCTAGACTACAATCTAGAAGAATGAATGAACTACAAAGATAGCATCTCCCATGCGTGAGTACAATTTCGGTTAAGCCTAATACCAGAGGACTAAATCCTCCTACATAAACCCAATTCAATCTCCAATGATTGACCAAATCATCTACCTGAATGATATTACATTATTCACACATTGCATATCTATTTCCCATTCCCTTATAACCTCATCATGATCTACAATGAGATTTTACATCATATATACACAAACCCTCGACCATAAACAATCAGGTCAGCCACTAGACAATAAACCAATTACATAATTATAAAACATGTCGGCCTTAGACCACACAAATAATATCCAGTACCTAAGACATCCAGGAAACACATCGAGAGGTCTAATCCACACGTTACATTAAGTCGGTCCATAACCTAGATAAACTGGGACCCAATATAGGTCCACATGCTAAAGCAATGATCTATATTCGCCAAGTCTCGAACATGATCACCATCAACATCTTGAATCCATACCAAAAGCTGCACCAAAACCACTTATTTATATCAACAAACATCTTCAACAAAGCTTTTGTTGGTGAAATCCTCACCAAAATGTCAAACCAATCTTCCAAGCAATCAGGATAGCATCCAATCACCAGGCCAAAACCAACTTACTGAATATGAACATGAGTTAGCCAATTCTATAACCAAATCATACCAGAGCATACCGGATCATGCCAGATCCAAACCAACCAGAAACTACTCAACGTATCGGGATTGGAAGGGTGCCGGTAAAGCACCCAAAACAGCTAGTGTTGGAATCAATGACAAAACATCAATGAAACACATAATCAATTCTTCCAAATGGCCAACAAAACTTACCTCTGCAATGATATGGCATTTTCATTTTCTTAACAAAATCGAAATCATGATCAGTTTTTGCACACTATAGCTTAGGTTTTTAACATTTTTGGTGGAAGCCATGGGTTGAATAACTGAGTCCTCATTTTCTAAAAAAGTTATAATCTGAATAACCTAATTATGTTTTATAACTAAAATAAACCAGTCGGGTTTTTAAAAAAAACTGAACTTGATCAAGTTTTGAAATAAATAAATAACCCAATTAGGTTATGGTTCAAATTTTCCTAATTGTAACCTGCTCAAATTATGTTCATTTTTTGTTTTTTATAGTATGTGGACATTTTTTTGTTCACCATCTTGGTGCACTTACACTACTAAGATAACCTCTCATGATGGCATACAATTTTTGGACTTCTTGACCTATTCTAATATGTCGAAGGGCTCAAGCTTTTTAAGTATGCTCAAATTTTTAAATTAGCATCTTAATGCACCATTGATCTTTTTATAATCTGATGCATTTATTTATTTTATCTTGGATACACTTCTACTAGTTTTGTGTTTCCTTTCTCTTTTTGTTTTACATCGATTATGGCTATGGTTCTATAAGTAGATGTCATAGGCACATCAAATACTGGAGATTTTTCATTCCTTCACTTTGTTGGTATGACCTTTTTGTTTGCACTTATTTTTCTACCATATTTTCTTTCTTATATTCAAGTATTATATTTCTCTTATTATTTAGTAATGGTAATGGAATACTCATTAATAACACAAGACTCACTATCCTCCCATGTCACTAGTGTTTTCTCTTGTGCTCATTTATCTTGAGTAAGTGTTTATCATAAATAATTAGATATTGTGGTTCTTAGTTTAAGCTTTATTGGAATTTGAGGCAACTTAGGACTTGTAAATATTGGGACATGTAATGGGGTTATGGGGTGGATATGAGGGGTGAAATCATACAACCCTTTTTTGAGTGTAATTTTTTAAGCCATAGTAAGTTCCTTATTAGAATTTATGGATTTTTTGAAAGGTCCCCATAACTAATTAGGAACTAACTAGTTATGGATTTGGTTGGGTACCCTATTTTTCTAATATACTAGCCTCTTTTTCTTTTTCTTTTTTCATTTTGAAAGGTTGTATAGACTCAATTTTCCTAGTTATTATATGGCCACATTTAAGGAAATATTTTGTAATGATATGCCAATCTTTGCACATTATGTTATCTTTTCATAAATGACTATGTTAAATATGTTTTTCAACAAGTTTATCAAATCATCAAGCTTGTTAAGAATTGGTGGCTCAACAAAGTGACACTTTGGTACTAATTTTAATACAATAGGGTTTATAATAAGGATATTTTATTAGTAGTTGTAGCATTGTAAATTGTACCTCACATTTTGGCATCTAATGTCCTAATACTATTTTGATTCTACTTACACACACCTAGATTTAGCATGTTTTTCACCCAAGTGGGACCTTGTTCAAATTTGTGTCCTGACTGGTAGGACTAGGACACCCTGGGGGCCATGGTCCTCCCAAAAGGGGCCAAAATTTGGACCCCACAATAGTCACATGTCAAAGGCGGGAAAACATTCCCAGGTTTGGCCTACCCTAAAATTTCAAACCTATTTTGTTCACTTAGCTATAAAATCAAGCGTAACCCCATTATTTTGTAACATTTCTCAAGATCTCAATTTCATTTTTGTAAATTCAAGTGAGAAAGATATCAAAAATCATTAAGATAGTGAAGGAGAGGTCAAATTTTAGATTTCAAGCATCCATGATGACATCCATGTGTTAGTATTGATGATAGTCCCAAAGATACTGAGAGGGGGGGGTGAATCAGTATCTAACCGGTTAACAAATTCTTTAACCTTATTAAGTATTTTGCATTCCAAAATAGTGTACCAGTGAAAAAGAATTAATGCAGTAAATAGGAATAGTAAAGACAACATAGAAAACACACCATAACACAATATGTTTAACGAGGAAACCCAGTGTGGGAAAAACCTCGGTGGGATTTGTGACCCACAATATTCACTCACTGGCCAATGAATGGATATTACTTACACGAGGGGCCTGCACATGCAGGAAGGCCAACTGCCTAGAGCTCACTACTCAATCACAAAAGGAAGTCTCACTAACTTATAAAATGGATTATGAAAATCCAATATAATATACTGCTACAATTCAACATCTGCTATGCTAGGTTCAGTACCGATTTAAGCTCATACTATAACCATAAACCTTAATAAAATCTACCTTAATATTTTCTCATCACTTCTACCATGTATCCATCCTATGTTATATATCAAAATTATTTTCAAGATCTCATACATATATGAGTCTTATTACAATATGTCATGTCAGCTTTTACAAAAGATATTTACAATAAACAAAACTTTATTCCTGTTGGCTGGACTGTTGGTATACATTGTTGTCGCTGTCGGTGAAGTGTTTGTTGATGTTGATTCTTGCCGATGCCGGTACCTGAAGGTATTCACAAGGTTGCTGGTAAGTTTCCATCAATGACAACACTATCATTTCTCACTAGAGTGTAGAATGCCAACAATCTCCCCCTTTGGCATTGATGGCAACACTCATGAGAAAAATCCAAAAATTTGTCCCAAAAAGTGAAGTCCAAAATTTTACCAAAAATGTGTGCTCCCCCTGAGCAGATGATCTCCTCTAATAGCCATTTTTCTCTGTCTACTACTCCCCCTTTGACATCAATGACAAAGTTCGTCAAAAATTGTTAAATGAGTGTAGATTTCAACTTAAAATTTGTAACTGGTTGGTTACAATCTGGAATACGTCTGCTAATACTAAGTTTAAGCTCTATATAAACCTATTAATGTCCTTCATAGATGCCTCAATTCTATGGATTGTATTGGTGAGATGATGCATATGTTCCTCCAGTGTCTTTTAACCTTGAATTATTGACTCAGAGATTTCTTTCCTTAGAGAGATAAGGTTATCTAACTTAGGACTAAGTTTGCACTTAAGCTCTCTGGCTTTTCCCTTTATCCTTTCCTTCTCTTTTTCTAACTTCTCCATTTTTTCTTCAAATCTAGCAATTTATTGCTCAATAACTGATATAGGTTCAGATGAACCAATGATATTATCAGCTATATCATCTATCTCCTTTTGTACTGTGCTTATTTTCTTTTCAATATCCACTGTTAACAAATGTGGCTTGCATGTGTCCCTATAAAGTTCCTTGTACTCCAAAGTTGTCTTATTCAGTATTGGTAAAAGTGTGTTAATGTGTTCCATGCACTTGTTTATTGTTTCCTCAAAGAATTTTCCTTTTTCCTTTTCCATTTTCTCCTTGAATGTTTCCTCATTTATTTGATCAACTATCAGTATATTACTAGCAATATGTTTAAACAATGTGTCTAATTGATCTAAAGAATCCTTTACTTGATCTAAATTGCATTTTGGTGCAATCAACTTAATAATAGGAATTGTGTCATCAATCGCTTTATAGGCCAATGCATTACAATCTGTTATTTTCTTTATTGAGTCCAAAAGTACTTCAATCACATTAGTAGGTTTGAATTCTATTAGTGAAGTACTAGATGTCTAGCCAACTACCTTTACAATTTCTGTGCTTCTGGTGGGAGTAACCAATTTGCCTGAATCGACCTCTGGTGGGTTAGTCTGTGTTTGAATTTCCACTAGCAATGGTTTTGGTTTCTCTATGATTGCCGGATTCACTGCCTCAATGTGTACCTATGAATCAGTCGGTTTCTTAGTTGGTTTCTCTATACTATCTGTTGTCGGTATCTCTGTGTTATCTGTTAGGTCCTAGAGACAACTGAGAGGGGGGGGTGAATCGGTTGGTTAATAAATTCAAACCAAAAACAACTTACTCAACTTAATGCTTAATACCGGTAAACCAGTTAAATATGTCGGTAGACAGTGTTAACAGTTAATTGCTATACCAGTAAAGATTAATGCATGAAAGATAAACACAAAGTCATCCACAACACATAACACCAATATTTGTATGTGGAAACCCTGTAAGGGGAAAAACCACGGTGGGAAACCTTACCCACAATCAGATGATACTACTGCAGATAGTAAGTGTACATAAATGGGGTTTGCACATGCAGAAAGGCCAACAGCCTAGAGCTCACTGCTCAATCACAAAAAGGGAGTCACACTGACTACAGTTGGATGGTTAAATCCAATAGGAATGTACTGCACAAAATAGCATCTTCATATGCTGGATTCAGTACCAGTGTAATGCTGATATGATTCCACAAAAACCTAGCTTCACCTTCAAATGATGTCTTCGTGTATAGCTCTACTTAATCTCACATATACCTTCTCACAATTCTTTTTTTGCATTCCACATTCGATCTTACAAATAAGATCTTACATTTATACCATAACCTAAGACCAATTTTAGTAGGTCGGCTATACAAGATATTACAATAAAACATTTTACAAACAATATAATATCCGATGCAATAACTGATTAAACACATCATCTTAAAGCATTTACAACAATAATTAATCATCTCCATAGCATGCCATGATGATCTGGAAAAGATAAACCTGTTGGTGTAACCCTAGGTAACCCTGGACCTATTTGCCGGTAAAAGTAAATATGCAAATATGAATATACCAATGATTAATTCTTCAAAACAAATTGTCCACATGATTTCTTCAACATTACCAAGTGTCTTCCATATCATTCCAAGTGCTGGTGATCATTATATCCTACCGGTGAACCATATACCAGTAACTATGCAATAGTTACTTGCTTGCCAGTGAATGCTATTGGATCTCCAAAGTGCTAGTGTTTTAGTAAGTGTTGACATCAATGACAAAACCATACTCAATGTGTACCTGTGAATCAGTTGGTTTCTCAGTTGGTTTCTCTGTACTATCTGCTGCCGGTATCTCTATGTTATCCACTATTGGTATCTCTGTCGGTTTTATTGTGCCAACATCAATATTATCAATAACCATTCCACTATCCAATGTTTCCACTAAATGCTCAGCTTGCTCTGCTTGTGTCTCAACCCCGATATTATCTACCTGTGTTCCAACCTCAACATTATCTGCGGGTTTTTCAATGTTTTCAGTGTTAGTAACATTATTTTTCACTTCAGTGCTATCCTTGTCCACTACTATGTTCACTTCCTTTTCAGTTACTTTAATGTTTGGTAATCCACACCTACTTTACCTTTTCCTTTGTCTCTGTCCTTCTGATAAACCTTGAAAGTTTTCTTAGTTCTATTCAGCTCTTCCTATTTTTCCTTCTCTATAAAGAAAATGTCCCACTTGTCTGTTGTTTCTTCTGAAATTTCATTTACCCTTCCAGCCATCAGGCTCACATGTTGGTGTCCACTTGCAAAGACTAATCTATTAGCTTCACTAATTAGTTCATCAATTTCTTCTACAGAGTTGACCAGATGTATAGCTAGTAGTTTTTCAATCTTTAGTTTCTTGTCAAGCTCCATAACTGCAATTCTCTTTGCATCTAACCTCCTGTACAATTCAGTTGGCAAATCATCTACAACTTCTATTAATACTTTCTTGTATATATCAAGATGTAGTATTATGCTATTCTCAATACTTTCCTTTTCTTCATTAGTGAATGCATTGTACAGTTTTCTAACATTTGGTAGATTGTCGTCATCAGTTATTTCACTCAATAAGTTGTCCAAAGGTGGTATAAGCCATTGTTGTTTCTTTTTCTTTGGTGTCAACTTCTTTGCTGGTGGTCTCACTACCTGCTGCTTCTGCCTTGGTGTTCTTGTTTTCTTGGGAGGAGGAGAGAGTACCAGTGATGGTTTTCTCTTCCTATCAACTCTTTTAAACTCAACAGGAATTTCACTGTTAGAGGATGTACCAACTGGTGAGAGATGTGCCTCTGGTTGTAATCCTTCTAAGTAACTTTCCTTTATTCCAGTTATGTTCATGATATTTTCTTTTATTTTCTTAACTTTCTTAGATGCACTTCTTTTATAATTTTCTCTTCTCTTTCTTTGTTTCAATGTCTGTACACCACTTTCTATTGTTTCTGCATTTCCAAAAACCTTTTCTTCTGGTTCTCTAGGGGCTTCTAATAGGGCTTTAGCATAAGTTTCAATGATATTTACATCTGCCTCATACTCCATTTTGGTTACCCATACAGTTCTAGGAAGAACTGTCTCCATCCATATCTCATCCTTTTTAATTACAAAACATATTTCCTTTTCATACTCATCTACAATACTTTATGGTAATCTCTCTCTTGTTTTCATTTTTGCTTTGAATGTTTTGAAGTACTCTGTTATATTGTTATCCTTATCAATGCCCATACCGGTGAAAATTTCTAACAGTTGTTTGCCTACCGGTATATAATAACTACAGTATTTCTTACCAATACCAGGAACCTCATTTGTGAGATACAACATCATACATACCAGGAGATTGCCAAAATGAAAAGTACCTTTCTTGTCATCTTTTATCTTTTTCAGATTATCTATCATTTCATCCTTTAACCACTCACATACATCTATTTTTGCATCATTATTGACCATATCATATGCACTTTTAATACAAAGACTGGAAACGGAGTTGAGTCGGTTTGCATGTGTGGTTTTATAACCTAGGATCATGCTTATAAATCTAACATTCTCATCTTTGACATCATTTACTCTCAGGGATCTGCTGTCATATGTTTCTCCTATTAATGTCATGACAGTATTATTAGGAACCTTCTTGGTCTTATCTGGCCTGCTACCAGTGGAGGGTAAAGCAATCACTTCCCTAACTACTTCTCTGGTGATTTTGCAAATAGAATCTAGCCAAAAGAATTCTCCATGAACTTTGCTAAGGACAATCCTTACTACCTCCTTAGGAAAATCAGAGATGTCCAAGATTTCCACAAAACCTAAAGTTTCAATTGCCTTGTGTTCGGGAATTTTTGAAAAAGCACCTAGGGAATCATCCTGTTTCTCTATCTCGGGAATGATCTTAAAAATGGGCCTAGGGCGTTTCACAACTTCTACAATAGTAGGGTTTGCAATAAATTCTGAAGCAGAGGAGGAAGCCATTGATAAATACCTTAATATGCCTGATAATGGTTTGAGTGCTTGAAAGAACTTGCTTCACTTCTTCGCTTTGGATGCCTTCACTTGGATTTTCGTGCTCTTTGAAAGTTTGAATGCTCGGTGAATTGAAAGAGGGAAAATCACTAATTTATGTCTTTTCCTCCAACAACCACATTAAATGATCGCCGGTTAAGTGAAACTTAACACATCTGCCGGTAGAGAAGAATTCCATCTTCTCACCATCAATCGAGGGTAAACTTGCATGATTTTCAACTTGCTGCAATACCCCCAAAGGGTTAGTTCTCAGTGGGATGAAGAATCTCTTGTCGGTGGAGTAACACTCTGTTCTACTGGTGAAGGAATAGTCTCATCAACATTTTGATCTCTCTTTCTATTCCATTGTCTTGAAAATTCTTTTTTTACCTCATCAACCTTCTCTTTGTCTTTCAAACTGGGTCCTTTATTGTTTGTCGGTGAAGTCTTGCTTCTACAAAATTTTGCAATATTTCCAATCTTGTTACAATCATAACAAGTCACATTGTTTTTCTAAATAGCCTTTCCATATCCTATGTCGGTTTGTGTTCTGCATTGATTAGATAAGTGCCCAAATCTTCCATAAACATAACATCTTACATTCATTTTGCAGTTTTATGAATTGTGACCAATTTTGTTGCATTTGGAACATTGACCGATGGGTGCATTAATGTTCTGATTGTTTCTATAACTACACTGATTTTCTCTATGACCATACTTGTTACAGTTAAAGCATTTCCCATTAAATTTGTAAGAAGTAGGTTGTCTTACCGGTTTACTGTGATCATGATTGTTTGCAGTACCAGAACTTTCTCCAACTTCATATCCAGGTCCATTAGTATCTCCATTAGGTTTCTAACTTTTCAGCATACCATCAAGTTCTTTTGAACTTTTCTTGAATTTCTCTTTATGTTGATTTGCTCTAGCCAACTCATTTTCCAAAAATCCCTTTTGTCTCATAAGTTCAGTTTTATCATGTTCCATGTGAATCAAATCTATCTTATCTATCTTCAACATATCATTTTCATGACCAAGTCTTAGATTTTCATTTCCAGCATCATTGAGTCTTCTAGCCAAGTCATCTTCATTCTTCTTTCTGTCTTCAATGTCTTTACAAAATCTCATAGTCATGTCTTCCATTTCATTCCTTAAAGTCATGTTTTCTTGCCTCATCTTGCTTACAAGCTTCATAAGAGTTTCCTTTTCATCATCATTACTCTGCATATTCTCATGAAGTTATTTTCTCTTATTTCTAGCAATAGTGAGATTCTCTTGAAGTCCTTGAATGAATTCCCGTGCAGTCCTTAGATCATTTTCAAGCTTGATATTTTTCAATTTCTCTACATCATAGTCCACAAGAGCTCCTTCTAATTGCTTTCTTAAGTTCTCCATCTGTACCGGTGTCAGAATCTTCCTCAAGTTGTTAGACTTTTGAAAATAGAGGACCAAGCTCTGATACCAATTGTTATGATTGATGATAGTCCCAAAGATACTGAGATCGGGGGGGGTGAATTAGTATCTAACCGATTAACAGATTCTTTAACCTCATTAAGTATTTTGCATTCCAAAACATTGTACCGGTAAACAAGAATTAATGTAGTAAATAGGAATAGTAAAGACAACATAGAAAACACACCATAACATAAGATGTTTAGTGAGGAAACCCGGTGTGGGAAAAAACTCAATGGGATTTGTGACCCATAATATTCACTAACTGGCTAATGAATAGATATTACTTACAAGAGGGGCCTACACATGCAAGAAGGCCAACTGCCTAGAGCTCATTGCTCAATCACAAAAGAAAGTCTCACTGACTTACAAAATGGATTATGAAAATCCAATATAATGTACTGCTACAATTCAACATCTTCTATGCTAGGTTTAGTACTGGTTTAAGCTTATACTATAACCATAAACCTTAAAAGAATTTGCCTTAATATTTTCTCATCACTTCTACCATGTATCCATCCTATGTTCTATATCAAAATGATTTTCAAGATCTCATACATATATGAGTCTTATTACAATATCCCATGTCGACTTTTACAAAAGATATTTACAATAAACAAAACTTTATTCCTGTCGGTTGGAGTGTTGGCATACATTGTTGTCATTGTCGGTGAAGTGTTTGCCAGTGCCGATGCCTGTTGGTGCCAGTACCTAAAGGCATCCACAAGGTTGTTGGTAAGTTGCCATCAATGACAACACCATAATTTCTCACTAGAGTGTAGAATGCCAACACCATGATCATGACTTTATGAAGAAATCGTACATGACATTATCAACTTTGGAATGAATAATTCAATGCAATATTCATCAAGGTATCAACTTCCAGGTCAAGAATCTCAAATTTAGATCTAGCCTTATCCTTAAAAGATGAGCTTTTACTTTAGAATTTCCATTACATTTAAATTCAATTCAAGGGTCAATTCCAAGTTCCCATAGTTTGACCTAAGGCAAACCCCCCATAAACAACAATATTTTCCTTATTTATGTTTGCAGGTGACATATCTAAGAGCCATAAATTGAGATTCTGGTAGAGGAGACAATGATGATTAGATCTAACATTTGCAGAGGCAAAAATTGGATGACCAGGACAAAAAATTATGCCGTGGTCTCGAGGATTTTTTATGAACCTGTGGGAACATATTCTATGCAACATCCAAATTTTGGAAGATTATAGTCCATTAACATTTGAAATCAAAGATCGAAACGCAAATTGCCACACAGTCCTACACTTTCAAGTTGAACTTGTTGTCACTAGTGCTCCTCAGTTTCTTCTACTCAAACTTAGCCCTGTATCTATATTTTGTACTTGTAGCTTGTTTTTTTTGTTTCATGTCAATTATTCATCATTAACCCTAGATATAACATTAAAATACATTAAAATCAGTTTCAATTAAATGAAAAAATTAACTTGATATGCATTCGATCTCCTTGCATTGGATCAATTGAGTTCTCCCATCCTTCAATGGTTTGGTTGGAAAGTTAGGTTATTTCCTAGTTTACAAGGCTTAACTTGTGAAACCTTAATTTTCTCATCCATTACAACAATATATAAGTGTGGGCCAATATGGATGCCAAAAATTGGGAAACAACGACATGGGTAGGAAATGTATCAATATTCAAGTTTGGATCATGTCATTCTTGGTAGTAATATAAATGTCATATATATTCAGACTCTAAGAGTTCCTCCCATTTTAATTTGATCATCATAATAATTTTTGGATCTATTTCCTTAAAATATAGAAGTATGTTATGAAAGAAAGAAATATTTTATAGTATATTTTATTATAAAAGAGAATAGAACTATCATTTCAAATTTGTACTATTTTTACCAAAAATATTTTGGATCAAACTCTATGATCCATTATTAAGATGAAGAGATAAATTTATGAACATGAAAAATGGTAAATAATAGATATTACATAAGTAGATAAAGGAAGGGTGAGAAAAGGAAAACCAGGGTCTTTTTTCTTAATACCAAAGCCAACGTAGAAAAGGATATTCTTAAGGTTCTAGGCTTCCAGTCAGGATCCCTTCCATGCATATACCTAGGGCTCCCATTGGATAAAGGGACTAGACCGGCCAAGCTTTGGGATAGCGTTCTAGCCAAATTGGATTCAAAGTTGCAATCTTGGAAAGGCAAATGGCTATCTTTAGCAGGTAGAATTGTTCTGATCCATTCAGTCCTCTCAACAATCCCTCAATGTTACATGTTTTGCCTAGAGATCCCCGGTTGCATTTGGGATAGACTTATAAGGATCTTGAGATCTTTTCCATGGAAAGGACTAGGAGATAAAAAGGAAGTATGCATTAATAGCATGGGATACTCTCTGTCTACCTAAAATGAATGAAGGTTTAGGCTTCAGGAATATAGATAGCCAATATAGGGCACTTGAAGCCAAATTAGTATTGAAAATTTACAAAGAACCACATCTAAAATGGGTTAAAATAGTTAAAAATAAGTATCTAGGTAGCTTTGATTCAACCAGCATCTTTAAAGCCTCTCTCCTACCCAAAGGTTCCAGAATATGGAATTTCATTTCCTATTGCAGAAAATTCCTCTCTGAACAAGTCTCTTGAAATATTGGTATAGGTGATGAAGCTCTATTCTGGGAGGACTTCTGGGGTGGATACCCCTCTCTTCGTAGCCTAATCCATAATGATTCCTTAAAGCATGAATTGGACCTATCTTAAGGAACCTGTGTCAGAGATTATGTTTCCTTCCCTAAATTAGATCCAACTTTAGGATGGGTCTGGAAGCCCCTCTTAGTATCCCCCCCAACCAAAGAAATTGTTCTCTACTTATCTTTATCCTCAAGTCTAGAAAACTGCTATCAACTCGAGCCAAGACCATCTGATCTAGCTTGGTTCCTCGAATAGGGAAAATAGTGTTAAATGGGGCTATAAAGCAGCACATAAGTTAGAAACTAGGTCAGCTTCCAATCTCCCTCTATCCTTATGTTGGCACAAGGCATGCTCCCCAAAAGCTGGAACCTTGTTCTGGACTGATCTTCAAAAGAGAATCCTCACCAAAGAGTGTTTTTGGAAACTAGGCTTTGCAGGCCCCTCAAGGTGCCCTTTATGTTGCAAAAGCCAGGAAGAGGTGGACCACCTATTACTCAATTGTGATTTCACAACATCATGTTGCCATTGGTTACTTAATAGACTCAATTTAAGTTTGTCCTGTCAATAGGACCTCCTCTCTTTTCTCCAGAGCTCGCTTGTACCCCAAAATTTTGGGTACTATGGCCACATCTATATTATATCTCCCTCAATCCTCCTTTGGGAAGTATGGAAAGAAAGGAATAGAAGAATATTAAAATATAAAGCTCTCATCTTGGAATCCTTGATTGTCAAAATTGAGGCATCCATTATTGAGATCGCTAATAATTTTATGAGGAAAGTGATAGTTCTGATACTTAAAGTAAGTATAGATCCAATAGCCAACAAGATGAGAGGGGGGGGTGAATCATACAAACTTAATCTTCCATAAAAACATCAAATTCAACCTCAGTAGCATATATTTCAGTAATATAACCAAAACTACTAAACATACAAACTCAAAAGCATATAAACATCATAAACCTCATAACACCAGATTTAACGTGGAAACCCAAATAGGGAAAAATCACTGCGGGATTTCGGACCCACTAAGAAATATACTCTTCTAAAGTATGCTCGGTTAAAAGAAAATCCTGTTAAAGATTATAAACACATTGCTAGATGTGACCCGGTTAAGGGATTTCCCTCAGATCTGTTAGGATCTTCACCTTGTTAGAAGTGACCTTGTTAAAGGATTTCAAACACTCAATCAGAATGTCACCTTGCTAGAGGGTTTTACAAATAAGACTCTTAAGTCCACTCGGTTAAGAGATTTTCTGTCACTTTAACAAAATAACAGTAATAAAAATCTATCTGCAACTTCACATCTAAAATGCTAAAGCAGATTCTTATTTGCTCAATACAATATAGACATAGAACTAATCTTGTCCATCTGTTGGGCTTCTATACTCTATTATTCAAATAGGTCTTCAAGCTTCTGTGCTTGGTAATCACTATGTAGCATCCCTGTGCATACACTTGCCCGCATACATTGTTTATCAACAGTTCCCTATTTATAAACAATTAGCTAACCGCTTAATCTCCTTGATCACATTTCCCATGATCAATCATAGCCATCAGATCTTCATGCTTGACCAAGTTCAATGCATCTTTCGATCTGAAAAATGTTTTACCTCACCTTGGAACTTGTGCTAGGGTATTACGGTTCAATCTGAATTGTAGATCTTCGTTTCGATCTTCCATTGCCATAGATTCTTAACAAACTATATTTACGGCATACCAATCATTTAATCAATTCCAGCTCATTAGCTTCCTTCATTAAATAATGCATGTAAACATTTAATGCATTCTGTTACAGCTTGGTTACAACTCGGTAAATACTAAACTTCACTCGATAGACATTCTGTCTTCATTAACCGATAGCGATAACCTTAGGGTTTACCGACTATGTTCTTTGCTTGGTATCATAGTATAGTATTAACCCTACAATTTACAACATATGTATGATGTCAAAACAATCTAAACATCATGATCTCATCATTCTCTGACTCGGTAATAGTTGCCCATTGAATACCTTATTCATTGTCTTATTCATCATAATCTTTCTGTGTCTTTTACCAACATCTTTATACTCTTCAAATCATACTTCTCAAGATATGGCAACAGCATACTGAATTAGAAAATCAATTTCTTGACATCAATGACAAAATGATAATATTAAGACAGTAAACATCCTTAATCAGTTATATCCATAATCATCAACAACCTTCTCAATATCCTTGTTGAGATGCCAACAATCTTCCATTGTCTGTTATAATGCCAAATGCTAACAATCTCCCCCTTTGGCATTGATGGCAAAACCAATTGATTTGACCTTGAAAGATTCGGATTGCTGTGATTCTGAAATGTTGAAATGCTCTCCCCCATACTTTAGACTTCTCTTATTTTCTTCAGTCTTTTCAATCAATCTTCTCTCCCTTATATCAATCTTCTCCCCCTTTGACAACAATGCCAAAAAGTAAACAACTAAAACATAATTTCTTCTTGTATGAAGTGATTTCCTGCTATTGTGTATCAACTGAGTTTCGGTTAGAGCATTTTGTCTTCAATTCCCGTTCCCTGTATGGTATCCTATATTGTTTCCTGCACACCTTTAGAAAACCTCCTAAAGTGTGTAAATCAACATCAACTCCTAAAAGATATTCGATAGAGTCATCGGATTGATGCTTTCACCGAACTCGGTCAATGAGTAGAAGATAGGGGTAGGACCCCTAACTTACTTCTGAGATATTCAAAAATGTCCCTTGGTAGTGGTTTGGTGAAGATATCTGCTATTTGTTCCTTTGTGCTAACATACTCCAACACCACTTTCTTCTCTTGAGCTTCTTCTCTAAGATAATGATATTTGATAGAGATGTGCTTTGTCTTAGAGTGCATAACAGGATTTTTTGAAATGTTAATGGCACTAGTATTATCACAGAATATAGTTACTGGCTCGGTAACTTTCTCATTTATACCTTCCAACAGTTGTTTGATCCATGCAATGCTGGTACAATTCAATGCTGCAGCAACGTATTCAGCTTCTGTTGTTGACTGTGAAACACATCCTTTTTTCTTGCTATTCCAACTCACTAGACTTTCTCCTAAAAAGAAAGCTTCTCCACTTGTGCTTTTTCTGTCATTAATGTTGCCTGCCTAATCAGCATCAGTATAAACTTTTAAATCTAAATTATTTCCTTTCTGATATACTAAGCCATAATCTTCAGTGCCTTTCAAGTATCTAAAATTCTTTTGATTGCTGTCATGTGTGTTTCCTTAGGATCTGCAGAGAATCTTGCAACTATACCTACTACATGTGCTATGTCTGGTCTGCTGTGAACAACATATTGTATCTTTCCAATCATGGATCGGTAAAGTGTCTCATCAACAGATGCAGATTCATCATTCTTTGATAATTTACAGTTGGTAGTCATAGGAGTACTTACTGGTTTTGAATCCTCCATTCCAAATTTCTTCAAGATTTCCTTTATGTACTTGGATTGAGTAATGAAAATCTCATTTTTCATTTGTAGTATCTGTAAACCTATTAAATACTTTATCTCACTGATTAATGACATCTCAAATTCTTTGCTCATTTCATTTCTAAAGTTCTTACATAGAGAGTCATTTCCACAAAATATAATATCATCAACAAATATGGCTGAGATCAGTATTCCATTTTCATCCTTCTTCATGTGCATATTGTTGTTCTCACTTGTCCTTATAAAACTAATCTTAATCAAATAAGAGTGCAATCTTTCATACCATGCTCTAGGTACTTGTTTCAAACCATATAAAGCTTTGTTCAATTTACATACCTAATCTTTATTATTGTCTTCAACAAATCCTTCAGGTTGTTCAATAAAAACTTCTTCTTCTAATATTCCATTTAGAAATGCAGATTTGACATCCATTTGATATACCTTGCACTTTTTGAAAGCAACATATGCTAACAATGTTCTTACTCCTTCAAGTATAGCAACAGGTGCAAAAATTTCACCATAATCAATTCCTTCTTCTTGAGCATAACCTTTGCAAACTAGTCTTGCTTTGTTTCGAATGAGCTCTCCTTTTTCATTTAGCTTGTTTCTGAAAATCCACTTTGTACTAATTACATTTTTGTCCTTCAGTCTTGGGATTAGTGTCCATGTGTCATTCTTCTTGATTTGATCAATCTCTTCTATCATAGCATTTATCCAATCTTCACTGTTAAATGCCTCTTTCACTATTCTCGGTTCAAATTCAGATATCAGACATGTGTTCTGTCTCAGTTTGTTCCTTGTCATCACTAGATCATCCTTATCTCCTATAATCTGACTTGGTGCATGATGTCTTCTGACATACTTGGCTAATACAGGCTCGGTAGGCTCTGTATGATCTTCTTTATCACTCGGTAACTGGATATTCTCTTTATTTTCTTCAACAGTCTTCTTGGTAAGACTTGTCGGTTGAACATAGACAAATTCATCATAGTCTTTTGGTTCCTTGGAATTTCCTTCATCATTTCTTTTTGCAAATTTATCAATTTTCACATTTGCACTTTCTACTATTTTGTTAGATGATTTGATCAGACATTTAAATGCTTTGCTTCTAGAAGAATAACCTAGAAATGTTCCTTCTTTACTCTTCTGATCAAACTTGCCATTTCTATCATCTTTGTGAACATAGCATCTACTTCCAAAGATTTTAAAATAACTTACATTAGGTTTCTTATCATACTAGATTTCATATGGTGTCTTCAAAGTACCTTTCTTCAATTGTACTCGGTTCAGGGTGTAAACTGTTGTGCTTATTGCTTCTCTCCAAAATGTTTGTGGCACTTTCTTTTCAATCATCAGTGTTCTAGCACAATCCACAATAGATCTATTTCTTCTCTCAGCTATTCCATTCTGTTGTGGAGTTCTCAGTGCAGAGACTTGTCTTTTAATACCATGATCATTGCAGAATAAGTTGAACTCATTAGATGTGAACTCTCCTCCTCTATCTGATCTAAGACATTTCAGTTGTCTTCCTGTTTCATTTTCAACTCTTGCCTTGTACCATTTAAACATTTGAAAAGCTTCTGATTTTTCTTTTAAAAACAATACTGACATCATCCTTGAATAGTCATCCACAAATAATATGAAATATTTATCACCATAATAACTTTGAACTTCCATAGGACCACAAAGATCAGTGTGCACAAGATCTAAAATTCCCTTATAAGTGTAAGACTTACTTGTAAAGCTTGATCTTGTCATCTTACCCATCTGGCATCCTTGGCACATAGCATTCTCAGGTTTTTCAAGACCCGGTAGACCTCTTACTCGGTGCTTCTTGCTTATTTTGATCAGATTATCAAAATTTACATGACAAAACCTTTTATGCCATAACCAGGTATCATCTATCTTTGCATACAAACATTTATTCTGAGTTGAGTCAAGGTGAAATGTGTTACCTTTTGTTTGTGTCTTGGTAGCACCTGACTTTCCATTCTTGTCATGAACTTTGACAACTCCTTTCTGAAATTCTATTTGGTAACCTGTGCTGTTTAGTTGTGCTACACTCAACAAATTATATTTCAAACCTTCAACCCAATAAACATCATTGCATCTTTCATTGTCAAGAATTGTTATATATCCTTTAACTTTCACCAGACATGGTGCATCATTACCAAATCTTACATAGCCTCCATCATAATCTTCTAATATAACAAACTTGTGTTTATCTCCTATCATATGATGTGAGCATCCACTATCTATGATCCAAGAATCATTAGTGTTTGTGTGAGATATTAGGGGTTTTTCTTCATACCTTTCTTCATCTGATCCATCTTTGATAGCCACATAAACTACTTCCTTTGTATCAGTTTCATCTGATTTATCATCGTTGGATTCCTCATCGGCTATTAAGGATGTCTTTCTATCTCTTCTTCTGATGTCTCGGTGTCCTCTATAATGATTGTATTTTTGTCTGTCATCTCGGTAATCTCTCTTTTCAATAGAATCTTTGTTAGGATAGTTAGAAGCCATATGTCCCATCTTATCACAATTGAGACATTTCAAAGGTAGTTTTCCTTTATACTTACCTTTGCCTCTCGGTAACCTTTTGGCTAATAGTGCTTCAAACTCTTCTTGCTTTCTGATTTCCTCATATAGTTTGTGTACTTCTTCCATGTTCTTACAAAATCTTTCACTTGCTCCACTGTGATCTCCTTCAGAGTACTTATACTTTCTTTCATTGTAATCATTAGATTCATCAAGATGAAAAGAACTAAATGCAGATTCAACTTTATTTACCGAAGATCCACTGTTATCAAAGTTACTTAACTCAAATGCATGTAGTTTACCAATAGTAGCATCTAAAGAAACTGACATATTAGGTACAGACCTCAATTCATTGATTGCAGAGACTCGGATTGCATAAGTTGGTAGAAGGGTTCTTAACAACTTACTTGTTATATCCTTTTCTTCAATAGTTCCACCTGCTCCTTTGATTTGATTGACAATCTCCTTTAGTCTTGTACTGTACTGAGTTATGTTCTCACCTTCACTCATCTTCATGGATTCAAGTTGTCCTCTTAGACTATCTACTTTTTCTCTTTGAACATGTTCATCTCCTCCATATACTGATATGAGCTTATCCCACATTGCCTTTGCATCATTGCAGCCTTCTAGGTCATTAAACTCTGAGTTGATCAATGCAGATGTTATTTCAATCATTGCTTGGATATGTTCTTGCTTTTCCTTTATCTCTTCCATTGTCAATGGATAGGTGCTCAGTGTAACAAAATCATTCTCCAGATAGTATACAATATTCTCCAACTCCTGATAGATGCAGCTTCATCCTTTTCTGCCATGTAGAGAAACTTGACTTGTTCAGCTTCGGTGCATCCCTCTTATACATCTTTGGATCTTTAACTCAAGTTCCTTTAAACTTTTCTTCTGGAGTCCAAAGCTCTGATACCAATTGATAGTTCTGATACTTAATGTAAGTATAGATCCAATAGCCAACAAGATGAGAGGGGGGGGTGAATCATACAAACTTAATCTTCCATAAAAACATCAGATTCAACCTCGGTAACATATACTTTAGTAATATAACCAAAACTACTAAACATACAAACTCAAAAGCATATAAATATCATAAACCTCATAACACCAGATTTAACGTGGAAACCCAAATAGGGAAAAACCACGGTGGGATTTTGGACCCACTAAGAAATATACTCTTCTAGAGTATGCTCGGTTAAAAGCAAATCCTATTAAAGATTACAAACACATTGCTAGATGTGACCCGATTAAGGGATTTCCCTCAGATCTGTTAGGATCTTCACCTTGTTAGAAGTGACCTTGTTAAAGGATTTCAAACACTCAATCAGAATGTCACCTTGCTAGAGGGTTTTACAAATAAGACTCTTAAGTCCACTCGGTTAAGAGATTTTCTGTCACTTTAACAAAATAACAGTAATAAAAATCTATCTGCAACTTCACATCTAAAATGCTAAAGCAGATTCTTATTTGCTCAATACAATCTAGACATAGAACTAATCTTGTCCATCTGTTGGGCTTCTATACTCTATTATTCAAATAGGTCTTCAAGCTTCTGTGCTCGGTAATCATTATGTAGCATCCCTGTGCATACACTTGCCCGCATACATTGTTTATCAACAGTTCCCTATTTATAAACAATTAGCTAACTACTTAATCTCCTTGATCACATTTCCCATGATCAATCATAGCCATCAGATCTTCATGCTTGACCAAGTTCAATGCATCTTTCGATCTAAAAAATGTTTTACCTCGCCTTGGAACTTGCATATATTTCTTGGAACTTGTGCTAGGGTATTGCGGTTCAATCTGAATTGTAGATCTTCCTGTCGATCTTCCATTGCCATAGGTTCTTAACAAACTATATTTACGGCATACCAATCATTTAATCAGTTCCAGCTCATCAGCTTCCTTCATTAAATAATGCATGTAAACATTTAATGCATTCTGTTACAGCTTGGTTACAACTCGGTTACAACTCGGTAAATACTAAACTTCACTCGGTAGACATTCTGTCTTCATTAACCGATAGCAATAACCTTAGGGTTTACCGACTAGGTTCTTTGCTTGGTATCATAGTATAGTATTAACCTTACAATTTACAACATATGTATGATGTCAAAATAATCTAAACATCATGATCTCATCATTATCTGACTCGGTAATAGTTGCCCATTGAATACCTTATTCATCCTCTTATTCATCATAATATTTCTGTGTCTTTTACCGACATCTTTATACTCTTCAAATCATACTTCTCAGGATATGGCAACATCATACTAAATTAGAAAATCAATTTCTTGACATCAATGACAAAATAATAATATTAAGACAGTAAACATCCTTAATCAGTTATATCCATAATCATCAACAACCTTTTCAATATCCTTGTTGAGATGCTAACAATCTTCCATTGTCTATTATAATGCCAAATGCTAACAGAAAGACCCTCTGAAGCACACAAAATTTTCTCTTAGGGATGAATCAATTAGGAATAAATGGACCAGTCTCATCCTCCCCATGTAAATTGGTTTAGGAGATAAGTACAACTTATCCGATAGAAGTATGCGTGAATGGGTTCCCCTGCCCCAAGGTTTGTTCAAGCTCAATTTCGATGGAGCCTCTTGGGGAAACCCTGGTATAGAAGGGATAGGTTGTGTTATTCACTCTGGAGAAAGGGAAGAAGTGGTTGCTATCGCTAAACCTATAGGGACAACCACTAATAATGTGGTAGAAGCCACTATAGTGGTAAAAGGGATGTTGCTCTACCATGAATTGGGTATCCAGAATCTATAAATTGAAGGAGACTCTGCAATCATCATGAATTCCCTCAGATCAGGTATCTCTTGCAACTAGAAAATTAACAATTTAATCAAAAGGGCAGGGACTTGCTTCCCTATTTCAAATTTGTTATCATCAATCATACTTATAGAGAAGGAAATTGTAGAGCAGATGAACTTGCTAACATAGGAGCAGATGGGAAGGAGCTCAAAATCTTAGGCAAAACCAATGCTCTGCCTTATAAGGAAGTGCCTTCATCCACCTAGATTTTATCATATTCCATGCCCAATAGGCTGGTAACCCTGGCTCAATCCCCCATCTCTCCCAGACATAAGCAATAGCATGCTCCAATTCCTTTCAGGTATCTCATCCATTCTAGGTTTGTTTTATCACTCATCCTAAATCTTTGGCCTTCCTTCTACAAGAACATCTCTATCCTTCATCCCTGCTCTTCTCCATCCCCGATCAGTTTTACCTTCCTTACATATTCAAAAACAGGAATCCAATCGTCCAAACCCTAAATTCAGGATCAAACATTCCTCCCCTCATAGCTCGAGAGATACATTTGCAAGGAAACACATCAATATATATATATATACATATACATATATATATACATATATATATATATATATATTCATATTTATATATATTTATATATATACACACACACACATATATATATATACTCATAAATATATATATATATGTATGTATATGTTGATACACATGTAGTCATACTTACATATGTATACACACACACACACACATATATATATATGTATATATATATATATATATATGTATACATATGTATACACATATATATATATACATATGTATATTCATACATATATATATATATATATATATATATATATATGTTGATATTTTGGTATGGTTTTGTCATTGATGTCAACACCTACTAAAACACTAGCACTTTGGAGATCCAGCAACATTCACCGACAAGCAAGTAACTATTGCACAATTACTGGTATCTAATACACCGGCAAGATATAATGATCACCGACACTTGGAATGGCATGGAAGACACATGGTTATGTCGAAGACATCATTTGGACATCTTGTCCTGGAGCTTTGTTCATTGGTATATTCATAGTTGCATATTTGCTGTTACCGGCAAATAGATCTAGGGTTACACCGGCAGGTTTATCTTTTCTAGATCAACATGGCATGCTATGGAGATAATTAATTATTGTTGTAAATGCATTAAGCTAACATATTCAATTGGTTATTGCATCAGATATTATATTGTTTGTAAAATGATTTTATTGTAATATCTTGTAGAGCCGACCTACTAAAATTGGTCTTAGGTTATGGTATAAATGTAAGATCTTATCTGTAAGATCAAATGTGGAATGTGAAAAAGGATTGTGTGAAGGTATATGCGAGATTAAGCAGAGCTATACATGCAGACATCATCTGAAGACTAAAGGAGGGTTTTTGTGAAAGCATATCAGCATTACACCGGTACTGAATCTAGCATATGAAGATGCTATTTTGTGCAGTACATTCTTATTGGATTTAACCGTCCAACTGTAGTCAGCGTGACTTTGATTTTGTGATTGAGCAATGAGCTCTAGACTATTGGCCTTTCTGCATGTGCAGACCCCATTTATGTACACTTACTATCTATAGTAGTATCATCTGATTGTGGGTAAGGTTTCCCACCATGGTTTTTCCCCTTACAGGGTTTCCACGTACAAATATTGGTGTTATGTGTTGTGGATGACTTTGTGTTTATGTTTCATGCACTAATCCTTACCAGTATAGCAATTAACTATTATAACTGTCTACTGGCATACTTAACTGGTTTACTGATATTAAGCATTAAGTTGGTTAAATTTTTTTTGGTTTAAATTTATTTGACAACTGATTCACCCCTCGCCCCCCCCTCTTAGTTGTCTCTGGGACCTAACAATTGGTATCAAAGCTTAGTCCTCTTTTGCAGAAGTTTAACAGCTTGAGGAGATTCAATGTCTACTAATTATTTCAGGAAGGACAATCCTAAAATTGATGGAACCAACTATGGCATACGGAAGATCAGAATGGAGACACATCTGAATTGCATTGAAAAAGACATATGGGAAGTTACAAAGAATGGTTATACTATTGTTGTACCAGGTCATCCCAGTCCAGCTAACTTGACAAAAGATGGGGAAAATGATTGCAAAGCAAGAGTAGCACTTTTGAGCGCATTATCAAATCAACAAATCATGGGACTATCAGATAGGTCTATTTCTAAGGCTATTTGGGATCATTTGGAAACATTGAATGAAGGAGATTCCATAGTCAAAATTGCAAAACTTGAATGCTTCTGAGTCAAGTATGAACATCTGAAAATGGAAGAAGATGAAAGGATTTATGCTTTTATGGAAAGAGTAAATGAAATTGTTCTGGGTATTAAATGTTGTGGAGGAACCTTAAGTGAGGATGAAATTGTTTCAAAAGTTTTAAGAGGATTGCCACCAGCATATAAAATGAAAGTCACTACTATAAATGAGTTAAGAACAATGCCTAATACATCAGTTACTAGGGATACATTGATTGGGAAACTTTCAGCTTTTGAAATTGAAGAATTTGGTCTTGTTGCTACTATAAAGATAGATTTGGCCTTTAAAGCATCAACATCATCTGCTCCATCAATTGACAAATCTGATTGGAAAGCCTTTTATGCAAGAGAACTTGAAGAAAGTAGGAAAGAAAATGAAGAACTTGAAGAACTTGAAGCACTATTTGCAAGGAAAATGCCTAAAGGTCCAGCTGGAAGTAAGTATGAAGCTAAAGCACCCTTTAAATGTTTTAACTGCAATAAGATTGGTCATATCGCTTCAAGATGCCCTAATAGACATGCTAGACTAAGAGAAGAAGCTAGAAGAACATACAAGCCTAACCCTAAATATCAAAGATACAGATTTAAGAAGAATAAAGACAAATCTTGTTACATTGCTGATGAAGGTGTGACTGATGATTCTGATGAGGATCCAATAGACAATGGATGGGTTTTTGTTGCTATAACAAAAGATCAACCGGCACCTACTAATCAACTAGTAGTACAGGCCCTGGTAGCTAAAGTTGAAGTAAAGGATGAATGGATCATTGATTCAAGATGCTCATATCATATGATAGGAGACAAAGGTAAATTCTTGAACTTTCAAGAATACAATGGAGGCTTAGTGAGATTTGGAGATGACAAAGCTTGTTCAATCAAAGGTAAAGGTTCAATATGGTAAGCATAACACTAACAATGTCTACTATATTGAAGGATTAAAGCATAATATTTTGAGTGTTGGTCAATTAGTTGAGAAAGGATTTCAGTTACAATTTAAAAATGGAAAATACAAAATCATGAACATAATTGGTTTGGAAATTGCAACCGGTAATCAGACTAGAGGTAATATCTTTCATTTGAATAACAATGAAAAGACATGCTTAATTGCACATATAGATGAAAGTTGGTTATGGCATAAGAGACTCTGTCATGTAAACTTTGATTGCATGGTAAAGATCAGTACTACTAAGGCAGTTAGAGATTTACCTAAAATTGTCAAATCTCAGAATACAGTATGTAAGGAATGTCAATTTGGAAAACAAGTTAGAGCTAGTTTCAAAAGTATTCTAGAAAAATCAAATAATGCTCTTGATTTGATTCACATTGATTTATGTGGTCCAGCTAGAACTAAAAGATTACAAGGTGATAGATATTTCATGCTAATCATTGATGACTATTCTAGAATGTGTTGGGTTACTTTTCTCAGAGAAAAATCAAAAGCACTTGGAAAGTTCAAACTATTCAAAGCTATGGTAGAATTTACATCTAAGGAATTTAATACATTTTGTGAAGTGAATGGAATCAAAAGACAACTATCAGCACCTTGGACACCACAACAGAATGGAGTTGTTGAAAGGAAAAATAGAACTATCTTGGATGCAGCAAGAAGTATGTTATCAGAAGAAAACCTACCACATTTTTATTGGAGAGAAGCAGTCAGCACAGTGGTCTATACATTTAACAAAGTTCACATCAAAGGTGAAACCAGTAAGACCCCTCATGAACTATGGTTTGGTAATACTCCTACTCTTAAGTATTTCACAATTTTTGGAAGTAAATGTTATATCAGAAGAGATGAGTATATTGGCAAATTTGATCCTAGAAAAGATGAAGGAGTATTTCTTGGTTATTCATCTAAGAGCAAAGCATATAGATGTTTTAACAAGAGATTGCAAAAAATTGTTGAGAGTAAAAATGTAAATATTGATGAACAATTCAGAGGAACTTCAAGGTATATAGACTCTGAACCGGCAACAAAATTTTTGACAAATGAACCTACTCTAAATCCACCGGTACAGAATGAAGATCCAGTTACACCAATATCATCTGAGGATTCCACAATATTTGAGGAACAACAACAAACTAAGACACCCCAATGTAAGACTAAATCATTCTGAAGATCAGATAATTGGAAACAAGTTTAAAGGAGTTATGACAAGAGGAATATTGGCAAATGAAGAGGAATATCTTATTTCTCAAATTGAACCATCATCTATTAATGAGGCATGTGAAGATAAATTTTGGATTAAAGCTATGGAAGAAGAATTAGAAAAAATTGAGAAAAACTACACTTGGACATTAGTTCCCTGGCCTAAAGATAAAAATGTAATTGGAACCAAATGGGTATTTAGAAACAAACTTAATGAAGATGGTAAGGTTGTCAGAAATAAAGCAAGACTAGTGTGTAAGGGATATTCTCAGAAAGAAGGAGTTGATTACAATGAAAACTTTGCACCATTAGCTAGAATTGAGGCAGTCAGATTATTTTTGGGTTTTGCAGCACACAAGAACTACAAAGTTTATCAAATGGATATTAAATGTGCATTTTTGAAAGGAGATCTTGAAGAGGAAGTATACATTGAACAAACTGATGGATTTTCTTTGACAGATGACAATAATATGGTTTGTAGGTTAAGAAAAGCTCTGTATGGACTAAAACAAGCTCCAAGAGCTTGGTATGCAAGATTGGATAAGTATCTTTTAAAGATTGGTTTACTAAAGGAAATGCAGACAACAATTTATATTATAAAGTAACTATTGATGACATCTTGATTATAGAAGTATTTGTTGATGATATAATCTTTGGAGGAGAAGATGGATTATGTAAGGAATTTTCTATTAAAATGCAGCAAGAATTTGAAATGTCTATGATTGGAGAAATAAAATTCTTTTTAGGATTGCAGATTTCACAGACTGATAAAGGTATATTCTTGAGTCAATTCAAATACTTAAAAGAGTTACTAAAGAAATTTCGGATGGAGAACTCTAAACCGGTAAGCACACCTATGACAACAAATGACAAATCACAAAGGATTGAATCTACACCTATTAATCCAACTAGATACAAATCTATGATAGGAGGTGTACTATATTTGACACAAACCAGACCTGATATTATGAATGCAGTATGTATTGTTTCAAGATTTCAAATTAATCCTAGAGAAAATCATGCATCAGCAGTAAAAAGGATTTTTCGGTACTTACAAGGCATTATAAATCTTGGATTATGGTATCCTATAGATGAAAAATTTGAATTAGGTGCATACACAGATGCAAATTGGGAAAGAGATGTGGATGATAGAAAAAGCACCATCGGTGGAGCATTCTTTCTTGGAAACAGATTAGTTTCTTGGTTGAGTAAGAAACAAAGTTGTACATCTTGATCAATAGCAGAATCAGAATATGTTCCAGCAGCAACTAACTGTACACAGGTACTATGGCTTAAGCAAATGTTGAAAGACATAAAGGTAAAATGCAAGGAACCTATTACTATCTACTGTGATAACACTACAGCAACTGATATATCTAAGAATCCAGTATTACTTTCTAAAACCAAACATGTTTCTATCAAACTAAATTTTCTAAGGGAAAAAGTTGAAGCAAAGGAGATAAAACTAGTTTATGTGAATACTAAAGAGCAGATTGTAGATATTTTCACTAAACCTTTGCCTAAGGAGACTTTTGAATATCTCAGAGATCAGCTTGGAGTCATACCACTGGTAGAGACTTAGACAATTGATGATTGTCATCAACCGGTAGAATTAACAGAGAAATCTTTTATTCTGGTCTTTGATGAGGAAGCTACTTCTCAGGGGGAGTAGTTGCTATACTGAATTGATTGGTATTTTGTATATGAACTTGGTTTTATTTTAACTTTGGCATTTGATGTCAAAGGGGGAGAGATATCTATGGAAAAACACATTATCTTTATTATATTTTGGGGAGAGATTGGTATGGAAAAACTTTGGAAAACACGTGTTGCTCCCAGGGGGAGAAATTGTTGTTTAGAGAGATTGTTGCTACTCTCTATATCTGTATTTTGATTTCTGGTTATAATCTTTTTGGAGATTATTGGTTTTTGGTACTTGGCATTTTTGTTTTGGCACTCTGATGATTTTTCTATTTTGGTATGGTTTTGTCATTGATGTCAACACCTACTATAACACTAGCCCTTTGGAGATCCAGCAGCATTCACCGGCAAGCAAGTAACTATTGCACAGTTATTGGTATTTGATACATCAGCAAGATATAATGATCATTGACACTTGGAATGGCATGGAAGACACATGGTTATGTCGAAGACATCATCTAGACATCTTGTCCTAGAGTTTTGTTCATTGGTATATTCATAGTTGCATATTTGTTGTTACCGATAAATAGGTCTAGGGTTACACCAGCAGGTTTATCTTTTCTAGATCAACATGGCACGCTATGGAGATGATTATTTATTGTTGTAAATGCATTAAGCTGACATGTTCAATCAGTTATTGCATCAGATACTATATTGTTTGTAAAATGATTTTATTGTAATATCTTGTAGAGCTGACCTACTAAAATTGGTCTTAGGTTATGGTATAAATGTAAGATCAAATGTGGAATGCGAAAAAGGATTGTGTGAAGGTATATGCATGATTAAGCAGAGCTATACACATAGACATCATCTAAAGATTGAAGGAGGGTTTTTGTGAAAGCATATCAGCATTACACCGGTATTGAATCCAGCATATGAAGCTGCTATTTTGTGCAGTACATTCTTATTGGATTTAACCATCCAATTGTAGTCAGTGTGACTCCCATTTTGTGATTGAGCAGTGAGCTCTACGCTATTGGCCTTTCTGCATGTGTAGACTGTTGGTATTCTGGTATGGTTTTGTCATTGATGGCAACACCTACTAAATACACCTACTTTGCAGATCCAACAACATTCACCGGCAAGCAGTAATTTGTGCAACAGTTACTGGTATATGATCAACCGGCAGGATATAATGTTCACTGGTACCTGGAATGACATGGAAGACACTTGGTAATGTCGAAGACATCATATGGACACTTTATTTTGAAGTACTAATCATTGATATATTCTTATTTGCATATTTGCCTTTACCGACAAATAGGTCCAGGTTATCTAGGGTTACACCGGCAGGTTTATATTTTCTAGATCAGCATAGCACACTATGGAGATGATTTATTATTGTTATAAATGCACTAATCCGACATGTTTTATCAGTTATTGGATCGGATATTATATTATTTATAAAATGTTTAATTGTAATATCTTGTAGAGCCGACCTACTAAAATTGGTCTTAGGGTATGGTATAAATGTAAGATCTTATTTGTAAGATCAAGTGTGGAATGCGAAAAAGATTTGAGTGAAGGTATATGCGAGATCAAGTAGAGGTATACATGAAGACATCATCTGAAGGTGAAGTTAGGTTTTTGTAGAAGCATATCAGCATTACACCGGTACTGAATTCAGCATATGAAGATGCGATTTTTTACAGTACATTCTTATTGGATTTAACCATCCAACTGTAGTCAGTGTGACTCCCATTTGTGATTGAGCAGTGAGCTCTAGGCTGTTGGCCTTTCTACATGTGTAGACCCCTCTTTGTACACTTACTATCTGTAGTAGTATCATCTGATTGTGGGTAAGGTTTCCCACCATGGTTTTTCCCCTTACAGGGTTTCCACGTACAAATATTGGTGTCATGTGTTGTGGATGACTTTGTGTTTATGTTTCATGCATTAATTCTTACCGGTATGGCAATTTACTTCTAACACTGTCTACCGGCATACTTAACTGGTTTACCGGTATTAAGCATGAAGTTGGTTAATAAGTTTTTGGTTTGAATTTATTTGACAACCGATTCACCCCCCCCCCTCTTAGTTGTCTCTAGGACCTAACAATTGGTATCAAAGCCTAGTCGTCTTTTGCAGAAATTTAACAACTTGAGGAGATCCAATGTCTACTAATTATTTAAGAAAGTATAGTCCTAAACTTGATGGAACCAACTATGGGATATGGAAGATCAGAATGGAGACACATCTGAATTGCATCTGTAAAGACATCTGGGAAGTTACTAAGAATGGTTATACTGCTATTGTAGCTGGTCAAACTGCTCCAACTACTTTAGCTAAAGATGAAGAAAATGATTGCAAAGAAAGAGAAGCACTCTTGAGCACATTATCAGATCAAAAAATCATGGGATTATTAGATAGGTCTACTGCTAAAGCTATTTGGGATCATTTGGAAACAGTGAATGAAGGAGACTCCATAGTCAAAATTACAAAACTTGAAAGCTTCCGAGTCAGGTTGAACATCTGAAAATGGAAGAAGATGAAAGGATTTCTACTTTCATGGAAAGAGTAAATGAAATTGTTTTGGGTATCAAATGTTGTGGAGGAACCCTAAGTGAGGATGAGATTGTTTCAAAAATCTTAAGAGGTTTGCCACCGGCATATAAAATGAAGGTTACTGCTATAAATGAGTTGAGAACAATGCCTAATACATCAGTAACTAGGGATACATTGATTGGAAAGCTTTCAGCTTTTGAAATTGAGGAATTTGGTCCTGTTGCTACTATAAAAACTGATTTGGCCTTCAAAACATCAACATCATCTGCTCCATCTTTTGACAAATCAGATTGGAGAGCCTTTTATGCAAGAGAACTTGAAGAAACCAGGAAGGAGAATGAAGAGCTTGAAGAACTTGAAGCACTATTTGCAAGAAAAATGCCAAAAGGTCCAATTGGAAGTAAGTATGAAGGTAAAGCACCCTTTAAATGTTTTAACTACAATAAGATTGGTCATATGGCTTCAAGATGCCCTGATAGACATGCTAGACTAAGAGAAGAAGCTAGAAGGACATACAAACCTAATCCTGAATATCAGAGATACAGATTTAAGAAAAACAAAGATAAATCTTGTTACATTGCCGATAAAGGTGTGACTGATGATTCTGATGAGGATCCAGTAGACAACGGATGGGTCTTTGTTGCTATAACAGAAGATCAATCGGTACCTATTGCTCAACCGGTAGAACAAGCCCTAGTAGCTAAAGTTGAATCAAAGGATGAATGGATTATTGACTCAGGATGCTCACATCACATGACTGGAGACAAAGGTAAATTATTGAACTTTCAAGAATACAATGGAGGTTTAGTAAGATTTGGAGATGACAAAGCCTGTTCAATCAAAGGTAAGGGTTCAATATCTCTTGATGGTAAACATAACACTGACAATGTCTACTATGTTGAAGGATTAAAACATAATCTTTTAAATGTTGGTCAATTAGTTGAGAAAGGTTTTCAGTTACAATTTAAAAATGGAAAATGCAAAATCATGAATAGAACTGGTTTGGAAATTGCAATCGGTAATCAGACTAGAGGTAATATCTTTCATTTGAATAATAGTGAAAAGGCATGCTTAATTGCACATATAGATGAAAGTTGGTTATTGCATAAAAGACTATGTCATGTAAATTTTGATTGCATGGTAAAAATCAGTACTTCTAAGGCAGTTAGAGATCTACCTAAAATTGTGAAACCTTAGAATACAATTTGCAAGGAATGTCAATTTGGAAAACAAGTTAGAGCTGGTTTCAAAAGTATTCCAGAAAAATCCAATAATGCTCTTGATTTAATTCACACTGATTTATGTGGTCCAGCTAGAACTAAAAGCTTACAAGGTGATAGATATTTCATGCTGATTATTGATGATTATTCTAGAATGTGTTGGGTTACTTTTCTCAAAGAAAAATCAAAAGCACTTGGAAAGTTCAAACTATTCAAAGCAATGGTTGAAAATGAAACCGGTAAGAAAATCAAATGTTTAAGATCAGATCAAGGAGGAGAATTCACATCTAAAGATTTTAATACATTCTATGAAGTGAATGGAATCAAAAGACAATTATCAGCACCTCGGACACCACAACAGAATGGAGTTGTTGAAATGAAAAATAGAACTATCTTGGATGCAGCAAGAAGTATGTTATCAGAAGAAAATCTACCACATGTGTACTGGAGAGAGGCAGTAAGCACTGCTATCTATACATTCAACAAAGTTCACATCAAAGGTGAAACCGACAAGACCCCTCATGAACTATGGTTTGGTAATATTCCTACTCTTAAGTACTTCAAAATTTTTGGAAGTAAATGTTATATTAGAAGAGATGAGTATATTGGCAAGTTTGATCCTAGAAGTGATGAAGGAATATTTCTTGGTTATTCATCTAAGAGAAAAGCATATAGATGTTTTAATAAAAGATTACAGAAAATTGTTGAGAGTACAAATGTAAAGATTGATGAACAATTCAGAGGAACTTCAAGATATATAGACTCTGAATCAGAAATAGAAATTATGACAAATGAACCTACAATAAATCCACAAGTACATAATGATGATCCAGTTACTCCGGTATCATCAGAGGATTTCATAGTAATTGAAGAACAACAATAGAATAAGACACCCTGGTATGTAAGACTGAAACATTCTGAAGATCAGATAATTGGAAGCAAATTTAAAGGAGTTATGACAAGAGGAAGATTGGCAAATGAAGAGGTATGTCTTATTTCTCAAATTGAACCATTAACTATCAATGAGGCATGTGAAGATAAATTTTGGATCAAAGCTATGGAAGAAGAATTAGGACAAATTGAGAAAAATAATACTTGGACATTAGTTCCCCGGCCTAAAAATAAAAATGTAATTGGAACCAAATGGGTATTTAGAAAAAAACTTAATGAAGATGGTAAGGTTGTCAGAAATAAAGAAAGACTAGTGTGTAAGGGATATTCTCAGAAGGAAGGAGTTGATTACAATGAAACCTTTGCACCGGTAGCCAGAATTGAGGTAGTTAGATTATTCTTGGCTTTTGCAGCTCACAAGGATTACAAAGTTTATCAAATGGATATTAAATGTGCATTTTTGAATGGAGATCTTGAAGAGGAAGTCTATATTGAACAACCTGATGGATTTTCTTTAACAGATGACAATGATATGGTTTGCAGATTAAGAAAAGCTTTGTATGGATTAAAACAAGCCCCAAGAGCTTGGTATGCAAGATTGGATAATTATCTTTTAAAGATTGGTTTTACTAAAGGAAACGCAGATAGCAATTTATATTACAAAGTAACTAATGATGACATCTTGATTATTGAAGTATTGTTGATGATATAATATTTGGAGGAGAAGATGAATTATGCAAAGAATTTTCTCTTGAAATGTAGCAAGAATTTGAAATGTCTATGATTGGAGAAATAAAATTCTTTTTAGGATTGCAGATTTTACAGACCGATAAAGGTATATTTTTGAGTCAATCTAAGTACTTGAAAGAACTACTTAAGAAATTTGGGATGGAGAACTCTAAACCGGTAAGCACACCTATGACTACAAATGACAAATTATCTCAAAGGGATGAATCTACACCTGTTAATCCAACTAGATACAAATCTATGATAGGAGGTTTACTGTATTTGACACAAACCAGACCTGATATTATGAATGCAGTATGTATAGTTTCTAGATTTCAGAGTAATCCTAAGGAAAATCATGAATCAACAGTGAAAAGGATTTTCCGGTACTTACAAGGCACAACAAATCTTGGATTATGGTATCCTAAAGATGAAAATTTTGATCTATGTGCATATATAGATGCAAATTGGGTAGGAGATGTGGATGATAGAAAAAGCACCACTGGAGGAGCATTCTTTCTTGGAAAAAGATTAGTTTCTTGGTTGAGCAAGAAACAGAGTTGTACATCTTTATCAACAGTAGAATCAGAATATGTTGCAGCAGCAACAAACTGTACACAGGTACTTTGGCTTAAGCAAATGTTGAAAGACATAAAGGTAAAATGCAAGGAACCTATTACTATATACTATGATAACACTGCAACAATTGATATATCTAAAAATCTGGTATTACATTCTAAAACAAAACATGTTTCTATCAAACTGAATTTTCTAAAGGAAAAAGTTGAAGAAAAAGAGATAAAACTGGTTTATGTGAATACTAAAGAACAACTTGCAGATATTTTCACAAAACCCTTGCCTAAGGAAACTTTTGAGTATCTCAGAGATCAGCTTGGAGTCATACCACCACTGGTAGTGACTTAGACAGTTGATGATTGTCATCAACCGACAGAATTAAATGGACAAATCTTTTATTCTGGTATTTGATGAGGAAGCTACTTCTCAGAGGGAGTAGTTGGTATATTGAATTGGTTGGTATTTTGTATGAACTTGACTTTTTGTGACTTTGGCATCTGATGTCAAAGGGGGAGAGATATCTATGGAAAAACACATTATCCTTTTGAAAGAAAAAGAGATTTTAAGGGAAATTTTTTTAAAAGATTGGTATTGTTACTCCCAGGGGGAGAAATGAAGATTGTTGGTTTTTTTTGTATTTGGCATTTCCGTCTTGACACTTTGATGGTTTTTCCATCTTGTTTTGCCATCAATGCCAAAGGATGAGATTGTTGGTATTCTGGTATGGTTCTGTCATTGATGTCAACACCTACTAAATACACCTACTTTGGAGATCCAACAACATTCACCGGCAAGTAGTAATCTGTGCAACAAGTACTGGTATATGATCAACCGGTAGGATATATTGTTTACCGGTACCTGGAATGACATGGAAGACACTTGGTAATGTCAAAGACATCATGTGGACACTTTATTTTGAAGTACTAATCATTGATATATTCTTATTTGCATATTTGCCTTTACCGGCAAATAGGTCCAGGTTATCTAGGGTTACACCAATAGGTTTATCTTTTCCAGATCAGCATAGCACACTATGGAGATGATTTATTATTGTTATAAATGCACTAAGCTGACATGTTTTATCAGTTATTGCATCAGATATTATATTATTTGTAAAATGTTTATTGTAATATCTTGTAGAGAAGACCTAACAAAATTGGTCTTAGGGTATGGTATAAATGTAAGATCTTATTTGTAAGATCAAGTGTGGAATGCGAAAAAGATTTGAGTGAAGGTATATGCAAGATCAAGCAGAGGTATACACAAAGACATCATCTGAAGGTGAAGTTAGGTTTTTGTAGAAGCATATCAGCATTACACCGGTACTGAATTCAGCATATGAAGATGTGATTTTGTACAGTACATTCTTATTGGATTTAACCATCCAACTGTAGTCAGTGTGACTCCCATTTGTGATTGAGTAGTGAGCTCTAGGCTGTTGACCTTTCTGCATGTGCAGACTCCTCTTTGTACACTTACTATCTGTAGTAGTATCATCTGATTGTGGGTAAGGTTTCTCACCATGGTTTTTCCCCTTACAAGGTTTCCACGTACAAATATTGGTGTCATGTGTTGTGGATGACTTTGTGTTTATGTTTCATGCATTAATTCTTACCGGTATGGCAATTTACTGTTAACACTATCTACCGACATACTTAACTGGTTTACTGGTATTAAGTATTAAGTTAGTTAATAAGTTTTTGGTTTGAATTTATTTGACAATTGATTCACCCCTCCCTCTCAGTTGTCTCCGGGACCTAACACAGACCCCATTTATGTACACTTACTATCTGCAGTAGTATCATCTGATTGTGGGTAATGTTTCCCACCATGGTTTTTCCCCTTATAGGGTTTCCACGTACAAATATTGGTGTTATGTGTTGTGGATGACTTTGTGTTTATGTTTCATGCACTAATCCTTACCAGTATAGCAATTAACTCTTATAACTATCTACCGACATACTTAACTGGTTTACTGGTATTAAGCATTAAGTTGGTTAAATTCTTTTTGGTTTAAATTTATTTGACAACTGATTCACCCCCCCCCCCCCCTCTCAGTTGTCTCTGGGACCTAACAATATATATATATATATATATACACACACACACACATATATATATACATATATACTTATATTTATTTATATATATATATATTTATATTTAATATCCGAACCTTCATAAGTAGTTAAATTTATATATATAGGTATCCATTTAGCTATACTCCAAAACTCATATATACCTTGATAGATATATGAATAATGATATATACATATATCTATACATATGTATATATACATATTGATATATACTCATTTATATAACATCAAATGATATATATATATAAATATTTATACATACATAAATGCATGTATATACGTATATATATATATATATATATATATATATATATATATATATATATATATATATATATATATATATATATATATATATATATATATATATATATATATATTTGGCATCCACTCATTTATCCACTCTTTGGGCTTTGGCTATTATACTGGAGATTGCTAGGAAATCATTGTCTTGGTGATCCTAATGTTTGATGTCTTACTCTCCCATTATTATCACTTCATTAATCCACTTTGAATTTTGAAATCTGGTTGTACCCTCTGCTAAGAATTTCATCTTGACGGTTGAGCTATATCAATCATCTCTGCACATGTCGATCATGCAAATATTAATCAGACACTACACATGTGCGATTTCGAATGATGGAATTTCGAGGATGGCTTTGCATTCATTTCTTTACGATATGCCTCTCAAGAAAGTACTCTCACAATTCTTATTGATGAGGAATAATTATTTTGGTTCACTCACATTAAGTTCAATTCATTCTCACTCCCAAATTTTGAGATATACCTCTTGCTTTATTTAGGCCGCCTCTTCTCTATCTCTCCATTTTCTACTAAGCAAAATACAAACATCATGGATACTATACTCAAGCTCTCAATCTCTAAAAGACAAATCACCATCTCTGGGAAAATAAAGGTAGCTCAGCTAAAAAGCCTTATGAAATACCCTCACGACCTGGTCATTAACGAGGTTACTCAAATTTTACGGAAAGATTTTATCAACAATGAGGATAGGACTAGAGCAAATTCTGATATTTCCTCTATGTTCCTAGCCGTAGTTCTTCATTTCGAGCCTAATAGGGATTTCATCAAGGAATTATGTTTAAAGGTTTTTAAGCATAGCATTTTGATAGAGCTTGACTGCGTAATGGTTAATGTTACTTCTGATCTTTTGGCCCCCAAGCCAAGGCATTATGATATCTTAATGTGGAACAACCGCCAAGTTCCTTGGTTCCCTATTCTGATTCATGACAACCCCACGAAGTTTGCCAACAGACGGCCCATCATCTAGAGAAATGTCAACTTCCTCATGTGGTGGTTCAATGTGAAAACACCTCCCTACAACCACTAGTTGGCAATATACCTTTAGGACAAAGGGCTCAACATGGACATGCTAGCCGAGATGGAGAATCTGAAAGCCTCCGATTCGCCAAAGGGTTCACCATTGGACCAAGTAGGGCCTCAAGGGAAAGGGATTTCCTTTTGAGTAAGATGTTGTTGGTGACAATCTATTTAATCTAAGCCAGGCTAATCTGTTTGAAAGACTTTGTTACTTTACTATTTTTAAGATAGGAGATGACTTGCTTTTTTGAAGCTATATGTTTATAGTAATCAAACATTCAAGATAACTACTATTATATGCAAACACTTAAGATAAATCTTATGATATGCAATACCTTTTTTAGTGGTTGTCACATATTTATATCATCAACATTAGGACGTAGAAAGGATGCAATTTTATGCTATAGGTTTTTTAATGAAGTATCTATCTCAGCACAAGTATACACAGATAAATGCAGGTGTGTTAATATAATGCAAAGCAGAAATATTAACACATTTGCATTCATGTGGTTATAGGTATGATGTTGTAGATACCTCTATTAATATTTCACTTTCATGCATCTGGAGTCATGTGGATGGGGTACATTGGGTCCCCTCCCCTCATTTTTCTCTCCCGAGCGGCTCACCTTTAACCCCATTGATTTTTTTACCACAGCTGTAATGGCCCTGGTTCATTTTATGTTTTCATTTTTGTAGAATATAGTTTTGCAGGACAACCTTATTCAGGGAACTTTAAGGGCACCAGCCTCTGAGTCTTAGATGGAGCCGATGTATGCGGCCTCTCTCCTTCCGTGATATTATGTGGTTATATGGTTATTCTAACTCTGAGTGTCCAGGAAAGCATTGCTCTATGTTTGAAGTACTCGAAATCTAGCTCGTTCATCCACAACTCGGTCAACATTCAAATAAATCCTTGGTCTCCCCGCTCGTTCCTTACCACCTAAAGGATTCACCTACAATTTGGGCCCTTGATGTAGAAGTCATGTTTAAATTATCAACAACAAGATGTATTGGTCAAATTATTATTGTAATCCCTTAAGAAGTCTGATTTCCGGCTACTAGGGACATGTAAATTATTCGAGGATTTTTCCTTGGGCAAGACCAGAGGTTTTCTTCATTCGGTTCTTTATTACCGGTGGCCACACCAAACTGAATTTGTACAATATTGTAATTATTTTTTTTTCAAAATTAATAAAGTTTACAGCCTCGACCCATTATTGATCAAAAAAAAAAGAGGAAGGGTGAGAGAGTATATTGGAATTGTGAACCTAAAGAGAATCAATGTATCAATACATATGAATATTAATATATAGACATACAAATAATAAACCAAATTATGAATATAAATATAAATAAATATGAGTATAAGAAAATTGAAAATTATATATGTATATACCAATATTTATTAATGTATGTGAATATAAAATAAAAATGACAATATATACATGAATGTATGAAAAAATTCTCTTAATGACAATTTACTATTTAACTTTGCAATATCATAAATAAAGTAGTATAGTATTCAGCCAAAAATGGAGGGTAGTGAAATGGAGCACCCACAAATCCATGCATAAGGGACAAGCCCTAATACATTGACATATTGATCAATCCATGTTGGGAAATAAATAGATTTAATACAAAAGATTGTGAAGATCAGTCTCTATCCAATAAATTGATTAAAGGATGAAATACAAAGATTGGAAAAATAAAAAATAAAAATCTGAAACTCATATTCAAATCTGAAAATTAGGTTGCCTTAATGTGGGAAATTGTGATTCTATCATTCTTCTTAATGATGCCAAAAATCAGCCCACATATCAAGCTTAATAACCCTATATTAAGTGAAATTATAACTATAGTAAATAAAGAATTTATCATTGCCATAAGATAGAAAGAATGAGGCACAAATAAACAACATAAATGAATCACATAACACAAGATTTACGTGGATAATCCCTTGCAAGAAAAAACCTTCACCAAGAAGAAAGGTAAATTTTGTATTATCAACAATTAATGTTATTACATTAAGTTCACTTTCATTAGATCCTATTTACCTCTAATATAGTATCGCATGTGTACCTATGAATAACCTCCTTATGTCTCCCACACATCCTTGTTCCTACAAAATAACTCTACATTCAATTGTTCTTCATTCTTTTTATATCAAAATAGTATAATTTATAGGATGACAAGAGCTTCACAACCAACAAACAAGGTGTCCAAACAAGGATCTTCATTCAAAGTGACCACAACCTTTGTATTTCCTCCATGGAAGGTGAAAGGGCACTAGTTTTGTCTCCAATAATTTTCCTCCAACTTGAGAACCCAATATTGCAAGATAAATATTACACTAAATGTATTATATAACAAAATATCAAGAAACACTTGTTGCCTCTTACATGCCCCCATTTGGAGAAGCCCAAAGGTCATGCTAGTTCATCCAATTCATAATCTAGGCATCCAAATGTGGGGAAAAATATTAAAAAATTATGCCCATAACCCACCTTTATCACTACTAGTGGAACCCACCACCTCTTATGAATTTATTAAAAATAATGATGAGAATAAATATTACAAAATGAGGTGATTAGATGTATTTTTAATAAGTTATTTTAACTATTTTTTCCCATCGTCCTATTAAAATTAGACAAAGAATGGCTCTGCATGCAAAAAATTGTCGCAATTCCTATGCAACATCTAAACTGTTGTCGAGGCTTCCTTATGGCAACTTTTTGGGCTATGCAAATCAATTTTCTGTTCTTGCTAGCAGACATTAGGATGATGGCCATAGTATTATCTCAGAAGCAATAGAAACATGAGATCAACAGACCTTATTTGCGAAGACCAAATATTCGTTGATAGATATGGGAAGGGCTCTCCCTCCTTCCCTAAACACTGATGACCAGAATTGGCAAAAGGCTGGACGCAAGCAACCCAAATGCCTAGCAAGTGGGGCGAATCGTCAACCAGTATGCCATGTCCATCTTTCACTACATTATATAGAGAAGGGTTTTTTATAACCTACCCATAAAGATAGAACCATAAACCGGGGAAACACTCTCCGGCGAAAATTTACAGAGAAGATTTCATGGGGAAAGGAAACCCTAGCTAGACATTCACTGCACCCCCATCAGAAACCATTGGTAGACAAACAAATTAAGGGTGATCAATCAATGCATCCATCAGCCATAGGGGAAAGGCTGGTGATAGAAATCAACAATCAAACCCTAACAAAGTATCAGAGGAACTATAAAGAATTCATCATCTTTTCTCGATGGGAAGGTATAGGTATTCCAGCCGAACAAATTGTTGAATGGTTACAGATATCCTTTCAGGGCTTGGTAAGTATTGACTTCCTCCCTAAAAATTTCCTTTCAATAGAATGTAGCAATTGAGATTTGAGAAATAGGCTTCCAAATGGGGATTTCTGGCATATAAGGGTTTTTGCTTAGAATGCTGGGAATGGCAACCCCTTTTTGATCCATCCCGTTTAAAACTTTTTATGGTACATAGAGCAATATCAATATATAACTTACCAGTAGAACTTCATAATTTAGAAATCTTAAGAATGATAGGCAATAAGATAGGGAAATTTGAATGTGTCAAAAAAACCCCATTTAAATTCTCAAACAATGTTCTCATGGTGAATATGGATATCAATATCAAAACTTTAAAAAACATAATTTTAAAAATCAATAACCACATTTTAAATGTTGAACCTGTTGGTATTTTGGTATGGTTTTGTCATTGATGTCAACACCTACTAACACTTATCAACTCTGGCACTTTGAAGAAGTAGCAACATTCACCAGCAAGCAAATGACATATGCACATTCACCGGTATCTGGTACACTGGCAGGATATAATGACCACCGGCACTTGGAAGAGCATGGAAAACACTTGGTTATGTCAAAGACATCATGTGGACACCTTGTCTTGGCATTTTGTTTATTGGTATATTCGTATTTGCATATTTGTTGTTACTGGCAAATAGGTCCAGGTTATACACCAATAGGTTTATCTTTTCCAGATCAACATGGCACACTATGGAGATGACTTATTGTTATTGTAAATGCATTAAGCCAACATGTTGAATCGATTATTGCATCAGGCATTAGTTTATTTGTAAAATGATTTTATTGTAATATCTTGGACAGGTGACCTACTAAAATTGGTCTTAGGTTATGATATAAATATAAGGTCTTATTTGGAAGATCGGTAAGGGAATGTGAAGAAGATTTGTGTGAAGGTATATGCAAGAATATGAAGAGCTATACATGCAGACATCATTTGAAGGTGAAGGAAGGTTTTGTGAAAGTATATCAGAACTACACCGGTACTGAATCCAGCATATGAAGATGCTATTTTGAGTAGTACATCCTTATTGGATTTAACCATCCAATTGTAGTCAGTGTGACTCCTATTTTGTGTTTGAGCAATGAGCTCTAGGCGCTTGGCCTTTTTACATGTGCAGACCCCATTTGTATACACTTACTATCTACAGTAGTATCATCTGATTGTGGGTAAGGTTTCCCACCATGGTTTTTCCCCTTATAGGGTTTCCACATACAAATATTGGTGTTATGTGTTGTGGATGACTTTGTGTTTTTGTTTCATGCATTAATATTTACCGGTATTGCAAATTATCTGATAAAACTGTCCACCAGTATAAAAGACTATTTCACTGGTATTAAGCAGAAAGTTGATTAAGTTGTTTTCGGTTTAAATTTATTAGACAACTGATTCACCCCCCCCCCCTCCCTCTCAGTTGTCTCTGAGACCTAACAATTGGTATCATAGCTGAGTCCTTTTTTGCAGAAGTTTAACAACTTGAGGAGATCCAATGTCTGCTAACTATTTCAGGAAGGATAGTCCTAAACTTGATGGAACCAACTATGGCATATGGAAGACCAAAATGGAGACACATCTAAATTTCATTGGAAAGGACATCTGGGAAGTTACAAAGAATGGCTATACTACTCGCACTCCTAGTTAGCCTAATCCACCTAACTTGACTAAAGATGAGGAAAATGATTGCAAAGCAAGAGAAGCACTTTTGAGTGCATTAACAGATCAACAAATCATGGGATTATCAGATGGATCAACTGCTAAAGCTATTTGGGATCATCTGGAAACACTGAATGAAGGAGATTCCACATTCAAAATTGCAAAACTTGAAAGCTTCCAAGTTAGGTATGAAAATCTGAAAATGGAAGAAGATGAAAGGATTTTTGTTTTTATGGAAAGAGTTAATGAAATTGTTGTGGATATTTTAAGAGGATTGCCATCGGCATACAAAATGAAGGTCACTACTATAAATGAGTTAAGAACAATGCCTAATACATTAGTAACTAGAGATACATTGATTGGAAAACTTTCAGCCTTTGAAATTGAGGAATTTGGTCATGTTGCTACTATAAAGACAGATTTAGCCTTTAAAGAATCAACATCATCTCCATCATCATTTGACAAATCTGATTGGAAAGCTATTTATGCAAGAGAACTTGAAGAAAGCAGGAAAGAAAATGAAGAACTTGAAGCACTATTTGCAGGGAAAATGCCTAAAGGTCCAGTTGGAAGTAAGTATGAAGGTAAAGCACCCTTTAAATGTTTTAACTATAATAAGATTGGTCATATGGACTCAAGATGCCTTGATAAACATGCTAGACTAAGAGAAGAAGCTAGAAGAACATACAAGCCTAACCCTGAATATCAGAGATACAAATTTAAGAAGAATAAAGACAAATCTTGTTATCTTCCTGATGAAGGAGTGATTGATGATTCTGGTGAGGATCCGACAGACAATGGATGGGTTTTTGTTGCTATAACAGAAGATCAACTGGCACCTACAGTCCAATCAGTAGAGCAGGCCTTGGCAGCTAAAATTGAAGTAAAGTATGAGCGGATCATTGATTTAGGATGCTCACATCATTTGACAGGAGATAAAGGTAAATTCTTGATCTTTCAAGAATACAATGGAGGCTTAGTGAGATTTGGAGATGACAAAGCTTGTTAGATCAAAGGTAAAGGTACAATATCTCTTGATGGTAAGCATAACACTGATAATGTTTACTATGTTGAAGGTTTAAAGCGTAATCTTTTGAGTGTTGGTCAATTAGTTGAGAAAGGATTTCAGTTACAATTCAAAAATGGAAAATGCAAAATCATGAATAGAACTGGTTTAGAAATTGCAACCAGAAATCAAACTAGAGGTAATATCTTTCATTTGAATAATAGTGAAAAGACATGCTTGATTGCACATATTGATGAAAGTTGGCTATGGCATAAGAGATTGTCATGTAAACTTTGATTGCATGGTGAAAATCAGTACTACTAAGGCAGTTAGAGATTTACCTAAAATTGTCAAACCTCACTATACAGTATGTAAGGAATTTAATTTGGAAAACAAGTTAGAGCTAGTTTCAAAAGTATTCCAGAAAAATCCAATAATGCTCTTGATTTAATTCATACTAATTTATGTGGTCCGGCTAGAACTAAAAGCTTACAAGGTGATAGATATTTCATGCTAATCATTGATGACTATTCTAGAATGTGTTGGGTTACTTTTCCCAGAGAAAAAACAGAAGCACTTGGAAAGTTCAAATTGTTCAAAGCAATGTGTTGGGTTACTTTTCCCAGAGAAAATGAAATCGGGAAGAAAATCAAATATCTAAGATCAAATCAAGGAGGAGAATTTATATCTAAGGAATTTAATGCATTCTATAATGAACTATGGTTTGGTATTACTCCTACTCTTAAATATTTCAAAATATTTGGAAGTAAATGTTATATTAGAAGAGATGAGTACATTGGGAAATTTGATCGAAGAAGTGATGAAGGAATATTTCTTGGTTATTCATCTAAAAGTAAAGAATATAGATGTTTTAACAAAAGATTGCAGAAAATTGTTGACAATACAAATGTGAAGATTGATGAACATTTCAGAGGAACTTCAAGGTATATAGAATCTGAACCGGCAACATAAATTATAACAAATGAACCTACACTGAACCCACTGGTATAGAATAAAGATCCAGTTACACCGGTACCATCTGAAAATTCCACTATGGCTGAGGAAAAGTAGCAAACAAAGAAACCCCGGTATGTAAGACTAAATCATTCTGAAGCTCAGATAATTTGAAACATGTCACAACCCTCCTTTATCACTTTTTTTGATTTAAATACAAAACTCTACTTATATTCTTTGGATGAATTATTGAATGAATATTGTAAGGGAATAAAAAAATAATAATAAACCCCACACACATGGAAAATGCATATATATTTTAAATTAGTTATTTAATTTCCCTCACCCAAATTAAGGCACATGTTGTAGGAGGAATAAGAAGCTTCTAGAGGCTTCTCCACCTCCTTGCATGTAACTCCTCCCACTAAGCCCAATTAATTTGCATGGAGGCCAAATTGGGAGAGAATCTCCTTTTTTTTCCAATTAATAATTAGGTAGTGGGAATTTGAAATTTCTTTTATAAAATAGGTACAAGTTTCAAAAGAAAAGTTAGCTATTCCATAAGAAATTTCTGCAAGTTGAATTCTCTTTTGTAGTCCACTCTCATTGGCAGCTAAGATTTTTGTTGGGAGGATTTCTCTTCAAATTGGAGGATCAAGGAAGATTCTACACCATCTTCAAGCATCCAGGTTCCTTCAACTTAGTTTATGCATCTTATTTTTATGGTAGATTAGATTTGATTAGATTAATTATGAGCATGAAATTCATTTGTGTTTTGTTAAAGAATTAGTTTAGATTTTGTAGAAAATGAGAGTCATGGTTTAAATAAGATTCATTGTTAAAATTCTTGATATGAAATTAGTCTTAGATTTTGTAAAGAATGAGATTTATGGCTTAAATGAGATTCATTGTTTGAAATTTTGATAAGGAATTAGTAGAGAATGAGATTTATTGTTAAATAGGATTCATTGTTTAAATTTTTGATATTAGTTTCAGATCTTTAGAAAATAAAATTCATTGTTTAAAGTTTTGATAAGAAAATTTGTTTCAGATTTTGTAGAATGAAATTCATTGTTTTAAATTCTTAGTTTCTGATTTTGTAGAAAATAAGATTCATTGTTTTACTTCTGAAAAGAAATTAGTTTCAGAGTAAATGGAAATTAGATTCATTATCTTCAGTTTATTTTGATAAAAATTAGATCTCCCTGTGTGTATAAATAAATATCCTCTCTCTGTGAATGAATTTTTCCTGTGTAAAGAAATGAATAACTCTCTCTTTCTGTGAATGAATTTTCCCTGTGTAAAGAAATGGATAACTCTCTCTGTGAATGAATTTTCCCTGTGTAAAGAAATGAACAACTCTCTCTCTGTGAATGAAATTCTTCCTGTGTAAAGAAATGAATTCCTTTCTCTGTGAATGAGTTTTCCCTGTGTAGGAAACAGAAGAAATGAAGAAAAGAAATAAACTCTCTTTATCTGTAAATGTATTTCCCTGTAGAAAAATAAAGAAATGAAAAAAAAAAATCCCTCTGGTTACTGCTTCATTTTATCTCTGAAATCTAATCTACAAACATTACCCTGCTCTGAGTAATCTTCAATAACTCATTAAAAATAAATTTAATACTCCTGTATGAGATAAAAAAATGATAATAATAATAATATAACATTTATGTACTCATATATATATATATATATATATATATATATATATATATATATATATATATATATATATATATATATATATATATATATATATATATATATATATATATATATATATATATATAAATTTATGCATTATAACATTTAGGCACTTATATTTATGCATTATAACATTTAGGCACTTATATATATATATATATATATATATATATATATATATATATACATATATAAATTAAAAAAAAACCCAAAAGCAAGAAAACCCCATCGAATGTAGAAAAATCTCCTTAAGCTCCGTAACGCACGACTTTCCACGTGCTCGGGTCGCAGTTTGCATGGACGGTTTTAATAAACCGTCGCAGGGTACGGGGGGCCCACGGCATCCCCTCATCCCTGCGGACCTGCGACTGCAGGGCCGCAGGGGTGATGGGACCCGTGGTCCCCACCCCGCAGCCCCTTTCTTATCATAACAAAACCTTTTAAAATTGATTTTTTTTGTAATTCGAAGTTGAAGTTTTAAATTGTTTTTTTTGAAAATAATAATCTAAGTTAATTACCATTTAGTTAATTTTTTTTTTAGGGTTGATAATAATGACATTTAATGATGATTTTATTTTCCTTAATGTAAATTTAAGGATATTGACTTTCAATTAGAAATGGGATTAATGATTGTAATTAAACTATCCTTAATAGACTTTAAAATTGTAGACTATATTCTTCTAAAATTAAGAAAACATTGGGACACTTGATTGGTCCTTGGAGATTAACTTACCTTATTACAAATATTTAGATTTAATCGTCATTTTGGACTCGCTAAGTCATCTTACATCATGGATTAATTGCTTTCGTTCATAGCATGCGAATTATTATATCTTTCATGCAATTACTATTATGCAAGTTCCATTTGTTATGCAAATTACACTTCAAGTAGTTACTTCAATTAATTACGCTTTCATTTTGTTATTCGTAGTTAGAAAACTAAATAAAGGAAGTTGGAAAACCAAAACTAGCAGCGTTCCGTATATATGGTGCCTCTGGGTCACGCTTACGGGTAATGCCGTCGTGTTGAACTACTGCACTTAACGCCTAATAAAGCTGCATTAACGACGTCTGTGGCATCATCCCTATAAATTGTCGGGGAGTAATAAGGGACATTTGGAAGTTAAAATCCAAGGGGCGGGTAATCCCTCTTGGATCGATAATTTAATAAGATAACTTTTAATGAATTTCACATCCGTTGAGATAAACCATAGTAAACCCCTCTTAGGGATGGTCAAGTTAAGAGCTCTCGTGAAATTTACTTTATTTATTTAATTATTTATTTACCTCGAAGGGATATTGGTGATTGCAATTGGGTGACGCTCATGATAAGTATTAGGTTCTAGTTATTTTGTTTAGGCCACAAGCAATAGGCCATCTTGAGCCTTCGCTTAAGTGCTACCTTCGTGGGTAGCAACCGCAGAGAAACTGTCTGGGACACTGACCCTAGAAAGGGTTGCGTACCCACAAATCAGTTTACATCAAACCATAGATTAGAAAATAGAACTACATACTTTACGCCTTGATCCCGTGCCGAAGCGGGTATGTAGGCAGTCTTGGGACGGAGTTGTCCCTCGTACTCAGGCGTTCGTGGGTGGGGTCTAGGCTTGGTTGAGTAAGAATCCTAATTGAAAGATAAGATAATCAAACTTAATTCAATGCATACTCTGAAGGAATCCCGTATGGATTTGCTTGACTTCCCGAGGCTTTAAGCCAAATTCCGAGGCGGAATTCAAGCTTGTATTATTTCCTTATTACTCCTAAGGACGGCGACCTCGGTGCATTCTTGTTAGAAGAATGTAGTACTTAGTGAGTGGCTCAGGACCCGAATGGTCCCGATGAGTCTAAGTCTCTGGCCAGAGCATCTCCTATCCCGTTTGGATGGATGCCTACCCCGTATGGGTAGATGCCTATCCCGTATTGGATAGATGGAATTTACGTCCCGTATGGACAATTGCCTAACCCGTATGGTTAGAAGCTCATCCTGAATGGATGAATGCCCAATCCTATTTGGATGGATGCCCAGAGTATGCAATTGAATAAAACATAATAAAGAAAAAAAAAAAATATACTCAATTTTTGTTGGATGAATCATGGTGGGTTATTGCAAAACAAGTATAAATAAGTTATGACAAGAGGAAGATTGGCAAATGAAGAGGTATGTCTTATTTCTCAAATTGAACTTAATGAGGCATGTGAAGATAATTATTGGATTAAAGCTATGGAAGAAGAATTAGAACAAATTGAGAAGAATAACACTTGGACATTAGTTCTCCGGCCTAAAGATAAAAATGTAATGGGAAGCAAATGGGTATTCAGAAATAAACTTAATGAAGATGGTAAGGTTATCAGAAATAAAGCAAGACTAGTGTGTAAGGGATACTCTTAGAAAGAAGGAATTGATTACAATGAGACCTTTGCACTGGTACCAGAATTGAGGCAGTCGGATCATTTTTGGCTTTTGCAGCTCACAAGAAGTACAAAGTATATCAAATGGATATTAAATATGCATTTTGGAATGGAGATCTTAAGGAAGAAGTTTGCATTGAACAACCTGATGGATTTTCTTTAATAGATAACAAAGATATAGTTTACAGGTTAAGGAAAGCTTTGTATGGATTGGAACAAGCTCCAAGAGCTTGGTATGCAAGATTGGATAAGTATCTTTTGAAGATTGGTTTTTCTAAAGGTAATGCTGACAACAACTTATATTATAAAGTGACTAATGATGACATCTTGGTTATAAAATTTTTTGTTGATGATATAATATTTGGAGGAGAAGATGGATTATGTAAAGAATTTTCTATTGAAATGCAGCAAGAATTTGAAATGTCTATGATTGGAGAAATAAAATTATTTTTAGGATTGCAGATTTCACAGACTAATAAAGGTATATTCTTGAGTCAATCCAAGTACTTAAAGGAGTTACTAAAGAAATTTGGGATGGAGAACTCTAAACTGGTAAGCACACCTATGACTACAAATTACAAACTATCACTAAGGGATGAATCTACACCTGGTAATCCAACTAGGTATGAATCTATGATAGGAGATTTACTATATTTGACACAAACCAGACCTGATATCATGAATGCAGTATGTATTGTTTCAAGATTTCAGAGTAATCCTAGAGAAAATCATGAATCAAAAGTAAAAAGGATTTTCTGGTACTTACAAGGCACTATAAATCTTGGATTATGGTATCCTAGAGATGAAAAATTTGAATTATGTGCATACACAGATGCAAATTGGGCAGCAGATGTGGATGATAGAAAAAGCACCACCAGCGGAGCATTCTTTCTTGGAAGCAGACTAGTTTCTTGGTTGAGCAAGAAACAAAGTTGTACATCTTTATCAATAGTAGAATCAGAATATGTTGCAGCAACAATTAACTGTACACAGGTACTTTGGCTTAAACAAATGTTGAAAGATATAAAAGTAAAATGCAAGGAACCTATAACTATCTATTATGATAACACTGCAGCAATTGATATATCTAAGAATCTGGTACTACATTCTAAAACAAAACATGTTTCCATCAAACTGAATTTTCTAAGGGAAAATGTTGAAGCAAAGGAAATAAAACTGGTTTATGTGAATACTAAAGAGCAGATTGCATATATCTTCACTAAACCTCTGCCTAAGGAGACTTTTGAATATCTTAGAGACTAGCTTGGGGTCATACCCCCACCGGTAGAGACTTAGGAAGTTGATGTTTCTCATCAACTGGTAGAATTACTAGATAAATCTTTTACTCCAGATTTGATGAGGAAGCTACTTCTCAGGGGGACTAGTTGCTATACTAAATTGATTAGTATTTTGTATATAAACTTGGCTTGGTAATAACTTTGGCATTTGATGTCAAAGGGAGAGAGATTGGTATGGAAAAACACAAGGAAACACATGTTACTCTCACGGGGAGAGATTGTTACTTTGAGAAAGATTACTTATCTTTTGATAATTATTGGTATTTTGGTATTTGGCATTTCTATTTTGGCATTTTGATGGTTTTTCCATCTTGTGTTGCCATCAATGCCAAAGGGGGAGATTGTTGGTATTTTGGTATGGTTTTTTCATTGATGTCAACACCTACTAACACTTATCAACTTTGGCACTTTGGAGAATCAGCAACATTCACTGGCAAGCAAATGACTTATGCACATTCACTGGTATCTAGTACACTGACAGGATATAATGATCACTGGCACTTGGAAGAGCATGGAAAACACTTGGTTATGTCAAAGACATCATGTGGACACCTTGTCTTGGATTTTTGTTTATTGGTATATTCGTATTTGCATATTTGTTGTAACTGGCAAATAGGTCTAGGTTATACACCGGCAGGTTTATCTTTTCCAGATCACCATGGCATGCTATGGAGATGACTTATTGTTGTTGTAAATGCATTAAGCTGACATGTTGAATTGGTTATTGCATTGGGCATTAATTTATTTATAAAATGATTTTATTGTAATATCTTTTAGAGCCGACCTACTAAAATTGGTCTTAGGTTATGATATAAATATAAGATCTTATTTGGAAGATCGGTAAGGGAATGCGAAGAAGATTTGTGTGAAGGTATATGCGAGAATAAGCAGAGCTATACACACAGAAATCATTTGAAGGTGAAGGAAGGTTTTATGAAAGCATATCAGAACTACACCACTACTCAATCCAGCATATGAAGATGTTATTTTGAGCAGTACATCCTTATTGGATTTAACCATCCAATTGTAGTCAGTGTGACTCCTATTTTGTGTTTGAGTAGTGAGCTCTAGACGCTTGGCATTTCTGCATGTGCAGACCCCATTTGTATACACTTCCTATCTACAGTAGTATCATCTAATTGTGGGTAAGGTTTCCCACCATGGTTTTTCCCCTTACAGGGTTTCCACATACAAATATTGGTGTTATGTGTTGTGGATGACTTTGTCTTTTTGTTTCATGCATTAATATTTACTGGTATTGCAAATTATCTAATAAAACTATCCATCGGTATAAAAGACTATTTCACTGGTATTAATTAGAAAGTTGATTAAGTTGTTTTTGGTTTAAATTTATTAGACAACTGATTCACCCCCCCCTCTCAGTTGTCTTTGGGACCTAACAAAACCATCCTTTTATAATGGCCACATCGTAGTTGATATTTCCAAGAAAATCTCACCTGTAATGTCATACCCTCTGATAAAACATAATAAAGAGGGTGTCAAATTTAAATTTAGAGAAGGAATTGGGGGTTCACTCTGGAAGGTGATGAATCTTTAAAGATATAAACTAAGCACCATGCCTCTGCAATGGATACCATATTGGATCGATGCTATGAGTCCTTATCTAAGGACTCCTTGAATAGGAAGACAATCTCCCCCTCCCTCCCATCTTTGGATGTAGGTATGACAAAAATAGTTGAACCTTGGAATAAGGAACAAGATTTAGAAGATGGGGAGATTAGTGAGCCACCAGTGTAGAAGGAACTACCGTGTATATGCACTCTAGGGGAAAACCTGAATATCAACTCTAGAATAAGCATAGACTCGGGGAAGGAAATAATGAGCCCCCTGACGCTTTCAAAAGAATTAAATTTATCCCTTTCAGAGCAACCGGTGGTGAAGGAAAGTTGTCCCCCTATTAAGGATAATGGTTCTGAGCAAGTATAGCCGACAACACAAGATAAGGATATGGAGGATAGTGGGGGGTAGAGGAAAATAGACCACCCCTGAATATTGATTCAATGGTGGCAGAAGGGGAAGTGAGAGAACAAGTAGAAAGGGAAGTTAACATTATTTCCAAATTTATTGGGGAAGAAGTAGTTAATGACCTAATGGAATAGGTTGTTGATGAGGTTTGTGATTTCAAGGAATTGGAAAGGTAGAGGGAGCTATATGTAAGAAATTTAGTAGATAGTGCTAGAGTCAATATGAAAATAGAAAAAGTGTTCATTGTCCTAGATAATTTGGAAAATGAGAAACCAAACATTCTAGGCATTCATAATACAGAGGAGAGAAAAGACTCTCTCGACTGTGCCAAGTCCATCAAAAGGAGGGGTAGGATATCACTTGTTGAATTAAGAGCCAAGGATGGGGAAGCTAGGAGCCAACCAAAAATTTCATCTCTATTTAATGTAGGGGAGGGGAAGTTCCTCCCATAGAGCCATGAAACTCTTATCATGGAATGTTAGGGACATGAATGCCCCTAACAAGTAGCGTATCATAAAATGTTGTATATTTGAAACAAAACCAAACATAATTCTAATCCAAGAAACTAAAATGAACTCATCTGAGATAGAGCTCTTTGAGAAGAAATTAGGTTTTAGAAAATTGTGGTATTCCCTAGCCCTTGGGGCTTCAGGAGGCTTAGCAATCATCTTGGATCCTAGATATTCCTTGTTTACACCATCAGAGAAAAAACATAATTGGATAGGTGGAAAGGTAAACTACTATAATAATAAGTTAATATTTAACCTGATTAGAACAAGGATAAATCTATATGGTCCTATTCAGAACAGGGATAAAGCTCAAGTCTGGTTGGAACTTGAGACTTTCTTAAGAAATAATCTAAATGAAATGTGTATTATTGGAGGATATTTCAATGCCATCACTAAGGCATTAGACAAAAGAGGAGGTAGTAACAAGTTACCTACCGTGGCATTGGACTTCAATAATTGGATCAATAGGAATTCTTTGTTGGAAATCTAGATAGTAGAGAACACCTTTACATGGAACAATAGAAGGAAAGGCTTTAGAAATATTGCTGAAAAAGCTCAATAGATTTTTTATCCATGGGAGGCTTATGATTTTCAAGTACACTATGGAAGTAGAGATCCTACCTTTATTCGGTTCTGACCATTACCCACTTCAACTTAACATTCTGGCAAAACAAGGACCAAGAAACTACCCGTTCAAATTTGAGAACATGTGGTATAAGGATGATAACATCATCAACCTAATTGAAGAATTGTGGAGTGAATCATTATTCTCAGGCTCAAAGATGTATATTGTTGCAAACAAACTGAAGTTAATCAAAAGGAGGCTCTTGGAGTGGAATAGAGAGAACTTCAGTAACATCTTTGACAAGAAACTTTTAGTAGAAAAGGACCTCAAGGATGTTAATAGGGAAGTTCTGGATCGAGGGATGGATGAACCTCTCTTCTTAAAGGAATTTTTTTTACTAAAAGAGTATGAAAAGATTCTAGTAAAAGAAGAAATCTTCTGAAGACAAAAATCCAGGGAAACATGGTTAAAAGATGGAGATCGCAACACAAAGTTATTTTATAAAAGCACCAAGCAGGAAAGATGGGTAAACCGAATCTCTAACATTAAGAACTACCAAGGAGTAAATCTAGAAGACCTATTAGAGGTGGCAGTGGAAGAGGTAAGGTTTTTTGAAGGCATCCTTAACAACACTACTGGTTCCAACCTTAGAGGCCAACTTAATATAATTAGAAATATTCCAAAACTCATTGATGTAGAACACAATAGATGACTGCTTGAGAAATTTACAGAGGAGGAGGTTAAAACTGCCCTCATGAAAATGAATCCAGATAAGGCTCTGGGCCCAGATGGCTTCCTAACTAGCTTCTTTGAAAAATGCTGGGGTTTATGGGTCTAGAGATCATAGAGGCCTTAGGGGGTGTTAGAAACTCAGGTAAGATACTAAAGGAATCAACAACACTTTCTTAGTTCTAATTTTTGAAAAATAGAGAAACCTGATAGCTTTAATGAATATAGGCCCATAGCCCTGTGTAATACCCTTTATAAACTACTTACCAAAACTCTAGAAAATAGACTTCAGAAACATCTCCCTATCATCATTAGTGAAGAAAAAATAGGCTTTGTGCCTAATAGATCAATCTCTGATGGGGTAATCATAGCTCAGGAAGCTATACATTCAGTCAAGTATAATGGAGCTCCAAGCATGCTGGTCAAATTATATATTAGTAAATCATATGACAAAGTGGATTGGAGATTTTTATGCAAATATTTGGAAGCATTTGGCTTTACCAAATCTTGGATCAACCTTATTTTTGATTGCATATCCACCCCCAAATTCTCTATCATGGTCAATGGCTCTCCTGAAGGTTTTTTTAGTAGCTCTAGGGGACTTAGGCAAGGAGACCCTATGTATCCTTTCCTCATCATCATTATGGTAGAGGCTCTTGGTAGGTCTATCTCAAAGGCTAGGGAAGAGGGTGGAATCATAGGTATACCCATAACTAGTGGTCTAACCCCCATTACCCACCATCAATTTGTAGATGATACAATGCTTTTTGGTTGAGGTGACATTTGGGAAGCAAGGGCCTTCACAGGTATCCTCAAATCCTACATGGAAGCCTCGAGTCAAGAGGTTAATTTGGAGAAGTTAGTTATGTTCATGTTCAACATAGAAATCGCATCCGAGGAAGAGATATGCAGGGTCTTGGAGATCAAGCCTGGTCTCCTCCCTTGCAAATATTTAGGCATCCATTTGGATAAAGGAAGCAGGAAATCTAAGTCTTGGGACCACATGGTGGAAAAAATCAAGAAGAAAATTAACACTTGGAAAGGGAAATGGTTGTCCTCTGCAAGCAGGGCAACCTTGGTCAAATCAGTTCTGGCAGCAATTCCCATTTAGCAACTTTCTTGTCACAATTTTATTGGCTAAAAAATGGGATGAGCTAAATAAACACCTTAGAAATTTATTTTGGCAAGGTGCCAATGAAGATAAGAAAATATCACTTCTATATTGGGATAAGATTTGTAGACCAAAAGAAGAAGTAAGTGCTAGTATTAAAAATATCTATGACCAAAGCAGGGCCCTTGGGGAAAAGTTAGTATGGAGAATGTTCAGACACCCCCATTTAAAATGGGAAAGAATCTTGTATCATAAATACCTTAATGAAGATAACCCTATCCAAATATTTAGAGAAAACAATCCGCCCAGAGGCTCTCGCATATGGAACTTTATGCTAGAATGCGGAAATATTATCACCAATAAACTCACTTGGAACCTAGGGTTAGGGGAAGATGCCTTGTTTTGGTCAAACTCTTAGGGAGGGTATAAGGCGATCAAGAAAATCCATGACTTTGGACCTACAAGAGAACTCCTAGAATCAAACAAAGGGAAACTGATTGGGAACTACATTTCCCCCTAGAGTGGGGTGGCTATGGATAGTCAGAGAAAATGAGACTATCCCTGTAAGGGATAAAGACAAACTCATGAAAATTCTAAGAGATAGAAATATCTCCTTTAGTCTAGGCAAGGATAGGCTTGTGTGGGATTTCTCCATGAATGGGTAATACAACTCCAAGGATGGGTATAATCACATCACTAAAGCTCATCTTAGATCCAAGACGGAGCTGCCTCTGAAACTCTGTTGGGATAGGTATTGCTTACCCAAGGCTGGAGTCTTCACATGGCTTTCTCTCTAGAATAAGCTCTTGACTACTGAAAAATTTAGGAGGATGGGGTATGAGGGACCTAGTAGATGGCCTCTTTGTGAAAAGGATGAAGAGGACACAAACCACTTCCTCCTTAATTGCAACTATGCAAACCAATGTTGGGTGTGGTTTACCCAGAAACTAGGCTAGTCCTCTACCTTTCCTCAAACTATTTTAGGAATGCTCAAAGCCTAGCCCATCCTAAGAAGAGGTTGTCTTTTTGAAGGCTTATGGATTTATCTTCCATCTTCCATAATTTGGGAATTGTGGAAGGAAAGGAATAGGCATCATTTCAAAAATGAAAAATTAGAGGTGAATTGGGTAATTAATAAAATTGAGGCTACTATGATCAAAAAAATCAACAGTATGATCAACTTTGGTTTGAAGAAGAATTCTTCAGTAGCTTATTGGGATGAGAAGATGAAGGGGAAATGGGAGGGACTATCTATCCCACCCTATATTGAGGATGGCCCTAAAGTAAATCTAAGGAAAAGAGCTGAATGCAAGTGGCAACCTCCAGGTGAGGGATGGCTGAAGCTAAACTTTGAAGGGGCCTCCCGAGGCAACCCAGGAGTGGTAGGGATAGGTTTCTCTATCCATAATTGGGAAGCAAAGGAAATTTCCCTCAGGGCTTACCCAATAGGTAATAAAACTAATAATTGGGCTGAACTGGTTGCCCTGCTAGAAGGCCTTCATATTTGTAGAAAGATGGGAGTGAAGAATTTGGATATTGAAGGGGACTCAACAATTATTATCAATGCTCTAAGAAAAGGTAGTATGCCCAATTGGAGACTCAACTCTTTATTGACATGGGCATTGAGTTATGCAAAGGTTTTGAGAGATTTACGATCAATCACATCTATAAGGAAGGAAACAAAGGGTTGATGAGTTAGCTAACTTGGGAGTTGATGGCATTCATCTTCTCTGAAAGCTCTATCTTAGGTCTTCTCATTAAATGTTTGAAAATATAACATTTAAACAAGGAAACAATAGAGCAGCTAAGCTTGCTTACTTAGGAGCAGTTGGCATGGAGTTGAAAATCCTAAGAAAAACCAATGCTCTATCTAATAAGGCAAAGCCTCCATCAGTCTAGCAAAATCCATATGTCATCCCCAATAGGAGGATAATCCTCCATCTTGCTCTCTTAGATGCTAGCAATAGCTTATCCTTGTCCCTTTTAGGCGCTTTAACCACTCTAGGTTCATTCTATTTCTCCTTCTGCCTCCTTGGCCTCCCTTTAGCAAGCCTATCTTAAGAATCATCTGTCACGAAGCTCAGAGAAGCAGATTTGATGTCATCCTGATAACCCAATGAAATCGCCTTCCGTTAGTAGGGCTGCATCGGCTATCAGGTGGACTTGTTTAGCATTACCCTGATACCTAATGGATTCACCTTAGGCGAATGGCATTGTCATCGGCTATCGGAGGTTCAAGAATGGAGTTAAGTCGATACCCAATGAAGTCGCCTTGGGTGATCGGGTTGACATCGGTTATTGAGAGGACTACATGGAAGCTACGCTAAAGTCTGGTGGATCCTCCGTGAGTCATTGGAGTGCTATCAGCTATTGGAGGAGTCTGGGAGAAGCTATGTCGATATCCGATGGATTTTTCTTCATTGATCGGGTCTACCATCGACCATCAAAGATGCTGTTTTGGAGTTTCACTGATGCTCAATGGAGTCGACTTGTCTGGAGCCACATGTTTAGGAATCATATTCTAGTTTGTCGGGGATCAGAGTAACCTCATTGAGGGTCTTCCGATGATCGATAAGGTGCGACCAACCATGAGTGCTCACTTTGAACCAAAGTCCATAAGATGAGCTTGTGGTCACATTAGAAGTTCCTGCAGGTGTATTTGAATTCGAACTAGTACGAGTCCTGGGTGCATGTGGGATAATTGTTAGATGTCTAACCGAGTGGTGCAACTGACAATTGAACTTGGCCTCCCTTCAACAAGCCCATCCTAAAGAATTGCACCAAATATATATATTCAAATATATACACAATTTTATATATATTCTCATATATATATATACATGTATATGGATTTATATATATATAGTGTCATACTCATAGGAGTCAGATTTATATACAGTCATACTCATACAAATATATACAGGTATATGTATTTATATATACATATAAATTTATATATTCTTATCCACTCATACATATATATATGTATATATATAATTCTCAAACATATATATATATATAGATATATACCTATATCTATATATATGCCTACTATCATAATATATAGATATAAAATTAACATCCATAATTTGATTAGAAGATTCTGTTATATATATAGGTTGTTGGCATATGCACACAAAAATGAGACATTGTATGTGATTGAAGGTTTTGTCATTGATGGCAACCTTGCAATCCCATGGCAGTGGCAAAGACATTATACCGGCATCAGCAGATCACACTCTACACCAGCACTCGGGACACCGACACCGGTATAGAAGCCGACAGGATTTTGTTATATAATATTTTGTTTATTACTATAAGCCGACTTGGAAAATTGTAAAATGACTCTTATATATAAAAGAGATCATTGTAGACATTTTGTAATGTGATGTAGAAGCATTAAGGAAAATATTAGGCAGACCTAATGTGCGAAATATAGGTCAAGGGGTATATGTAAAGAACAGAGCAGGAACCGGTACTGAGTCAGGCATTGAAGATGCTATTGTAAAGAAGTACAAGATATTGGATTTGTATAATCCTTATTGTAAGTCAGTGAGACTTCCCATTGAGCAGTGAGCTCTAGGCAGTTGGCCTTCCTACATGTGCAGGCCCCTATTGTAAGTAATATTCTCTTATTGGCCAGTGAGTGAATATTGTGGGTCACAAATCCCACCGAGGTTTTTCCCACATCGGGTTTCCTCGTTAACATCTTGTGTTATGGTGTACTTTTCATGTGGATGTTCTTGATTCTATTTATTGCATTATTTCTTGCATACCGGTACACTATTATATTATGTTCTGCATGTTTTAAGTTAAGAAATTATAATCACCGGTTAGATACTGATTCACCCCCCCCCCCTCTCAGTATCTGTGGGACCCCTAACAATTGGTATCAGAGCCTGGTCCTCTATTTTTAGAAGCCTAACAACTTGAGGAAGATCTTGTCACCGGTAAAGACGGAAAATCTGATGAAGCAACTTGAAGGAGCTCTTACAAACTATGATGCAGAAAAATTGAAAAATATCAAATTAGAAGATGATTTAAGGGCAGCTCAGGATATCATTCAGGCACTTCAAGAAAATTTTACTATTGCAAGAAATAAGAGAAGACAACTTTGTGAAAAATTACATAATGAGAATGATGAAAAGGAATCACTTAATGATATGATAAGCAAGTTGAAACAAGAGAACATGACAACAAAAAATGAAATGCAGGATATGACTATGAGATTTTGCAAAGAAATTGAGGATAGGAAGAAGAATGAAGAAGAACTGACTAGAAGACTATTTGATGCAGCAAATGAGAACACAAGACTTAGCTATGAAAATGACATGTTGAAGACAGATCTGATACATACTCAGAATGACTCAAATGAAATGATGAGACAAAAAGAAATCTTGGAAAGAGAACTGGAAACTGCAAATCACCACAAAGAAAAATTCAAGAAAAGCTCAGAGGAACTTGGCACCTTGTTGAAGAATAAAAAACCTAAAGGTGACACTTTTGGAATTGGCTTTGAAGTTGGTGAAAGCTCTGGTACTGCAAATACTCAGGATCATAGCAAACCGATAAGACAACCTAATGCTTATAAATTCAATGGAAAATGCTTTAACTATAATAAGTATGGTCATAGAGAAAATGAATGTAGATCTAGAAATTATCAGAATATCAACACACCCACCGGTCAATGTTCTAAATGCAACAAAGTACAACTCTGAAAACTACAGAATGAATGTGAGATGTTATGTTTGTGGAAGATTTGGACATTTATCTAATCAATGCAGAACACAAACTGGCATAGGTTATGGAAAAGCTATTCAGAAAAATAATGTAACTTGTTATGCATGTAACAAGATTGGGCATATTGCTAAATTCTGTAGAAGTAAAGGAACACCGGTAGACAACAAAAGTTCTAGCTTGAAAGGTAAAGAAAAGGTTGAAGAGGTTAAGCAAGAATTCTCAAAACAATGGATTAGGAAAGCTGATCTAAATATTGGGAATACTCCTCCATCGGTAGAACCAACCAATGCTTCATCAGTAGGACAGAGTGATGCTTCACCGGAAGGACAGAGCAGTGCTCCACCGATAGGAAGTTCTTCATCTAATTGAAGAAAATTTCCTTGATGGTTTAGCAATCTAATGACACATGTGCTATTATTCCCTCGGTTAGAGATAAGAAGTTGGAAATTATTTATTACCGGCAAACAATGTTAAGTGAATACTTAACCAACATGCAATTAATGTGGTAGATGGCGAAAAGACACTATAAAATTAAGGTTTTGGCTCCATTTCATTTCACCGAGATTTCAAATTTTCTAAGAGCAAAGACTCCAAGCTAAGGCATTTCGAGCGAGAAGAAAGAACACTCCAAGCAATCATCCATCCAAGGTAGTAAAGGTATTTAATCATGGCATCCACCTCTACAATTGAATACATAGAAAACCCTACTATTGTTGAGGTAATAAAAAGACCTAGGCCCGTATTTCAGTTAGTTCCCAAGATAGAAAAGAAGGATGATACCTTAGGTGCTTTTTCTCGAATTCCTAAGGGAGTTGTATATGCTGAAGACCCCAGAATGTACATCCACTGCAACATTGAAGAGTTAAGAGATGAGGAAATTAAAACCATGTATAAAACCGTGATATGTGATAATACTGGCAATGTAAAAGATGAACACAAAATCATTGAGACCCTAGGATTTACAGAGATCCTTAGCATTCCTGAATTTCCAAAAGATTTGATTAGGATAGTTTTAAGCAGGGTACATGGAGAATTTTTCTGGTTAGATGCAATCCATAAGATCACCAAGGAAGCTGTGAAAGCTGTTACAGGGTTACCGACCACCGGTAAAAGACCAGATAAAACCAAGAAGGTTTCCAATGACCTAGTTATAGACTTAACTAGTGCAACATTCGACAAGAGGCCTCTAAGGGTTAATGATGTAAAAGATATCAATGTGAGATTCATCAGTATGATATTAGGATATAAAGCTACTCATGCTAATACACTCAATTCAGTTTCAAGCTTATGCATTAAGAGTGCTTATGACATGGTCACAAATAATGCAAAAATTGACATAGGTGAATGGTTAAAGGATGAATTAATTGACAACCTTGGAAAGATCAAGAAGGACAAGAAAGGAACTTTCAGATTTGGAAATTTGTTAGTATGCCTAATGCTACACATAACAAAATAGGTTCCCAGCATAGGTTACAAAGAACTTGGATATGACATACCAGTAGGAAAACAATTGATTGAACTATTCAATAACATGGGTGAGAACAAGGAAAACAATATTAATGACTTTTTCCAAGCATTAAAAGCCAAAATGAAGAAAATAATAAGGTTATCACAGAAGATTGTAGACAAATACAAAGATGATATATGCTTTGTCATCAAGAAAGATGAAATCTGGATGGAAGCGATCATCCCAAGGACAGTTTGGGTAACCGAGATAGGCTATGAAACAGATGATCACATAGTTGAAACATATGCCAAAGCACTTCTGGAAGCCCCCAGAGAACCAAAAGAATAAGTATTTGGTAGTGTTGAAACCATAGAAAGCCAAATTCAATCAAAGAAAAGAGTGAAAAAGGTTGAGGCAGTTGTAAGGAAAGGGTCCAAACAAGCAAAAGCCATTAAGGAAGATGTATTGAAGAAAACCAGCATAACAGAGGATGAGTTAGTAGCTCCACAATCTGAAAGTCACCTATCACCGGTAGGTACTTCTCAAGGAAGTGACATGCCTGCAACTTTCAAAAGAGTTGTAAGGAAAAGAGATCCCTCATCGGCAACCACACCTTAACCTAGGAGGACAAGGCAAAAGCAACAAGCAGTGAGATCTCTAGTTAGAAAGGTCACACCAAAGAAGAAACTGACACCCAAGAAGAAGAAAAGGACAAACAAAGACTTGGCTCCTCTTGATATACTGCTGAACGAAATCACAGAGGAAGGTAAATTGAAAAACATTGAGAAAATAAAGGAAGATTCAGTGAAGGATAAGGTAGAAATTGAAAAATAGAAATTCTTTGATGAACAAATAAAGAAGTGTAATAGAGATTTTGACACACTTCTACCGGAACTATGTAATTTGTTGAAAGAATACAAAAATCTGTATAAAGATACTTGTAAAACAAACTTTTTGACTATAGATATAGACAAGAAAATGAGCAAGGTACAGGATGAGATAAATAAAATTGGAGGCAGTTTTGTCAACTCACCTGATACACTATCAGTTTTTGAAGAGAAGGTAACAAATTTTGAGGAAGAACTACTCAAATTGGAAAGAGAGAGAAAGAATAATAAATAAGGCAAAACATTTGAGATCTAAACTAAGTCCAAGATTGGACTATCTAGCATCTTTGCGGAAGGAAATTTTTGAGGCATTAATATAGGGAAGCAAAACACCGGCAGAGCATTTGTAGCATCTCACCGGTACAGTGAAAAGAATAGAGACAACAATAAAGGATAGCAAGAAGTTTATGGATAGTATAAACTTGATTTTGGGAGATCTTTTTCAAATTATAACTACCCAGCTACAAGGTTGAAACCACAAACTCTACTGACATCTTGACAACCTTTGTCATTGATGCCAAAGGGGGAGTAGTGGGATGAGAAAATTCAAATCACAGGAATCATATGCTCAGGGGGAGCACACACATTTTTCGTAACATTTTTGGATACTTTTTGAAATTTCTCATGAGTGTTGCCATCAATGCCAAAGGGGGAGATTGTTGGTATATGCACACTCCAATGAGACATTGTATGCGATTGAAGGTTTTGTCATTGATGGCAACCTTGCAATCCTATGGCACTAGCAAAGACATTATACCGGTATCAGCAGATCACACTCTACACCAGCACTCAAGACACTGACACCGGCACTCAAGAAAGGAAGTATACCGACACAGAAGCCGACAGGATTTTGTTATATAATATTTTGTTTATTATTGTAAGCCAACTTGGGAAATTGTAAAATGACTCTTATATATAAAAGAGATCATTGTAGACATTTTGTAATGTGATGTAGAAGCATTAAGGAAAATATTAGGTAGACCTAATGTGCGAAATATAGGTCAAGGGGTATATGTAAATAACAAAGCAGGAACCGGTAATGAATTAGGCATTGAAGATGCTATTGTAAAGCAGTACAAGATATTGGATTTGTATAGTCCTTATTGTAAGTCAGTGAGACTTCCCATTGAGTAGTGAGCTCTAGGCAGTTAGCCTTCCTGCATGTGCAGGCCCCTATTGTAAGTAATATTCTCTTATTGGCCAGTGAGTGAATATTGTGGGTCACAAATCCCACCAAGGTTTTTCCCACACCAGGTTTCCTCGTTAACATCTTGTATTATGGTGTTCTTTTCATGTGGATGTTCTTGATTCTATTTATTGCATTATTTCTTGCATACCGGTACACTGTTATATTATGTTCTGCATGTTTTAAGTTAAGAAATTCTAATCACTGGTTAGATACTGACTCACCCCCCCCTCTTAGTATCTATGGGACCCCTAACATAGGTATGCATTCAAGATATAATCCAAAACTTATATATACCCTGCTAGATATATAAATATGGGTATATAAATAAAGTATAGAGTTATATGTATATGTATAAACCATGAATATTATACATAGATATATACATATATCTATACATATGTATATATTATTTTTTGATATATAGTATCAGATGATATGTAAGATTTTATGACTAGTAGTATTGAACGGTATATAGGAATATGCATATGTATATAGACATGCATTCATATATATCATTACAACTGAAATATATATACATGGATATATAGGTATTAATATTTACATATACATTGCATACTAAAAGGAATAAAATATTATGAATCCCTTTAGAGTTCGCCTTATCTTCTTCTGTAAGCCTTCTAGGCTCATTATAGACCTTTTCTAGCTTAAGCTTTGGATCTTTAGAGGGATTTTCTTGTCTTTTTCAGATGTCCTTTATCAGCAACTCCTCCTCGATTAGTACCAATGTGATGGTACTCTAGTAATGATGATGTGACCCTCCTTCTGTGATTGAAGGCATAATTATCCTTTGCTTGTATGCTTTAAGGTGGAGGTAATTATTTTTCAGATCCTTGAGATTGCTCCATTTGCATCTTGACCCTCTGATATCAATCATTTATCTACATTTTGCTTTCCTCTACGGCTAGATGAGTTGTTTTTTACGAAGCATTAATGCTCTTGCTATATTTAGACCGTTTGGTCGAGGTCCCAATTTATCTTCCATTTAGCTTTGATGGATACTCCGCTAAGACTTCTAGGGCTCAAACAATAGATGGCTTTTGTAGAGGAAATCAAAGAGGAGAGATTGAAGGGCATTCTGGTTCACCCGAATCCCCTTGTTATCGGAGCTATCATGAAAACCTTGGGGAGGAATTATATCTTAAATGAGGACCAAACCAGAGCTAATCCAGACATCGCAGCGGTGTTCTTAGCATTAATTATGCATCTTGAGAAAGACAGAAATGTAGTGATGAAGCTCTACAAAAATTTCTTCAAAAAGGAAATGTTGGGTGAATTGGAGAGGGTGATGGTCAACATTGATGAAGAGATTTCTGCTCCAAAGCCTTAGGATTATGATATCCTTATCAGGATGAATAAACTGGTGCCATGATTCCCCATTCTGGCTATAGAGGATCTTCAGGCCTTTGAAGCTTATAGCCCTATCAGGAGTAGGAATTTTTTCTTCCTTTTATGGCTCTTGCAGGTTAAAAAGCCTCTGTGCGACAAATGGTTTATTAATTATCTCGAAGCCGAGAACATCACAGTGATCCCGGATGATATTCCAATTCCTCCCTCTCCTGCCTCCCCCTCTTCAGTAAAACCAAAGTGCTCAGGAGCCAGGGGCCCTCATGAGTAGGGAAGGAAAGGATGAGGCTTCTACTGAAGGGGGGGCATTCTTTCATTTCTGGTTCCCTTTTGTCTATCAGAGCTGCGGGCATAGAAATGTTGGACCATTAATGGGAGGTTGTCTCGGGTTTTCCCTTTCATCACCTTTTTAACTCTGAAGAGTTTTTTCTAACTTTCGTTCTATTTCAAACTTCTATTTTAAAGACTTATGGATGCTTAATCTATATACTTTCTAGACTTAGTTATGATTTTCTCTATCTAGCTCACTAATTTCTGCTTATGGGTTTAGTTGTTTTTATTTGTCATCTTAGCCTCTATTATGCTCTCTTAATTTATGGTCAAATCGACTCCAGCAATATATATAAATATACATATTTATAGATACATATTTGTATAAACACACACACACACACACACACACACACACATATATATAGTTATCCTCCTGTATTCGTACTTCTATTTTAAGTATACTATCCTTAAGCATAGATGGTATTCTGTCTAAAAGGGAAGATTTTCAAATTCTCTCTTTAGTGTTTTAAACTAGGTTTCTCTGTAGGGAGTGAGGCAATTTTTAGAGCCTTTTGACAAAAGAGTTTCCATCATGAGGCTCTTTTAGCTTTTGGCTAGATATGATAATGCTCTGCTCTCTGCATTACCTTTATTAAATACTTATATCTAAATTCATATATATATATATATATATACATATACATACATATATATATATGTATATATATATATGTATATGTATATGTATATATATAGATACATATATATATGTATATATATATGTATATATATATATGTATGTACATATATATATATATATGTATGTATGTACATATATGTATATATATATGTATGTACATACATACATACATATATACATATATACATATATATATATATGTATATGTATATATGTATGTATGTATATATATATATATATTTGGTCATTTTCTTGTAACCGCACTTCTATTGGCAGGATTTTATAAGCAAAGATGTTTGCATCTTATGAAAGGAAGGTTTTCCAAATTAAGATGGATGACCGCTCTGATTTAGATCTATGATGGTTGGAAGGTTTCTCTTTGTTTAATCCCTTTCAGTGTTTTATATGGGTGGGTTGTCTGGAAATAAAAGTCTGACCAGTCTTCTTAATAGGTTTTGTCTATGATTGCATATCCTTCAATATTGGATGTGAAGGTAATTCTTTCAATTCTAAATCTATTCAGCAGATGATTTGGTATAGACTGGGCATTATGGATGGAGGTATTGGAAAACCCAGTAAGGGAAGAACCACAAAGGGAAGTCTACGGTCCACAGTCAGATAATACTTTTGTAGTAAGTATGTGAATTACAATTGTGGGACCTGCACTTGTAGGAAGGCCAACAACCTAGAGTGCACTACTCATCACAAAAGGAGTCCCACTGAGTACATAGAATTCCAGACTACAATCCAGAAGAATGAATGAGCTGCAAAGATAGAATCTCATATGCCTAAGTACAATTTTGGTTAAGCTCAATACCAGAGGACTAAATCCTCTTACATAAACCCAATTCGATCTCCAATGATTGACCAAATCCTCTACCTGAATGATATTACATTATTCACACATTAGATATCCATTTCCCATTCTCTTATAACCTCATCATGATCTACAATGAGATCTTACATCATATATATACAAACCCTCAACCATAAACAATCAAGTTGGCCACCAAACAATAAACCAATTACATAATTACAAAACATGTCGGTCTTAGACCAAACAAATAATATCCAACACCTAAGACATCTTAGAAATACATCGAGAGGTCCAATCCATACGTTACAATAAGCCGGTCCATAACCTAGATCAACCAGGACCCAATATAGGTCCACACGCTAAAGAAATGATGTCCATTCGCCAAGTCTCGAACATGATCACCATCAGCATCCTGAATCCATAGCAGAAGCTGCACCAACACCACTTATGCATATCAACAAAGATCTTCAGCAAAGCTTCTTCCAGTGAAACCCTCACCAAAACCTCAAACCAAGCTTCCAAGCAATCAAGATAGGATCTGATCACCAGACCAAAACCAACTGACTGAATATGAACATGAGTAAGCCAATTCCATAACCAAATCATATCGGACCATACTAGATCATGTCAGATCCAAACCAACCAGAAACTAGTCAACCTATTGGGACCAGAAGGGTGTTGGTAAAACATCCAAAATAGCTAGTGTCTACATCAATGACAAGACATCAATGCAAGACATAATTAATTCTGGGCCAACAATCTCCCCCATTGGCATTGATTGAAACACTAGATGTGGAAAACATCTAAGTACCAAGAAATGCCAAACAAGTCTCCCCCAATGGAAGACAACCAACAATATCCCATATAAATATATAACAATGAAGTTCTGAAACAAAGACCAAACTCCCCTGGTGAATAATATCTCTATAAAGCTCTGAATTACACATATATCTCTCCCAATAATGTATGCAACTCCTTAAGTTTTTCTTTTTCACATCAATATCTCTCCCCCTTTGACATCAATGCCAGAAATCTGACAAAAATACCAAAACAAAAACATAAACCACTAAAACACAAAGATGACTACTCCCCTGAGCAGTAGCATCCCCACATCAGTGTCAGAATGAATAATATCTCTAATAATGCATACCGGACTAATGCCAAAAAGCATCAATCAATTCTCTATCAGAGGGGCATAAACCCCTAACCTATCTCTCAGATACTCAAATGGTTCTTTAGGCAAAGGCTTAGTGAAAATAGCTACAATCTGCTCTTTAGTGTTCACATAAACAAGTTTAACTACATTTTCTTCCACCTTCTCCTTCAAAAAGTTATACTTGATAGATATGTACTTTGTCTTAGAATGAAATACCAAATTCTTTGATATCTCAACAACAAAAGAGTTATCACAATGAATAACTACTGGTCCAGTGCAATGCACTTTGATTTCCTTCAACATTTGCTTCATCCATAGAACTTGTGTATAGTTAGTAGCAGCAACAATATACTCAGCTTCAACAATAGATAAAGAAGTACATGATTGTTTCTTGCTGATCCATGAAACCAACTTCTTTCCAAAAAAGAAAGCTCCACTAGAAGTACTTTTCTGGTCATCAACATCTCCAGTCCAATCTGCATCTGTATATGCACATAAAGTAAAGTCATCATCTTGAGGGTACCACAAACCATATTTTGATGTACCTTGTAAGTATCTAAAAATTCTTTTCACCGTACTCTCATGATTTTCTCTAGGATCACTCTAAAATCTAGATGCAATACAAACAACATTCATTATGTTAGGCCTAGTCTGAGTCAAATAAAGTAGACCTCCAATCATAGATTTGTATCCTCTAGGATTTACCGGTGCATAAACATCTTTCCTTGTCAATTTCTAACTTGTAACCATAGGAATGCTTAACAGTTTAGAATCTCCCATACCAAATTTGTTCAACAATTCCCTAGCATAATTAGTTTGACAAATGAAAATACCTTTGTCAGTTTGAGTAATCTGGAAACCTAAGAAATTTTTTATTTCCCCAATCATAGACATTTCAAATTCTTTGTCCATATTTTTAGAAAATTCCATGCATAACTTATCTTCACCTCCAAAAATAATGTCATCAACAAATACTTCAATAATCAGTATATCATCATCAATGATCTTGTAATATAAATTATTGTCAACATTACCCTTAGTAAAACCAAGCTTCAAAAGATATTTATCCAACCTTGTATACCAATCTCGAAGTGTCTGTTTCAATCCATATAAAGCTTTTGTTAACCTACAAACCATGTTTTTATCATCTCATAGTGAAAAACCATCAAGTTACTCAATATAAAATTCCTCATAAAGATCCCCATTCAAAAATGCACACTTAACATCCATATGATAAACCTTACAGGCAAGAAATAATCTTACAGCTTCAATCCTAGCTACAGGTGCAAAAGTCTCACCATAGTCAATTCCTTCCTTCTGAGAATATCCTTTACAAACCAATATAGCCTTATTCCTTACAACTTCTCTATCTTCATTCAATTTGTTCCTAAAAACCCATTTAGTTCCAATAACATTCTTATTTTTAGGCTGGGGAGCCAAAGTCCATGTGTTATTTTTCTCAATATGATCAAATTCTTCTTCCATAGCTTTCAATCAATATTCATCTTTACATGTTTCTATTACAAATACCAGTTCAACTTGAGAAATTAAACATACCCCATTAGTTGCCAGTCTTCTTCTAGTCATCACTCCATTGTTCTTATCCCCAATGATCTGATCTTCTAAATGATTCAATCTCACATACTTAGGAGTCTTCTGACTCTCTGTTCCTCTTCCCACTTCTTCAGTTACTGTTGAATTTTCTGATACTGCCGAAGTAACTGGTTCAACACTCTATTCTGGTAAAGATGCTACCAATTTAGATATAATCATTTCTACTGCCAGTTCTTACTCATAAACTCTGATTTGACTTCGATTCAACTCATCCATCCTGACATTAGCACTATCCACAATTCTCTGCAATCTCTTGTTATAACATCTATATGCCTTTCTTTCATTAGATTAACCAAGAAATATGCCATCATCACATCTAGGATCAAATTTGCTAATAATATCATATCTCCTGATATAACATTTACTACCAAGGATTCTGAAATACTTAACTATAGGTGTATTGCCAAACGATAATTCATCAGGTGTCTTACTAGTTTCCCCTTTGATATGTACTTTTTTGAATGTATAAACCGTTGTACTCACTACTTCTCTCCAGTAGATATGAGGTATACTAGCTTCCATCTTCATTGTTCTAGCAACATCCAAGATAGTTTTGTTCTTCCTTTCCACAACTCCATTTTGCTAAGGTGTGCGTGGAGCAGAAAATTGTCTCCTTATACCATGCTTCTCACCAAAGTTATTAAACTCATAGGATGTGAATTCTCCACCATGATCTGACCTCAAATATTTAATCTTCAAACTTGTCTCAGTTCCCACTTTAGCTTTAAAGATTTTAAACTTGTCAAAAGCCTTATATTTCTCCTTTAGAAAAGTAACCTACATCATTCTAGAATAATGATCAATGATTAGCATAAAATATCTATCAGCTTGAAAACTTTTAACTCTAGCAGGGCCACAAAAATTAGTATGAATAAGATCAAGAACATCATTAGATTTATCTTGTATACTCCTAAAACAGGTTCTAACCTATTTACCCATTTGACATTCTTTACATACCAGATTATACAGCTTCACAATATTAGGTATATCTCTAACAGCCTTAGTTCAACTAATATTCACAATGCAATTAAAATTCACATGACACAGCCTGTTATGCCATGGCCAACTCTCATCAATTTTTGCAATCAAACATGTCATCTCACCGGAATTCAAATGAAATATATTACCTTTTGTCTATATACCGCTTGCCATTTCCAAACCAGATCTGTTAATGATTTTGCATTTTCCATCCTTGAACTATAATTGATATCCCTTATCCACCAATTGTACTACACTCAAAATATTATGCTTTAAACCTTCAACATAATAAACATTACCAGTATTGTTCTTACCATCCAATGATATAGTTCCTTTTCCTTTTATCATACATGCTTTGTCATCTCCAAATCTAACCAGACCGCCATCAAATTCTTGCAAAGGTAGAAACTTCCTTTTACCTCCAGTCATATGATGTGATCAACCACTGTCAATCACCCATTCATCCTTGTCTTCAATTTTACCTACAAGTGCCTTCTCTTTAGGTACATTCTCTTCCAGTGCCAGAACATCTTCCTTGATAGCCAGAAACACCCATTCCTTCCCATTGCTAGAACCACTAGTAGAATCTTCTATCGGTTCATCATTAGAATAAAAAATGCCTTCATCATCCGCTATGTAGCGTGATTTGTCTCTACTTTTCCTATACTTGTACTTGTTCTGATATCCAGGGTTAGGCTTAAAATATCTTCTAACTCTTTCTTCAAATCTTGAATTCCTTTTAGGAGATCTAGATGCAAAATGACCTATCTTATTACATGCAAAACATTTAAAAGGTTCTTTTCCTTCATATTTTCTTCCTATCGGTCCTTTAGGTACTCTTCTAGCAAATAGTGCTTCAAGTTGCTCAAACTCATCATCTTCTCTCTTCTTATCATCCAATTCCTTTTCATATAAAGCTTTCCAATCTTGCTTACCACTTGCTCATGTAGATGCATGAAAAGAAGGTTCACTTTTCACAACTCCAGAAGGTCCAAATTATTCAAGTTCAAAAGCAGATAAATTCCCAACCAAGGTATCTCTGTTGATAGATGTATTAGCCATTGTTATCCACTCATTAATTGCAGTAGCCTTCATCTTGTAATCTGGTGGTAGGGCTCTTAGAACTTTAGAAACAATTTCATCTTCAGTCAGAGTTCCACCACAACATTGAATTTTCATAATAATCTCATTTACCCTTTCTATGAATGCAATAATCCTTTCATCTTCTTCCATCATCAGGTTCTCATATCTTACCCAGTAACCATTAAGTTTATCAATCTTCACAGTAGGGTCACCTTCATTATGAGTCTCCAAATTATCCCATATGGCCTTCCCAGATGATTTTCTAGTTAATCTCGTTATTTGTTGATCTGAAAGTGTACACAAGAGGGATTATCTTTCTTTACAATCATTCTCAAGCTCCTTATCCAAGTTTGCCAGAGGAGGATTTCCAGATGTTGGATTATGAGGTGCAACACCATTCTGTGTGATCTCCCAAATCTCCTTAATAAGACATCTCAAATGAGTCTCCATTTGAATCTTCCATACTATGTAATTTGTTTCATCAAGCCTAGGAATATCTCTCCCAAAGATAGCTCCAGATGAACTGGATGAACTTGAGCTGTTAGATGCCATAGTATCTTCCTCAAGCAATTAAGCTTTTTGCAAAGAGGACTAGAGCTCTGATACCAATTGTTAGACAGTTCAAATAACCAAAAGAAAACTGAGAGGGAGGGGGGGTGAATCAGTTTTCATAGATTACTAGAACATTTAGAAATTAAAAATTTAATACCAGAATGCTTAAACCAAATACCAGAGTAACAATTAAACCAATAAAGCATAAACAATAATTAGAGAATAAACACCATCCACATGACACCAAGATTTATACGTCGAAAAACCAATAAAGGAAAAAACCACAGTCGGAAGCCTACCCACAGTCAGATAATACTTCTGTAGTAAGTATGTGAATTACAATAGAGGGGAATGTAATTGGGGGAAGGCCAACAACCTAGAGTGCACTTCTCATCACAAAAGGAGTCTCACTGATGACATAGAAATCCAGACTACAATCCAGAAGAATGAATGAACTGCAAAGATAGCATCTCTTATGCGTGAGTACAGTTTTAGTTAAGCTCAATACCGGAGGACTAAATCCTTCTACATGAACCAAATTCAATCTCCAATGATCGACCAAATCCTCTGTTTGAATGATATTACATTATTCACACATTACATATCTATTTCCCATTCCCTTATAACCTCATCATGATCTACAATGAGATCTTACATCATATATACACAAACCCTCGACCATAAACAATTAGGTCAGCCACTAGACAATAAACCAATTACATAATTATAAAACATGTCAGCCTTAGACCAAAGAAATAATATCCAACATCTAAGACATCCCAGAAACACATCAAGAGGTCCAATCCACACATTACATTAATTTGGTCTATAACCTAGATCAATTTGGACCCAATATAGGTCCACAGGCTAAAGAAATGATCTACATTCGCCAAGTCTCGATCATGATCACTATCAACATCTTGAATCCATACCAGAAGTTGCAACAAAACCACTTATTCATATCAACAAACATCTTCAACAAAGCTTCTATTGGTGAAACCCTCACCAGAATGTCAAACCAAGCTTCCAAGCAATCAGGATAGCATCCAATCACCAGACCAAAACCAACTGACTGAATATGAACATGAGTTAGAAATTTCTATAATGAAATCATACTGGAGCATACCAGATCATGCCAGATCCAAACCAATAGAAACTACTCAACCTATTGGGACTGGAAGGGTGTTGGTAAAGCACCCAGAACAACTAGTGTTGGCATCAATGACAAAAAATCAATGCAACACATAATCAATTCCTCCAAATGGCCAACAAAACTTACCTCTACAATGATGTGGCATTTTCATTTTCCTAACAAAACCAAAATCATGATCAGGTTTTGCACACTATAACTTAGGTTTTTAACATTTTTGGTGGAGGCCATGGGTTGAATGACTGAGTCTTCTTTTTCTAAAAAAGTTATAATCCAAATAACCTAATTGGGTTTTATAAACTAAAATAAACCAATCGGGTTTTTAAAAATAAATAAATGACCCAATTAGGTTATGGTTCAAATTTTCCTAATTGTAACCCGCTCAAATTATGTTCATTTTTTGTTCACCGTCTTGGTGCACTTACACTACTAAGATAACCTCTCATGATGGCATATAATTTTTGGACTTCTTCACCTATTCTAATATGTCGAAGGGCTCAAGCTTTTTTAGTATGCTCAAATTTTTAAATTAGCGTCTTAATGCACCTTTGATCTTTTTATAATTTGATGCATTTATTTATTTTATCTTGGATACACTTCTACTAGTTTTGTGTTTCCTTTCTCTCTTTTTTTAACATCGATTATGGCTATGGTTCTATAAGTAGAGGTCATAGGCACATCAAATAGTGGAGATTTTTCATTCCTTCACTTTGGTGGTATGACTTTTTTGTTTGCACTTATTTTTCTACCATATTTTCTTTCTTATATTCAAATATTATTTTTCTCTTATTATTTAGTAATGGTAATGGAATACTCATTAATAACACAAGACTCACTATCCTCCCGTGTCACTAGTGTTTTCTCTTGTGCTCATTTATCTTGAGTAAGTGTTTATCATAAATAATTAGATATTGTGGTTCTTAGTTTAATCTTTATTGGAATTTGAGGCAACTTAGGACTTGTAAATATTGGGACGCATAATGGGGTGGATATGAGGGGTGAAATCATACAACCCTTTTTTGAGTGTATTTTTTTAGGCAATAGTAAGTTCCTTATTAGAATTTATGGATATTTTCAAAGGTCCCCATAACTAATTAGGAACTAACTAGTTATGGATTTGGTTGGGTACCCTATTTGTCTAATATACTAGCCTCTTTTTCTTTTTCTTTTTTTTCATTTTGAAAGGTTGTATAGACTCAATTTTCCTAGTTATTATATGGCCACATTTAACGAAATGTTTTGTAATGATATGACAATCTTTTCACATTATGTTATATTTTCATAAATGACTATGTTAAATATGTTTTTGAACAAGTTAATCAATTCATCAAGCTTGTTAAGACTTGGTGACTCAACAAAGTGACCAAGCCTAACCCCATTATTTTCTTCACTTAGCTATAAAATCAAGCCTAACCCCATTATTTTATAACATTTCTCAAGATCTCAATTTCATTTTTGTAAATTCAAGTGAGCAAGATATCAAAAATCATTAAGATAGTGAAGGAGAGGTCAAATTTTAGATTTCAAGCAGCCATGATGACATCCATGATCAATACTTCATGAAGAAATCCTAGATGAAATTATCAACCTTGGAATGAAGAATTCAATGCAACATTCATGAAGGTATCAACTTCCAAGTCAAGCATCTCAAATTTAGGTCTAGCCTTATCCTCAAAAGATGAGCTTTTACTTTAGAATTTCCATTACATTTAAACTCAATTCAAGGGTTAATTCTAAGTTCCCATAGTTTGACCTAAGGCAAACCCCCCATAAACAACAATATTTTCCTTATTTATGTTTGCAGGTGACATATCTAAGAGCCATAAATTGAGATTCTGGTAGAGGAGGAAATGATGATTAGATCTAACATTTGCAGAGGCAAAAATTGGAGGACTGAGACAAAAAATTATGCCATGGTCTCGAGGATTTTTCATGAACCTATGGGAACATATTCTATGCAACATCCAAATTTTGGAAGATTATAATTCATTCACATTTGAAATCAAGGATCGAAATGCAAATTGCCACACAGTCCTACACTTTCAAGCTAAACATATTGTCACTAGTGCTCTGCAGTTTCTTCTACTCAAACTAAGCCTTGTATCTATATTTTGTACTTGTAACTTGTTTTTTTTTTCTTTCATGTAAATTATTCATCATTATAGATATAACATTCAAATACATTCAAATCAATTTCAATTAAATAAAAAAATTAACTTGATATGCATTCAATCTCCATGCATTTGATCAATTGAGTTCTCCCATCCTTCAATGTTTTGGTTGGAAAGTTAGGTTATTTCCTAGTTTACAAGGCTTAACTTGTGAAACCCTAATTTTCTCATCCATTACAACAATATATAAGTGTAAGACAATATGGATGCCAAAAATTAGGTAACAACAACATGGGTAGGAAATGTATCAATATTCAAGTTTGGATCATGTCATTCTTGGTAGTAATATAAATGTCATATATATTTAGACTCTAAGAGTTCCTCCCATTTTAATTTGATCATCATAATTATTTTTGGATCTATTTCCTTAAAATATAGATGTATGTTATGAAAGAAAGAAATATTTTATAGTATGTTTTATTATAAAAGAGAATACAACTATTATTTCAAATTTGTACTATTTTTACCAAAAATATTTTGGATCAAACTCTATGATCCATTATTAAGATGAAGAGATAAATTTATGAACATGAAAAATGGTAAATAATAGACATTACATAAGTAAATAAAGGAAGGGTGAGAAAAGGAAAACCAGGGTCTTTTTTCTTAATACCAAAGCCAACGTAGAAAAGGATATTCTTAAGGTTCTAGGCTTCTAGTCGAGATCCCTTCCATGCATATACCTAGGGCTCCCACTGGATAAAGGGACTAGAGCAACCAAGATTTGGGATAGCGTTCTAGACAAATTGGATTCAAAGTTGCAATCTTGGAAAGGCAAATGGCTATATTTAGCAGGTAGAATTGTTTTGATCCATTCAGTCCTCTCAGCAATCCCTCAATATTACATGTTCTACCTAGAGATCCCCAGTTGCATTTGGGATAGACTTATAAGGATATTGAGATCCTTTCTATGGCAAGGACTGGGAGACAAAAACAAGTATCCATTAATAGAATGGGATTCTCTCTATCTACCTAAAATGAACAAAGGTTTAGGCTTTAGGAATATAGATAGTCAGAACAGGGCACTTGGAGCTAAATTAGTATGGAAAATTTACAAAGAACCACATTTGAAATGGGTTAAAATAGTTAAAAATAAGTATCTAGGTAGCTTTGATTCAACCAACATCTTTAGAGCCTCTCTCCTACCCAAAGGTTCTAGAATATGGAATTTCATTTCCTATTGTAGAAAATTCCATTCTGAACAACTCTCCTAGAATATTGGTACAGGTGATGAAGCTCTATTCTGGGAGGACTCTTGGTGTGGATACCCCCCTCTTCATAGCCTAATCCATAATTATTCCTTAAAGCATGAATTAGAGCTATCTTTAGGAACTTGTGTCAGAGATTATGTTTCCTTCACTAAATTAGATCCAACTTTAGGATGGGTCTACAAGCCCCTCTTAGTATCCCCCCCAACTAAAGATGTTGTTCTCTACTTATCTCTATCTTCAAGTCTAGAAAACTGCTATTCAACTCGAGCCAAGACCATCTGATCTGACTTGGTTCCCCGAATGGGGAATACAGTGTTAAATGGGGCTATAAAGTGGCACATAAGTTAGAAACCAGGTTAGCTTCCAATCTCCCTCTATCCTTATGTTGGCACAAGGAATGCTCCCCAAAAGCTGGAACCTTTCTGTGGACTTCTCTTCAAAAGAGAATCCTCACCAAAGAGCATTTTTGAAAACTAGGCTTTGCAGGCCCCTCAAGGTGCCCTTTATGTTGTAAAAACGAGGAAGAGATGGACCACCTGTTACTCAATTGTGATTTCATAGCATCATTCTACCATTGGTTACTTAATAGACTCAATTTAAGTCTGACCTGTCAACAAGACCTCCTCTCTTTTTTGCAAAGCTAGCTTGTATCCCAAAATTTTGGGCACTATGGCCACATCTGGATTGTATCTCCCTTGATCCTCCTTTGGGAAGTATGGAAAGAAAAGAATAGAAGAATCTTCAAAGATAAATCTCTCAGCTTGGAATCCCTGATTGTCTAAATTAAGGCATCCATTATTGAGATCGCTAATAATTTTATGAGGAAATCCCCTCTGAAGCACACAAAATTATCTCTCAGGGATGAATCAATTAGGAATAAATGGACCGGTCTCATCCTCCCCATGTATATTGGTTTAGGAGATAAGCACTACATATCTGATAGAAGTACGTGTGAATGGGTTCCCTTGCCCCAAGGCTGGTTCAAGCTCAATTTCTATGGAGCCTCTCAGGGCAACCCTGGTATAGCCAAGATAGGTTGTGTTATTCACTCTGGAGAAAGGGAAGAAGTATCTGTTATCACTAAACCCATAGGGACAACAACTAATAATGTGGCAGAAGCCACTACAATGGTAGAAGGGATGTTTCTCTGCCAAGAATTGGGTATCCAAAATCTAGAAATTGAATGAGACTCTACAATCATCATCAATTCCCTCCGATCAGGTATCTCTTGCAACTGGAAAATCAACAATTTAATCAAAAGGGCTAGGGACTTGCTTCCCTATTTCAACTTTGTTATCATCAATCATACTTATAGAGAAGGAAATCGTAGAGCAGATGAACTTGCTAACACAGGAGCAGATGGCAAGGAGCTCAAAATCTTAGGCAAAACCAATGCTCTTCCTGATAAGGAAGTGCCTTCATCCACCTATATTTTATCATATGCCATCCCCAACAAGTTGGTAACCTGGGCTCAATCCCCCATCTCCCCACACCTTCTCTCCCAGACACAAGCAATAGCCTGCTCCAGTTCCTTTCAAGTATCTCATCCATTCTAGGTTTGTTTTATCATTCATCCTAAACTTTTGCCTTCCTACTGTGAGAACATCTTTATCCTTCATCCCTACTCTTCTCCATCCCTAATCCATTTTACCTTCCTTACATATTCAAAAACAAGAATCCAATGGTCCAAACCCTGAATTTAGGATCAGTCATTCCTCCCCTCATAGCTCGATAGATACATTTGCAAGGAAACGTATCAATATATATATATATACATCTATACATATGTATATATATATACATATGTATATATATGTATATGTATATATACATATACATATATATACATATGTATACATGTATATATGTATATACATATGTATACATACATATATATATATATATATGTTGATACACATGTAGTCATACTTACATATATATGTATATATATATATGTATATATATATATGTATATATATGTATATTATATACATATATATACATATATATATATACATATATATGTAAGTATGACTACATGTGTATCAACATATACATACATATATGTATATTTATGAGTATATATGTGTGTGTGTATATATATATATATATAAATATATATAAATATGAATATATGCATATATATATACATATATACATACATATATATACATATATATATGTACATATGTATACACATATATATACATATGTATACACATACATACAGATACACACACACACACACACATATATATATATACTTATATTTATTTAGATATATATATATATATACACTCATAAATCCACTATATATATATATATATTCGGCATCCACTCTTTGGGCTTTGGCTATTATACTGGAGATTGCTAGGAAATCATTGTCTCGGTGATCCTAATGCTTGATGTCTTCCTCTCCCATAATTATCACTTCATTAACCCACTTCAAATTTTGAAATCTAGTCATGCCCTCTACTGATAATTTCATCTCGATGACTGAGTTGTATCAATCATCTCCACACATGTTGATCATTCAAATATTAATCAGACACTAAGCATGTGCGATGTCGAATGATGAAATTTTGAGGATGGCTTTGCATTCATTTCTTTACGATATGCCTCTCAAGCAAGTACTCTCACCAATGCTTATTGATGAGGAATAATTATTTTGGCTCACTCACATTAAGTTCAATTCATTCTCACTCCTGAATTTTGAGACAAACCTCTCGCTTTATTTAGGCCACCTCTTCTCTGCCTCTCCATTTTCTGCTAAGTGAAATACAAACATCATGGATACTATACTCAAGCTCTCGAGCTCTAAAAGACAAATGATCATCTCTAGGGAAATAAAGGCAGCTCGGCTGAAAAGCCTTATGAAATACCCTCATGACCTGGTCATTAATGGGGTTACATAAATTTTAGGGGAAGACTTTATCAACAATTAGGATAGGACCAGAGAAAATTCTGATATTTCTTCTATGTTCCTAGCCGTAGTTCTTCATTTTGAGCCTAATAGGGATTTCATCAAGGAATTATGTTTAAAGGGCTTTAAGCATAGCATTTTGATAGAGCTTGACCAGGTAATGGTTAATGTGACCTCTGATCTTTTGGCCCCCAAGCCAAGGCATTATGATATCTTAATGTGGAACAACCAACAAGTTCCTCGGTTCCCTATTTTCATTCATGACAACCCTATGAAGTTTGCCAACAGACGACCCATCAAACAGAGAAATGTCAACTTCCTCAAGTGGTGGTTCAATGTGAAAACACCTCCCTACAACCACTAGTTGGCAATATACCTTCAGGATGAAGGGCTCAACATGGACATGATAGCCAAGATGGAGAATCTGAAATCCTCTGATTCACCAAAGGGTTCACCATCAGACCAAGTAGGGGCTCGAGGGAAAGGGCTTGCCTTTTGAGTAAGATGTTGTTGATGACAATCTGTTTAATCTAAACCAAGCTAATCTATTTGAAAGACTCTGTTACTTTACTATTTTTAAGATAGGAGATGACTTTCTTTTTTGAAGCTATATGTTTATAGTAATCAGACGTTCAAGATAACTACTATTATATGCAAACACTTAAGATAAATCCTTGCTCTCCCTGCTCATTCCTTACCACCTGAAGGATTCACCTACAATTCAGGCCCTTGATGTAGAAGTCATGTTTAAATTATCAACAACAAGAAGTATTGGTCAAATTATTATTGTAATCCCTTAAGAAGTCAGATTTCTGGCTACTAGGGACATGTAAATTATTCCAAGATTTTTCCTTGGGCAAGACTAGAGGTTTTCTTCATTCGGTTCTTTCCTACCCCACACTGAACCGAATTTGTACAATATTATAATTTTTTTTTTCAAAATTTATAAAGTTTATAGCCTTGGCCCATTATTGATCAAAAAAAAAAAAAGGGAAGGGTGAGAGAGTATATGTTAATTGCGAACCTAAAGAGAATCAATGTATGAATACATATGAATATTAATATATAGACATACAAATAATAAAGCAAATTATGAATATAAATATAAATAAATATGAGCATAAGAAAATGAAAAATTATATATGTATATACCAATATGTATTAATGTATGTGAATATAAAATAAAAAATGACAATAAATACATGAATGTATGAAAAAATTCTCTTAATGACTATTTACTATTTAACTTTGCAATATCATAAACAAAGTAGTATAGTATTCAGCCAAAAATGGAGGGTAGTGAAATGGAGCACCCACAAATCCATGCATAAGGGACAAGCCCTAATCCATCAACATAATTGATCAATCCATGTTGGGAAATAAATAGATTTAATACAAAAGATTGTGAAGATCAATCTCTATCCAATAAACTGATTAAAGGATGAGATACAAAGATTGGAAAAATAAAAAATAAAAATCTGAAACTCATATTCAAATCTGAAAATTAGGCTTCCTTAATGTGGGAAATTGTGATTATATCATTCTTCTTAATGATGCCAAAAATCAGCCCACATATCAAGCTTAATAACCCTATGTTAAGTGAAATTATAACTATATTAAATAAATAATTTATCATTGCCATAAGATAGAAAGAATGAGGCACAAATAAAAATAATAAATGAATCACATAACACAAGATTTACGTCGATAATCCCTTGCAAGAAAAAACCTTCACCAAGAAGAAAGGTAAATTTTGTATTATCAACAATTAATGTTATTACATTAAGTTCACTTTCATTAGATCCTATTTACCTCTAATATAGTATCACATGTGTACCTATGAATAACCTCCTTATGTCTCCCACACATCCTTGTTCCTACAAAATATCTCTACATTCAATTGTTCTTCATTCTTTTTATATCAAAATAGTATAATTTATAGGATGACAAGAGCTTCACAACAAGCAAACAAGGTGTCCAAACAAGGATCTTCATTCCAAGTGACCACAACCTTTGTATTTCCTCCATGGAAGGTGAAAGGGCACTGGTTTTGTCTCCAATAATTTTCCTCCAACTTGAGAACCCAATATTGCAAGATAAATATTACACTAAATGTATTATATAATAAAATATCAAGAAACACTTGTTGCCTCTTACATGCCCCCATTTGGAGAAGCCCAAAGGTCATGCTAGTTCATCCAATTCCTAATCTAGGCATCAAAATGTGGGGAAAAACATTAAAAAATTATGTCCATAACCCACCTTTATCACTACTAGTGGAACCCACCACCTCTTATGAATTTATTAGAAACAATGATGAGAATAAATATTACAAAATGAGGATGCTCAAACATGCCACAAATGGAAGAAAAGGGGCATGCCAAGCATAAACATTTAACAATTGTCACTAAAACTTATACCAATATTTACATGACCTTAAGCATTAGATTTAAATGATAAAAAAGGATTTGAATAATTACCTTACTCATGCCAGTTGGAATAACAACCACAACAAATTGTAATTGTAAGAATTTGTCAAAAATAACCAAGATCAAGAGCCCAAAGAATAGCACAACACAAGATAGACAAATATTGATAAGAACAAATTGTATTCTCATCAAGATGAAAAATATGATCATTTGATAAACTATACAATGAGATGGTCCTTCTTATAAAGGAAAGGCCATATGGATATGAGAGCACATGATCATGAAATTTGGCCCAATGAGATACAAGGGTAAGTAGGGGTGGGTAGGAGAAATAATAAAATATTCCACAAGAGGTGGATCACCCACCGAAGGTGGAATGTAACAACAAGATAAGACCACAAAGGGTAGAATTTATCCTACAAGCAACTTCCTATGTGCACACTTCCTTAAGTGTATCATATGAAAACTACTATGAAATGTAAGGAAACTTGCAGCCATCTTTATGACAATTTTCACATAACCCATTTAAGATTTCAATCAAATCAACACATAGAAGTCATATGAAAAGAATGGACAACATACCCATGAAAATGTGACACAAGATATATCTTGGGAAAACCCTCATGAGGGAAAAACCCATCCTCCAAAAGCATCATCCACCATGTATTATCAACAATGTGTCCATTACAATATAAATATGGAAAGCCTTCAAAAACCCAACCATAACCAAGCACTCCATGTGAACAAGCATTAATCCAAACATCCCATGCCATGCTTCCTCCTTCACAAATGCTAACCTAGCTAACTGACCAACCCAAACAACTACCCTTGTGGTGCTTTTATAGAGACAAGCAACCACAAACCCACCAAGTGGTATTACATCAAACCATGTGACAATAAAATATAATATTTTTCCTACCTACCCTTGACCCACATTTAATATTGGGTACTTCATCACAATTACATTCCCCAATATTAAATAAATACAATATAATAATACCAATGTGTCAATACAACACATCAAGTGGTTACAAGAATATTCCAAGGGAATCTCTACATGTTGCACGTTCATCTAGGTGCTCCTTGATGCAACAAAACAATATGATATTACAATGATTCCATGTCCACCTGACACAATAATTAAAAAGTATAACAATGAAATATTATTATGCAAGGTGTACAACACCAATTTCCCAACATGAAATGCATTACCCTAAGTCAACTTAAGTAAAGTGTAATTATGAGACATAATTTACACTAACAATAATTCATCCAGTCTAACCATACCTCAAACAATTATATACCAGCATAGATAGAACTTCATGTCACCAACATATCAACCGCAAACTATAATCAATTCTTTGTAAATCCATCCTAGTATCTGAATGTAACATACCAATACACAAATGACTACAAACAAGGCCGACTATCAAATTTTGAATCACCACTAAACAATCTTGTGGATATATGGATAGCTACATCTAAGTCATCCCATTTAAATCAATAGGTTGTAAACACCTACAAATTGCATAAGGTGTAGATCCAAATTCAATGAAACATGAAAACACATTATCACATCAGTAAACAATAAGCCAAGATATCACATAAGATAACTAGACATATATCTAGAAGCTCCCATTGCACAAGTAATGTCAAATTTGAAAGTAGATCAAAGCGTATCATTTCTATCTATAATTCTTCACATAGAGGATGTGGTCAATCCCTCTATTATGTAGTATCATGTAAAAATATAGTACTATGCAAATCCTATAACCAAATATGATGTAATACCTCTCTCACCATTAGTCTCCATAGCTCTCCCAAGTTCTTCATTCTCAATTATGCTAATACATGTTGTAAATATGCTAGATTTGGTTAAGTGTTGTCCTTGATGTCAACATTGTATCCTGGTTGGACATATTCAGGTTAGACTTGGTGTTTGTCTTGGTTTTGGCTGTGATTCTGATCCGATATGATCAAATCCTTTGATTCGATTTTGGATGGTTACTCGGGTTGGCTACATGCTTGTCATATTCTATTGGTTCATGATTTGGTGCTCCGAAAGCTATCTCTTATGTTCTTGATTGATATTTATTGGTACCGGTTAGATTTATCGGTTGGTGATACTTGATGATTTGGTTAAGTGATTTTGGTCCGGCTTATGGAAATGGTTTCTTATCATGCTTAAGGTATTCTTGATCATGTTCTAATTATTTGGTGGCTTCGCATTGGCTAGCGTGCTGATTTGGTGGTCCTATTTAAATCTGGTTGATTATTCTGTGTTATTGCACTAAGGGTTTATACTGGTTGGTGAAACATGTTGGAGATTGGTCTTAGCGTGATTTCTTGCAGATATAATTGTTTGGAAATTTGAATTAGGTCCATGCTATGTAATGTAAATCATAATAATGGTCTGGTGATATCATGTGATATTATTTTTGTAATTATGGGTTTATAGGTTTAGGGTTTAGCTAACCTTTTCATTAACGTTGATGAATTGTATTTATAGGTGACTTATTCATGTAATCTCAGGATCGATGGTTATATATGCATTATTAGAGAAAGGTTTATGTGCAAATAGTGATATATCATTTGGTGAAAGGTTGTGAATGATTTGGTGTTGCAGGGTAGACATCTGTGCTTAACTGGAATTGTATCAAACATTAGGAGATGCTACTTCCACAGTTCATTCTTTCTAGATTGTAGTCTAATGTGTTTGTAAGTCAGTGAGACTTCCATTTTGTGATGAGCAGTGTGCTCTGGGTGGTTGGCCCGATTACAAGTGCAATCCCCATTGTAATTATTTCACATACTACTGTAAAAGTATTATCTGATTGTGGGTAGAGTTTCCCACTGTGGTTTTTCCCTTTATCAAGTTCTCCATGTCAAAATATTGGTGTTGTGTGTCTTGTGCTTTCATGATCTATATTTCATCGTGTTGGTTTCCTTTTGGTCTGGTATAAAGTTTGTCATCTGTATTAATTGTTATACTTTTAAGAAAATTGATTCACTCCCCTTCTTAGTTCTCTCTTGGTATCAAAACCGTCTAACAATTCGTATCAAAGTGCTTGGTCCTCTCTACAAAAGCTTAACCGCTTGAGGAGATCTGATGGCATCAACATCAAGTTCTATATTTAATCCCTACCAAAAGGAGAGTCCCAAATTTGATGGTACAAATTACAAAATATGGAAGGAGCGAATGATAATTCATCTGAGATGTCTTGGAGCTGAAGTTTGGGAATTAGTGGAGAAAGGGTATATACCTCATGATCCTAATTGTGGAACACCAACACCTATTGATGAACAGAAGAGAGCTGAAAATGATGTCAGAGCAAAAGAAGAATTGTTAAGTGCCCTATCTGATGAGAAGCTATTGAATGTTTTAGAGTTGGAGAATGCAAAGCAAATTTGGCTTAAGCTTAAAATTCTTTATGAAGGTGACCAAGTAGTAATATTGCAAAACTTGAAGGTTTCCTGGTGAGATATGAAACTTTGAAGATGGAAGAAGATGAGAAGATAAGTTATTTCATGGATAGAGTGAATGAGATTATCATGGGAATAAAATGTTGTGGTGGATCAGTTAATGAGGATGAGGTTGTGTCAAAGATTATGAGAGTTTTGCCTCTAACTTACAAGATAAAAGCTACTGCAATTAATGAACTCTAGACAATGTCAAGTACACCTGTTACCAGAGATACACTACTTGGGAAATTGGCTACTTTTGAGCTTGAGGAACTTGGAGATCAGAGTGCTACTAAGATAGAAACTACATTTAAAGTATCTTCCTCCTATAAGCAAAAGGTAGATTGGAAAGAGTTATATGCCAAAGATTTGGAAGACATTGAGACAGAAGACGCAAAACTTGAAGAGTTGGAAGCCCTAATTGCTAGAAGAATCCGTAAAGGACCGATTGGAAGTAAGTATGAAGGAAAAGTATCATTTAAATGTTTTTCATGCAATAATATTGGTCATTTTACTTCTAGATGTCTCGAAAGAGCTGCTAGGAATCATGAAAGATTTATGAGGAATTATAAGCCTAATCCGGAATATCAAAGAAGACCTATATTTAGAAGGAATATGGATAAATTGTGTTACTATGTTGATGATGATGATTTTGGTTTTACTGATGATGATGATGATGGTGATGATGATGATGATGATGATGATGATGATGATGATGATGATGATGAACCTGTAAGTGGATCTAGTAATGGAAGCTACGGTAAAGATCAGGTCTTTATTGCTATCAAGGATGATTCTTTGGAACCAATCATTGATACAACTCATACTGAGGAGAAGGATTTAGCTGCTAATATTGAAGAGAAGGATGAATGGGTTATAGAAAGTGGTTGCTCATATTGCATGACCAGTGACAAGAGGAAATTCCTAACTCTGCAAGAATTTGATGGTGGACTAGTCAGATTTGGAGACAACAAGGCATGCAGGATCAAAGGCAAATGAACAATATCCCTGGATGGTAAGACTAATACTGATAATGTTTATTATGTTGAAGGATTGAAGCATAATCTTTTGAGTGTAGGTAAGATAGTGGATAGTGGATTTGATTTGCAATTTAAAGATGGAAAGTGCAAGATTATCAATAGATCTGGATTGGAGATTGCATCTGGAACTTAGACCAACAAAAATATCTTTCATTCAAACTCTGGTGAGAAGGCCTGCTTGATTGCTTAGATTGATGAAAGTTGGTTATGGCATAAGAGGATGTGTCATGTAAATTTTGATTGCATAGTGAAGATCAGTTCAACACAAGTTGTCAGAGATTTTCCCAAGATTGTTAAACCCCATAATCCGGTATGTAGAGAATGTCAAATGGGTAAGCAAGTTAGAACTTTCTTCAAAAGCATACATGATAGATCTAATGAAATTCTTGATCTTATTCATATTGATCTGTGTGGACTGACAAGGACTAAAAATTTTCAAGGAGATAGATACTTTATGTTGATTATTGATGACTATTATAGAATGATGTGGGTTGCATTTTTGAGTGAAAAATCAGAAACTCTTGAGAAATTCAAAATTTTCAAAGCTATGGTTGAGACATAAACACGATTGAAGATAAAATGTTTAAGATCATATCAAGGCAGTGAATTTACATCCAGTGAGTTCAACAACTTTTGTGAGAAAAATGGAATTAGAAGACAATTTTCTACATCTAGAACCCCACAACATAATGGAATAGTGGAAAGGAAGAACAAAACTATCTTGGATGTTGCAAGGACAATTATGATGGAAGCCAAGTGACCTGATATCTACTGGAGAGAAGTTGGCAATACTGTGGTATACACTTTCAACAGATTACACATAAAAGGTGATACTGGTAAGACTCCTTATGAATTATGGTTTGGTCATACTCCTACTGTCAGATATTTGAGAATTTCAGGAAGTAAATGCTATATTAGAAGAGATGATGCATTAAGGAAATTTGATCCTAGAAATGATGAAGGAATATTTTTGGGTTATTCTACTTAGATAAAAGCATACAGATGTTATAATAAAAGATTGAATAGGATTATGAAAAGCATAAATGTCAAGGTGGATGAGCAAGGTAATAATTAGATCAGATCATATGACTATGGACCGGAAGATGAATTTGTTAGATCAGAACTAGCAATGCAAGAATCAGTTTAGAACATTGATCCAATTGCTCTAATAATATTAGAAAATTCCATAGTGACTTTTGAAGAGAAGAAAGAATCAGAAAGTCAAGACAATCCTAAGCCCCTCAGGTATGTGAAGTTGAATCATTCTGAAGATTAGATCATTGGAGATAAAAGGAAAGGTGTGATGACAAGAAGAAGGCTAGTTGTTGAAGAGGTATGTTTAATTTCTCAAATTGAACTAGAATATTTTATTGAAGCAAGTAAAGATGAGAATTAGATGAAAGCAATGGAAGAGGAACTAGATCAGATAGAAAAGAATAAGACTTGGGAATTGGTTCCTAGGCCTAAAGATAAGAATTTTATTGAAACTAAATGGGTTTTTAGGAACAAATTAAATGAGGAAGGTCAAGTTGTGAGAAATAAAGCTAGATTGGTTTGCAAAGGTTATTCACGGGAAGGAGTTGATTATGATGAAACTTATGCTCTGGTTGCAAGAATTGAAGCGGTGAGACTATTTCTTGCCTAAGATGCACACAAGAACTACAAGGTATATCAGATGGATGTCAAATGGGCATTTTTGAATGGAGATCTTGAAGAAGAAGTCTACATTGAGCAGCCTAATGGATATTCTTTATCAGAAGACAAAGACATTGTTTGCAGATTGAAGAAAGCCTTATATGGATTGAAACAAGCCCCTAGAGCATGGTATGCTAGATTAGATAAATACATTTCTAAGCTTGGTTTTAGCAAAGGTAATACTGATAGTAACTTATATTATAAGATTGAGCATGATGACATATTGATCATTGAAGTCTTTGTGGATGATATTATTTTTGGAGGAGAAGAAATTTTATGCATGAAATTTGATGATGATATGAAGAATGAATTTGAAATATCTATGATTGGAGAGATAAAAAATTTCTTAGGTTTACAAATTACTCAGACTGATAAAGGTATTTTCATTTGTCAAACTAAGTATGTGAAGGAATTGATTAAGAAATTTGGACTTGAAAATTCTAAACCTGTCAGTACTCCTATGATAACCAGTTGCAAATTGTCAAAGGATGATGAACCTCCTAGAGTAAATCCAAGTAGATACAAATCAATGATTGGTGTATTACTGTACTTAACTTAGACTAGACCTGATATAATGAATGCTATTTGTATTGCTTCTAGGTTTTAGTCAGATCCTAGAGGAACTCATGATATTGTTGTTAAAAGGATATTCATATATTTGGAAAGTACAACAGATTATGGGTTATGGTATCCAAAGGATGATGATTTCATATTGTGTGTCTATATAGACTCTGATTAGGCGAGAGATGTCGCTGACTAGAAGAGCACTGCAGGTGGTGCATTCTTTCTTGGGAAGAAATTGGTTTCATGGCTTAGCAAGAAACAATCATGCACTTCATTATCTATTGTTGAAGCTGAATATGTAGCTACTGCAACTAATTGTACTCGGATTTTATGGATGAAACAAATGTTGAAGGATATAAGGATAAGTTATGATGAGCGTATTGTTATTCACTGTGATAATACTATTGCTATTTATATGTCAAAGAATATGGCATTTCATTCCAAATCAAAACACATTTCTATAAAGTATAATTTCTTGAAAGAAAATCTTGAAGCAAAGGAAGTCAAATTGGTTTATGTGCCTACTAAGGAATAGATTGCAAATATTATAACAAAACCATTGCCTAAAGATACATTTTATTATCTCATAGATCATCTAAAGGTGACCACCCCTCCGAAAGAGACTTAGAGATGTAGGGATGCATCAATCCGGTAAGCTTATCAAACATATTTTTTGATCTAGGTTGATGAGATGATGATGTTTCTCAGGGGGAGTAGTCTGTTGTTTGGTGGTACCCATCCTTTGTCATTGATGTCAAAGGGGGAGATGGTGTTCGTGTGAAAATCAGTTAATCTAAGGGCAAGTTATATTTTAGATAAGTCTTTGGGAGATTGTTGGCATTCCTTGGAACTTGGATGGTTTTCACATTCAGTGTTGCCATCAATGCCAAAGGGGGAGATTATTGGCAATATGTTGGATTTGATTAAGTGTTTCCATTGATTTCAACACTATATCCGAGTTGGACCTATCCCAGTTAGATTTGTGTTTGTCTTGGTTTTGGCTGTGATTTTGATCCGATATGATCAGATTCTTGGATTTGGTTTTGGATGGTTACTCAGGTTGGCTACATGCTTGTCATATTTTATTGGTTCATGATTTGGTGCTCTAGAAGCTATTATTTATATTCCTAATTGATATTTCTTGGTATCAGTTAGATTTACCAGTTGGCGATACTTGATGATTTGGTTAAGTGATTTTGGTTCAACTTATGGAAATGGTTTCTTATCGTGTTGAAGGTGTTCTTGATCATGTTCTAATTTTTTGGTGGCTTTGCATTGGTTGGTGTGTTGATTTGGTGGTCCTATTTGGATCCAGATGATTATTTTGTGTTATTGCACTAAGGGTTTCTACTAGTTGGTGAAACATGTTGGAGATTGGTCTTAGCGTGATTTTCAATGGATGTAATTGTTTGGGAATTTGAATTAGGTCCATGCTATGTAATGTAAATCATAATATTGGTTCGGTGATATCGTGCGATGTAATTTTTGTAATTATGGGTTTATAGGTTTAGGGTTTAGCCAACCTTATCATTAAGGTTGATGAATTGTATTTATAGGTAACTTATTCATGTAATCTCAGGATCGATGGTTATGTCTACATTATCAAAGAAAGGTTTATGTGCGAACAATGATATATCATTTGGTGGAAGGTTATGAAGGATTTTGTGTTGCAAGGTAGACATCTGTGCTTAACCGAAACTGTATCAAGAATTAGGAGATGCTACTTTTATAGTTCATTCTTTCCGGATTGTAGTCTGATGTGTTTGTAAGTCAGTGAGACTTCCCTTTTGTGATGAGCAGTGTGCTCTAGGAAGTTGGACTGATTGCAAGTGCAATCCGCATTGTAATTATTTCACATACTATTGGAGAATTATTATATGATTGTGGGTAGGGTTTCCCACTATGGTTTTTCCCTTTACCGGGATTTCCACATGAAAATATTGATGTTGTGTGTCATGTTCTTTTATGTTTTATCTTTCATCATGTTGGTTTCTTTGTTCTCTAATATAAAGCTTATAATCTGCATTAACTATTATACTTGTAAGAAAAATGATTCACACCCCCCCCCCCAACCTCTCATTTTTCTCTTGGTATCATAATTGTCTAACAATATAAACATTTAGGAAGAAGAGAAAGGCCAAATATGTGTTGGCAATTTGGAGGAATTGATTATGTGTTGCATTGATGTTTTCCATTAATGTCAACACTAGTTGTTTTGATGTCTACCGGGTTTCAGTAGAATGGTTGGATTATGATGTTGATATGGAGATCTTCTCTGGTATGTTCTAGATTCTGGAACTGGTTTGGACTAGTTATTCATGTGTTTCTGATGCGTATCACATTCAGTTGGTTTGGGATATGGTGATCTAGAAGTTATCATATGTTCTAGTAAGCCTTTTGGTTACCGGTAAGGGTTTTACCGACAGAGCTTTGTTGAAGATATTTTGATGAATCTGATAAGTGGTGTTGGTGAGGCTTCTAGAAGTTTATCAGGATTTTTATAGCTATCTTGTTTATGTTCCAATTGATCTATTGTGTTTCATTTGTCTTATGGTGACCTATTTTAGGTCTGGTGTTATTCTGCTAGGTTATGGACCAGTTTATGTAACGTGTTGGTTGATGCTCCCGATGCATTACCGATCGGATTTATTGTTTAGTTTATGTCATTTTGATCTAAGTCCGACTTGGTTTATCATTATTTTATGGGATTATGTAATGTATTTAGTGTATTATCTTTTAGGTGGCCAACCTAATTGTTTAGGTCTCGGGATGGTATAAATATGATGTAAGATCTCTTTGTAGATCGTGGTATGTGGGTTATGGGATTATCTATGTGCAAATAAGTTTGTAATAAGATGCAAAATTTTTGGTCAATCATAGGTGATTGAATTATGTTTGTGTTAGAGGTTTAAGACCTCTGGTATTGAGCTTAACCATAACTGTACTCAGGTATAGGAGATGTTATTCTAGCAGTTCAATTTTCATTCTGGATTGTAGTCTGATGTTTTCTATAGTCAATGAGACTCCTTTTGTGATGAGTAGTGCGTTCTAGGTTTTTGACCTTCCTGCATGTACAGGCCCCTTATTGTAATATTTATTCATCTAATCAATGGATAGATATTGTGGGTCTGCAATCCACCATGGTTTTATCTCATTGAGGTTTTCCACATATAAATTTGTGGTGTTATAGTGTTCATCTTTGTGGTTGCATTGTTAATTATTGTTATATGCATTTATGTTTACTAGTTGCTAAGTTGTGTTAATAAGGTTAAAATTCATCAATCTAGTAGAACACTAATTCACCCCCCCTCTCAGCATTCTTAGATCCCAACAATTGGTATTAGAGCTTGGTGCCTCAGAATAAGTCTAAGAGCTTGAGGAAGATCTTGTATCTAGAATCCACAGAGATAAGTTTAAGGAAAGAACTTCAAGTAGCACTTGAAGACTATGATGATGAAAGGTTGAGGAAAATGAAGCTACAAGATGAGTTGAGATCTGTGAAGGAATTCATTTTTACTCTGTAAGAGAGGTTGTCATCTGCACAGGCTAAAAGGAAATAACTTTGGGATCAATTACAAAAATAGGATGATGGAGAGAAGAATGATTTAAAGGAATTATGTCAAAAGTTGAGTCAAGAGAATGGTGTCATGAATAATGAAATGCAAGCCCTAACTATGAGGATGTCTAAGGAGATTGAAGACCAAAGAAGAATGAAGAAAATCTTGCCATATCTCTAAAAGATAGATCTGAGGAATGCATTAGTTTGGCACATAAGAATTATGTTTTGAGAACTGAATTACTACAATCACAGAACAATGAGTAAGAGTTGGAAATAATGGGGACATTCCTAAGAGGTGATCTAGATGCTGAAAATGAGTACAAACATAAGTTCAAGGTTAGTTCTTCTAAGCTTGATGAATTATTGAAGAATCAAAGGGACACTAGAGACACTAGAGGTCTTGGATTTGAACATGGAGAAAGCTTTGGTACTACAAATCAGGATGACACATCCGGTCAGAAGGTCAACTAGAATCAGAAATCACCAGTAAGACAACCCAATGTACATAAATTTAATGGTAGATGCTTTGTTTGCAATATGTTTGGTCATAGAGAAAGTCAATGCATAAATAGAGCAAATCAAAATAATAATTCAGTTCTTGGTCAGTGTTCAAATTGTAAGAAGTTTGGTCATAGGACAGAAGATTGCAGAATCAATGTGAGATGTCATGCATGTGGAAAGTTTGGACATATGGCTAATCAATGTAGGTCAAGGAATGGTCAAGGTTACAGTAAGACAATTCAGAAGAATAATGTTACTTGTTATGCATGCAACAAAGTAGGACATATTGCTAAATTTTGTAGAAGCAAGAACCTACTGGTAGGAAGTGATAAATCTAATGAGAAAGGAAAGCAAAAGGTTGATGATATTTGTAAGGAGCATGAGAAGAAGTGGGTTATGAAGTCCGAGGATCAACAGAAAGAATCAAATACCCCAGATGTTCATTCAGCAGAGGCAAATTGATGACAGATCTTGCATTGCCTCTGGTAGTGGTCTGAAAGCCTGTTTCAGATCTTTGGAGAAGTTAGTTTGAAGGTTAACTGGTGAAGATTTGTTGGATCTTGGATCTGGTTTGGTTTACCTATAAGTCACTTTATGAGTTATGGTTTGGAATCTTTGGTAGTGAATTGGAAGTTTGATCCTAGATGTGATGAAAGGATATTTCTTGGTTATTCAAATGAAAGCAAAACATATAGAAGTTATAACAAGAGATTGCAGAGAATTATGGAGAGTGCTAATGTCAAGGTGGATGAGTAGCACAAAGGTCAAATAAAAACTTATGAGAGAGAACCAGAAGTGGAAATGGTTTTAACTAAACCGGTAACACCTGTACCAGAAAACAATGTTGAACCAGTTACTCTAATAGTATCAGAAAATTCAATAGTAACTAAAGATCAAAGCAGAGGAATAGAAATTCAAAAGACTCCTAGCTATGTAAGGTTGAATCATTCAAAAGGTCATATAATTAGACAAGAAGAAGGTTGGCAGCTAATGAGGTATGCTTAATTTCTTTAATTGAACCAGCATGAGTAGATGAAGCATGTAAGGATGAATGTTGGATGTAAGCTATGGAAGAGGAATTAGATCAGTTAGAAAAGGACAAAACATGAACTTGGATGTTATTGGAACTAAGCTTGATTTGTTTACAAAGGATATTATCAGAAGGAAGGAATTGATTATGTTGAATCCTTGCTCCAGTAGCTAGGATTTTTAGATATTTTTTAGTATTTTTAGGCATGATTTTTGGTTTATGATCTTTACTCTACGTGCATATAAAAATGCAGTTTGGGATGGAGATATAGGTAACTGGATAAGCTCATCCACTGAATTTTTATTTCTTGGAAAGAAATTTGTTTCATGGATCAACAAGAACAGTCATGTACTTCCTTATCTACTGTTGAAGCTGAGTATGTTGTTGTTGCTACTAGTTGTACACAAGTTTTGTGGATGAAGAAAATGTTGAAGGATATAAGGGTATGTTGTAATGAACTTGTAGTTATTCACTATGATAACTCTACTGCTATTGACATATCAAAGAATCTAGTATTTCATTCTAAGACAAAGCACATTTCTATGAAGTATAATTTTCTAAAGGAGAAGGTGGAAGCAAATGAAGTCAGATTGGTTTATGTGAAAAATAAAGAGCAAATTGCATATATCTTCACTAAACCTTTGCCTAAGGAATCATTTGAGTACTTAAGAGATAAATTGGGGATCTTTTCCCCTCCGTTAGAGACTTGAGTGATGTTGATTGGCATTAGTGTGGTATGCATTTATAAGATCTATCATTCATTCCGGATTGATGAGATGGTGCTACTACTTAGGGGGAGTACTTAGTTGTGTAGTTCAGAGGATTTATGAATTTTCTTTGTTGTTTATGTCAAATTTATGGCATTGATGTCAAAGGGGGGGAGATATATATGTGAAAAACAAAGCTTAACAGGGATATCATTCACAGGGGGGGTTTGGTCTGTTGGTTCAGAACTTAATTGCCATATCATCTTTGGGAGATTGTTGGATGTCTTCCTTTGGGGGAGAATCATTTGGAATTTCTTAGCACTTGGGATGTTTTTCACATCTAGTGTTGTCATCAATGCCAAAGGGGGAGATTGTTGGCAATTTGGAGGAATTGATTATGTGTTGCATTGATGTTTGTCATTAATGTCAACACTAGTTATTTTGTTGTCTATCGAGTTCCAGTAGAATGGTTGGATTTTAATGTTGATCAGGAGATCTTCTCTGGTATGATCTAGCTTGTGGAATTGGTTTGGACTAGTTATTCATGTGTTCCTAATCTGTATCACATTTAGTTGGTTTGGGATATGGTGATTTGGAAGCTATCATATGTTCTAGTAAGCCTTTTGGTTACCAGTAGAGCTTTGTTGAAGATATTTTGATGAATCTGATAAGTGGTGTTGGTGCAGATTCTAGAAGGTTATCAGGATATTGATGGTTATCTTGTTTCTGTTCCAATTGATCGGTGGTTTTCCATTTGGCTTATGGTGACCTATTTTAGGTCTAGTGTTATTCTGCTAGGTTATGGACTGGTTTATGTAACATGTTGGTTGATGCTCCCGATGCATTACCGGTTGGATTTATTGTTTGGTTTATGTTGTTTTGGTCTTAGGCCAACTTGTTTTATCATTGGTTTGTGGGATTATGTAATGAATTTATTGTATTATCTTTTAGGTGGCCGACCTAATTGTTTAGGTCCTGAATTGGTATAAATATCATGTATGATCTCTTTGTAGATCATGGTATGTGGGTTATGGGATTATATGTTGTTAATAAGGTTGTAATCATATGTAGAGGTTTTGTTAAATCATAGGTGATCGAATTGGGTTTGTGTAAGAGGTTTAAGACCTCCCATATTGAGCTTAACTAGAACTATACTCAGGCATAGGAGATTCTATTCTAGTAGTTCAATCTTCATTTTGGATTGTAATCTAATGTTTTTTGTAGTCAGTGAGACTCCGTTTGTGATGAGAAGTGCACTCTAGGTTGTTGGCCTTCCTGCATGTGCAGGCCCGTTATTGTAATATTTATTCATCTGATTAGTGGATAGATATTGTGGCTCTCCAATCCCACCGTGGTTTTTCCTCATTGAGGTTTTCCCCGTATAAATCTGTGGTGTTATAGTGTCCATATTTGTGGTTGCATTGTTACTTATTGTTATATGCATTTATGTTTACCGGTTGTTGAGTTGTTGTGTTAATAAGGTTAAAATTCATCATTCTGACAAAACACTGATTCACCCACCCCCCCTCAGTGTTCTTAGATCCCAACATTATGGAACTTGCAAATCAAATCATATCTATGGTCCACATTAACATGTACCTAGCTATATTATGTAACATCTCTTTCACAATTTCCATATTGAAAAGATATCAACATATACCATTTAAATCAAATGAAACATGGAATAAATACATGTAAACCTTTCATACTAAAGATAGATCAAATAAATCAACCATTATAATAATAAAATGAATATTCCCAAATCCATAAACCAATTCTTGTACCTCTCCAAGCATATCCTTATAACTAGATCCATAGATCAAGGCCAATAACAAGGAGAACAATGAAAATCTATTAATCTATGCATCTTCTTCTCAACAAGTTCTTAGAACTACTATATTCTAGACTAGTTCACATGAGAAGATAAGATACAATAAAAAGAATGCTTCTGATAATCAAGCAAACAATACCTCTCATATTATTCACCTACTAAGTAGACCAAGAGTGGGATACAATATTTTCACAATCAAACAACACCAAGAAATCAAATATTACAATAAATGACAATTTTCTCTTCAAGTCCATAATGGATTCACATCCATAACTAGGTGTAGGCTTTTTGGTCTTTTTATTGAAATCCTCATCAAAGAGTAACCATCTCAACACATTATCCCCAAAAATTGAAATATCATAGCCTCACCCAAGTCTCTCTAATATCCATGAGAATCCACCAATCAATCCATGCCACTTCAACCCTATAAAATCATGGAGCTCTAAGAAAATGATTACTACTCAAATGAAAGAGAACCAAAAAGACCATTATCAAACTTATAACAATAATTTTAGGAACATATCATAATATCATGAACAAAAATATCCTCAAAGGAAGATCATATGTTTAGATGAGAATATCATGAACTAACACCTCACTAAAGACCCAAGAGTCCTCCATGGCAAACCAATATGTCACCATCTCCAAACCTCGTGAAGAGAACTATCTATCATCAAATGATGAATCCACATCACTACCAAGGATCCTATTGAAATGTGCATCTAATCTCTCCAAGAATCATGACAACCATCTCCTAACTGAAGATCCTCAATGGCCCCAACATGATCAAATAGCTCAACACCAAGCTCTCTCAAAAGGAAGAGTCAAACTATGATCTCCAAATAAAAAATGCAACTACACATCCTTTGTCAATAAAACCAAATATTTTGAACTATCATTGAAATCTAAAGATAGAATTCAAGATCTCTAATTGACACCAACAACCATTTCAAAAGACCATCCCTCTTCTAAACAAAGATTGTCCATGACTCATTACACACTGCAACTACAACCAAGACAACTTAGAACTAAAATCTTAAAACTAAGAAGTTAGAAAATGTTATTTTAACCACCTAAATCTCCCACTAAAAGTGAACAGGGCTTCTCATGCACAATAATCTACTACAAAGATTCAAATGAACAACTATATTAGACCTACTCCCAAAAATATTTTCCTCACTCCAATCAACATACCAATGTAATAATAATGATCAAGATCAAGGCCTACCAAATCAAATCCTCATTAGACAAACTAAAAAATCAACACAAATGCTACATATCAAAGGAGAAATATATAGTTAATGCGAGAATCTCAAATATCTGTAAGATTCAATCCACATTAATATTATGCAAAATAGAGATAATCAAGTATAACATGTGGATTTGTAAGACACAAATACTAGAATCAATGCTAGATCTAATTTATAAACAAACCCACATAGGAGTAACCATAAATCAATAATAACCTTCCAAGAATCCATGCAGACCTATAACTATTTTCATCCAAAACACCCTGAGTATAGTGTTATCATAGATCTACATACCAGAGATTTATATATCTACAAACCATAGCTAAAAATAAGAAAGACTACAACCCAATAAGAAAACCAAGTTTTCTAGGAGCTCAAAATGTATGAAACATATTAGCTCCATAATTCACAAAGAGGTCAATGGCTTATCTTCCATTGTTTTCATATAACAATGGGCCAAAACCATGAGCTTAACATAAGCACGTCATTTCATAGTCCAAATAGTTGGGGTTTTTTATGTAACCAGGGTATCAATGCCCATCCAACATGAACATATTCTTATTTCACATGACCACAAGCTAAAGTATCAAAACCACCAAAAAGGAGGATAAACACATTATTAAATAAGAGATCTAACCTACCAAAACATAACTATCTCCATGAAGATCCGTAGTCATGACCTTCAAATTCCCTACATAGATCAAATTGACAATATTCATAGTTCTCAATTTCACAAATCTACAAAAAAAAGCTAACTCAGAGAATATTAATCACATCCCCATAAGCCTTTAATTCCATTTTGTAGTGTCATAAAATTGTGACCCTAGGAATTTTCGAGCACATTAGGGTCCTCATGCATCCGTAATCGAATCCTCTAGCCTAATTGGAGACCGAAGACTGCTCAACTCCTAAAAAGTGCTTCTCCCTTTCCCTCTGCACCACCTTGTCTACACTTTGCCCTGGAGAAAAGGGTAGGATAGGGGCATTTCACCCTTGTCCCTTCCCTATTTTGGGGCATGACCATTCCTAAGTTTGCATAGAAGGTTGTACAGTGAGCGGGAAAACTTCCTTGATGTCGGCCAGTGATGAAAATCAGTTTCATTAACCCTAATTGACAAGTATAAAAGTTGCATTTTCCTTCTAATTTTAGGGGGAGAAGTTCAATAAGGTGAAAAATGGTGATCAAGAATTCCAAATAATTCAAGCATTGAGCATCTCAACTCTCCCTTCAAGGCTAGGTGTTGCATTTAAGTCAAGGATTCAACCAGTGAAGAGGAGATCCATTTCAACATTCAACTTCATACAAGCATTTATATCAAAATTTCTATCACAACCTCCCTTGAGGTGATTTACATTGCAGTCTTCCATTTACATTTACTTGTAATTACTTTCTTTCATTACTTGGTTAATTCCAAAACTGGGGTTTGACCTGAAGGCAATACCCCAATCCCAACCCCTTTTCCTCTCTTTTCTATGTGTAGGTTGTAGGTGCACAACTGTACTTTTGGATTTGGACTCCATTTACAGAGGTGGAAAAACCCTTTTCATTTCACGGATTTTTCGGAGGACTGTGTACACTTTTACCACGGTTCAGGCAACTTTTCCTCAAATTTGCAGGGCAGCTTCATCTTGACATATTACTGCTAGATCCAGGTGCACAACTTTATGCCACACTTCAATCTCAAGTTATAATCAGTTCTTTGTCACTTTTGCACTTAGTCTCTATACATAATTCAATCAATTCCTTTCCATTCTGAGTAGAAGAGGGGGTTAACTTATCATTCTCATTTCATTTAGAATTCTATCTTCTTCTTTGGAGGTTGAATCTAGTGAATTTTCCCCCTCCTCTTCCAATGTAATGCATGAAAAGTATTTAAAGGGAAATCCATAGTGAAACTCTCATCTCTCCTTGGAGAGAAAGAGTAGCTTTCCTCTTGATCTCTCATTCACACATTTTTCACCCATCATTACATTTTGGTGACCATTACACTTTTAATATATTCCCACAAGTTTTCTAAGCTAAGAAACCAAAAATAGAGGAATACCCAAAACCAGTTAACCTTCAACTTTGATACCAAACCTTAGGAAATAAACATGTTACCAAAAATTGTTAAGATCAATCCTTATCCAATCAACCAATCGAGGGATCAAATACAAGGCATTTGACAACTGTAAATGAAAATCTAAAACTTACATGCAAATTTACAAGTTTCCTTAATATGGAAAATTGGGGTTACATCCTTTCTCTTAATGATGTCAAAAATCAACCTACATATCATGCTTAATAACCCTATCTTATGTGAACCTATAATGAAAATGAATGTAAAATAACATCATCATAAAGTTGTTAGACAGTTCAAATAACCAGAAGACAACTGAGAGGGGGGGGGAATCAATTGTCACTACATTACCAAAACCTTAAGCAATTAAAACCATTGATACCGGAACACATAAGATCAATACCGGAATATATAAACCAATTACCGAAATAGAAGATATATCAATTAAGCACAACCAACAATTAGAGAATAAATACCATCTACATGACACCAAGATTTGTATGTGGAAAACCCGGTAAAGGGAAAAAACATGGTGGGAAGCCTACCCATAGTTAGATAATACTTCTACAATAAGTATGTGATTACAAATTGAGGGGATTGTACTTGCAGGAAGACCAACAGCCTAGAGCACACTGTTCATTAAAAAAGGAGTCTCATTGACTATATAAAAATCCAGAATACAATCCAGAAGGAAGAATGAACTGCAATGATAGCATCTCCTATGCCTGAGTATAGTTCCAATTAAGCTCAATATCAGAGGACTTAATCCTCTTGTATAAACCCAAATCGATCACCAATGTTCTAATAAATCCTCTGCATGAATTATTAATACATTATTCACTCGCATACATCCTTATATATTATCCCTTACATGATCTACAATGAGATCTTACACATATATATACAAACCCTCGACCACAAACAATAAGGTCAGCCACCAAACAATAAAGAATATTATATAATTATAAAACATGTCAGCCTGAGACCAAACAAATAATATCCAACCCATACGTCATCCCAGAAATACATCGAGAAGACCAATCAACACGTTACATTAAGCTAGTCCAAAACTTAGATAAAATAGAATAGGTCTGGATCTAAATCCAATACCACCAGTCAACTGGAATACGAACATGATAACCATTAGCATCCTAAAACTCTACTAGAAGCCGCACCAACACCACTTATGCATAACATCAAAAGATCTTCAATCAATCTCTAACGGTGAAACCCTCACCAGATCAACAAACTAGGCTTACCGACATAAAAGAAAGCATCTGATCACCAAATCAAAACCAATTGACTAAACATGAATCTTAGTAGCATGAATAACAAATCTAAACCAATTCCAAAAGCCAAAGCATACTAGAGTATACTAGATCATCATGATCTAATCCAACCAAAAACCAAGCAATTTACTGGGACCAAAAGGATACCGGTAAAGCAGCCAAAATAGCTAGTGTTGACATCAATGACAAAACATCAATGCAAAACATAATCAATTCCTCCAAATGGCCAGCAATCTCCCCCTTTGGCATTGACGACAACACTAGATGTGAAAAACAACCAAGTGCTAAGAAATACCAAAAAAATCTCCCACACAAGAATATAGAAATGAAGCTTTGATCCATACTCTCCATGTAGATGATATCACAATAAAGTTCTGCAAATTTCTCCCCATAATGTATATAACCCTTAATTTTTTCATATGAATATCTCTCCCCCTTTGACATCAATGCCAAAGATCTGACATAAATATCAAAGAAAAATCATAAACCACTAAATCACAAGACTAACTACTCCCCTTGAGTAGTAGCATCATCACATCAATCCAGAATGAATAATATCTCTGATAATGCATACCAGACTAATGCCAAATAGCATCAATCAGTTTTCTATCAAAGGGGTAGAAACCCCTAATCTATCTCTAAGGTACTCAAATGATTCTTTAGGCAAAGGTTTAGTGAAGATATCTGCAATTTGCTCTTCAGTGTTCACATAAACCAATCTAACTTCATTTTCTTCCACCTTCTCCTTCAAAAAGTTATACTTGATAGATATGTGCTTTGTCTTAGAGTGGAATATAAAATTCTTTGATATGTCTATAGTTGCAGAGTTATCACAATGAATAACTACCAGTCCATTGCAATGCACTTTTATATCCTTTAACATTTTCTTCATCCATAGAAATTGTGTACAGTTAGTAGTAGCAACAACATACTCACCTTCAACAGTAGATAGAGAAGTACATGATTATTTCTTGCTGATTCATGAAACAAGTTTCTTTCCAAGAAAGAAAGCTCCACCGAAAGTACTCTTCTAGTCATCAACATCACTTGCCCAATCTGCATCTGTATATGCACATAAAGTAAAGTCATCATCTTTAGGGTACCACAAACCATATTCATGTACCTTGTAAGTATCTAAAAATCCTTTTCACCGCACTCTCATGATTTTCTCTAGGATCACTTTGATATCTTGATGCAATGCAAACAACATTCATTATATCTGGTCTATTCTGAGTCAAATATAGCAGACCTCCAATCATAGACTTATATCTTGTAGGATTTACCAAAACTGATTTATCTTTCTTTGTCAATTTCTCACTTGTAACCATAGGAGTACTAACTGGTTTACAATCTTCCATACCAAATTTCTTCAACATCTCCCTAGCATACTTAGTTTGACAGATGAAAATACCTTTATTAGTCTGAGTAATCTGCAAACCTAAGAAATTTTTTATTTCCCTAATCATAGACATTTCAAATTCATTCTCCATATTTTTAGAAAATTCCATGCACAACTTATCTTCACCTCCAAGAATGATGTCATCAACAAAGACGTCAATAATCAATATATCATCATCAGTGACTTTATAATATAGATTACTGTTAGCATTACCTTTAGTGAAACCAAGCTTTAAAAGATATTTGTCAAACCTTGCATACCAAGCTCTAGGTGCCTGTTTCAATCCATATAAATATTTCTTTAACCCGCAAACCATGTTTTTATCATCTAAAAGTGAAAAGCCATTGGGTTTCTCAATATAAACTTCCTCATCAAGATCCCCATTCAAAAAAGCACACTTTACATCCATTTGATAAACTTTGTAGTTTTTATGTGCAACATAAGCAAGAAATAATCTTATAGCTTCAATCCTAGTTACAGGTGCAAATGTTTTACCATAATCAATTCCTTCCTTTTGAGAATATCCTTTACAAACCAATATAGATTATTCCTCACAACTTGTCCATCTTCATTTAGTTTATTCCTAAAAACCCATTTAGTTCCAATAACATTCTTATTTTTTATGTCGGGGAACTAAAATCCATTTTTTAATTATTTTCTATCTAATCTAATTCTTCTTCCATAGCTTTCATCCAACATTCATCTTTACATGCTTCAGTTACTGATACTAGTTCAACTTGAGAAATTAAACATACCTCATTAGCTGCTAATCTTCTTATTGTCATCACTCCATTGTTCTTATCCCCAATGATATGATCTTCTAAATGATTCAACCTTACATACCTAGGATTCTTCTAATTCTCTGTCCCTCTTTCATGTCTCATTATGCCATGCTTCAGTTATTGATACTGCTGGAGTAACTGGTTCAACATTTTGTTTTGGTAAAGGTGTTACCAGTTCAGTTATCATCATTTCTACTATTGATTATTGCTCATAAATTATGATTTGACTTCTATTATTCTCATCCACCTTGACATTAGCGCTTTCCATAATTCTCAGCAATCTCTTGTTATAACATCTATATTCTTATCTTTCATTAGAATAACCAAGAAATATTCCTTCATCACATCTAGGATCAAACATGTCAATGAAATCATCTCTCCTGATATGACATTTACTACCAAAGGTTCTGAAATACTTAACTATAGGTGTATTGCCAAACCATAATTCATAAGGTGTCTTATCAGTTTCTCCTTTGATATGAACTTTGTTGAATGTATAAAATATTGTGCTCACTGCTTCTCTCCAGTAGATATGAGGTAGATTATCTTCCATCATCATGGTTCTAGCAGCATCCAAGATAGTTTTCTTCTTCCTTTCCACAACTCCATTCTATGGAGGTGTCCGGAGAGAAGAAAATTGTCTCATTATGCCATGCTTCTCACAAAAGTTATTAAACTCACTGGATGTGAATTCTCCACCATGATCTGACCTTAAACACTTAATCTTCAATCATGTCTTAGTTTCAACTTTAGATTTAAAGATTTTAAACTTTTCAAAAGCCTCATATTTCTCCCTTAGAAAAGTAACCCACATCATTCTATAATAATCATCAATGATTAGCGTAAAATATCTATCACCTTAAAAACTTTTGATTCTAGCATGACCACACAAATCAGTATGAATAAGATCAAGAACATCATTAGATTTTTCTTGTATAATCTTAAAATAGGTTCTGACCTATTTTCCCATTTGACATTCTTTACATACCGGATTATAGGGCTTCACAATCTTAGGTATATCTCTAACTTCCTTAGTTGAAATGATCTTTACCATGCAATCAAAATTCACTTGACATAGCCTTTTATGCCAAAGCCAACTCTCATCAACTTATGCAATCAAACATGTCTTCTCAGCGGAATTGAAATGAAATATATTACCTTTTGTCTGAATACCGGTTGCAATCTCCAATCCAAATCTATTAATGATCTTGCATTTTCCATCATTGAATTGTAATTGAAATCCCTTATCCACCAACTGCCCTACACTCAAAGGATTATGCCTTAAACCTTCAACATAATAAACATTATCAGTATTGTGCTTAACATCTAATGATATAGTTCCTTTTCCTTTGATCATGCAAGCTTTTTCATCTCCAAATCTAACAGACTGCCATCAAATTCTTGCAAAGATAGAAATTTCCTTTTACCTCTAGTCATATGATGTGAACATCCACTATCAATTACCAATTCATCCTTATCTTCAATTTTAGCAGCATGAGCCTTTTCTTTAGGTACATTCTCTTTCAGTGCTAGATCATCTTCCTTGATAGCCAGGAATACCCATTCCTTTCCATTGTCGAAACCACTAGTAGAGTCTTGTTCTGGTTCATCATCAGAATCAATCACACCTTTCTCATCCACAAAGTAACATGATTTATCTCTATTTTTCCTATACTTATGCTTGTTCTGATATCCAGGGTTAGTCTTAAATGATCTTCTAGCTCTTTCTTCAAATCTTGAATTCCTTTTAGGACATCTAGATACAAAATGACCTATCTAATTACATGCAAAACATTTAAAAGGTGATTTTCCTTCATAATTACTTCCTACCGGTCCTTTAGGTACTCTTCTAGCAAATACGGATTCAAGTTGCTCAAATTATTCATCTTCTCTTTTCATATCATCCAATTCCTTTGCATACAAAGCTCTCCAATCTTTCTTGCCAGTTGATGATGTAAATGCATGAAAAGCAGGTTCAAACTTCACAACTCTAGAAGGTCCAGATTCTTCAAGCTCAAAAGTAGATAATTTCCCAACCAAACTATCCCTATTGACAAAAGTATTAGCTAGTGTTCTCAATTCATTAATTGCAGTAGACTTCATCTTATAAGCTAGCGGTAAACCTCTTAGAACTTTAGAAACTATTTCATCTTCATTCAAAGATCCACCACAACATTGAATTCCCATCACAATCTCATTTACCCTTTCCATAAATGCAGTAATCCTTTCATCTTCTTCCATCTTGAAGTTTTCATATCTCACCCGGTAGCCATGAAGTTTAGCAATCTTAATTGTAGGATCATCTTCATTAAGAGTCTCTAATTTGTCCCATATAGACTTTGCTGATGATTTGTCAGCTAATCCTATTATTTGCTGATCAGAAAGTGCACACAAGGGGGCTTCTATAGCTCTACAATCATTCTTAAGCTCCTTGTCCAAGTTTTTCGAAGGAGCATTGCTAGATGCCAGATTAAAAGGAGTAACTCCATTCTCTGTGATTTACCAAATTTCCTTACCAAGACATCTCAAATGAGTTTCCATTTGAATCTTCCATACTCTATAATTTGTTCCATCAAGCCTAAGAATTTCTCTCTGAAAGATAGCTACAGATGAACTAGATGAACTTGAAATGTTAGTCACCATAGGATCTTCCTCAAGCAATTAAGCTTCTGCAGAGAGGACCAGGGCTCTTATACCAATTGTTAGACAATTCAAATAACCAGAAGACATCTGAGAGGGGGGGTGAATCAGTTGTCACCAGATTACCGGAACCTTAAGCAATTAAAACTATTGATACAGGAACACATAAGATCAATACCAAAATATGTAAACTAATTACCAAAATAATAGATATATTAATTAAGCACAACCAACAATTAGAGAATAAATTCCATCCACATGAAACCAAGATTTGTACGTGGAAAACCCGGTAAAGGGAAAAACCACGGTGGGAAGCCTACCCACAGTCAGATAATACTTCTGTAGTAAGTATGTGATTAAAAATTAAGGGGCCTCCACTTGTAGGAAGGCCAACAGCCTAGAGCACATTGCTCATTATAAAAGGAGTCTCACTGACTACATAAAAATCTAGACTACAATCTGGAAGGAAGAATGAACTGCAATGATAGCATCTCCTATTCCTGAGTACAGTTTTGATTAAGATCAATACCAGAGGACAATCCTCTTGCATAAACCCAACTCAATCACCAATGATCAACTAAATCCTCTGCATGAATTATTAATACATTCTTTGCTCACATACATCCTTATATATAATCCCTTACATGATCTACAATGAGATCTTACACCTATATATACAAACCCTCGACCACAACCAATAAGGTCAGTGACCAAACAATAGAGCATATTACATAATTATAAAACATGTTGGCCTGAAACCAAACAAATAATATCCAACCCATAAGTCATCCTAGAAACACATCGAGAAGACCAATCAACATGTTACATTAAGCTAGTCCAAAACCTAGATAGAATGGAATAGGTCCGGATCTAAATGCAACACCACCAATCAACTAGAATACAAACATGAGAACCATCAACATCTTGAAACTCTACTAGAATCCACACCAACACCACTTATGCATAATATCAAAATATATTCAATCAAGCTCTATGGGTGAAACCCTCACTGGATCAACAAACTAGGTTTATCAGCATAAAAGAAAGCATCCAATCACCAAATCAAAACCAACTGACTGAACATGAATTTGAGTAGCATGAATATCAGATCTAAGCCAATTCCAAAATCCAAAGCATACTAGAGTATACCGAATCATCATGATCTGATCCAACTAGAAACCAAACAATTTATCGGGACCAAAAGCATACCGGAAAAGTAGCCAAAACAACTAGTGTTGACATCAATGACAAAACATCAATGCAACACATAATCAATTCCTCCAAATGGCCAACAAAAGTAGCAACAATGAGGCACACATTAGCAACATAAAAGAATCATATAACACAAGATTTATGTGGAGAAACACTTGGAGAAAAATCTCCACCATGAAGAGAGGTCATGCATGCATATTAAATAATAATTATGATTACTATATATTCACTTTTATTCTCCTCTTTTCCTCCAATATATAAGAACTTTCATACCTATGAACAACCTATATATGCCTTCCAATTGTACTTGTACCTATAGAATAACTTTGCATTCAACTATTCTTCCTACTTTCTACATCCAAAGAACTAAATTATAGAATGAAAAGAGATCCAAAACCACCAAAGAAGGCTCTTCATTCCAAATGAACACAATCCTTGGATTTATTTCACCAAAGTCAAAAGGATACCAATTTTGGCTTCAATACTTTCATCCAACTTGCATACCAAAACACACTTGTTGCCTCTTCCAAGCCCCAACTTGGAGAAGCCAAAAGATCACTCATTTTTCCATTTCCTGAGTCATTAAAATTATCCAATTATAGGTATCCACATGTGGACAAAAATATTAAATAATTGTGTCCACAACCCACCTTTACCAGTACTAGTGGAAATCATCACCCCTTATGAATTTATTACAAAAAAATGTGAGAATAAATATTATAAAATACTTTCTCAATACACCCCAAGTGCCTTAGAACACTTTCCAAAGATGTTAGAACCGATCATAGGATCTACTTAATCCTAACAAGCCTGGAAAAAAACTAAGTAGCTAAAGCAATTCCTAAAGGAGGAGGATAATTGTCATTTGGTTTTCTCTACACATCTCTAGGGATGGTATCATGAATAGGCCTGAACAACCATTGAGAGCATTATTTTTTGCATTTTCCTATGGAAATGTCTAGGTACAAGATGTAGAGATAGAAAATGGCATATGAGGAAATTTGTTGGCA